>NC_088422.1:20075136-20675136 GCF_034236695.1 Oncorhynchus nerka | reverse complement strand
GAGATGTTGTTTACTACCTTCACCACCTGGGGGCGGCCCGTCAGAAAGTCCAAGACCCAATTGCACAGGGCAGGGTTGTGACCCAGTGACTCCAGCTTAATGATGAGCTTGGAGGGTACTATGGTGTTGAATGCTGAGCTGTAGTCAATGAACAGCATTCTTACATAGGTATTCCTCTTGTCCAGATGGGATAGTGCAGTGTGATAGCTATTGCATCGTCTGTGGACCTGTTGGGGTGGTATGCACACTGAAGTGGGTCTTGGGTGGCCGCTAAGGTGGTGGTGATATGATCCTTGACTAGTCTCTCAAAGCACTTCACGATGACAGAAGTGAGTGCTACGGGGCGGGGCGGTAGGCATTTAGTTCAGTTATCTGAGAGAGACCTGACAATAGCTGGAGAGACCTGAAAATGGCTGTGCAGCGACCCTCCCCATCCAACCTGACAGAGTTTGAGAGGATCTGTAGAGAAAAACAAGAGAAACTCCCCAAATACAAGTGTGCTAAGCTTGTAGCGTCATACCCAAAAAGACTCGAGGCTGTAATCTCTGCCAAAGGAGCTTTAAGAAAGTACTGAGTAAAGGGTCTGAATTTACTTATGTAAATGTGATATTTCAGAATTTTTTTATTTTAATAAATTTGCAACAATTTCAAACACCTGTTTTTGTTTTGTCATCAAGGGATATTGTGGATTAATTCGAACAAACAATTTAATCAATTTTGGAATAAGGCAGTAACGTAACAAAATGTGAAAAAAGTCAAGGGGTCTGAATACTGAAATTTGTATGTCTGGAACCTGTCATTATTTCCCCTTGCCTCACAATTTTTGTCCCTTCCTGTGTGTGTGAGTGCGTTCGTGTGTGTGTGCGTCTGTGTGTGCACTTATTCCTGTTTAGGATGAGAGAGGTTGATTTGGGAAGTGGCAGAGCGCTGCTCATTAAAGAACATGGAGAGTTTTCTGCAATGGGGCACAAGTGCCCGCATTATGGGGCACCACTGGTCAAAGGTGAGTCCCGTTCTGCATTGTTTTCTTTTTTTGTGGAATATTGGTATGAAAATTCATATTTTTGCTGTCTTATCAAGTTCTGAGATGGATTGGTGAGTGATACAGTGGGATGTACAGTACCAATCAAAAGTTTGGACACACCTACTCATTTAAGGGTTTTTCTATAGTTTTCTATTTTCTATTGTATGTAGCATAATAGTGAAGACATCAAAACTATGAAATAACACATATGGAATCATGTAGTAACCAAGAAAAGTGTTAAACAAATCCAAATATATTTTAGATTTTAGATTCTTCAAAGTAGCCTCCCTTTGCCTTGATGACAACTTTGCACACTCTTGGCATTCTCTCAACCAGCTTCATCTGGAATGCTTTTCCAACAGTCATGAAGGAGTTCCCACATATGCTGAGCACATGTTAGCTGCTTTTCCTTCACTCTGCAGTCCAACTCATCCAAAACCATCTCAACTGGATTGAGGTCAGGTGATTGTGAAGGTCAGGTCATCTGATGCAGCACTCCATCACTTTCCTTCATGGTCAAATAGCCTTTACACAACCTGGAGGTGTGTTGGGTCATTGTCCTGTTCAAAAACAAATAATAGTTCCACTAAGCACAAACCAGATGGGATGGAGTATAGCTGCAGAATGCTGTGGTAGCCATGCTGGTTAAATGTGCCTTGAATTCTAATTAAATCACATGCAGTGTCACCAGCAAAGTACCCCCACACCATCACACCTCCTCCTCCATGCGTCACGGTGGGAACCATACATGCAGAGTTCATCTACTCACCTACTCATCATCTGACAAAGACACAGTGTTTGGAACCAAAAATCTCAAATTCGGACTCATCAGACCAAAGGACAGATTTCCACCGGTCTAATGTCCTTTGCTCATGTTTCTTGGCTTGAACACTGTGAAGCATTTATTTGAGCTGCAATTTCTGAGGCTGGTAACTCTGAAGAAACGTATCCTCTGCAGCAAAGGTAACTCTGGGTCTTTCTTTCCTGTGGCGGTCTTCATGAGCCAGTTTCATGATTGGCTCGATGGTTTTTGCGACCGCACTTGAAGAAACCTTTAAAGTTCTTCGCATTTTCCAGGTTGACTGAAAATGTGACTGAACTTCATGTCTTAAAGTACTGATGGACTGTCGTTTCTCTTTGCTTATTTGAGATCTTTTTGCTATAATATGGACATGGTCTTTTACCAAATAGGGCTATCTTCTGTATACCACCCCTACCTTGTCACTACACAACTGATTGGCTCAAATGCATTAAGAAGGAAAGAAATTCCACAAATTAACTTTTAACACGGTACCTGTTAATTGAAATGCATTCCAGGTGACTACCTCATGAAGCTGGTTGAGAGAATGGCAAGAGTGTGCAAAGCTGACATCAAGACCAAAGGGTCTTAAATATAATATATATTTTGATTTGTTTAACACGTTTTTGGTTATTTCATGATTCCTTACGTGTTATTTCATATTATTGATGTCTTCACTATTATTCTACAATGTAGAAAATAGTAAAAAATAAAGAAATATCCTTGAATGACTAGGTGTGTCAAAACATTTGACTGGTACTGTATATCGTTGTGTGTTGCAGGTATCTTGTCCAAAGGCCACGTGCGTTGCCCCTGGCATGGAGCTTGTTTCAACATCGTTACAGGAGACATTGAGGAATTTCCTGGGCTTGACAGCCTGCCCACCTTCCAGGTGACCTTCCTCGTTCGGTTCGCAATGCCATTCACATTCCCTGCCTTCACATTCTCTCTAAGCATCGTCAAAACCGTGTACACATCGCTCATGTCTGTTTGCTTCAGGTCCGAGTTGAAAAGGACAAAGTGATAATTCGTGCTAACAAACAGGTAAAGACACTCTGGGACTATTTAGAATAGATCATTGTGCTAAATCAACTGATCCCCCTTTGATGACCTGTGACCTGGCAAACATTTCTTTCTTCCAGGATCTTCAGTCACAGAAGAGGTCAAAAGCAATGGCCCGATGTTCAGCAGTTAACTCCAGCACTGGCTTTAGCCAGGTCCTTATCGTTGGATCAGGTGAGTTGGCCGTTGAGCATCTCCTTACACTCACACACTCAGGGATGGAAATTAAGCTAGCCCGCTAGCCTGTGGTTAGTAGTTTTCAGACCGGGCTAGAAGAAAATGTGTTCAACTTGCACGCCGGCAACTGACATTTTGCCTTTTCAAATATCGCATGACACAAATGTTTAACCCGGCTAGTAAAAAATTTCAGTCTACTAGCCTGGCTGGCCAGTGCCCAAAACACTTAAGTTCCATTCCTGCACGCACTGCTGTTAAATAGAAGTCTGTTGGTTTATGTTCAAACTATCGACTAGGACTTGAACCATACAGTATATTTTCAGTTCAGTATAGGTCCTGAGTATTCCAAAAAAAGGATAGATGACAGCAGCTCCCAAGAACTATTGCAGCAACACGGATGTTAGTTCATAGTGTATTTGTACTACAGTACACGTTTCAACTGTATGCTCTTAGTTGTAACATGCTCAAAGTGTTTTGTTTATGTTCACAACGCTCTAACAGTGTCTGGTATGCCGAACTCAATCCAAGCTCCAATTCACTACTATTGTTTCACTCAATAGTTATGGTAAAGGGAGCTTGGATTCAGTTCGGATAGCAAGGATCTAAGATCCTATATAGACATTAAACAAGTGTCTTGTGTCTCCAGGTCCAGCAGGGCTGGTGTGCGCTGAGACATTGCGACAGGAAGGCTTCACTGATCGCATTGTCATGTGCACCATGGACAAACACCCACCCTATGACAGGCCTAAACTGAGTAAGGTTTGTACAGAGATCCAGAGCATACCACAGAGATGGTAAAAGGAATATCTCCATAAGGACTTAGTGACCATGAGGGTTCTTTAAGTTGACTATTCTTCTGGATACAAACAGTGTTGAAATTGCTGATGAAGGACTACCAGTTATGCCCTACTGTATTTCGTAGCAGATTGAAAATTCTTCCCAGACATTTCATGCTCCAAAATACTTCCCATTGTGTTATTGCTAGTATTATTAACCCATCTTGAACCCATCTTTAGTCTGTAATCTTGGGAAAATATTTGTCCCAGCCAATGTAGAAATTTGGCCATGATATCTATGAGAAAATGGTTTGCTGACCTTGAGTTTCAAATTGTGATCATGTTAAAAATGAAACCGAAAAAATTTATGTTGCATTAGCATCGTAAAAGTGGCATTTCTTCACTGAATGTCACCAATAACATTTCAACTTAACAAACCTCACCACATAATCTCCAACCTGTGGTGTACTGTACTGTGGTGCGGTGTAACTAACCATCTCCCCCTCAGTCCTTAGAGAGCACAGCAGAGCAGCTCCGGCTACGCTCCATAGACTTCCTCCAAGCCCACGACATCGAGTTGCTCACGGAGAAGGAAGTAAGACCTGAAACACTGATTATATTGGCTAAGTTTGAATCCACATCTGGGCTGTGTTCAGTGGGCAGTTTTCAAACAGATTGAAACAGGGAGTTCCTACCTGGTCGAACTTCTTCCAAGAAGATTTTAGTTTTTTCCGTTGCAAACTTTTTTTAGTGTGCCCTACTGAACACGACACTGGTCTCAGAGCGGCAATGAAGTGGTATGGATTCCCTTGGTGACACCCTGGCCCTATGTTCTCTTTCTAACTGGGATGTTTGGATGTCAATAGGCTGTGGCAGTGGACGTCAAGACGAGGGCTGTGACTTTTCAAGACGACTCTAGGATGGAATACAGGAAGCTTTTCATTGCCACAGGAAGCAAGTGAGGAGTAACCGTAAATTGTCTTTGGTTGAATGCAATTAAATGGAATTCAATTATCTTCTTGTTGATATGACCAGTTGTGACTCATTGTTCTGTAGACACTGATATACCCATATTTTGTCTATTGTAAGACCCAAGCTGATGAACTACAAAGGCCAGGACGTTAGGAATGTGTTTCACCTCCGAACCCCTGAAGATGCTAACAGCGTAGCGAGGCTGGCCAACAACAAGAATGCTGTGATTGTGGGAACATCATTTGTTGGTGAGAGAGATGACAGGCATGCAGTAGATAAAACAGTCACATATTCCTTTTTCGAAGGAATGTTGATCTATAAGCCTTAAAGGGTTTAGGAAGACTACATTAAGTTGTACTTTGTTGAACAGTTGTTTGGAACCTTTGTTTTGATAGTACTACTGTAATTGTAGCACATCTATCTGTAAATGTGTGCATGTGTAATCTTCTGTATTCTCTGCATTAGGTATGGAGGTGGCTGCTGCTCTCACCGACAAGGCCCACTCTGTCTCCATCATTGGGATAGAAGCAATCCCTTTCCGGAAAGCTCTGGGGGAGAAAGTAGGGAAAGCCATAATGAAGGTAGGGACCCACCCCTGAGAAATCAGGCTCTGTGTCAGCCCTACTACCTCTAGAACAGCTTAATCTGCATTTCTACTCAGAGAAACGTATAATTTAAATGTGAATCATGTTCATTGGGCTCAATTCACCAGGCGCCACAAGGGAATATTTGGAGTATATTCTTATCGGTGCTCATGCACTTATTTAGACAATCAGATAGATATTGTCCACGAGTCCTGTTTTTTCAGGGGAGATTATACTGTGTGTGTGCGTGTGTGTGTGTGTGTGTGTGTGTGTGTGTGTGTGTGTGTGTGTGTGTGTGTGTGTGTGTGTGTGTGTGTGTGTGTGTGTGTGTGTGTGTGTGTGTGTGTGTGTGTGTGTGTGTGTGTGTGTGTGTGTGTGGTCTCAGCATGATAGGGTCTCAGCATGGTAACACTGCATGTTCCCTGCTGTTAAGATAAGGCAGAGGGAGACTGTCGATACAGTCATACCTTGTAATGCATAATGTGTTTATAATCCATTATTAAGAAAGTATTCATAAGAAGCGTTACTGCCTACCCGCCAATGAACCATCGGCATTAATAACAGTAACATAATAATAACATAATAACATATGGGAGATTTAAAAATAATAAGTATATTTGTAGCTGAACACAATTTAGGCTAAACTTAACAAAAAGCTCAACTTTTTGAGAAGTAGTTTTGACCTTTGAACCTTAACCCAGTGCTATTTCTCTCTCTTTATCTTTCTCTCTCTCTCTCTCTCTCTCTCTCTCTCTCTCTCTCTCTTTCTCTCTTTCTCTCTCTCTCTCTCTCTCTCACCGTGTCTGCCTGTCTGTCTGCCTGTGTCTGCCTGTTTGTCTGACTGACTTTTCAGCTGTTTGAGACGAACAGGGTGAAGTTCTACATGTTGAACGAGGTATCGGAGATGCTTGGCCATGATGGACAGGTATTCCGAAAGTGAGAGAAACAGCATAACATGCACAGATGGCTCTCTCCTTCCTTCTCTCTGCTGGCCAGTCAAGCCCACTTTTAGGCTTCGCCCAGATTCTCTACCGTGCACACTTCCGTTATTGATTTCACCATGGTGGAAACTCCCTCTGCGAATGATTACACAAATCCATGATGGGAAGTGTGCAACGATACAATTGGGGAGAAGGGTGGAGAATGGGGATGCAGCCATTGAATGCTGATGAATGGGTGTGACTGACCCCGATGCACCACAGTGTGCCAACAAAAAGAAAGGACAAGCAGCCAAGATTACTACCAATTACAGCCTCCATTTGGAGTGTGGCTCAGTAAAAAAGACTTGACAATACTGGTTTTGCAAAAAATATCTGAACTTTGTAGTCAGGATCGGAAGTAGTAGAACTGAGGGTTATCTATTGGTAATATAATGTGTGTTGCCTCACTGTTTTTGTCAATGTTGTTTTTATGTTCCACAGTTGAAAGAGGTGGTTCTGAAGAGTGGGAAAGTACTAAGGGCGGACGTGTGTGTCATTGGCACAGGTGAGGCAGCCAGCTCAGAGACACAAATGCTCGTTCAGCAATAGCCTCCACTTTAGCAAACTCACTCCTATCAGTGGTGGTGCAGGAGTGTAGTAGAGTTGATCCAACTCACACTCAGTCAATCAAATCAATCAAATGTATTTATAAAGCCCATTTTACATCAGCCAATGTCACAAAGTGCTATACAGAAACCCAGCCTAAAACCCCAAACAGCAAGCAATGCAGATGTAGAAGAACGATGGCTAGGAAAACCTTTCTAGAAAGGCAGGAACCTAGGAAGAAACCTAGAGAGGAACCAGGCTCTGAGGGGTGGCCAGTCCTCTTCTGGCTTACAATAGCCATTGTTACTCTGCTTCTCGGTGGTGAATTAATGGTGGACTCTATCTATGTGGGACCCCTGCAGGGTCAGGCCCAGCCACTGGCTTCCTGAAACAGAGTGGAGTTCACATGGATTCCAAGGGTTTTGTCCCCGTCAACAAGGTAGAAACTACAACACAAGGCACTGTATGCACAACAATTATAATAACACACAAATACTTTGAATGTACTCATTTAATTTCAAATGCAATCAGTTCATAGAAACAATTCATTTCAGTGCAATGTACAAGTGTTACTGTGTTATTTGCAGAGCTAGAGACCTGAGTTTTTCCTGACAGGGAAAATTGCAGTTATCCTCTAATTTGTCAGGTGGCTTGTCTACAAGTAAGATATCCTCCTGAATTCCACATTGGCTCCTGTATTCTTCTGGATTACCCTCTATCCCTCAGACAATGCAGACCAACGTTGATGGTGTCTTTGCCGGAGGAGACATTGTGACGTTTCCTTTTCCGGGGCGGAGCAATAAGAAGGTGAACATCCCACACTGGCAAATGGCCCATGTGCACGGTAAGGGTTCATTTTTACGGGCTAAGTATTACAGAGTAATGTGTTAAAGTGTGAGTTTTTCCCTAAGGTGTCAAACACTCAGCTGCATGTCTGGGGCTGGATTTGCAGTATATTGGTTTTTATGGGACCTTTTCTGTTTGTTTGGGATTGACAGGGAGAGCAGCAGCACTTGGCATGATGGGAAGACCCACTGAGATCAAAACAGTGCCCTATTTCTGGTCGGCCATGTTTGGGAAAAGCCTACGCTATGCAGGTAAACAAAGCCTCACTCCACAAGTAATATAATTGAATACCGGTAGGGTCATTTAGCAGATTATATCCGAAGCACATGGCAGAACTGTCAAAATGGACAGTGACACATCCATTCATTATATGTGGCTTGTGCATGTATCCAAACCTCCACCATGGGGTTGCCAGCACCATGCACAGTCTATCCCACTGAAACATTGGAAACTTTTTCACACACAAGTTATACAAGTTTTGTTTATGTACTGTGTGAATTGTTTGGGAAGTAATCTTAAAATAGTGAATTGGTAAGACTACTACCAAAATTGCTCTCCTCCAAATGTCTCTGTTGAGAATGTAGCTCCGGTACTGCCACCTAGCTGTGAAGTCAGACACTGAGGGTTTTCAGTCATCATAGGATTCAGAAGTATGACATCATAATGGGTGTTGTGGTGGTGCTGTGATGGTGTGTTTACTCTTTTTACAGACCTACTTAAGAAAGTGCTTTTATTCTATTACCAAGGTTACGGGGATGGCTTTGATGACGTCATCATCCAAGGAGACGTGGACGAGCTGAAGTTTGTGGCATTTTATACCAGGTATGTGTCCAATAACAATTGTGGATATCTACTAAGATGCATTCAGCCATCGGCTCATGTTGTTTTGTAAAGTAAATCCTCTGTTTTGTTTTTGTCATGTTTTGTTTGTTCTTATATAATCCAGGAGTGTTTATCCTTACAACAGACTAAACTCTAGTAATCCTAGAGTTTTCCCTAAAAGTTATTTGGTTAATCTCTCCTACCTATAGGGGTGAGGAGGTGGTTGCCGTGGCCAGCATGAACTATGACCCCATTGTTTCCCGTGTGGCAGAGGTCTTAAGGTCTGGAAAGATGATTAGAAAGCGAGATGTGGAGTAAGTGCATGTCTATTGTTCTTCAGTTGGGTCTGGGTGACAATGAGGTTATGCTCTTTACATGTTCCGAGGCTCACTATGAGCAAACACTGACCTCTATAAATGTTAACACATGATAAGTGATAACAGTGATAGACTTAAGTAGAAGAGGGTTCACAAGGAAAGTTTTATGTATTTACATTTTTGAAATTTCATTAGTCCACTGTTGATACAACGCATGTCAGCGATCAAGTTTTCAAACTATAGGACTTTCAAAAAGCAAATTGTCACTTGCCACATCATCATGATGATATGATACGTTTTTTTGTGGATTTCTCCTTTAAGATACAGTACTGTAATGCTTTACTGTAAACCAGGGGTGTCAAACTAATTCCATGGAGGGCCTAGTCTCAGGTTAGCAGGTTCGTTTTTTGCTTTCAATGCAGCCCTAGACAACCAGGTGTGGGGAGTACCTTACTAATTAGTGACCTTAATTCATCAATCAAGTACAAGGAAGGAGCGAAAACCCGTAGACACTCGTCCCTCCGTGGAATGAGTTTGACATCTGTGCTGTAAACAATATCTTACTTTCTCTAATGTAGATCCTTCATTTTTAATTGTCCATTCATACAATGAAGGCTGTTAACCCGACAACGCAACTACGAAAACTAGGAAAGCTAAGATGTCTTTCTTAATCTCAGTCTCCACTAACAATCCCTTCATGTGCAGACAATTACATTGATATAACCCACAATATACTGTATCTGCAATATTAAAGCTGATATAGCTCCTAAAAAATATATACAAATTAATCTAAATAAATCCCTTCATGAAACGCTATATGATACGGCTGTGTGTGAAACGCTCTGTCAGAACACACAATAATCAGCCTCAGCATGCTTATGCTATAATTAAGCAATAAGGCATGAGGGGGTATGGTATATGGCCAATATACCACAAACCCCTGAGGTGCCTTATTGCTATTATAAACTGGTTACCAATGTAATTAGAGCAGTAAAAATAAATGTTTTGTCATACCCGTGGTATAGTCTGATCGATGACCTGGAGCCAGACCTACTGGCTCCAGGTCATCTATAAGTCTTTGCTAGGAAAAGCTCAGCCTTATCTCAGCTCACTGGTCACGATAACAACACCCACCCGTAGCACGCGCTCCAGCAGGTAAATCTCACTGGTCATCCCCAAAGCCAACACGTCCTTTGGCCGCCATTCCTTCCAGTTCTCTGCTGCCAATGACTGGAACGAATTGCAAAAATCGCTGAATCTGGAGACTTATATTTCCCTCACTAACTTTAAACATCAGCTATCTGAGCAGCTAACCGATCGCTGCAGCTGTACATAGCCCATCTGTAAATAGCCCACCCAATCTACCTACCTCATACCTATATTGTTTTTATTTACTTTTCTGCTCTTTTGCACACCAGTATTTCTACTTGCACATCACCATCTGCTCATCTATCACTCCAGTGTTAATTTTCTAAATTGTAACTACTTCGCTACTACGGCCTATTTATTGCCTTACCTCCTCACCCCATTTGCACACACTGTATATATAATTTTTTTCTATTGTACGCTTGTTTATTCCATGTGTAACTCTGTGTTGTTGTTTGTGTCACACTGCTTTGCTTTATCTTGGCCAGGTCGCAGTTGTAAATGAGAACTTCTTCTCAACTAGCTTACCTGGTTAAATAAAGGGGAAATATTTTTTTTGTATATAAATAAATAAATATATATACTATGGCTGTCAGCCAATCAGCATTCAGGTCTCGAACCACCCGGTTTAGTTCACTTCCAGTTTTACACTTTTGTTTTCTGTTGTTCAGAGCCTGTACTACATTATCCACATAATTATTGTCTAAACTGCATAATATGCACTCTGAGTGATGTTTTTTGTTGGTTCGTTTCCTCCGCATTGCAGGACAGGGGACATGTCTTGGTTGATAGACAAAGGGTCGTAGTGAGCGAGCCTCCACATCTCAGGCTCTCCGTGCATCTGGGGTCTGTTGGACACTAACTATGGACACTTGTGGTGCTGGTGAGATGCTGTGCCATACTGTAGACATACAGCAGAAGACCCATGTCTAGGACTGTTGGACACTAACTATGGACACTTGTGGTGCTGGTGAGATGCTGTGCCATACTGTAGACATACAGCAGAAGACCCATGTCTAGGACTGTTGGAGTTGCTCCCCTGGAATCGAGACAGACGGTTCTACAGTGAACCTCCACGGTGATAGGCTGTACATACAGTATTCTTACCAAAAGCATGAACCATATATGGTGTTAACATGCTCCAATACCGTAATGGAAGATCTGTGTCCTAATGCTACTTCACAGTGAAGCAATCCTGGATGCAGTCTCTGTGCTTCTGCATTATGTATCTACCTGTACACTTTTTTATAAGGGGCCAGATAGGGGTATTGAATTGTTTTGTACATTTTTTTGTATATAGTTATAATTCTCAATACACTGTAAACAAAACAGTTTTAAATGGTAGTTTTCTAAGGTTGAGATGAAACTAATCTGGTTAAGTATGATCATGTGGGCTAAAACAGGCAATGTACAGTATATCTGGTAGTTGAAATAATAGGATTTCTAATAGATTGTTCAGCCCCAACTCATAGAAGCAAAGACATTGTTACCTATAAAAGCCACATAAAAACAATGCTTAGATTTGTCAGCTTTGCATTTTGACCCTTAACTGCACAATGTTTGCCTCAAAGCCATGCAAACAGCCTGGTCTTATAGACTAGACATAACATAGTACGTGTAAATCTGGGATATTCAAATTAGTATGATATGTTATGTACGTTAAGTATAACGCGTTTAGCATTTTAGCAACTTTACAAGTACTTACTACTTTTTAGCTACTTTGCATGTTAGCTAACCCTTCCCCTAGCCCTAACCTTAACCACTTAACATAACACCCAACCCTAACCTTAACCCTAGCTAACATTAGACACCCAGCTAACATTAACATTGGCCACCTAGCCACCTAGCTAATGTTAACAATAACAAATTGGAATTCGTAACATATCATGCATTTTGAAAAATGTGTAGCATATTGTACAAACTGCAATTCGTAACATATTGCATGAATTGCAATTCATAACATATCATACAAATTGTAATTTGACATCCACAAATTAATACATACCATACGAAACGTAACATATCATACTAATTGGAGTGTCCCGGATTTACATGTACTATGCTACGTCTACCCCTGAGTCCAGTGTGATGCAACGTATCATAACAAGATGAACTACAAATAATCCATAGTTGTCTCTTTCCCCACCTGACGCATAAATGCACACACACACACACACACACACACACACACACACACACACACACACACACACACACACACACACACACACACACACACACACACACACACACACACACACACACACACACACACACACACACACACACACACACACACACACACACACGAAATCCTCACAAGATGCTCACAAATCACTCCTTTAAGGATGACAATGTACCTCTATTTATTGGTGGCTCGTAGATTGCATAAATGAGAAATTGAAATGTACTTTAATCTATGTTCATGCTTGCGCAATAGAATAACATGTCTGTGCTTTCTAAAAGGTAAATGACTGTAATTCTTTTAGATATGGTCATGTCATATTTGCTGAAGGCTATTTTTGGTAGTTGTCACCTATGAATGCTCTTTGTTACTAACTCAGGGAACTGAGGTTTGAGGCCTGGTCACATTGGGATTGGTCCCATTGCAAACACATTCATTTGTTATATGTTAGTTCTCTGTATTTGAAGAGGTCTTGTTTTCAGAACTTGTTTATAATTCCCTTAGATGTGTAGAGGAGAAAGCATTTCCATTTCTATTTTGGCATGTTGAAGATTCCAAAATATTTAAGCGCAGAGGTTTTAAAAACATATTCTTCATACAGGGAAGATTAGAATGGTATTTTTATTAATAGAAACTTTGAAATAAAAGTCTTCAACTATTTTTTTCTGTACTACTCTGCATGTTTTGGAATTAAAGCTACATGTGCAGTGGGGTCCATAATTATTGGCACCAGTTTTTAATAATCTAGCACCCTCTCCTTGCGAGGATAATGACTCTGAGCCTTTTTCTAAAATGTTTTATGAGATTGGAGAACATGTTTGGAGTGAGCTAAGACCATTCCTCCATACATAATCTTTCCAGATCCTTGATATCCTTTGCCTGCGCTTATGGACTGTCCTCTTCAATTCAAAACACAGGTTTTCAATGGGGTTCAAGTCCGGAGACTGAGATAGCCATTGCAAAATGTTTATTTTGTGGTCAATTAACCATTTATTTCTGGATTTTGATTCGTGCTTGGAGTCATTGTCTTGCTGGAAGATCCACTTGGGGCCAAGTTTCAGCCTCCTGGCAGAAGCAACCAGGTTTTTGGCTAAAATGCCCTGGTACTTGGTAGTTCATGATGCCGTTGAGTAGAACTGGGAATTTCCAGAGACCTCGTGATACGATATTATAACATTCCTTAGGTGCCGATACCATATGTATTGTGCTTCTCAAGATTCTATATGTATTGCGATTAGATACTCTGATTTTATTGCGATTCGATGTTCCAATCATATCGCTCGCCATCTGTCTGCTGAGTTTTGATTAGTCATAGAAATAAAAGTGCTGAAAACAAATTGTCTCCCTATTTAAAAGAAGATGGAGGACAAGCTATGGATGAAAAATACTGGAGTTTTGGCAAAGGTACAACCAACAAGCGCAAAAATATTATTGCAATATTTAAAAAACGATATGAGAGAGTAATAGGATACGGCATGTGTCAAAATTGATTGATTGCTGACCTTATGACCTGATGACATGTACAGAATATGTGCCCCCGCCCCACCCCCCCTGTTCGTGTGGTCATGTGTTAGAGGGTGTTTGAACTTTTGGGGCCCATGCCCCCCCCCCCCTCCACCCCCCAGTTTTATCTCCCTTATGGTTGTTATCTATGAAGCAGGAATGTCTGGGGCTATAGATAGCGCTGGGGCCTCAGCATTATAAATGTCCAGAACAAGGCTTGCGAAACCCAGAACCGTAAACCCTATTTTTTAAACATGGATTTTGCGATCAGTGGCAAAGCTGTGATGACTGTAGCCTCGGAGGCAGGACCGCGTCTGAAACATCGAGAAAGGGCAAAGTATACAGCCGCAATATACGATGCACCAAAAGCGGTTTTTAAACGTGTATAGAACCCAGATACCGCTGCTTGCAACGGCGCTGAAAGATGAAGTGTTGATGTCTAACGGACAGCATTGGGGGCATCTGTTTGATTACTTGGCCTGTAGCGTGAAACTCTATATGTTAGCCGAAGGAGAAGAATATACCGACCAGAAATTAGGCGTGACTTATGATGTTGAAGACTGGACGGTTTTTCGACAGGTTTTGTGTCCCGAACTGAGCCGTATCACCAAGGGTTACAGCTTGTTCACAGGCTACGAGACCCGTTGGGAAGGTACCCCGGACACCTCAGGAAGAGTATTTCACAGAGTTAAATTACAACGTATAAATGGACGGCCTTGCGGGTGCGTGGAATTTTACGTCAGCACCGCGGAAATCCGAAACCAAAACATCAGGGCTGGCGGTTCGGACGGGGATTTCCGGCTTCGAATGCTTATACCCCTTAAAAGCTGGCCTTTAATGGAATTGCAAATGTTGGAGCTGTTGGACTCTCTGTACAGAGCCAAAAGCGCCAGAGCATTGTACGGATAAAGAAGTGCATAATATATACGAATCCTGAGGATTACGACTCAAAGCAACCCCAAGAAGATACAACGTCAGGAGAGGCAGCCCCCAAAGAAAGCGAGGATTACGACTCAAAGCAACCCCAAGAAGATACAACGTCAGGAGAGGCAGCCCCCAAAGAAAGCGAGGTAAGCTGTGTTGTTAACCCCGCCCAGATACCCCGAGGGTTGGTTCAAGAATAAAAAGGCTGGTTCTTAAAACCTACAGTTCTTAACCTACGCATTGACCATGGATATTCCTAACGCATACCCGAACTCCGAAACGGCCTGGGCTCCCGACACTAAGGATTGTATGCCTCGCAGCCCTCCATTCTACTCCCCCCTGGCAAGACCCTCGACACCCCCTACCTGTACACAACCTGAGGACGTGTTTGATGGGGTGGTCAGTACTATTTTTGTTGACACAATCAAGGCCTCAGTAGCCGCGCTTTTAGACGTGGTGATTGGAGAATATATACGAGAAAAATGCATCGGTTGTGAGATTAATCACCCCAGCCAGCGAAGGCACCCCTGCCTATACGATCCCCCAAGATACTACTTTTTCAACAATTTTGAGGCGCTGGTGAAAAGACTTTGGTCCCGCCGGTTTATACCATCGCTGGTCAGAGCCCTGGAGGCTATGGGCCTTGTGCCGTCTATCCCCAGAGTTTACGGGGTAACCGAAGCATTCCTACACGAGCTAAAGGAGGCAATTCACATACACCAGAAACTCAAAGAAATCCGACACACCCTGGTGGAGGATAACAAATACAGGGAGGCTGTGGTGTCGGATGTGTTGGCTTTCTGGCTCAATAAACCCCAAGAGCCCGAGTGACATTTTTGTTATTTAGATGTAGAGCAATGGGTAACTATATGTATACGATGTTAGATAGAATAAATACATTTTTTCTTTTGAGAGAACTTACAAGTGTTATGCATCAAATTATTGAAAATAAAGTGAACAATGTCTCGTTCTACAAAACCCCCAATTCCGGGGCTAATGTAGAGCGTGTTTTGAAAATGGACCAAATCATGACTCATGTACGCCATGCTGGCGAGGTTCTACAATGGACACAAATGGTAACCCGGCTTGGTGGTGATTCTGAACAACTAGAAACAACCTTGTCTAAGATTTTACTTTATTTGTTTGAAACACCCTTTAATTGTACCATGTATCATATGTGTTGTTTATATACTTTTATAGCGGATGTGTCTGTTGTAAAAATTCAGCGAAACAAACCTGTTAATCTAAACCAAATATACAAGGTTTTACATGATTCGATCATAGAGAAAGGGGGGGCATGTATCCTGCAACAAATTAGGGATTGTCTGTATACGTAATACCTAATGTTTTCATGAAAATAAAAATCCCAAAAATGAAAATGAAATGTTGTTATTTGAAAGTGGCTCATTAACATTATTGTACCTCAGAGAGGCAAGAAGGATGGCAGAGCAGATTTTGAAAAACATTTATTATAATCCCTCTAACCCGGGGTCTTATGGTGGTAAGGAGCGTTTACAGCGCGCTTTAGCCGAAGAAACAGGTCACAGGTTAAGCGATGCTAAAGTCACTGAGTGGCTATCCGAACAAGATGCGCACACTCTACATAAACCCGTGAGAAAACATTTTCCTAGAAATAGAGTTTTTTCTACACACCCATTGTCCCAATTTCAGGCGGATCTATGTGACATGCAGGCCCTTGCAGATAAAAATGAAGGAAACCGCTACATGCTAACGGTCATAGATATTTTCTCTAAAATAGCTTTTGTCCGGGTCTTAAAGAATAAGAGCGGCGCTGAGGTGACCAGGGCATTTGCCTCTATCTTGAAGGAAGGAGGCGCCCCCAAGAAAGTGCAGACCGATGGCGGAAAATAATTTTTTAATAAGACCTTTCAGAAACTAATGAAAAAGCACAATATAGTACATTTTGCTACAGGATCGGATTTGAAAGCTTCTGTGGTTGAACGCTTTAACAGGACTCTGAAGGAGAGGATGTGGCGCTATTTTACAGCGCACAACACGCATAGATATATAGATATAGTTCAAGATTTAGTAATTGCGTATAACAATAGTTATCATAAAAGTATAAGGATGAAACCCTCCAAGTCTCTTCGGAAAACTCTTTTCAAGTCTTTAAAAATCTGTATGGTTTGCTCCCTCTTCGCCGTAAGAAAAAAATACATTTTAAATTTATTGTGGGGGACTTGGTTCGTATATCCAAGTTGAGGGGTGTTTTCGATAAAAAATACGTGCAAGGATACAGTGACGAGCTTTTCACGGTTACAGAATGTCTGCCGCGCATACCCCGGTCTACATATTAAAAGATTATGACGGGGAACTTATAACGGGATCTTTTTATGAGCAGGAATTACAGAAGGTAACGGTTGGTAAAGACAAGGTGTTTCACGTAGAGGAGATTCTAGATCAAAAGAGAGAGAAAGGTCAAAAATGGGTGCTGGTCCGCTGGAAAAACTGGCCGCTAAAATTCAACAGCTGGGTATTAGAGAAGGATGTAGTGGAGGCATCAGGGGTTAATTTAAACCCCCATGCATGATAAAATACATCCTCATTCGGGTGTACACCGGAGGGCATAATGGAACACAGCGGCTTCTACCTGACTCTCCCCAGTAATGCGTCAGCACACATATATCGTAATAATCAGAGTTCTAATTATACAACCAATTTTCCAAAGCCTATAGAGTTATCAGAAGCCTGGGAAGTAGGGCTCAGCGAGATTACATACCCCCATAGCTGGTATAATATCAAAGATAAGGACCGGGAATTTTATTTCAAAAAGTTAACGGAACCTGCTAAATTTATTAAGGTTAAAAAAGGGTTCTATAGAACCATCGAAAGGCTCGTCTCCGAGTTGAATGAACGGCTATCGCAGAACAGTATGGAAATATTCCTGATGTACAACCCTATAAATAAAAGGGTCCAAATCTCAGGAGATGCTTCCGGGGGGATAAAGACCAGTGGTAATTTAGCCTACATGTTAGGGATGGGGCCCAATACATGGACGTATGTGAGAGATAAATAATTCCCATTCCCCGCGGATATACATGCAGGATTTTACAACATATTTGTGTATACCGACATCATATCCTATCAAAGGGTCGGAGACAGCTGTGTGCCACTCCTGAGAACGGTTCATATAGATGGAAAGGATGGGGACATCGTCACTGTCACCTACGACAAGCCACACTACGTACCTGTAAGCAAGAAATATATTGAAAACATTCTTGTTGAGCTTAAAACGGATCAGAACGAAAACATTGAATTTACTTATGGTAAAACGATTGTAAAACTCCACTTTAGACCCACCAAAACCTCTCTACATATATAATATTAGTATTATATATTTTATATACATAATACATCTAAATTAAAATTATGGAACACCGACATCTCGACCCTAACCGGTATGTCACATACTATGTGGATCAAGTGGGTAATGGGTTACCAGGATATTATGGATCGCCCACCATGTATGGTTCGGGGATCGGAGGGATATTTCGTAATCTCTTTAGGATGGTTTTACCGTTTATGAAGAGAGGCTTCAGCATAGCCAAACCGCATTTAAAATCAGCAGCAAAAAATATAGTGAGGTTGTCGCCAATGCGATAACCAGAAGGGCGTCACCAGATGTCGAGAGTCAAGAAGGCTCGGGGTTGATGATGTTGTCTCGAAGACCGAAAAAGAGACCGCCAGGTATAAGGCGAAGCCTTGAGCCTAAAAAACGGCGGTTAACGGTTAAAAGAAACTCAGTTAGTCAAAGACGGGGTAAAGTGAGGAGGTCTGGACCAAAAACGGTAAAAAGAATACTCGGAAGTATTTTCTAAAAGAACAAGCACCATGGCTCTTTTACACCGCATGTCCTCTGAAGCTATAAAAACAGAGCTCAATCTTTTCACGGCCCCCTTAACCCAACATTCAGTAGAGAGGTCCAGTTATGTGGAGATAACTGCCATTACAGACAACGGCCCCATAGAGTTTTTCATACCAGGCCACGGTGACAACTATCTGGACCTCAACAACACCTTGGTGCATTTGCGTCTAAAAGTAACCAAAAGAGATGGTACTGATATTGCAAACGATGCCAAAGTGAGTCTCATTAATTACCCAGTGGCCACCATCTTCTCCCAAGTGGATGTGACTTTGGGGGAACGGCTAATCAGTCAAAGCAGTGCCACATACCCCTACCGTGCCATCATGGAATGCTTACTCAACTACTCTGAAGACACTCTCAAGACCCAATTCAGCGCAGGGCTTTTTAGCAAGGATACTGCAGGAGGCTCTATGGAATCGACAGACCCATCCACAGGTGCAAATAAAGGCCTGGCCGCCCGGGCTCGCTACTGTGCAGAATCTCGAGAGTTTCATCTGCTAGGCCCTATACACTCTGACATTTTCTTTCAAGAACGTTTACTCTTAAATGCGGTTGATTTAAGACTAAAATTAACCAGGACCAAGGATGAGTTTTGCCTAATGTCTGCAACGGATGGGGACTTTAGCTTAAAAGTGTTGGGGGCCACGCTTTTTATTAAAAAAGTATCGGTATCTCCGGCAGTTCGTCTGGGTCACTCACAGGCTTTGCTGAAAGGAAATGCCCTTTACCCTCTCCAAAGAATTACCATGAAAACCTTTAGCATACCTGTGGGCAGCAGAATCTGCAGTCAAGAAAACCTATTTCTAGGCCATTTACCGCGATACGTAGTTATAGGTTTGGTTGATCACGCCTCCAATACGGGCAGCTTAAATAAAAACCCCTTTAATTTTCAACACTTCAATGCAGAGTATGTCGCTCTGTGTCAGGACGGACGTCAGGTCCCTGCTAAGGCTTTCCAACCGCAATTTAATAACAACATATCTGTGCGAGAATTTTACAATCTATTCCTGGCTACCGGGAGGCATCTAAAAGATCTCTCTTTACCTATTGACAGAAATGATTTTGCCGAGGGTTACACAATGTATGCTTTCAATTTATCCCCAGATGATGACACCTCAGGAAATCTTTCTGTGGTGTCCCAAGGTAACCTCAGGCTGGAAATGCGTTTCCGTACACCTTTAGCCTGTACGGTTAGCATGATTGTTTATGCCTGCTCTGATTCAATCTTGGAGGTGAATAGCCGAAGACAGGTTTTAGTAGATTATTATTAAGGATCGTTGAGCAAAAGACATGAATACCCAAGAGTTGGAAGGGCTGATGAGCCGACTGATTGGAAAACAATTTTGCGGAGTGTTGGCTTGTGATGAATTACCTATGGAGAAATGGAAGGTGCGGCCTGCAATGTTTATTGTCAATACCCATCCTAAAAACATGCCGGGTGAACATTGGCTAGCTGTGACCTTAGAAGAGGAAGGAGGAAGAAAAATCTCAACTTTTTTTGATTCCTATGGTTTCCCACCCGGTTTTTCACATTTCCCAAATCTATTAAAGAATTTCTGACCAAAAATGGCTCAAAGATATACTACAATATCAAACAGGTGCAAGATACCCTTTCAACGACATGCGGTCAACACTGTGTATTCTACCTATGCCAAAGAGCCCGGGAGTTTCTTTTGAAGATGTTATGTCTCTTTATAAGGATGATTTAAGAAGTAATGATAAAGTTGTAGCTTGTTTTGTTAGAAAATATCAAAAGTGTTCAAATGTGTATCCTCTAAGAACGTGTAATCAAGGCGTATGCTCACGCCAAATGTTTCAAGAATGCCACAAATGTTAAATTGCTTATTTTTCAAATAAAATTTATTGAATTTAATCATAGTCATTCAAAAGTCATTCAAAAGGCTAACCACCCAGAGAGATCGGGATTAGGGAAAGGTCCAGAGGCGTTCAGGGGGGTAAATGGGTTATCGTCATTCATTTCATAAGGATGCGAGGGTTTTGGGGCATGTTTAGGGGTGCTGTATCTCGGTGACGGTTTGTGTTTTAAAGAGTGAATCTGTTGCCGAATCTTATAGTTGGGTACACCCGAGAGGGGTATGTTGAGGATGGCCAGGGCCTTAAGAAACTGAAGCCACCCTGGAGGTCTTCGGTCATCACCTTGTGGGCAGATGTGGTACTTTTAAGCAAGTCAAGTATATGTGAACCCTTGACAACAGCCCCCTGAAGGATAAACTCTCCTTTGTCATTCCAAGTAGCTGCCCCATTTGAGTCTTTTAGCTTGTTCATAATGTAGCTAACATTTTTCCTGTTACGTGCCGGAACATGGGTTAACAAGTCATGCATAACTTTATCTTCAACAGGCATTTGATCTTCAGATGGTAAGCTCGCAGGTACCGGCCTTACAGGGGCGTGGCTCTCGCGAGGCTCGTCATCTTTTAAAGGGTCCTGTAGGGAAATAGTTAAATGGCCTGTCTCTCTCTCCCCTTGTTTCACCAAGGACAAATACCTTTGCAAGAGGTTTGTGTATTTTTGGACCTTATCATAGGGGTTCAATCCTTTTTGATTCAAAATATCCTTCATGGCCGTATCCAAATCATTTTCCGCTGTTTGTCTGATATTTTCGGGGGCCCCTGCATTTGTTTTTTTAAGTCTATCCAACTCTTGTTGTGGCACCAGATACATTTTATTGGCCATCACCCTATGTGTTCAACCACCACGTCGGGCTGCAATAAAGCTGGTGATGAAGGGCACGGCTATACTTAGTAAAGGTAGAATAAAACCGCCAGACTGTTGTATGCTATGTCGTTTCTTTTGAAGACTGACCCTTTTATTGGCAAAGAGCTTGATCGAGGTCTTTTGTCTCTTTAATTTTTTCAATTGTGTCAGGGTGAGTGGAATGCGTCCTTTGAGAAGATTCAAAGCAATCTCACATAGGGATAATATGAGATCTGAAGAACAGTGACCCAAGATGGCCTTCCGTTCATTAGATGTAGCCCCAATTAGGCTTCTCAAGAGGGGCAAGTTTCTTTTTAAACGCAGAGACATAGCGGCTACTTTTTTTTAGGAATGTACACAGCCGGCCACTCCCACGGGAACCGGTTCGTAGCCTCAGGTGTTCTGGAGTATTTGCTTTTAAATCCACGATTAAATAAGAAAATGGCGCTTGGGTTGCGTCCTCGTAGCTCTCCATAAAGTAGGATTTCCTTCCCGGGTACATCTGCTGAGCTAGAGTGTTAATTTGTAGTTTGTCTCTAGGATTTTTGAACAAAACCATGTAATTGGCGTTCAAACTGATGGTGCGGCTATTTTTACCTTGGTGAAACACATTCTGCACCAAGTAAAGCACGGACAGGTTTCTATGATGCGTATATTGGGTAAACGCTCGGGCAATTTCGGGATGTTCGCTACCTGCAAATAGCATATCGTCCAAAACCAACAGATTGTTTTTATGAGGAGGTAAAAGTTCATCATCAGACAGGGTATCAGGTATTCCTTCAACAAACTTGATTTTTATTGTCTTCAACAATTCATCATACAGAGGTTGATAACATGAATAACACCACACAACATTATCAGGCTTTTGAGATAACACATGTTCAGAATTCTCTAAAATACTTTTTACAAAAACAAGTTTTACCACTATTCGAAGGCCCTGCGATTAAGGCCGAAAATGGTAGTTGCAACCGGGGTCAAAACCTTCTACAGCAGTCATTATATCTTAAGCTTTAAGACCCCTGTAGCTTGTAGCATAAGTCAACACCCAAAGGGGTAATGTGGTCCAGTCAGGCAAAAGCAGTCTCTTGTCATAGACAACCCTGAATCTTTTAGTAAGTGGGGCCTTCCTCAGATGGAAGCCCTTTATTATACACAACAATCTTTTTGTAGGAGCTCCTAAATCTCAAAGTCACTATTCCTGTCATTTAGGAACCACCCCTCAAACAAACGTGTGATTGATTCCTAGTTTTTACACGAGGTGTATTTTTTTTCATAGTTTTTGAGTCACGCCTGACACACTGCGGCCTGTAGCATAAGTCAGTAGCCATAGGGCAATGTAGTCCCGTCAGGCAAAAGCACTCTCTTGTCATAGACAACCCTGAATCTTTTAATGAGTGGGGCATTCCTCAGATGGAAGCCCTTTTTATCCCTAACAATCTTTTTGTAGGAGCTCAAAATCTCCAAGTCACTATTCCTGTCATTTAGGAACCCCTCGACCAAGCGTGTGATTGATTCCAAGTTTACACGTTGGGCATTTTCATAGTTTTGAGTCACTCCTTTGGCTTTCAATACCACGTGATTCTTTAGCGTTCTAAAAGCATAGCTTTTGGGCCCACAGGATGACCATTCTGTGATATGGTCACCCTCTGCGAGTTCGCTCGTTAAGCCACCCAGATAGTTGCTGAGTGGGGGGCTCCAATCCCCTGGTTTGCTTACATAGACCACAGAGTCTGTGTCGTGGTAAAGTACCCGCCTCTGAAGCTGCTCCATGAGCTTGTACAGTTCAAGTCGGCCATAGGCCGTGGTAAATGCTGCAAGAAACACATTTACATTACCCGGGGTAGAACCCACTTCTTGTTACGTCGCCATTGCACCAAGGCAATGTCTTGACTCAAGAATGAAAATGTGAAATTTCGTATTGGTCCGAAAAAATGAATTCCAAAAATTCTTCAGGGTCTTTAATAATCGACGTTGTCAACATATTACACCTCTGCGCTAATTTGCCCCAAAGCGAATTTAGGTACAATTTCGACACATTTCGTTTGGTTTTGTTGACCTCTATTCTGTCAGGGTCAAGAAGGATGCCTTCTCTGTCATGATAGTCTTGAATGTACCTGTCTTTACTTTCTTGATCTGTGACCGATGCAGGATAGCCTGAAGCCATTTGCTTACATCTCAAGAAGGTCTTGATGTACTCTTTAAAAGAGTGTCTGATTTCTTTGGAAAGTTCCATACTTCAAAGATTTTGGCCACACGATACCCCATCTCTAAAGCCTTAGAGAATTCAGCTGTGACCCATACACCTGTCAGTGCTCTTTCTTGATCTGTGTGATCACATGGGGTTTGTTGTATGTTTTCACTGCAGGTGCGACAAAGGGGAAAGAAAAGTTTTCCTTGAGGGCCCCTGTAAGGCAACACAGGTATAAACAAACCCCTTGGAGGGTAGACTGTTGCTTTGATCAGACCAAAATAGTTTTGAGGTAAGTCAAAATCACGATGAATAATTTCAGGATGACCTATAGGATAGCATGAGGAACTCATTACATGCGGATAAAGGGATGTAAAATCCACATAGCCTATTGTCTCGTCGGGTTGCGCTACATACCTCAATGTCAAAGCATTGGTACGGCCGCCATACAAGGCCTGTCTTGGCTCCAGAGGTTCTGGGATGTCAAAGCTGGAAAGGAATGCTTGAACATGAGGATCAGACTTTTTGAGGGCTGTCCATTCGTGCTCCCACAAAACAACCACTTTTAGACCATAAGTAGCCTGTAACGAATCAACTTTGTCTTGAAACTCTTCGTACATTTCCCCAAAAGTCTTTTGGGTTAGGACACATATGTTCTGGGGCACAAAGCAAGATTTGCAACCATGGAAGAAACAACCGTTGTACTCATACACGGTCTCAACCCCGTCAATCTTGGTGTAGCCATCTACATGGTAAGAGCCAAACGCCTTCTCCCCTCGATTCAAAGCATGTTGAATAAAAATGTCTTTATCCTGGGCCATATACTCTAGCCATTGAATGGACCCACTAGAGTAGGCCTTGAACTGGCGACGGTAGTGTCGGCATATAGTGTGTACGGTATGTTTTCATGCATGCCGATGCAATCGTTGTACAACTTGTACAACTTGTACAACTCCAAGGGTCAATACCTGCATCTTTGATTACCTCTTCTCTGAATCTGAGGCATCCTTCACGAAGTATAACCACATCATTGTCACAGTATGATTCCATCTCTTTATGGAAATCAAAGGTGCCATGTCTTACTGTCTCATACCAAGTCATGAATCTCTCTCGCTCTTTGGGAGACATTTGATCACACCCATACATTTCTGGGCTGGGATATGATCCTATATAGTGTAGATTCTCCTCAGATGTGAAGAAGTGGGGGAACCAGCCTTTCACAGAGTTTTCAAAACCCAAGGCCTCTGGCATTTGAGCCAATCTCATGGGTAAGAAGCTTAAACTGTCAATGTATCTCTGGTTGAAGGCGGGATCTACAAAACACAGGATTTTACTCCCTTGCGCTAGGACCCTCGGCGCTATGCCTTGCTGTATCAAGGGGTTCAGAAGAAGGTACGAGTCGTAGGCTCTAGCATTGTGCGCTATGAACGTAAAGTTTCGGTACTGTGGTTTTCTAAAATGTTTTAGAAAGAGTAGTGCACAATTGGATCCTTCTGCAGACCACTTTTCCCCGTGAATGTCATGGTAGATACAAAAATAGGCAAATGATCCCCCGATTGTTGATTTGTCTCAAAATCATAGAACACATATTTCTCTGAAGGTTCATCTTCAGCCAAGGGCTGAATATAACACTCGTGTGGCACTTCTTGAACCACTTCAGCATTTCTGCTTTTCAGACCCCCTTTACAGATTGGACACTGTAGGATTCCACAAACATGTGGTTTAGGGCTATCTATTTTAAGGCTGTAATTGCAATGATATTTTGGGCATTTCTTGTTAATGGCACAAATGCTTACAGATTTACAGGCCTTAGGGTGCCATGTTTCAATTTTGTGTTTATCGTAACAGTAGGTCGAACGACATGTGCGATGGCAATCCTCACATGGTGTCAAGTTTAGGGTCTGCATAGGGCACTCGGCATCCTGACATACAGAACAGTTATAACGGCACGAGTGCCCCCCCTTTCGGCTGTAGCCGGTATGGCAGGATCTACACACATAGGTTGCCCCTAGGAACGCCGTGACGTTTGTAACGGCATAGTAATGTTCGTTTTGCACATAAAAGTACAGAATCTGGGGGTGCGGTTGGGGGGTGTTTTGGAACTTCAAGAGAGCTGCATTAGCTCTACTGTGGTACAAAACCACAATCTTGATATTCAGAAGGTTTTCAAATTTGACAATGTCTGAGAATGCCACGCCTTCATGGATCCCGAGACCCACCGCCATTTGGATCTCTCTAGCCTTTTGCAATGCCGTCAGATCAGTACATCCGGGGTTAAGTAAATGCGCTAGGCCTATTGCAAAACATAGCTTATTATCGGGATTGTGAACGTTTATGAGGTAGGCCCTTTTATTGCTTATGATTTCTGACTGCATTAGGCTATCAAGCTTCCTTCTCTGCCCACCGCCCCCCTGTGGTTGACGTATTATTTGCACTACAAGCTCTAGGGTTCGATCGGCTATGATGGCTAAATTTGACTGAACAAGGCGTTCTACCAGCGCTGTAAATTGTTCAAGATCTGCTTCGCCATTGGGTAAAATAAGAGATACTGAATTATGCAGGCTATCTCCACATATTTCCAACTGTAAGACATCACGAGTTTTGCCATAATCTCTTGCTGTTTCTAACAGGTCATTCAGAGTGTCCATTATCATCATGTAAAATACAGCATAGTCAAGATTCTGATTCACACATAGGAAATTGAAAAACTGTCGAATCTCTGTATTGTTGAATTTATTCCTGTACACAACCCTGACACGTCTATCATGAACATCTGCTGCCAGATTTATTAGATAATTGTCCAATTCCCCAAAAACATCTTGTGGCGTTTCAGACTCTACGGACCTAGGCGTTACGGGTTGTTCTATCGCTGTCGGGGTTGTCGGGGCCGAAATTGTCTGACTCTCGTTCATACGATTAATTAAGGTTATGAGGGGTTCGGGAATCTGGGATAATATGTTTTCCTCAACCCCCCCTGACTGGTTCATACGATTAATCATTTCTAAGAGTTCGGCTGGAATCTGTGTTAATATGCTTTCATCTAACGTTCCTGAATCGTTCATACGTCTTATAACTTCTAGGAGTTCGTCTGGAATCTGGGATAAGAGGCTTTCAACTGTCTCCCCGTGTTGCGTTAGTTCTGCCATTTTTGGATAATTAAGAGTGTTCGTTTTTTTTTCTTTCTGTAATGGTTGGTGTTACATGTATGATTTTAGCGTCTGTATTTGCGTTTTTTAATGGGGTTGCTGTTTAACATGCGTGGAATTGTTCTATGCCAGAATAACATATCGTCTCTGTACTGTCTCTCAATTAAATCCCCCAGTCGTTTGTATAGCAAAACATTCCTCGATTTCAAAGCCCTGGAAAATAATGTGAAAAACCTTTCTTGTTCGGCTGCAGGTATTGAGGCCGTAGAATTGACTGGGTCTATAAGGTTGGCCGCATCACAGAATAGCTGGTCATCAACATCTGACATGTCATTAAAAACAGGTCTCTTGGGTGTTTCATTCGAATGCTCGGGGCGCCGAATCCCCCAGCTCTAGATTTATGTGGTCGTCTGTGCCGTTTTTCGCCGGTGCGGAGTCTGAATGAAAATAATACATACACAATTACGTTATTAGATATAAAAATATATATGTTAGCTACATACAAATGTCAAATACCTTTCCGTTATAATAATATATATTAACAGTACATAGTTAAAATACCTCGGCTTTTTTGGCGCTTGTTGTGACGAATCGCCGAAACCGGGGGTGTGTGACTTTTTCCCTCTAGCGTTCCAGATTCTGCTGGGTCTGTCTCCGGGCAGTCTGAAAAAACATTATTTGTCCTTGTTTTAACATAGGCTATCAACAGATCTATAACTAATAAAAAGGCTGATAACTAATAACAAAACTGTATAATGGTCCCATACCTTGTCCCTGGAGCGCCGGCTCTTGAAGCAGCAAGTTCCCGGCCCAACAATAGTTTTCGGGTGGGCTTGATTCTGAGCAGTGTACTTGGGCCACAGTGAACGGTAGAATTGCATCAAAGTCCTGCGTGTCAGCTGTCCATAACGCATCCTTTATCATAAAGGGCTGTATGTCGGCTGTAAATACATAAAATAGTTTTAAAAAATAGTACAACCTATTTTTAAAATGTTTATATATAAATATTTCTTGGGTATGTGTTTAATTATAAGGACTTACAACGAAAAAAGGCCGTTGGTGATTGTCTGCCAGACTTTTGCTCCTGCGAACCCCCATCATGTTCCAGATCAGGTAAATCGCGTAAAAGCTGCGTAAATGTTGGGGATCCTAGATTCCATTAGACAATGTTAACAGTTATACGCTATATCTACACTTTTTTTTTTTTTTTACCTATATTGGGCTTTTGGCCTGAAATACCCAAATAACTAGGGTTTAATATTCCAATAATATTCAAACAAATCTTAAAATATGTTTTTTTCATTTACTCACCTCCAGAAATATCCATTATGCGAGATTCCCTTATTCCGAATATTATTATTATTATTTTAATCTGTCCATGCAGCTCAATATTCGGGCCTTTATGTTTGCGCTAAAGCAATGCTGACAACGTTAAAAAATAGTTCTGTCCCTAACTATCTAAAAGTTCGGAATGAGTTTTTTTGAGAGATGTATGCTACACCCCCAACCCATGTATGTCTGGTTTAGAGAACACAGGCTGTGAATTCAAACAACAGGAGGGGATGTCGTGACATTCTGTCTGCAAACGGGGTGTGTGGGGGCCGCAGATTAGAGATATCTATGTTTAACCCCCGCTGTTCGGCTGATATCTCGACATGCCTTCTGCATGATAGTGCACACCTTGGTTTCAAACGGTTCTCTACAGATAAGAGTTCTGGGACCCCCCCAACCTTAGGATTTGTGTTACACACACAACCAACCACCCACACACACACACACACACACACACACACACACACACGCCTGTTGCTCCGCCTCAAGACCCCTCCCCACACACACAAACACTCTGATTCTATTTTACTTCGCGACAGAGTTGGAAGACGTTGTTAAATAGGTTTTTCCCATAGTTAAAGGGTGAGATACCGTTTTTAAACATTCCTTTTATTGAATTCCAAAATATTTCGTACAACCTTTAAGACATGTTTGAATTAAGTAACCCATTTGAATAATATTTAAACATGCAGCACACGTGTTTTATGTAAAAAATTTTAAAAAACTTGGATGCAGGTCTTTGTACATTATTACAAACTTTAATAAAACGTAATGTTCATAACATACCCAATGTAGGAATAGACTATAAAATAATACATGTTTTTTTTCAGATCTTACAGTTGTCTGCGCCAGACCCTAGCTTGAGAGAAAAGAGCGCTACCCCTTAGTTAAATGGGGGGGTGTACATTTTCAAAAATTAACACCTACATTTTAACACACGTTATAATTCAACATTTATTTTAACTATTTCTTACAGATATATGGGGTCCTGTTAGCCCTGAACATTATCCGTTTCCAATTCCCCATCACAAAGTCTTTTCCGCGCTCCGTCGAAGCTCTGTCCACTTTCCTGCCAGGGAAAGATCCGCCTTCGAACTTGTTGTTGTTCCGGTGTATGTCTCAACGATAACCTATGTTGTTCCGGGGTATGTCTCAACGATAACCTAGGCCATCGCCGTAATTGTTCACGATTTTCGAAAAGACTGTCCAGTTTATTCATCAGGGTTCGGAAAATGTGGTAATCGCGCCATTTAAAACTGAACATTATTTGAAAAAAATTTACATCCTTGCATGCTTTGGAGGATACATATGGACTGACCGTTTTCGTAGCATTTGACCTGTCAAATTGTTCACATGCTAAAATTGTCACTCTGGAGTCCGGGGTATAACCCATGTATGTGACTCTCAGGGCCATTAGATCCTGACGTCCACAGACTTGTTCTTCCAACGCATATCCTGGCAGCCTTGAAGCACTCAGGGCACGTTCCATTTGACACAAAGCTAGCCTTATTTTAAGCCATTCTCGCATCCTTAGC
This sequence comes from Oncorhynchus nerka, assembly GCF_034236695.1. Classification (NCBI taxonomy): domain Eukaryota; kingdom Metazoa; phylum Chordata; class Actinopteri; order Salmoniformes; family Salmonidae; genus Oncorhynchus; species Oncorhynchus nerka. The sequence continues at coordinate 20,645,671 of NC_088422.1, read as the reverse complement.
GCTAGAGAAAAAGGCTCGGGTTCTGCACGATAAAAGGGTTGGGACACGCTGTCTGTGAATATCTTAACCGTAGATTCCTCCGGGTTGAATATGTACGAAATATGGCCCTCGCTTGTACACAGAAATCCGTTAAAACATTCGGGAGCCTCTACCAAAATATCCTCCAAGCTTTTGGCGTTGGGTTCGTGACATGAGCTACAGAGCACTCCGAGAATTCCCCTTGTAGACATATTTTTAAATGCTTAATATTCAGGTCTTAAAAATGGCTTGTTCTGGACATTTATAATGCTGAGGCCCCAGCGCTATCTATAGCCCCAGACATTCCTGCTTCATAGATAACAACCATAAGGGAGATAAAACTGGGGGGTGGGGGGGGGGCATGGGCCCCAAAAGTTCAAACACCCTCTAACACATGACCACACGAACAGGGGGGGGGGGGGGGCGGGGCGGGGGCACATATTCTGTACATGTCATCAGGTCATAAGGTCAGCAATCAATCAAATTTGACACATGCCGTATCCTATTACTCTCTGATATGACACAATAAATTGTCAAATTAATAACAATAATATGTAACTGTATCAATTTTTTCTCCCATAACTACCGTTGACCTTAACAAAGGCCCCAGGACCAGTTGAAGCAAAATAGCCCCATAACAGCAAAGATCTACCACCATATATTACTGTAACGGCTTTCTTCCGCTGAAGGAGAGGAGGACCAAAATGCAGCGTGGTTAGTGTTCAACATCTTTAATATTGACGATAAACGAGAACATTACAAAATACAAAACAAAAAAAATACAAAAAAGTGAAAACCGAAACAGTCCTATCTTGTGCAATGACACAAAGACAGAAGACAATCACCCACAAAATTCCCAAAGAACATGGCTGCCTAAATATGGTTCCCAATCAGAGACAACGACAGACAGCTGCCTCTAATTGAGAACCAATCTAGGCAACCATAGACATACAAAACTACCTAGAAAGGAAACAGCCCTATAAACATACAAAACCCCTAGACCAGACAAAACACATAAATCCCCCATGTCACACCCTGACCTAACCAAAATAATAAAGAAAACAAAGTTAACTAAGGCCAGGGCGTGACAGTACCCCCCCCCCCCCCAAAGGTGTGGACTCCTGGCCGCACACCTAAATCCATAGGGGGTCTGGGTGGGCGTCTGTCCACGGTGGCGGCTCTGGCGCGGGACGTGGACCCCACTCCACCATAGTCTTTGTCCGCTTTAGTCTCTTCCTAGGAACGGCGACCCTCGCCACCGACCTAGGATTGGCAACCCTACTAAAGGGCCCCACTCCACTAAACAAACTCCTCCGGACTGAGGGGCAGCTCCGGACTGAGAGGTAGCTCAGGACTGAGGGATAGCTGAGGCTGGTTGACGGCTCTGGCAGCTTCTGGCTGACTGACGGCTCTGGCAGCTCCTGGCTGACTGACGGCTCTGGCAGATCCTGGCTGAATAGCGGCTCTGGCAGATCCTGGCTGAATGGCGGCTCTGGCAGATCCTGGCTGAATGGCGGCTCTGGCAGATCCTGGCTGAATGGCGGCTCTGGCTGATCCTGGCTGAATGGCGGCTCTGGCTGATCCTGGCTGAATGGCGGCTCTGGAGAATCCTGGCTGACTGGTGGCTCTGGCGGATCCTGGCTGACTGGCGGCTCCTTGCAGACTGGCGGCTCCTTGCAGACTGGCGGCTCTGGCGGCTCAGGACAGGCGGGAGACTCTGGCGGCTCAGGACAGGCGGGAGACTCTGGCGTCTCAGGACAGGCGGGAGACTGTTTTCTCTTAACATAGCTCATGCATCTACATCTTACGATCGTAACCTATGGAATATTACTTCAGGACATGGTGCTGGTATCTCTATAATACCTCAGGATCTTATTCGGGAAACACTTTCATCAGGACTTGTCCTGGTATCTCTAACACGCATGACCTGTTCCTAGAACAGGATTTTTTAGAAGTCAACTTTCACCATTTCGAGGTGTTGTGTTTAAGAAAATTAGTCTCACCCTTAACTCCTATGTTCGGAATGGCGTACAGTGGTTCCTCCTTTAAAAGTTGTGTAATACTGTGCCACACCTTGCGGGCTACCGCAGCATTCTGTGGCACTTTATTTCATTGTCAGCCATTTTTTCTGTTAATTCAAGTTAGTGCTTGTTTGACCACCAGAGAGCATCTTTGAGAATCATTTGATAGTCAATTAATAAATCAAATGTATTTATAAAGCCCTTCTTACATCAGCTGATGTCACAAAGTGATGTACAGAAACCCAGCCTAAAACCCCAAACAGCAAGCAATGTAGATGTAGAAGCATGGTGGCTAGGAAAAACTCCCTAGAAAGGCCGGAACCTAGAGTGTCACGTTCTTTCAAAATCGAACCCAGAAGCAGACCAGGACAAGGAGAGTAAGAAGGTGAGTATTTATTTACAAGTGAATGGGTAGATATATCCAGGTGGCGTAGCGGGCAGCGGTGGTGAGTTGATGGGAGTAAATAGGTGGATCCAATGGGGTAGCGGAATCCTCCGACGACCAGGCGGGAATGGGGTAAATGATCCGGGTGAGTAACTGAAGACAGAACAAACGGAGGTAAGTTTAAGGCAAGCAATACGTAAAAAACCAACAAAACAAATTCTATCCGACTTGAGGCTGATACTATGGCACAACATACTGTTCATGGCTAACGATCCGGCAGGGAATGGATGTCAGGTCCGGGCTTATGAAGAGGAGAGATGATGATCAGGACCAGGTGTGCAGATAGCTGATGGGATACAGGTGCGGGTCATCAGAACTCCCAACTGGCTACATTGCCCGGCAACCAGACAGGGTGCGTTCCAGGACGCAGGAAAAAACACTCCAGGCAGAACACAGGCAAAAAACAGACTCAGGAAACGGGATTCGTGACATAGAGAGGAACCAGGCTATGAGATGTGGCCAGTCCTCTTCTGGCTGTACCGGGTGGAGATTATAACAGAACATGGCCAAGATGTTCAAATGTTCATAGATAAAAATAAAAAACTCTGGGTTTCCGTTAGGATGGAACAGAAAATTATTCTACAATGTAGAAAATAGTAAAAATATAGAAAAGTCCTGGAATGAGTAGGTGCGTCCAAACTTTTGACTGTTACTTGCTTAATTAATTTGATTAATATTATGGTGTTCTATTCCATGAAAAATGAAAAACCCTCTGGGTAAATTCAGACTGTTTCGCTCTTGGAGCGCACACTGGACGTTCGGGCAGAAGAGTAGGGTTGATTTGAGCGTTCTGGCCTTGCAACGGCAGTCAAGCAACCAAGCTAACGTTAGCTGGCTTGCTAGCTACTTTCAGACACAAATGAGACCACTCTGACCATTTTACTCGCTAGCCAGAGCAAATTTATGAAAGCACCCGAATGTCCATTGAGAACACACAACAACTATACCATTTACCTAAGCTAAGAATGATGGGAATAATCAAGTCAATAAACATTGGGTAGTTAGATAGCCTATAGTTAATATACTGTCAAGGGTGATGTATAACTACTAATGTTAGGTGGAGAGCATAATGCTGTAATGATATGCTATGTGGTTCGTAAGGACAGCGTAGCTAACAAATTGTCAGCCAGCATAACGTGTAAGGTAACTTATTTGAAAAGTCATTACTTTATTACATTGAGTAGCAAGCTACCGCGAGGATGCGCTCTATCGACTCTGCAGCTTGAGCATTCTTTTTGTGCACAGTCGATAGCACACTGCACTTCAGGCAAGAAGGTTGAGGGTTCAAAACCTGCTCCCTGCTTGTTTCATTTGAAGTCGTGCACAATTATCAGTTTGTTATTTGGTTTATATTTCCCATTCATTGTCAGTTAGAGACACAGTAGTGCATTGGGACCCAAAAGTATAATCAGTACTCTAGCTCCCCCTTGGTCGTTAGGGCAAATCTGGTCTGTGATAGGACGGAGGGTTTTCACACCTAGCACGGCTATTAGACTATTCTTTAGTAAAGGTTGAATAGTCTATTGTTCAGCTATTAGCCCCCCCCTTCCCAACTTTATTTTCAATCAAAAATAACTGTTCTGTAAGCAAAAATGAGGCTTCAAAGTAAAAACATTTTTTGCAATCAAATATTTTGAAATAGAGCGCAAAACTTTATGCATTTTATTCCCCCAAAATATTTTGAGAACAAAAAATATATTTGAAAACAAAACTCCAATTTAATTTCGCTATCAACCACCCTCCATTTTGGCCATTTTTTTGAGTGTCATTTTGATTACAACCAATACTGTTCAGCCTTTCTTTCCGACACAAAGGAAGTCATAGCGGAAACCTACAAAGGACTGTGTGATGATGGCATCTCAGGTAAAGCAGCACTGGGTGTTCTTCCGTCCAACTTCTACATAGCTAGTAGTTAGCTCCTACGATTCAGTGTCGGTTCATAACATTCTTCTATATTACATACATACATACATACCGTAGAATGATAAATCATGCAATTATTATTCTTAAGCTAACCCAAAACATTTAGCTACGAACGCCTGTTCTCGCCATTTTCATTTGAATTCATATAACTTTCTTTCATGGCAACTCATAAGTAGGCCATGTCCTATTTGTTTCATAGTCAATATACAATCATATTTCATGACAGTGTAACGGTTAGCTTTTTTTTACAGAAGGATGAAAGAACACAATATCTCTGTCAGGGAATACTATTCTGATGTGTCAGATGAAGAGTTAGACCAGAAAGTCAGGGACATTAAGGCAAGAATGTCACATGTGGGCTTTAGAATGGTCAAAGGAAGTCTCCAATCAATGGGCCATCGTGTACTATGATGAAGAGTTAGGGAGTCTCTGCAGCATGTAGATGGTGCATGTATCATTGCCAGAATGATCCAGCTTCGTAGCATTGCTTGGCAAAAATACTCTGTTCCTGCTCCCACTTGTATGCATATTGCATATTTCCCATCACCTAATGAACAACCACAATACTAGTCTGGTGTTAAGCTTTCTGTGCTTGTATTGACGTATCCTGAAAATGACATCTGCTGCTTTAAATTGGACGGTCATTTCTCAGTTATTGTTTTCATATATTTTCTTTACTTTCAGAGTGCGATCAAGGGGTCGAAAATGTAGATATTGCCAGATGTATGTTCACTGTCCGAGGAACAGGCCATGGAAGATGTATTGCTGGCAAAAGTGTCCATAACCAGAGGTAATTCAACTGTTCTGTGTTCTTTTTCTCTCTTCCTCTCTGCCTGTCTTGTTGTACATGGAACCTGTCTCACATGCATTCATTTAAAAACCCTTAATATGTCATCTGCTAATTTTAAGATTTACACCACATAAACACTATCAAGCCCATGTTGCTGCCAGATTTATCTTTTGAGAATGACAGTTTCAGCAGGTAGAGGACCTGCTTTATCAGGAGGATATTCTGGAATCTGGAAACACTGACAATGGGGTCATTGTTCCTGACATCCCATGCCCCCTGTCTACTGAGAATCTTGCTGTGCTGCAACGTCAAGTGAACCCTACAGTACCACTGACATCTTTTGGTCAGGACATATACGTGCATGCTCTTCGATTAGTAATGAGTCTCCATCTTTTTTAGGTGCTGTCCTCCTACACTATGTAGGGTATTGTTTTATCCCCAGTGCAACTCTTGATAATTGCAAACATTTGTATTTTTTGGAGGAGGGTGAAAGGATAGCAGGCCCAGCTGTCAAAGTGAGAGACTAGGCTATTCTAGAGAGAGCAGGTACTTTTGTGTAGTCTAGTTCTTGTGAGGTTTTCTGTCCTCGGATACAGAGAGCTGTGAAAGCCTGTCTGCAGAGAGCTGTGAAAGCCTGTCTGCAGATGAAGAGATCCCAATGAGGAGCAGCTGTTCTCAGTCCTGGTCCTGGGGACTCAAAGGGGTACACATTTTAGTTTTTGCCGATTCATTTTTGTATATAGCTGATTCAAATGATCAAGTCATAATCAAGCTTCAAGTGATATTTTTATATTAATCTGTGACGCTATCCTTGATATGATCCTGCTATTGTCACATGCATCTATCTATCCAATGTTATCACTATTTGTTATAAGGGATATTATACTTATATTATTAAAGAGATGCTTTACATTGAAATACAGATAGAGATGTAGTAGTCCCAGAGTTAATGATCCAAGGTCAGTTTTGCATTTCACCTCCTGATGATTATGATGACTGACCGTGTTAGAATAAAAAAAAAAAAGCTTAATCATGCTCTCTCTCTATCCATCTGTCTCTCGTCTGCAGGTATGTTTTGATGTGAGAGAGGAAGCCAGTCCCGTCAATGCCACCTCACCCGCTCTTAAGATAACCTTCGGGCCGACTGGGAGCCCAAGGCTGGTTAGGAGACACCGCAAGAGACACTATGTAATTGTGATGAACTGAGAGAATATTAGGGTAGCACTGTGATTCATTAATCATATGCTGTCTTCCCTGCTCCTCTGTTTGACCTCTTTTGTTTCCTGTCTTCTACACCTCTCTCCCCACCTCCTCTTTCTTCCCCTTTGTTTATAATACACACCATATGTGCATTGAAGTATAGCTTGAACTTGTATTTAGAATATTACAATTATTATATTTATAATGCATGTATTATGTATTTATAACACCTAGATAATGAACTTTCACTAAAGCTATTCACATTCTATACTGGTTGAAATTAGGTATCTCATTGGAATACTACACCTATCCTGTGTTATCAGATTAATGCAGATGAAGGGAGTTAGATATGAATAGGTGTATTTCTGTATATATGAATTACAAATCAGCCTTTACTTAAATCACGTTTATTCTCTATTGCATAGCTACAATGGGTAATCATTGATGCCCCAGGTGCAGGAGTGGTAAACACTGTTGAAGTGTATAATTGTAGTACATACATGCAGACACAGCATCATTTAATGAATGGAGTTTGATACACCTGGTATTGGATATGACTGAAAAATAATGTCTCACAGAGATTCATACCCGAACTGCACCTTTAATTGCCAAGGAAGAGTACATGATCAGTGAATATATTCAATGTACAGGCTACAATGTTGGAATCTCATGCGTGGTAATAACTACAGTACATGTATATAGGACTTGCATCCTTGGCACATTAAAGTTATTATATTCAACACAATCCATAGGCTTCATTAATGCCATTCAGACTTGAAGTTGATGCAACAACTATGATAGCTGAGGTTCATAGATTGGTATTCATAGATTGGTATTTAGGGTCCATACACAGATCGGCTACATACTGTAGCTAGCTACACATCCATAGGCATACAGTTATTCTTATCCTCCACTACACAATAAGCAAGTAATGGTGACTAACCTCATTCCGTACAAATTTGAGCAACCACGACATTCAAACGAGGCTGCAATGAAAACTAATGGGACTGCAGCAACTGTGTTGACATCAAAATCTGGGATGTGAACTACGTTTCTATTCATGCGTTGATTGACATGGTAATGGATCAATAGTATTGGAGTGAAAGTTTAAAAAACGGACCACTCCGACGCGGTACTTTAAATTGCGTCGTGTCATGAATGCGGCGTGGTTAGTTCGATACATCTTTAATAGACGAAAAAACGTGAAAAAACACGAACAATACAAAACAACAAACGGAACGTGAAAACCTATACAGCCTATCTGGTGACAACTAACAATCACCCACGAAATACTCAAAGAATATGGCTGCCTAAATATGGTTCCCAATCAGAGACAACGATAATCACCTGACTCTGATTGAGAACCGCCTCAGGCAGCCATAGACTATGCTAGACACCCCACAAAACCCCAAGACAAAAACGCACCACAAAAACCCATGTCACACCCTGGCCTGACCAAATAAATGAAGACAAACATACTATACTTCGACCAGGGCGTGACAATGACGTAACGTACAGCACACGTAAACCAACTAATTCTGTGTCTTACAGCCTCTCTCCACCAGGTGTAGCGCTTATCTCACCGCTTAAAAATAAGAAAGGGACAGGGTAAGGGGGATAACATTACCTAGTCATTTTTTGCGTCATAACTGCAAGCCATCATGACTCTCAAAAGCCGCTGTTAACTTCTGAAGATAACTTTAGCGCCGCCCTAAAAACCCAATTCAAATTCGACACAAACCTACAAATAGGTATGGAATAACAAGTTATATAAACTCTTCACAGTGTTTATTTTCATTTTAGAGGTGATAAGGTGATAAGTTGGACAGGTGAAAAAAGATGTTTCCCCTTTCACTATCACGCAGTAGGTTTCACTTCCCCACCTGCCATTTTTAAAAAGACCAGACGGAGCTCATTGCCTTCTTGAATCATGCAGAGATGGGCATCATGAAGGTCTCATCATTGGTTTGTTAAAGAGGGGAGAAATTGTGCTTTACAATGGTATTGATATTACAGTTGATCTGGAAGTATTACGTTTTTTGGGCGCTAAAATAAGGTCAATTGCACGGACCAGTGCGATGTACAAAAGTGAGTTAGTTACCGTTAAATAGTTAGCTAGCTATGTTACTTCCGCTGCATTGCACGGCAAGGCAAGCTTACACATTTGTACATTCAATTTGCAGTAAATGCTTTAGCTAGCTGGATTCTTTCCACTGTGTCTCATGATGACAGCCTGGTTTGCGGGTTTTCTCAGGAGTCCCTAAAACATTAAACAACACGAATTAGAATGTCATACTCATGTCATAACACCAGCTAACTAGCTGGCTAATGTTAGCTAGTTAGCTAACTTGCTAAATAGCGATTTTTGTAAATTAACTTTATGACAAAAAATATGCACAATCGTTTGTCTCTACATTAACTAAAATATTCCTCTCAATTGTACATTTTTTGCTTGACTCGTTATGATGTTACAATTACTTAAATTTGCTTCCCCCGTAATGTTATGTTAGCCTTCTTTGCTGAAGAAAGTCACCAGGGACGGGTAGCTCGCGTCAAATTCGTCATTGAAACCACTCTATATGATTGGTCATATAAAAACCTTGGAACCCAAATGCATAATGAGTGCTGTAACTCCCCCTTGTGGTGGTCTGGAGCAATGACGCCATGATGATGGGTACCTCTAAGTCCCGCGGTATAAGTTCGCAACTTTTAAAGGAGGAACCACTGTATCCACTCACTGACGCTCCCTGCCAGTCGGAGGCAGGTCCCTTTCTGCTGCGCTTAATCTGAATGTGGTTACCCTGAGCCGCGTCTTCTGTAGCCCCTGTGCGCAGTTAACCTCGGTCTCCTCAGGAAAGATCAGTAAGCGGAGTTAGCGTCCCATCCTCGTCGCCAATTGTTGTGGTAATTCTAACCAAAAGGAAGAGAGGTTGCAGATTCTTTCAAACAACACATTATTATAATAACTGTAAAACTTGAGCAGTTAACTATGCATTCAACAGTTGGGCAGTTAAGGCCCAACGAACAGTGTCGGTTCTCAGCATTTATAGAGAAGTACACTCTTTTTGTATACGTGCCAGTCAGCAGATAGTGTGTAAAAGGCAATTAGTTGTCTGTGCAGATTTAAGATAGCATGAGGTTGATAGCCAAAGGGCTCAACCGTCTAACTGTATCCACAACAGAAAACACTATCATGTGCTCCTTTCTGCAAGTTTCCATACATGTGACTTCCTGTAGATAGTAAACCCACGGGATGTCACATGCTGCGGTCGCACCCAAATGGCTCTTAGCTGTAAGCCCAGTCTTATGACTAAGCCACACAAGAAAGCCTGTAATTATTTTGCCACTATTGGCATATTTATTGCCTTACCTCCTTACTTAATTAGCACACACTGTATACAGATTTTTCTATTGTGTTATTGACTGTACGTTTGTTTATCCCATGTGTAACTCTGTGTTGTTGTTTTTGTCGCACTGCTTTGCTTTATCTTGGCTAGGTTGCAGTTGTGAATGAGAACTTGTTCTCAACTGGCCTACCTGGTGAAATAAAAAAATATTAACATATAGCAATGGACAATTCTCTAGGTAAAAAGAGCATAGTATGTCTAATTAAACAGTATAGTATGTAATGAATATTACATTTCCACCACACCTCAAAGCAGGTGTTTGGAGGATATATTGGCATGGTTTGCCGGCCAATATAATAACAACACCCGTGCAAATATATCCTCCAAATATTGGCTTGGAGAATATATTTATTATATCTTAAAATGTAATACCACCCAGTTCTGAACCAACTACACTGCTCAAAAAAATAAAGGGAGCACTAAAATAACACATCCTAGATCTGAATGAATGAAATATTCTTATTAAATACTTTTTTCTTTAGATAGTTGAATGTGCTGACAAAAAAATCAAACAAAAATTATCAATGGAAATCAAATTTATCAACCCATGGAGGTCTGGATTTGGAGTTACACTCAAAATTAAAGTGGAAAACCACACTACAGGCTGATCCAACTTTGATGTAATGTCCTTAAAACAAGTCAAAATGAGGCTCAGTAGTGTGTGTGGCCTCCACGTGCCTGTATGACCTCCCTACAATGCCTGGGCATGCTCCTGATGAGGTGGCGGATGGTCTCCTGAGGGATCTCCTCCCAGACCTGGACTAAAGCATCCGCCAACTCCTGGACAGTCTGGTGGATGTTGGTGGATGGAGCGAGACATGATGTCCCAGATGTGCTCAATTGGATTCAGGTCTGGGGAACGGGCGGGCCAGTCCATAGCATCAATGCCTTCCTCTTGCAGGAACTGCTGACACACTCCAGCCATATGAGATTTAGCATTGTCTTGCATTAGGAGGAACCCAGGGCCAACCGCACCAGCATATGATCTCACAAGGGGTCTGAGGATCTCATCTCGGTACCTAATGGCAGTCAGGCTACCTCTGTCGAGCACATGGAGGGCTGTGCGGCCCCCAAAGAAATGCCACCGCCAAACCGGTCATGCTGGAGGATGTTGCAGGCAGCAGAACGTTCTCCACGGCGTCCCCAGACTCTGTCACGTCTGTCACATGTGCTCAGTGTGAACCTGCTTTCATCTGTGAAGAGCACAGGGCGCCAGTGGCGAATTTGCCAATCTTGGTGTTCTCTGGCAAATGCCAAACGTCCTGCACGGTGTTGGGATGTAAGCACAACTCCCACCTGTGGACGTTGGGCCCTCATACCACCCTCATGGAGTCTGTTTCTGACCATTTGAGCAGACACATGCACATTTGTGGCCTGCTGGAGGTCATTTTACAGGGCTCTGGCAGTGCTCCTCCTGCTCCTCCTTGCACAAAGGCGGAGGTAGCGGTCCTGCTGTTGGGTTGTTGCCCTCCTACGGCCTCCTCCACGTCTCCTGATGTACTGGCCTGTCTCCTGGTAGCGCCTCCATGCTCTGGACACTATGCTGACAGACACAGCAAACCTTCTTGCCACAGCTCGCATTGATGTTCCATCCTGGATGAGCTGCACTGCCTGAGCCACTTGTGTGGGTTGTAGACTCCGTCTACCACTAGAGTGAAAGCACCGCCAGCATTCAAAAGTGACCAAAACATCAGCCAGGAAGCATAGGAACTGAGAAGTGGTCTGTGGTCACCACCTGCAGAACCACTCCTTTATTGGGGGTGTCTTGCTAATTGCCTATAATTTCCACCTGTTGTCTATTCCATTTGCACAACAGCATGTGAAATTTATTGTCAATCAGTGTTGCTTCCTAAGTGGACAGTCTGATTTCACAGAAGTGTGATTGACTTGGAGTTACATTGTGTTGTTTAAGTGTTCCCTTTATTTTTTGGAGCAGTGTAGCATAAACACATTTTTTTTACAGACATCGATCCAGTCACTGCATGGACAGCAGAGGGATCTAGAGATCTAGATACAGGTTTAACGAACATCAAAGAGTAACTGACCTGTCTGTCCAGCTCCCTCCCGGCTTCGACTGCCTTGCTGAGGTAGAATCGCAGCTTGTCCGCAATCTTATCGCTAAGTTTCTTCATGATGTTGAGCGTGCGCTAGCACAGCGCCTGGCCCATGGGGTCAAAGAACACAAAACCAGGTCTGCCTGCTCCCCTGGAAAGACACGTAAAGATAAGAGGCAGCCCAAGGTAGAGTGATTTTCTAAAAGATGAAGAGTTATTCCAAAAGGCATCCTCTTTGTTACCCCCCCCCCCACCCACCCACCCACAGACCCACCCACCAACATACCAGAATGATTACACAAGGTGATGCAGTCCTACCTATGTGATGTGATCAGGGTGTGTGTGTTTGTGCATGCGTGCGCGCGTGCATTTACTGTATGTGAAGCCACACCAGAGAAGGGGGCGAGTCATGGAATCATACCAAATGAGGTGATAGCGCAGTTGACATCAAAGGGAGGCCTGTCCCGGTTCAACAGGCCCGGGATGTCCGCGAACGTCACCATGTTGAACTTCTTCTGTTTGAGGGTGGAGATCTCAGCAGACAGGTAGTCCGTAACATCGACAACACACGCCAACTGGGTCAGCTGGCCCCAATTCGCTCCCTCCCCTCCCCCTTGGACCTAACCCTTTAACGTTAGCAGATCTGTAGTATATGGATAGGTATAAGCAGTGTAGTGGTGGAGCTTCCACCATATTGCTTCCACCTTACATATCTGCAAACATTAGCGGGTTAGAGTCCAAGACGAAGGGGTGAATTGGGATTGGCTGTGTGCATACATACAGAACTGGATTCTGGACTAAAGTGTGGCCCTTCTGGAGAACGTGTAGGTGATAAATAAGAAGTGGAGTCCCGCTGAAGGCTGTCAGCTCCAATGTCTGTTTTATTTGTTACCCATAAAGCCGCAGTGCGGTCAATACTTGGAAACTCGAGGATGTGGCCCTAGTCTGCGAGAATGCAAGAACTGTCCAAACAAAACCGTTAAACTAAATGATTTTGCATACTCCTGCAGTAACAATTATGATTAATCGTTTGTAAACTACTTCAATAACCCTCTGTTTTGATCCAGTGCTAGTAGTACACATTGTTTGACCCACTCCTCAGGCAAAAACATGTCCTCATCGATCAACCCTCAATTTGACTCTGGGATCCCCATTAGTTGACGGCATAACGTCAGCTAATCTTCCTGGGGTCCAACACAGAACTAAAAAGACATTACAAACAATTGCAATTGTCATTAAGACATTATAAACATTTAACAATTAAACATTACATACAATTAAAATACCTGACAGGTAATACATTATACATTCAGTAGATGCTCTCTGGTCTCTCTGTCCAGTAATACGGTCGATCACATTAGATGTACTTTTATTGTTTTCTTGAAGGTGGATTTACTTTTGGCCTGAAAAATGTGAGTTAGTAAAGAATTCCATTCAGTGATTGCTCTGTATAAAACTGTAGATTTGTCCTTGACCTGAGGGGTATCAGGGGCCCTGAATTAGATTGAATCATGTCTTAACATCCCCATCTGCAGAGTTCTGTAGTCATAGTTACCCACAACAGCTCTTCAACTGGCAGCTTTACGGCGGGGAGGGAGACATAAAGCTAGCCAGTGAAGAACGACTGTGAAGCAACGCACAGCGGGGGTAACATGACTCCACATACACACACACATATGCATACACATTAAATGTAGCTATGACAGACCCTCCCCATCCAGGCAAACCCCTTCCCTCAGTATCAGAACAGGATGGATGAATGTTGAGAGACACATATCTACCCTCCTCCTCCCCCATTGGGTTGTCACAGCCTTGTGCTGCTGGTGCACATCAGCATTCCCAACATTCTCCTGCATCAACATGCCTGCTCTTTGCTCGCTCTTCTAATGCATCAATCTCCCCAGCGGCTCGAGACGAGACGTCTCCATAGATTTCCACCAACAGGACTTGTCTCCATTCACAACCCAACCAAGACTCACGGGCAAGGTCCCTTCAACGACACAACCGAGCTGCATGTCAAACACAGTTACCGAGTTTGAGCTCCTGTTACTGCACTCCAGTAGGGTCCAGTTACAAGACATTAAGGATCCAGCGCAGACACCTGTGTCTGCCCCTATAGGGGCTGACAGACAAGAGACAACTTGTGCTACTTGTCATTATATAAAAAACTCTCAAAATAGACAATCAGATAGATTGGGTACAGACATGTTCCTTTAATAGATGACTTCATTGTAAGCAGCCGTAACAAGCCTGAAAAGGTAAAGAAAAAGACATTCTATTCTGGCCCTGCTAGCGCTGGGCTGGCCGCCTCAGACAGAGGGTTACATACCCGCCATATCCAGTGCACCAGGAAAAGGCCAAAGGCTGCAAAAATGCAGCATCACCCAAGACTGCTAGACAAGGCGGCCCTGAGGGGCAGCACAGGACAGGGGCTGCATGTATCAAGCATCTCGAAGTAGGAGCTCTGATTTAGGATCAGTTTTGCCTTTTTAGATCACAATGAATCAGATTACATGGACAGGTGTAGCTGATCGTAGTTTGATACATATGGCCCCAGAGTAATGTAGTATAAGTATACACAACCAGAGTTGGACCAAACCGATGGCTGTCAAAACAAATAACGTCTTGACAGGAGTTTGATTAAAGACTGGTGTACCAACACTCTGTGGAAATGATACTAGGCATATTGTTTTATAAAACACCTGTTCCACAGGAGTGAGTACACATTTTCTGTTCTGACAACTGCTCAATCACCCTTCACTGCTAGGTGTACTGAATAGTGGCAAGCAAATAGAGAAATGCATCATAAACAACAGTATAAACCAGAAAACAAAAGCCAATAGTCTCACAAAAGATGAAGAAGGATATCAAACAGCGTTTCGATGAGTCATCCTCCAGTGCCTAATAACATCTCAACATGTCTTTGGAGAGGCGTTGGTGTTGGGTGTGGTGTGGTGTGGAGATAAATGGCTACTGTATCCAGGACAGATCCATGATGATTCTCCGGCGGCAGCGGCTGAGGGTGCCTTGGCTGCTCCATCTCTAATGGCCGTGACATTGCTCAGCCGCTCCTCCTCCTGTCCTCCCGACTCCACCGCACTGCCGTCAATGGGGTGTGTGACTCACAGCTCCGTACAGTACAGTGTGCACTCTGCACCCGGTGAACCCTCTCTCTCTCAGTCTCTCTCTGTACTACACATCTCACTGTCAATGTGGCACCACACTGCACAGCCCTCCCCTGGCCCGAGGCACCTTGGGCACACCCACCCAGAACATATCTACATTGTGATTACCACATACCTAGTAGCCACCATACTGGAGCTCCAGCCTACTGCAGTGTCACATACCGTACGTCATAACGGCCACCATGCTATTGGTGTGTGTGCATGTGTGCTGTTGTAATGTTGGGGATCTGATTCATTCTGCTGCAGACACATCATCTAGCTAACTTCTGAGTGTCATATCCTAAGATGATAGCAGTACTTGTTGTGAAACAATATATACGTAGTGTTCTTTGTCCTTATCTGATGGTCCTGTGTAATGCCCAGTTCACCTCCATCTCATAAATACAGAAAAGAGATTGAAAGGCAAGCACACAGAGTCTGTAGGACAGATGACATGGTAAATTCCCTGATATACTCAGAGGACACGTCCCAGATGGCATCCTGTTCCTTAGTGCAATACTTTAAAGAAGCAACCAGAGACTATGATGACTCATAATTTAGCATTAGCATCAAGACGAACAACCTATAACCTCTTGCTCCTATCAGACAAACACATGCTATAGAGAGAAACAATTAACAGTAGGTTACTGTGGTCATCTTTGGATCTTCAATAAGAAATCAATGCATTCCAAGTAGATTTGATGTAATGTTCTGATACTGTGGACAAAGTCACTTGGGACAGATTTACAACTTTAAGCCTCCACACCAGTGAGCAGTTTACCACCAAATGGTATTTATTCAAGTGTGAATTTTAAACGTGTGTGTTTTAAACCTCCCTTAACAAAACAGGTGAAAACTTAGCAGACACTGTGGTGGTTCTGAGGTAAATAAATTCCCATAAGAATGTTTTATTTATTTTTTATTTTATTTATTTATGTCACCTTTATTTAACCAGGTAGGCTAGTTGAGAACAAGTTCTCATTTACAACTGCGACCTGGCCAAGATAAAGCATAGCAGTGTGAACAGACAACAACACAGAGTTACACATGGAGTAAACAATAAACAAGTCAATAACACAGTAGAAAAAAAGAGTCTATATACATTGTGTGCAAAAGGCGTGAGGAGGTAGGCGAATAATAAAAAATTTGCAGATTAACACTGGAGTGATAAAAGATCAGATGGTCATGTGCAGGTAGAGATACTGGTGTGCAAAAGAGCAGAAAAGTAAATAAATAAAAACAGTATGGGGATGAGGTAGGTATATTGGGTGGGCTATTTACCGATGGACTATGTACAGCTGCAGCGATCGGTTAGCTGCTCAGATAGCAGATGTTTAAAGTTGGTGAGGAAGATAAAAGTCTCCAACTTCAGTGATTTTTGCAATTCGTTCCAGTCACAGGCATCAGAGAACTGGAAGGAAAGGCGGCCAAATGAGGTGTTGGCTTTAGGGATGATCAGTGAGATACACCTGCTGGAGCGCGTGCTACGGGTGGGTGTTGCCATCGTGACCAGTGAACTGAGATAAGGCGGAGCTTTACCTAGCATGGACTTGTAGATGACCTGGAGCCAGTGGGTCTGGCAACGAATATGTAGCGAGGGCCAGCCGACTAGAGCATACAGATCGCAGTGGTGGGTGGTATAAGGTGCTTTAGTAACAAAACGGATGGCACTGTGATAAACTGCATCCAGTTTGCTGAGTAGAGTGTTGGAAGCTATTTTGTAGATGACATCGCTGAAGTCGAGGATCGGTAGGATAGTCAGTTTTACTAGGGTAAGTTTGGCGGCGTGAGTGCAGGAGGCTTTGATGCGGAATAGAAAGCAGACTCTAGATTTGATTTTAGATTGGAGATGTTTGATATGAGTCTGGAAGGAGAGTTTACAGTCTAGCCAGACACCTAGGTACTTATAGACAGGAGCACACAGAAGTGTCATTAAGTTACAGGTGGGCAGACTTTCCTGCCACTGTGAAAACAACAATGGGTGTCAAAATAGGAATTCAGCATAAACAGTGAAATATAGGCCCAGTATAAAGCTGTGGAAATTAGATGGCAATCAATCTTACTTAATCTTACTATGGCTTCCCGGGTGGCGCAGTGGTCTAAGGCACTGCATCGCAGTGCTAGCTGTGCCACCAGAGATTCTGGGTTCGAGCTCAGGCTCTGTCGCAGCCGGCCGCGGCCGGGAGGCCCATGGGGCGGTGCCCAATGGGCCCAGCGTCGTCCAGGTTAGGGAGGGTTTGGCCGGCAGGGATATCCTTGTCTCATCGCGGACTAGCGACTCCTGTGGCGGGCTGGGCGCAGTGCACGCCAGGTGTACGGTGTTTCCTCCGACACATTGGTACGGCTGGCTTCCGGGTTGGAGGTGCATTGTGTCAAGAAGCACAATGCACAGAGATTCTAGGTTGGGTTGGGTTGTGTTTCGGAGGACGCATGGCTCTCGACCTTCACCTCTCCCGAGTCCATATGGGAGTTGCAGCTATGAGACAAGACTGTAACTACTACCAATTGGATACCATGAAATTGGGGAGAAAAAAGGGCAAAAATAAATCAAATAAATCTTACTATGTTATTACTCACGCAAGAGAAAAATAGTGGCCTCTCATCGCATTGTCTTGTATATAAATTGTGCCACAAAAAGACTGGAACTCCAGAAAGAATTTCAAGCCACAAGGGGAGGACCTACCTTTAAACTCCAGGAGTGGTCGGAAATGGGGGTAGAGATGGAGCGTGGCATTTCCCTGTGGAAGATAAAAAAAGATGGTGAGAGAGGTGGTAGGAACAGACAGACAGTGTCTAGGTACGTGTGGACTTGTTGTCAGAAAGATGTCTTCCTCCTTCTGTAGCCAGGCGAGGAAACACTCTTGATCTCAATGACAGGGGCTTTTCTGTGGCTCGCACATGGCTTTAAGCCCTTCCTGTATATAGTAAATAATCCTTCACTATAATTATATTATTCATCTTCATTTCTTTCACAATAGTAGGGGAGGGATAGAAATAAGCTTATTCCGAGCCTAATCATACTGCAGTTACACCTCTCTCTCTCTTCTCTGTGCTCTCTTGCTCTCCCCTCTCTCTATGTGCTCTCCCTCTTCCCCCCTCTCTCTATTTCTCTCTGTGCAGCCCAGCTCCTCTGAGGAAGGAGCAGCATGCAGAGCGAGCTATCACCACTGTCAGTACTGTACAGGCATGCAGGCATCACTTCAGCGAGTAAAAAAAAGTGGCCTCTCATCGCATTGTCTTGTACAACTATATGGAGTACAAATAATGTAGAGTAATATCAATATCAGCAAATCCCACAACATTGGTTGTGTAGATCCAGCTATATGCCTCAATTCCAAATGAGTGGAAAATATGTGAAAGTGTGATGTTCCTTTAATAACGTCATAGTACCAAAGCTGTCAAGAAGATTTCCTGAACATGTACCAGTGGTTACTAACAACAGGCTGCAGTGATCATAGCAATGGCTATAATGAATTACATTCATGGAGCTTGTAACAGTGAACCATTAGTAAGCAATCATTATTATAAACAAGGTTTATTATTATTATGCTATTATGTTATTATGCTATTCAATCACCACTGGGTGAATACAAAAACAGTTTTTCATAGCATGGTTCAAATTCAAAAGTGCTTTGAGAGACATTCAGAGCAGTGGTAGCGTGGTGCTATAAACG
Source organism: Oncorhynchus nerka (assembly GCF_034236695.1). NCBI lineage: Eukaryota > Metazoa > Chordata > Actinopteri > Salmoniformes > Salmonidae > Oncorhynchus > Oncorhynchus nerka. The sequence continues at coordinate 20,626,975 of NC_088422.1, read as the reverse complement.
TACCATCAGTGATTCTCTTTTTCAGCTGTTTGTGATCAATTTAAATCCCTGCGTTTTGATGGCAACGCCTATTTTCTGAATATGTTCTTCCACATACCTGAAATGGCAGCGATTGAAATTGGGTCAACAATGTACTCCAAATTGACATAAAATTCATCATCGGTGAAATCACATCAAACTTGCTAATATGAACTAATATTGATTTCAAATGTATAGGTGACCATATGAGATTCAAGATATTCTCCAAGGATACATTGATAACCATGACAATGTCAGACAAATAAAACGTGCAACAAAACAGAATCTTTCAATGTCATCCTGTATGTATTAAACACAAATACATTTATATTCTTAGGTAATTCATACCCTCAATTATTTGCTTGATGCATTTCCATTAGGAAATGTCTCAGATAATCACCTGATTGTTAGGCCACAATGTCAAGGCTAAAATCTTGTTGCACCTCCAATCCCTGTCCCTGCATTGTCATTTGTTTATTTATTTCCATCCATCCTTCCTTAATTTTTGTCTCACACCCGACTCAGCTCTTGACTGTGGCCTAGCCTGCTCTGTTATTTGTTATTTGACCAATTAATAATGGGGCTCTTTCCAGCAGTGGTTCCCCATTATCATCACGATGATCTTTTTCCGTAGAAGAAGAAACCGGAGACCCAGGCGGCTCACTATCTTCACCAGTCCTGAACACACAAATACAGTGCCTTTGGAAAGTATTCAGACCCTTTGACTTTTTCCACATGTTGTTACGTTACAGCCTTATTCTCAAATGTATTACATTGTTTTTCCCCTCATCAACCTACACACACAATACCACATAATGACAAAGCAAAAACAGGTTTATATTTTTTTGCTAATATATTTTACATAAGTATTCCGACCCTTTACACAGTGCTTTATTGAAGCACCTTTGGCAATGATTGCAGCATCGAATATTCTTGTGTATGACGCTGCAAGCTTGGCACATCTGTATTTGGGGAGTTTCTTCCATTCTTCTCTGCAGATCCTCTCAAGTTCTGTCAGGTTGGATGGGGAGTGTTGTTGCACAGCAATTTTCAGGTCTCTCCAGAGATGTTCGATCGGGTTCAAGTCCGGGCTCTGGCTGGGCCACTCAAGGACATTCAGAGACTTGTCCCGAAGCCACTCCTGCGTTGTCTTGGCTGTGTGCTTAGGGTCATTGTCCCGTTGGAAGATGTATGGTGAAAGCACCAATTTGTAAGTCGCTCTGGATAAGAGCGTCTGCTAAATGACTTAAATGTAAATGTAAATGTATGTTCGCCCCAGTCTGAGGTCCTGAGCGCTCTGGAGCAGGTTTTCATCATGGATATCTCTGTACTTTGCTCCTTGTTCATCTTTGCCTCGATGCTAACTAGTCTACCAGCCCCTGCCACTGAAAAACATCCTCACAGCATGATGCTGCCACCATCATGCTTCACCATAGGGATTGTGGTCAGGTTTCCTCCAGACGTGATGCTTGGCATTCAGGCCGCCAACAAGCAACGTTTGAAATATGTTCTACCCTCTTGTGGCTTTGAGACAGTGACTCTTATCACATCGTTTACCATTGTAAAATACCCTACCCCTGGGATGAATTTCAGTGTTTGGGGAGAGTGACATAATATCACTGGATAGTGACAGAAAACGCCTGTTGATCTGAGTAGAATATTCAAGCAAGTGCAACACTTTGACGTAAGCAGAAATGTTCAAATGAATGGCTACTTTGTTGCACAGCAGATCATGGCCCGTGGAATGTTGTCCCACTCCTCTTCAATGGTCATGCAAAATTATTGGATATTGGCAGGAACTGGAACATGCCGTCGTACACATCAATCCAGAGCATCCCAATCATGCTCAATGGTTGACATGTCTGGTGAGTATGCAGGCCATGGAATAACTGGGACATTTTCAGATTCCAGGAATTGTGTCCAGATCCTTGCGACATGGGACAGTGCATTATAATGCTGAAACATGAGGTGATGGTGGCGGAACGACAATGTACCTCAGGATCTTGACACGGTATCTCTGTGCATTCAAATTGCCATCGATAAAATGCAATTGTGGTCATTGTCCATAGCTTATGCCTGTACATACCATAACCCCACGCCAACATGGGTCACTCTGTTCACAACATTGACACCAGCAAACGGCTCACCCACACAACGCCATCTGTGAAACTGATTTATCCATGAAGAGCACACTTTTCCAGCGTGCCAGTGGCCATTGAAGGTGAGCATTTGCCCAATGAAGTCAGTTACGTCGCCAAACTGCAGTCAGGTCATGACCCTGGTGAGGACAACGAGCACACAAATGAGCTTCCCTGAGATAGTTTGACAGTTTGTGTAGAAATTCTTCGGTTGTGCTAACCCCCAGTTTCATCAGCTATACGGGTGGCTGGACTCAGACGATCCCGCAGGTGAAGAAGCTGGATGTGGAGGTCCTGGGCTGGCATGGTTACAAGTGGTCTGCGGTTATGAAGCTGGTTGGATGTACTGCCAAAATCTCTAAAACAATGTTCAGAGGCAGCTAATGGTAGAGAAATTAATATTCAATTTTCTGGCAACAGCTCTGGTGGACATTCCTGTAGTCAGCATGCCAAGTACACGCTTCCTCAAAACTTGAGGCATCTATGGCATTGTGTTGTGTTGCAAAACTGTACATTTTAGAGTGGTCTTTTCAGGGCAAATCATTGAGTTATTAAACATGGTCTCTTTTTTGCTTTCTTGAGTAAGGCAGATCCAAAATGCAGGTGTTTCAGCCTACCTCAGTGCTTTCTGTGGTGGTGGTGGTGGTGGTGGGGCAGCCAGCGGAAAATACGGAGCACTGGGGTTGATAATGTTCTCTAGTTGCACCGTGAATGGCTCAGTGTTCTGTCACTCATGGGGACAACTACGCCACCGCAAAATCTATGGGGAGAGCTCAAAAATTCAAGCCCCTTGGTTGCTGCCAAAGAGTTACATTAGAAGTACCCATCCAAGAAGGCTCAAGGTCATTGGCCACAGATAAAATTATCACGTTATGTCTACAGTTGTATTGATTGGACTGATCATGTCAACACCATCTTAGCTAGCAAAGTAGCTAATGAATCATGAATCAAGTTAACAATGTACTCGCAAATCCTTTTCAATTATTGTCATATGAAGAGAAATTATAGATAAAATGTATCGTGCTCATTGGCTATTGGACATAAACATTACACAACAAGTTGAAAATCAGAAATTTAACAATAAGTGGTTTAGAAGGAATCAATGGCTGGGAACTCTGAAAAAAATGAGCTCCGACTGGAAAAATACATTTTGAACAGTCATCCAAATCGGAATTCTAAATCGGATACATGGGCATCTTTCAAGAGCTCCGACCTGAAGTGCACTAATGTCATGATCTGACCTTGTTTTTTCAGAGTTTCAAGTTGTCTTGAAAGCACCATCAATCCAGAAAATGGCAGAATTTGATGGCAAAGTTGGGTGACAAAATTTGGCCACCAAAGAACCGAAGGATCTTCCTGTTCAAGTGAGTACAGCACAACAAGGTGAGTCCAAAAATGTATTGTATGCTGAGGCATAAATTATGGAATATGCCAGGGAGATATGTATACTGTAGCTAAGAAAGTAATACTAAGTGCATGTTGGGTAGTAAGCTGTTAAAAGCCCATGTGCCTCACCCTAATAATTTAGCCAACTGTTCTGACTTGGTGGTGCACATATAGCCTATAGCCAGTTTTAGATAAATATCATCAATGAATATTGTCTGCTTATATACCCCCTTTATCCTACAGTTCTGACTTGGTGTACAGGGAGCATACTGTAAGAATGGCCCATGTTCTGAATTCTGTCACTACATTTCAAAAGTGCTGAACAAATAGTTATATTGACTACATCCATCCTAGCTCGCTCATTAATGTCTTAATCGAAATTATGGATTGCCTCTTATCCGCTCGTCGTCCCATTATGCCATAGTTTGTACATCTCAATTGTCAGTAGAAACCCCATTTGTTTAAGCAAGTCAGCCATATCAGCTATGTTTTTTAAAAGGCAGCAAATGAGGCTGAATGAACTATTTCGCTGCCAGACAAAGCTCCACTGATAGCCATGTGTGCCCTAACAGTTTGTGGGCAGCGTTTGTCATCATTATAGTGCAATTAATGTATTGTTTAGCGTTGTGTTGTGTAGTGGCTTTGCTGGCATGCATCTAAAATAAATTGGGGGAGTTTGCCCCACCAAGATTTACATGCTAAAATCACCACTGGTGTTACTGTCAATCTAATGCATTCGAACAACTGATCTGCAATTGTGATAGAGCTTTGATAACTTTCACTAATGGCCATTAATAATTGCATAATAACACAAGGCTACAACAACAATAAACTGAAGTTATAGGCTTTTTGTGGGGCGGCAGGAAGCCTAGTGGTTAGAGCTTTGGGCCAGTAACCGAAAGGCTGCTAGATCGAATCCCCGAGCTGACAAGGTAAAAATCTGTCGTTCTACCCCGGAACAAGGCAGTTAACCCACTGGTCCTAGGCCATCATTGTAAATAAGAATTTGTTCTTAACTGACTTAACTAGTTGAATAAAAAAATATTTATTCAACCCGTTTGCCAGCTCCAGGTAGGCTATACAATTGGCACAAATTAACTTGCAAATTAGCTCCAGTGATATTGTCATTTCAACATATATTGTATCAAATGGTAGCCTACAGTAGCCTACAATGGCATATAAATGAATAGGCTAATTGATGGCTAACAGAGGCAAATGTATCATTCTTCACATTTAAGGTCAATTTCATTGAGGACCTTTCCCTTTAAAAAGAACCACTTCCATTTCAAACGTCCACTCGCGCAGTCCCCGACACCCAAGAACTGAGCATGCATAAAACAGTTCTCACTTGATTCAGAACAAATTGTTATTTACAATGACGGCTTACCGTCAGTTAGGAACAAATTCTTATTTACAATGACGTCCTACCCTGGCCAAACCAGGACGACGCTGGGCCAATTGGCATATGCTCCTACAAACCAATGATGAGATGGAATAGGCGGGACTTGCAGCGCATCATGTGTCAAAAATAGAATAAAGTTATATTTTAGCGCCTGGCTAAGCAAACGCGCGTTGACCGCACGAGCAGTTTGAATGAAACGCAAGCGATGTGGTCAGCAAGAAGAAACTAATGTCCGTGGGCGTGGAATAGAGTTTGGTTGGTGCAAGGAGTCTGGATTGCCAGGCAAATGTCTGACAGTAGTACCTAAAACAGTCAGTATAGTATGAAGATAAGCAGAAACTGCTTCTTCAATAAAAATCCCCGATCACGCTTGTAGGCGATGTCATGTTGTCTAGCTAAACTCAGATACATATAATCGAGTCTAACAGTCGTCTCGCGCCGAACTGCATATTTTGCATAGTTGTTTTTGACTAAAAACAAAACATGTTCAGCTACATAAAGGTTTGGCTCGAAACTAGGCTGTGCCTTTAGATTTCGAGAAAATTAAAAACTAAGGAAATAATGTTTTGCTTATCTCATTGACTTCTCTAACCCCAAACCTCGGCCTGGTAATCGTGGAATGCTTCGCAAGCATTCCCGGAAGTCTTGCGATGTTGCACGTCTGGGTTTAGAAACTCAAGTAGAACTGTTTACAGTATTTATTTAGTAGGCTATACATCAAATAATATAAGTAACTTAATGCAAGGGTCTCTTTTGTCTACAAATTGGCTAAGAATTTAGACATTTTGACATTCTAAGTCTAATGTTTGTGTAAACATGCAAGGTTATTGTAGGATAGAATAAAAGGTATCTAGTCCCCATAGGCTCAATATGCTAGTCAATACTGAATAAATATGTTTAAGTTTTTTCCCATTGTGAAAATGTATTTAGAAATAGAAAGGATTGGTATTATAGCCAAAACATGTAGAGCCTATCTGGCAACAGTTAAATGATCATGCTGCTGACCAAGAAGAGGCTTATGAGCTTTGTTGGTCACTTGACTTCACAAACAATGAGGTCTTTATGATCAAAGAGGGAAATTGCCTCACTAATGAAAATGGGTGAAATCCCATATTTCCATATTATATTCTACTGCTTATTATTTTTATTTTATTTTTTTGTACATGTACATCAAAATAATGGATAGTCAACCTCAGTGGAGAGTGCAATTTCTTAACTTGTTTCACATCAGCTTGAGGTGAATGTACTGCATAGGCCTACTGGTAGCACAGAGTAAAATAATGTTGATGTGTGCTGTCAAACGCCCTAGTGATAAGTATACAGCATAGGCTACAATGGAGTCACACATTAGAACTGCTGTGTGCCCTTGGCTGTTACCAGGCCATAAAGAGCCTAGGTTTTTTAATCCAGAAGTAGGTTGCAGTTGCCTAACTTTCATTAATGGTGCCTATTGAATGTTCTGGCTCAATTAACCAAACATGGATAGTAATGAAGAGTCTGCAGAATTAAAGAAAAGGGTAGGCATAACAGATTTTCTTTATTTATTGATATAATGACAAATCAAAAAAATAGCCTGTTTGATGATGATATCCACACAGAATGGATTATCTGCAACCAGTGTGTGAGAGAGGAATGCCTTTCACACAGTCATAATCAATGGTTGCTGTGTAAAGAGTGCAGAATTAATTTAGACTGTAATTCGATGTTATGCTCAGACGATGGGACACTGATTAAAACAGCTGATCAATTGTATTATAATCAGTATATTTACTGCGCATCAACCACATTCTCGAACGGCACTCTGCTTAAGGATGAGTACGTTAGAGCAAACTTTGCACTTGTAAGATAAATGCATTTTGATTGACAGCAAAATCTATAGATTAAACAAAGTACAGGACTCAAAATGACTAAAAGAGATACGGAATATCAACCTCTGCTTGAAGGTATCACGGAAACAAAACAGAAAATTAAGGTATGTATAATAATACAATAACAATGTGTTATTACTATATTAGTAATAATAATGACAACAGTAATAACACAGTAATGACAATTTATTATAAATACTACTATTATGATTACTATTATTATTATTACAATTGCTTGTAGTGACAGTTTAAACGTGAATTATAGGTTACATAAATGTATTATAATGCATATCAACTAAGCCCACTGTTTTACGTGTCCTTCATCTGCAAATGGGGCCTGAAATTATTATTAACTTATTTAAAGAAACCTATAGTTTACTTCATTGTCTACACTTGGCTATTGTAATTAATAACCTTAGCTAAAATATAGTTGATCTGTACTTGTGCCTCATTTGAACTTCTGAAAGCTATATAATAGTAAAATATGATAATGATTAGGCTGCTCTTGTTGAAGATATCCTTTTTCTGTTAATAACGAATGTTGAAGAGTACTACTGCACAGATTATGTACATATTATGGAATGCTAATCCACCAATTATGTGTGTTATTGGTTTCAGTGTCCTAACACATCCCTTCTACTGGCAATTTGTGCAGCTTGCATCGGAGGAACCTTTCAATATGGTTATAATATTTCGATCATCAATTCCCCCACCAAGGTAAGACATTATTGTCAATATTTGTCTACTTAAATTGACTATACGTATATAGCTAAAGAGGAGAGGTTTAGTTGTTATTGAACTGATGAGATGATGATGAGGACATTGCATAATAATTTGTATTTTTCCCTCATTGAACCACGCCTGTGTGTTCAGAAAACAGTCACAGTCACATGCAACCCTGGAGACTATATTCCATTTCAATCTTAGGTCACACTACAAGGGAATCTTGACTAATCATTTAACACTAACAAGAATACTCTTTTGAGTAATAAAAAAAAAAAAATTCTACCAATTAATTTCAGTAGCCTTGTGTAACTGTTGTGTAACTGTTGTGTGGTTGGTACATTTCTCACACACATTCAGGGGCACAGATGTAGGATTTTAATTTGATCTATATGTTCACAACAAAATAATCCTGCATTAACAGGATTTAAACATTTAGTGCATAATGTTGCTTCATCGGTGTTTATGCTATTAGCTGCATTGCCAAAAGTAGGTTACATGAAAAGTACAATAGTATTAATATAACTGTAGGTTTTCAATGAATTTATGTAAATCACAAAGCTCATCAAGCATTGTCTGCGGTGCAGGAAGATTGTCAGCAACAAAAGAGTGATCAAATTAAGATCTTACAACTGTATAATAATACTAAAATAATGCAAATTATGATTACATTTCAGCTGTGAGCAATGCATTCTCTTTTCAAGGCAGTATTGAGTAAGGGATGCCTTCTTTGTCCAGTCTGTGCAGAATTTCATCAACCAAACCTGGCTGGAGCGCTATGAAGAGAACATCTCAGAGCAATACCTCACTCTACTGTGGTCCAGCATCGTGTCCATTTTCACAATAGGTGGATTTATTGGCGCGACTATTGGTGGAACACTGGCTATTAAATTTGGGAGGTATAGAGAAGTGTTTTGTTAATAGTGGCTACTGGCTATAATTCCCATTTGGATATTTGTGTCAGTCTCCAATTTTACTCATAGGCTATTATTACTATTTTAGCAATATCCATTTGACTGTATGTATTTTTTCTATCTGAACAAGGCACTTTCAATAAATGTTGTATTAATGGCAAATATTCTCTATACCCTGGTGCAGATAGCTTGTCTGTTGAAACATTGGATATTAGGTTATTCAATTATTGTATCTGAGCGCCTAGAGTGTGCGGCTCTCCTTTCATTTTTCAAATATTCTCTGTGTCACAGAAAAGGGACACTGATGATGAACAATGCATTTGCCTTACTGGCTGCTCTGTTGATGGGCCTGAGCTATCCCACTGGATTATTTGAACTGCTCATAATTGGACGATTTTTCACAGGAGTAAATGCGGGTAAATATGTCAGTTAGTTAGTCAAGTGAAGTGTTGACATCAGCAGTTTGCAGTCTTTATTTCTAAGATGAGTGTGTTGAAAAATATAGATGTATTGAAGGTTCTGTCTTGCCTGTAAGTCAATGTGCCGCAATTTGTTCTAACAATCTGCTGATTTGCAGGCATTGGCATTTGCGTTCAGCCACTGTATCTGGGGGAAATCGCTCCAAGGGCACTTCGTGGCGCCATGGCGATGGGGACCTCTATTTTCATCACTGGGGGCATCCTTACTGGACAGGTGATTGGGCTTAAGTAAGTTAAGATGATCCTGGACTAAAGCCTACCTCGCAGAGTACTTTGAAATGAAGACTGTGTATAATGTCTTGTCTGCGTTCCCACACTAAATGTGTCTATGATCCTGCAGTGAGCTCCTGGGTAAAGAAGAGTACTGGCCCATCCTACTCTCCACCACCTGTATCCCAGCGTTCCTGCAGCTCCTCATACTACCCTGGTTCCCAGAGAGCCCTCGCTACCTGCTAATCGACAGAGGGGATGACGTTGGATGTGGAACCGGTATGTTTCAATCACATGTAAAAATCCCTCTCACATAAGAACTGACATCTTGTCTTAAAACAACATTAATCGTGCTTTACACTATTTTGACAGAAAAAAGTTGTTTCAGTGACAAAGTAGGAAAGAACAAAGTGTGCAAACCTATATCGTAACCTACAATCATTGATCTAAAAAAAAGAGAGCTGAGCTGCGTCACTCTCAGTCCCTGAACATTGATTTGACATGGTGCACATAGTGGAAGCTTTGGAGAGGGTGATCATTCCACCTTTATCTCAGATCAGAAGGGTCGGAACTCTGAAACATCAATTGTAGAAATATTTCAGAGATATACCGGGTCAAGCATATGACTGCAGTACATACTATAACAGAAGGTTACACTGCTAGGCAATGTCTCTCTAGTGACACAATCTTTGATTCTTAAAGAAATATTACTGTGTATCCCACTGTGTCTGATTTGATTGGCTGGGTGAATGAGTGGATTCCTGTTTGTTATGAGTGTGAGGGATAACAAATTAACTGTGGAGAGGAGAGGGACCATGTGAGCTGTGTCTTGTGTTCCTTGTGGACAGCGATGAAGCAACTCCACGGCACAGATAACTTTGACCGCGAGCGGGAGGACATGGAGAGGGAGAGGATCAGTGCTATGGGGATCAAACCCAAAAAGCCCTGGGAGCTGTTCATGGACCGCAGCCTCCGCTGGCAAGTTCTCACCATCATCCTGATCAATGCCGCCCAGCAGCTCAACGGCATCAACGCTGTACGTCAGCAGCAGACCAATTCACCACATGACCCTATGAGCCCTTAGGGCTGCAATGTTTCTCAGTATAAACTCAAGTCAGCTGAGATGAGAAGATGTTGGTTTAAATGTACAATATTCCATTCAGTTAGAACCCTTTTGGGTTTCATGTAGAACCCTTTCCACAGAGGGTTCTAGATGGAACCCCAAAAAGTTCTACCTAGTACCAAAATTGATTCTACAAAGGGTTCTCCTATGGGGACAGTCAAATAACCATTTTAGGTTCTAGCACTTTTTTTCCCTAAGAGTGTATGTATGCCCTGTATAGTCTATATACTCTATAACAACTTGCATGTCCTGGAGGCTATATGAACTTAACGCGAGAGTTCTACATGGAACCCAAAATTATTCTACCTGGAACCAAAAAGGGTCCTAACTGGAACCGAAAAGGGTTCTCTTATGGAGACAGCCGAAGAACCCTTTTGAAAGCTTATTTTTGTCAGAGTGTACGGTATGGTATACACTTTACAATATAGGGTATATTATGAAGCCCCTGTGTTTAATTCGTTTTCTATAACTCTCTCTCTTTCTCTCGCTCTTGAAGATTTATTTCTATACAGATTATGTGTTTGAGGAGGCTGGAATTCCAGAGGTTAACATACCCTACGTAACTGTGGGCACAGGAGCCTGTGAATGCCTCACTGCCCTTACCTGTGTAAGTGTCAACTATTGCTCAGAGTACAGATACTTTATATCCAAGTATTTATAAGCATGCATGGAGTATATTGCAGAGCTTTTGTCACGCAACCCCATGCCTCTTTTCCACATGACTGATCACAAATTGCATCATACTATGGTGGTATTCCCACAATATTGTTCTCATAGAACATATTTATTCTATGATTTACAGTTCCTTGCAAAAGTATTCATACTCCTTGGATTTCCTCACATTATATTGTGTTACAAAGTCGGATTCAAATGGATTTCATTGTAATTTTCTGTCAACAATCCACACAAAATACTATTTTTATTGTATTTTTTAGAGTAATAGAAATTAAATAACAAAAATATGGTTGTTACTTTACTACTCAGCTCCCTGAGTCAATACATGTTAAAAACACATTTGGCAGCGATCTGGATTGTGCAACATTTTCCCATTATTCTTTTCATAATTATTCAAGCTCTGTCAAGATGTTGGGGATCATGGCTAGAAAGCCATTTTCAAGTCTTGCCATAGATTTTCAAGCAGATTTAAGTCAAAACTGTAACTTGGCTACTCAGGAACATTAACTGTCTTCTTGATAAGCTACTCTAGTGTATATTTGGCCTTTTGTTGGAGGTTATTGTCCTGCTGAAAGGTGAATTCCTCTCCCAGTATCTGGTATAAAGCAGACGGAAGCAGGTTTTCCTCCAGGATTTTGCCTGTGCTTAGCAGCATCCCATTTCTTTTTATCCTGACAAACTCCCCAGTATTTGCCAAGCATACCCATACCATGATGCAGTCACCAACATGCTTGAAAATAATGAGGTAGTTACTCAGTGATGTGTTATGTTTGGGGCAAACACAAGGCTTTGAATTTAGGCCAAAAAGTTTATTCCTTTTCCATGTTTTTTTTGCAGTATTACTTTAGTGATTTGTTGCATACAGGATGCTTGTTTTTTTTAAATGTTTTTTTATGCTGTATATTTGTATTCAACTTTTCACTCTGTCATTTAAGTCATTATTGTAGCGTCAGTGCAATGTCGTTGATCAACCCTCAGTTTTCTCCCATCACAGCCACTGAACTCTGTCACTGTTTTAAAATCACAAATGGCCTCATGGTAACATCACTGAGAAGTTTAATTCCTGTTCTGCAGCTCAGTTCAGAAGGACGACTGTATCTTTGATGTGTCTGGGTGGTTTTATACATAATCCACAGCATAATCATTAATTTGACCATGTTTAAAGAGATATTCAATGTCTGATATGTTTTTGTTACCATCTACCAATCACTTCCCTTCTCAATGAGGCTTTTGAAAAGCTCCCTAGTCTTTGTAGTTAAATCTGTGCTTGAAATTCAATACTTTATTGGGGGACTTTACAAATGTTGTATGCATTGGGGACAGAGGAAGGGTTAGTCATAAAGAAACTATGTCAAGCCCTATTATTTCACACAGAGTGAGTTCATGTAACTTGTGTGATTTGTTAAGCCAAATTTTACTCCTGAACTAATTTAGGTTTGCCTGAACAAAGGGGCTGAATACTTATGCAGTGACTATATTTTAGTCATACCATTTTTATTAACCTTAGTTAAAGATTTTTCCCACTTTGACATTACAGATTATTTGGAGTAGATTCAATTTAATTCCATTTTAATTCCACTTTTAACACAACAAAATGTGAAGAAATCCAAGGGTTATGAATACATTTGCAAGGATTAACATACAGTTCATTCAGAACGTATTCAGACCCCTTCACTTTTTCCACATTTTGTTACATTATCGCCTTATTCCAAAACTGATTAAATAAAAAATGTTCCTCATCAATCTACACACAATGTCACATAACGACAAAGCCAAAAAAACTGAAATACCTTATTTACATAAGTATTCAGACCCTATGCTACGAGACACAAAATTGAGCTCAGTTGTGTCCTGTTTCCATTGATCATCCTTGAGATGTTTCTCCACCTGTGGTAAATTCAATTGGACATGATTTTGAAAGGAAGACACCTGTCAATATAAGGTCCCACAGTTGACAGTGCATGTCAGAGCAAAAACCAAGCCATGAGGTCGATTTGTCCTTAGAGCTCTGAGATAGGATTGGGTCGAGGCACAGATCTGGGGATGGGCACCGAAAAAAATGTCTGCAGCATTCTTAAATGGAAGAACTTTGGAACCACCAAGACTCTTCCTAGAGCTGGCCGCCGGGCCAAACTGAGCAATCGGCGGAGAACGGCCTTGGTCAGGGAGGTGACTAAGAACCTGATAGTTACTCTGACAGAGCTCCAGAGTTCCTCTGTGGAGAGGAACCTTCCAGAAGGACAACCATCTCTGCAGCAGTCCACCAATCAGTCCTTTATGGTAAAGTGTACAGACGGAAGCCACTCCTCAGTAAAAGGCATATGACAGCCCACTTGGAGTTCGCCAAAAGGCACCTAAAGGAATCTCAGACCATGATAAACAAGATTCTCTGGTCTGATGAAACCAAGATTGAACTCTTTGGCCTGAATGCCAAGTGTCACGTCTGGAGGAAACCAGGCACCGCTAATCACCAGGCCAATACCATCCCTACGGTGAAGCATGGTGGTGTCAGCATCATGCTGTGGGGATGTTTGTTTTTCAGCGGAAGGGACTGGGAGACTAGTCAGGATCAAGGTAAAGATGAACAAAGCAAAGTACAGAGAGTTCCTTGAAAACATGCTCCAGAGCTCTCAGGACCTTAGACTGTGGCAAAGGTTCACCTTCCGGCAGGACAATTTCCCTACTAAGAACACAGCCAAGAAAATGCCAGAGTTGCTTTGGGACAAGTCTCTGAATATCCTTGAGTGGCTCAGCCAGAGCCCGGACTTGAACCCGATTGAATATCTCTGGAGATACCTGAAAATAGCTGTGCAGCGACGCTCCCCATCCAATCTGACAGAGTTTGAGAAGAATGGGAGAAGCTCCCCAAATACAGGTGTGCCAAGCTTGTAGCGTCATACCCAAGTAGACTTGAGGCAGTCATCTCTGCCAAATAAGCTTCAACAAAGTACTGAGTAGAGTGTCTGAATACTTTTGTAAATGTGATATTTCAGGTTTTTTATTATTTTTATACATTTGCAAAAATGTCTGTTTTTGCTTTGTCATTATGGGGTATTGTTTGTAGATTTATGAGGAATAAATAGCAATTGAATCAATTTTAGAATAAGGCTAAAACGTAACAAAATGTGGAAAAAGTGAAGGTGTCTGAATACTTTCCGAATGCACTGTATTTAATGAAGATACCAGTGGTGTGATACTAGTTATGACTGGAAACGTGTTAATTAGGTTTTTCAACTAAGAAGATCATATATTTCTCCACGGCTTGTCTGCTGGTATGTCATGTGAGATGCTGTGTCTTTCAGGGCATGCTGATCGAATCTCTGGGACGAAAAGTGCTTATCATCGGAGGGTACACCCTTATGGCTTTCTGGTGTATTTGCTTCACTCTGACCCTCACCTTCCAAGTAAAGCATCTTTGATCAAACAATTCCATTTTGTGTAAATGTTTTAATCAGAAAAAGATAAATGTATTGCACTTATGCATTATTAAATGTGACTTGCTAGTTTCTGTAACGTCAGCAATAGTATGTTTCTATACCCTTGTGTGTTACCATAAGAAAAATTATATAAAATAAATTACGTTGGTGTTGCCAACCCTGAATGTGGCTTGGGTGGCCACTTTGGGAACACTAGTTTGTTTATGATTTTATTGTGTGTTCTTTCCTTGAACACAGGGAGCAGGCCCATGGATACCTTATCTTAGTATGGGATGTGTCTTTGCTTTCATACTGAGCTTTGGCTTGGGACCAGGTAACCTACAGAACTTACGTATAACTAATCTATTCCAGTATGGTGTGATCTCGCAGCAATATTATTTATCATCTGATTATAAATCAATTTAAAACTAACACTTTGGCTCAGGTTTTAGGTCAATTCAGGAAGCACACTGAAATTCAAATTATTTTCAATGCTTTTCAATTAGAACATTTTGAATTTAAATTTGTTTTACTTTTTGGATTGACTGGAATTGAAATGGAATTGACCCCAACCCTGCTATACCTGCACTTTGTCCTTTGCAGGTGGTGTGACAAACATCTTGATCACAGAGTTATTCACACAAACCACACGGCCTGCTGCATACATGATCGGAGGGTCTGTGAACTGGCTCAGCTTCTTCTTCATTGGCATGGCGTTTCCATTCATTGTGGTAGGTTCCAACCGTTTCGTGATACTTAACCTTTAAAATAAGGTGGTTACTGTTAGGTTATACGTATTGATATCAGATTAGTTTTATATAAGTACCGTTGACTGATATGGAATTAGGATATGGTTGTTTTTTGAGCTGGCTTTAGATGGATTTGGTCTGCTCTTCTACTCCCACAGACTAAGTTGCAACAGTATTGTTTCCTGGTGTTCTTGGTTGTTTGTGTCTTGGTGGCTGTATACATATTCCTGGTAGTCCCCGAGACGAAGAACAAAACCTTCCTGGAGATCCAAACAGAGTTCCAGTCTGGAGAAAAGAGGAAGGCTTCCAAAGCTGACCACAGCCCAAGTACAACGTTGTTGTCAACCCCTCTGTGAAACACAGCTTCCAGTGTTTGCTGCAAATGTGTACCACACTATGAATATCTCCCTGTCATATGGATTTTTTTAAAGTTCCAGAATGTTCATTCTTTGTCAGGGATCGTGATTTTGAAGAGTAGACATGATAACTGGAACACGGGAAACAACATATACTGGTCATTTGGTATTAGCTGCTCAGGATTATATTATAAGAATTTTACTGGAAAATGTGTTGACATTTGATCTATATCTGTATCTGCAAACATCTGCCAATTAACCTTTTGAATGAATAAAATACATTTTGAGATGACTATCCTCCAAGTCCGTATTTCCAATCAAATCTGTCCTCAGTCTCCTAAATGAACACATGGAGAGAGGCTTACAAGTTTGCAGCCCACTTCATATGTGAGGCAATCTATGATTTCACGGATTTAACTGGACCATACCATACTCCCACCCAAATAATCTCCAAACAAACCAGCACTCAGTTCAATGTTTTTGTGCTTACACACTTACAGCATCATATTTTAGTGTAGTCATAATGTGTTGTTACTTTACTTACTTTTTAGTTACTCAATGTTTAATTTGAGGTTGGATTACCGAGATTAAAATCAACAGAATCACAGCCATATGGCCAGGCCAGGGCATGTGATAAAGAGGCTGTCTAGAAACTGAACAAAGGAATCATTCATGGTCAATAGGACAAAAAATGCCATTGCAGCATTATAATATAATACAAGTGGTAATATTGAAATATAATAAAGAAATTAGCTAATGACAAAGTGAAAAAATGTTTTTAGAAATGTTTGCAAATATCTCCTTTACTTAAGTATACACACCCCTGAGTCAATACATTGTTGAAGCACCTTTGGCAGCGATTGCAGCTGTGAGTCTTTCTGGGTAAGTCTAAGTAGCTTTCCACATCTGGATTGTGCAACATTTCCCCACTATTCTTAAAAAAATTCTTAAAGATCTGTCAAATTGGTTGTTGATCATTGCTAGACAACAATTTGCAGGTCTTGCCATAGATGTTCAAGTAGATTTAAGTCAAAACTGTCTGCCTTCTTGGTAAGCAACTTGTGTAGATTTGGCCTTGTGTTTTAGATCAGCGGTTCCCAAACTGTGGGGCGAGGGGGAGAGCTCCAACTGGCACACTCAGTCCGGTTTTCAACTTACTAATAGAATGTAATAACAATATAATGCACAAGGTACAATTGAGAAATTGGTTAGTGCAAACCTGCAAAATATTTTGCAAAACTGTTTGAACAGTTTGTGTCATGAACAGTGCTTGTGCCCATAGAAAAAGATGTGGCATGCGCACAAGGGGAGCGCGTGATGTTCCCCAATGCTGGAAGGGGGGCCTGACTGAAAATGTTTACGAACCCCTGTTTTAGGTTATTGTCCTGCTGAAAGGTGAATTCATCTCCCAGTGTCTGGTGGAAAGCAGAATGAACCAAGTTTCCCTCTAGGATTTTGCGGTTTATTTTTTTATCATAAAAAAACTCTCCAGTCCTTGATGATTACAAGCATACCCATAACATGATGCAGCCACCACTATGATTGAAATTATGGAGAGTGGTACTCGGTAATGTGTTTTATTGGATTTGCCACAAATATAACACTTTGTATTCAGGACAAAAAGTGAATTGCTTTGCCACATTTTTGCAGTATTACTTTAGTGCCTTGTTGCAAACAGGATGCATGTTTAGGAATATTTATATTCTGTACAGGCTTCCTTCTTTTCACTCTGTCAATTAGGTTAGTATTGTGGAGTAACTACAACGTTGTTGATCTATCCTCAGTTTTCTCCTATCACAGCCATTAAGCATCCTTCTCTCATACTACCAAACATACCCTCGTAAATCTGACTATCCTACCGATCCTCGACTTCTGTGATGTAATTTACAAAATAGCCTCCAACACTCTACTCAGCAAATTGGATGTAGTTTATCACAGTGCCATCCGTTTTGTCACCAAAGCCCCATATACTATCCACCACTGCGACCTGTATGCTCTCGTTGGCTGGCCCTCGCTACATATTCGTCACCAAACACACTGGCTCCAGGTCATCTATAAGTCTTTGCTAGGTAAAGCCCCGCCTTATCTCAGCTCACTGGTCACCATAGCAGCACACACACATAGCACGCGCGCCAGCAGGTATATTTCACTGGTCATCCCCAAAGCCATGTCTCCCGCCTTTCCTTCCAGTTCTCTGCTGCCAATGACTGGAACGAATTGCAAAAATCACTGAAGCCGGAGTCTTATATCTCCCTCACTAACTTTAAGCATCAGCTGTCAGAGCTGCTTACCGATCATTGCACCTGTACACAGCCCATCTGTAAATAGCACACCCAACTACCTCATCCCCATATTGTTATTTATTTCTTTGCTCCTTTGCACCCCAGTATCTCTACTTGCCGTTTCATCTTCTGCATATCTATCACTCCAGTGTTTAATTGATAAATTGTAATTATTTCACCACTATGGCCTATTTATTGCCTTACCTCCCTAATCTTACTACATTTGCACACACTGTATATAGATTTTTCTATTGTGTTATTGACAGTACGTTTGTTTATCCCATGTGTAACTTTGTTTTGTTTGTGTCGCACTGCTTTTGCTTTATCTTGGCCAGGTCGCAGTTGTAAATGAGAACTTGTTCTCAACTGGCCTACCTGGTTAAATAAAGGTAAAACAAATAAAAACACTGTAACTGCTTTAAAGTCCCCATTGGTCTCATTGTGAAATCTCTGAGCGGTTTCCTTCCTCTCCGGCAACTGAGTTCAGAAGGAGGACTGCATCTTTGATGCGTCAGGGTGGTTTAATACATCATCCACAGCATAATTATTGACTTGACCATGCTTAAAGATATATTTCATGTCTGATTCTTTATGAGGCTTTTGAAATGTTCCCTGGTCTTTGTAGTAGAAACTGTGCTTGAAATTCAATACTTGACTAAGGGATAGATGTATGTATGGGGGACAGAGGAAGGGGTAGTCATCATGTCAACCCCTATTATTTCACACAGAGTGAGTCCATATAACTTATGTGATTTGTTAAGACAAATTTGACTTCTGATCTAATTTAGGCTTGCCTAAATAAAGGTGGTGAATACTTATGCAATTACTATATTTTAGTTATTTAAAGATGCAATATGCAGAAATCTCTCCGCTATTTCCTGGTTGCTAAAATTCAAATAGTTCACCTAAGTTCAATTTATGTGACAAAACAAGCAATGTATAGTGTAGAGAATCATTTTACCATCTAAACCGATGCAAAATATATTTTCAATAACCAAAAAGAGAGTATCTTCAGGTGTTTGAAGCTGGTGTACAAAACCGAAAGTAAAAGATGCAAAAACTTAAAAAGAGGAAGCATAGAAATAGCTGTAGAACAGATCTACTGCTTCTTAGACTTGCTTTTGATGAGAATGACATTTCTATAACTCACATTTCTATGTGAATTTGGTCAGGTGGCCCAAAAGGTTACACATTACAGCTTTAATTTTTATTAATTTGTAAACATTTGTAGAGTATTTTGTGTAGATCAATTACAAAAAAAGCTCTATTAAATCTATTTCAATCCCCCTTTGCAATGCAACAAAATGTGAAAAAAGTTCAAGGTGGTGTAGACTTTTTATAGGAAGTGTATATTGTGAAAGTACAGATACTCAAACTTTGTTTGACACCACACTCCACAAAGCAAGTCCTGCTGGCTCTAGTTTTATCTTATCTTGATTATTGCCCAGTCATATGGTCAGGTGCCGCAAAGGACCTAGAAAAACTGCAGCTGGGCCAGAACAGAGCATCACGTTTCGCTATTCACTGCAATCAGAGGGCTAATACCAGTACAATTATTATTATTTTTTAAACCTTTATTTAACTAGGCAGGTCAGTTAATTAAGAACAAATTCTTATTTTCAATGATGGCCTAGGAACAGTGGGATAACTGCCTTGTTCAGGGGCAGAACGACAGATTTTTACCTTGTCGGCTCGGGGATTCGAACTTGCAACCTTTCGGTTACAAGTCCAACACTCTAACCACTATGCATGCCAGTCTCTCTTTGCTAAAAGTAGAGGAGAGACTGACTGCATCACTTCTTGTTTTTCTAAGAAACGTTAATGTGTTGAAAATTCCAAATTGTTTGCATAGTCAATTTACACACAACACTGATTTACCCCATCAGACACCAGAAAACCTGATTTTTAAAAAACAGATAAAGCAACACCTCATGGCACAACGCATCCTCCCTACTTGACCTAGATATTTTGTGTATGTACTGATATGTAGGCTGTGTGAGACGTTTTAAATTGATCGAATCACATTTTTTAGTGGTCACATACACATGGTTAGCAGATGTTATTGCGAGTGTAGCGAAATGCTTGTAGATAATTACACCACTCAAAAAAATAAAGGGAACACTTAAACGACACAATGTAACTCCAAGTCAATCACACTTCTGTGAAATCAAACTGTCCACTGAGGAAGCAACACTGTTTGACAATAAATTTCACATGCTGTTGTGAAAATGGAATAGACAACAGGTGGAAATTATAGGCAATTAGCAAGACACCTCCAATAAAGGAGTGGTTCTGCAGGTGGTGACCACAGGCCACTTCTCAGTTCCTATGCTTCCTGGCTGATGTTTTGGTCACTTTTGAATGCTGGCGGTGCTTTCACTCTAGTGGTAGCATGAGACGGAGTCTACAACCCACACAAGTGGCTCAGGCAGTGCAGCTCATCCAGGATGGCACATCAATGCGAGCTGTGGCAAGAAGGTTTGCTGTGTCTGTCAGCGTAGTGTCCAGAGCATGGAGGCGCTACCAGGAGACAGGCCAGTACATCAGGAGACGTGGAGGAGGCCGTAGGAGGGCAACAACCCAGCAGCAGGACTGCTACCTCCGCCTTTGTGCAAGGAGGAGCAGGAGGAGCACTGCCAGAGCCCTGCAAAACGACCTCCAGCAGGCCACAAATGTGAATGTGTCTGCTCAAACGGTCAGAAACAGACTCCATGAGGGTGGTATGAGGGCCCGACGTCCACAGGTGGGGGTTGTGCTTACAGCCCAACACCGTGCAGGACGTTTGGCATTTGCCAGAGAACACCAAGATTGGCAAATTCGCCACTGGCGCCCTGTGCTCTTCACAGATGAAAGCAGTTTCACACTGAGCACGTGACAGACGTGGAGACGCCGTGGAGAACGTTCTGCTGCCTGCAACATCCTCCAGCATGACCGGTTTGGCGGTGGGTCAGTCATGGTGTGGGGTGGCATTTCTTTGGGGGGCCGGACAGCCCAAGATGAGATCCTCAGACCCCTTGTGAGACCATATGCTAGTGCGGGTAGCCACCACTGCGACCTTTATGCTCTAGTCGGCTGGCCCTCGCTACATATTTGTCGCCAGACCCACTGGCTCCAGGTCATCTACAAGTCCATGCTAGGTAAAGCTCCGCCTTATCTCATTTCACTGGTCACGATGGCAACACCCACCCGTAGCACGCGCTCCAGCAGGTGTATCTCACTGATCATCCCTAAAGCCAACACCTCATTTGGCCGCCTTTCGTTCCAGTTCTCTGCTGCCTGTGACTGGAACGAATTGCAAAAATCGCTGAAGTTGGAGACTTTTATCTCCCTCACCAACTTCAAACATCTGCTATCTGAGCAGCTAACCGATCGCTGCAGCTGTACATAGTCTATCGGTAAATAACCCACCCAATTTTACCTACCTCATCCCCATACTGTTTTTATTTATTTACTTTTCTGCTCTTTTGCACACCAATATCTCTACCTGTACATGACCATCTGATCATTTATCACTCCAGTGTTAATCTGCAAAATTGTAATTATTCGCCTACCTGCTCATGGCTTTTGCACACAATGTATATAGACTCTCTTTTTTTTCTACTGTGTTATTGACTTGTTAATTGTTTACTCCATGGGTAACTCTGTGTTGTCTGTTCACACTGCTATGCTTTATCTTGGCCAGGTCGCAGTTGCAAATGAGAACTTGTTCTCAACTAGCCTACCTGGTTAAATAAAGGTGAAATAAAAATAAAAATAAAATCCAGACCTCCATGGGTTGATACATTTGATTTCCATTGATAATTTGTGTGATTTTGTTGTCAGCACATTCAACTATGTAAAGAAAAAAGTATTTAATAAGAATATTTCATTCATTCAGATCTAGGAGGTGTTATTTTAGTGTTCCCTTTATTTTTTTGAGCAGTGTATATCCTTGAGGTGTTGTCTATTAATTCATGTTCTGTATAATGTAATGTTTCATGTTTTGAGTGGACCCCAAGAAGAGTAAACTAATGGGATTATAATAAAATACCAAATTGATGGTTTGTAACTTCCACAATGTTGTTTTTACAGCCATATGATCTACTTTGAAAACTGAGCATAACCTGCAAATATTAACTTAGAAATGAGATGTAAAGCATTCTAACAAAGATTTTATAGCTAATTGTTCTGTCCTACTAACATGTACTGTTTTATAAAATCTAAAAGGATCATGGGCAATCTGCTGCCAGTGTTGCCAATTTAGCAACTTTGTCGCTATATTTAGCGAGTATTCAGACCCCTCTAGCGACACATTTTCAAAAAAGCGACTAGCAACAAATCTAACAACTTTTTCTGGTGCTATTGGAGACTTTTGGAGACTCTGACATGAAAGCACGTATTGTTATCTTCTGAATCACGCATGCAGGAAGCTGCCGCTGGCTGATCCAGCCCTGGTTTACATTAAAAAAAAACAATGAACCTGAATTAGGGCCAGACTAGCTACCATAATTTTCTCACATTGACAGTTGTCTCTTTTTGGTCCATTTAGTTTGTTAATGTAGATTGTATACCAACATTGTTTTTAAATGTTATGGTTAAAAATGTTAATGTTTTACTGTGACTTGTTGTAGGCTCCTAAGTGGACCATAAGGTTAAAAACCAAATCAAGAAAACTAAACTAAAAAATAAATGTAAAAAACTAAGTAACTCCGCCAGAGTGTCTCTTTAGGTCACTTTTGCCGGTCCCAAGCCAGGATAAAGGAGGAGGGTTGGAATTATGACATTAAAAAAACAAGAATCAACAGTTAATTTGTAGTTCTAAACATATTTAGGGTGTTTTTTACTCACTTTTGGTCTCTCCCACGACATTATTCCTCTCCCTACAGCATGCACATGGACAATTGTGCAAATTAGGCGATGCCGTCATTTTGTGACTTCTAACGACTTTTAGGAGAGCCAATAGCTCATCGGCAGGTTTTCTTGTCATGTTCCTTAATTTATAAACACAATTTTTCTCCACACAGATATTACATATGGAATAATCGGGATATATTGTATAAAAATACTTCCTTTGTTTTTAGAATATTGGTTCCGAAATAATATCCTATTGGTGAGCCAACTGGTAAATGCAGAGGGTCTTTTACTTAGTTATAAGGAATTCTTATCACTTTACAAGGTTCCTGTAACACCTAAAGATTTTGCAATTGTTTTAGATGCCAAGTTTGGATGTTGCCACACACATACCTACTTGTTAACAAAATTAAGGAAGTTTCCTTTAAAATGATTCATAAATATTATCCTGCCAACCACTATATGAAGAAGTTTAAGGAAAACATTAACTCAAATTGCTCCTTTTGTAATGACCACCCAGAAACAGTGTTACATCTTTTTTTGGCATTGTATTCATGTAAGAAACTGTGGCAAGACATTAGTAGATTTATAATTGAACACATTTATATAGATGTTACACTATTGTGGAGAGATGTACTGCTTGGATTCTTTACATGCGATAGAAATAAGATGAAACATTTTTATGTAATTAATTTCATTATCCTTTTGGCCAAATTTCATATACACAAATGTACATTTACAAACAAAAAACACATTTTCTTACCCTACAAAAATAAATGGAACTGTATTTTAAGACAATTAAATACTCTACTAACAAAAAAGCTGTTAGAATTATAAGTGTATGTATGTCCCTTAAGGTCATTGTGTAATTGTAATGTGATATTGTACTCCCTAGCTTGATTGTCCGTTGTATATAATCTATATATACTTGTGTTCCCTCGTGTACTTTCTGTATTGATTTGTTGTTAATAAAATACATTTAAAAAATTAAAGGACAGCCAATAGCTACTTTCCTTACTGAGGAGTTGCCAACACTGTCTGCTGCTAGTCCATCCATTGATTACGCCTTGCACGCACTGAGTATATGCTTGCACGCCTTTGTTTTGACTCACTTGGCGGTGGCTAAGTAGTTTACAGTACCTAGTATATAGTTAAGAATACAAATACGTTTATAATGGCTGGTAGAAAGGCATTAGAAGTGTATTTAGATGTATTGTCACAACCATGTAGAGCAATACCATTTCGCACACGGTGAAAACTGTTGCGATACGAAAAGGTGAGTTTACAGCTGGCTGGGC
This sequence comes from Oncorhynchus nerka, assembly GCF_034236695.1. NCBI lineage: Eukaryota > Metazoa > Chordata > Actinopteri > Salmoniformes > Salmonidae > Oncorhynchus > Oncorhynchus nerka. Next base: position 20,603,108 of record NC_088422.1, on the reverse strand, counting down.
TACTAGCTAGTGCCGTAGCCCAAAGGCCAGCATATATTATCATCTGCCGGCCTTTGGGCTACAGCTAACGTTACCAACAACATCTAGCTAACATGCAAGCAATCTTATCCTTAAGGTTCCTACACAGATTATTCATGTTAAATGGAAATGCATATTGATGTTTGATACATTAACAGACTGAGCGATACATTGTTTTAAAAGCAGAGCTGTCCTGCATTGAACGTAAGCTTACTTACTGTACCTTGAACTTTGTCCTACTTCGGCATTCATGGGTGATCTCTGTTGAGTTATCCTCAGTGTGTGTACTTGCAAGCTACCTACCTAGCTCTTCAAAATGTCAACAGTCAATCTATGCTATTATTTCACAATCGACAATAAAAAAATGGGCTTCAGTTGTTTCTACAGTAACCAAAACATGTGGGGCCGCAGTCGATGGCACTGCATCTTAACGCTAGACCCTGGTTCGATGGCACCATACCAACACATGCAACCAAGGTCTTTATCATGGAGGTAAGGCTCGCTCATGGAACACACTATGCTTTATGGCAGGTAAAATGTAGCCTAGTCCCACTGCCACCATATCTTTGTAGCCTAGATATTACACAATTGCAATAAGACTTTTGTAGGCAATGTTATAGCTGATGTTGTGTCTGTTGTTGCTGGCACACTGCTGCTTTGTGGTGTAGGTTTTACTGCCCCGTATGACAGGGTAGCCTACAGGCCCACTGAAGGTGGAGAGGGCTTTAGCAGACCTGGGTGACACCCTGGAGAAGCTGGAGATGTTCCTCAAGAGGCAGCCCTTCCTCTGTGGAGATGACATCAGCCTGGCTAACTTGCTGGCCATGTGTGAAAACATGCAGGTGAGGAGCAGTGGACCAACTTCTCCAGCCGAGTTCAATCACTGGGTGAAGCATACATTTCTGCTGAAAATATGGTCCTACAACACAGTCAAGGAACATTGTCTGTTTAACCACATACTACAGTATATTTAGATTTATGGATTGTCTGATTGCTACCCATTTACAGAATCATTTGAGTCAGCCTAAATAAATGGACTGCTTGCTCTCAGCCCCTAGGTGGCGTTAGACATCCTGAAGGATCAGCCCAAGCTGTTGAGCTGGAAGAGTCGGGTCCAGTGGGGGACACTTGATGAGGCACACAGGGCTGTATCGTCTCTGGGACAGGTCCAATGCCAAACTGAGATAATCTGAATATAGTTTGATATAAAAGCTTGCACAATGATTAACAGCAACACTACTCACAGATTAATGCACTGATTATGCTTGTGCTGTGCTTGTTGACCTAGAGATTGATGTTCTGTTTAAAGGCTCTATGGGTGGGTGATCAGAGTGCCTTACATGAGCCACTGTATGATATGATGCAAAATTAGTAGCTAGATGGTTCAGGTTAATGAACAAGAACCTTGACCTGGGGTGAAAATGTTCAATAAAGTAAGATTTTTTTTATGAGATACAAATCAAGAATTATGGGATGCACAACAATAAAAACCCAGTGGAAAATAACATTTTTGTACAAAAACAATTTACAAAACAGGAGGCAATTTCCAGTAGACATAGCTCCACATTGTTGCGCTGATGCTAGTATAAGGCATAGCGGACCAATTTTCAACTAACCTGTTCTTGGTGATACTTTCTTTGTTCTTGATATAGGAGAAAAGTATATCTTATAAAAATGTCCAGTTGCAGGTGGTTCTCCCCTAAAAAAAAATGAATATTCAAACAGATATTAAATCCACGTTTTGTATCGAGTGAGAAATACAAATGCCTCTTGCATGTCTGCAGATATTTGTTTTGGTCCCACTGTGTGACGCTCCTGCAAAGCTCTCTGGGAAACACAAGATGCAGATAAAATGGCGAGGGAACTCCTCACTCGGTGCAAATGTGGATTTAATATCTTTTTGGAGAACCACCTGCAACTGGACATCGAGAAGATACTTTTCTCCAGAATTGAGAATGACAAAAGTATCGCCAAGAACTGGTTAGTTGAAAATGTACCTGCTATGCTTTACACTAGCTAATGTAGAACTGCTGTATGGAAGCATTCACATATCACCACCGTAACAATGTGGAGCTAGCTCCGCATGTGCCCACGAGTTGGAACTCAACATGCAGTAATCAAGTAAATTCCAGTTGATTGCACTATCCTGAACAGGGACAGGTGGGAATGATTACAGTGATTGGTGTTGAAATGCAATATACTGATTTCAAGTAGGCCTAATTGCCAGAAGAAAAATATCAGGGGAGTCTCCAATGGGGTGACGAGGGTGGAATGTGGCTCATGTTGCCTCTGTGGATGGGCCTGGTCACCTCTTTGTTGGCTGCTGCTCTTCCTTATCATCTCTTGACCTTTTTCCGGTTGATGCCTAAAGTAATAAGAGACATACTTCAATTTTGTGAGCAACACCATACTCTGGACAATACTGACATATGGCAAACCCTCTCCTGCAGGAACCATTAGATAGTTCACTTTTTTTCCCTTGCCCTGCACTTAGGTACCTAATTCAACTAAACACCAAGAACTTGCTTAGTTAAAGCAGGCTAGAACAAAAAATGTGGACTGTCTAGTGGTCCCCCAGGAGAGGGGTGGGAAAATAATGTAGTAGAATGACATTGTTGCTCACTACTGTGGCATCTCCGGAGTCTGCTGTGGCATCGGCATCTCCGGGGTCTGCTGTGGCATCGGCATCTCCGGGGTCCTTGGGGTACATGATGCCTTCAGCGGTCTCCTTCATTGCCTCATCCTGAGATGGAGATTGATGGGATCAGAGATTACTCGCCATTGCCACTTACAAAACTGCCTAGCCCAAAATACCCATTATGCAGTAAACATACCCGCATTGATGGCACTGGGGCCAGGCAATGAGACAGCAATAAACCTTACCATCAGCCAGGGATGCTGTAATGCCTCCTCAATGGTGAGGCGGGCATTGGGGTCCACTCGAAGCAGTTTCTTCACAACATCTTTGGCTAGACATTATTGGATAAGTAAAAGTAGTAATCGGACAACATTGAATTATCAATACGACTGTAGTAAAGTAGCAAAAGTTGTTTACAAACCCAAGACAGGTGGAATCCATTTCAAATGTATGTTCTCTAGCACACGTATGACAGTGCCAAACATGCATGCAGTACATTTTTAGGTCATTTTGAAGATTTATATTAGTCCCTTACCATCATCGGAGATGCCGTCCCATTTTGATGGAATAAATGTATATATTCCCTGGGTGATTTGATCACTGACTGACAAACCAATTCGTGCATTCGGGTAGAATGGGGGATAGCCTGCCAAACTGAGGGGGAGAGAAGTAAACGTCACATATAAAAGTATTAACACTTAAGTGAATCTGTGAACAGGAAAACTGTATGTGCTGATATTTGCAAATTTATTGAAATAGTTGCATTACAATGCCCTTAGTACACTGATAAGCCTGGAAACATTTAAAGTTGCAACAAAACTATTGGGACAATGGCACTTTTTTGGTCCAATATTCCTAGCACGCAATGATTACATCAAGCATTACATCAAGCTTGTGACGCTACAAACCTGTTGGATGCAGTTGCTGTTTGCGATTCAGATTATTTTGTGCCTAATAGAAATGAATGGTAAATAATGTGTCATTTTGGAGTCACTATTGTAAATAGAATGTTTCTAAACACTACTACCATGATTAGGGATATACCTGAATTCCATAATCATGGTAGCATCCACATTAATGTAGTAATGTTTAGAAACATTTTCTTATTTACAATAAAAGTGACTCAAATGACACACTACATTACTTACTATTAATTCATATTGGGCACAAAATAATCTGAAACACAACCAAAACAAACAGCAAATGCATCCAACAAGTTTGTAGAGTCACAAGCTTGATGTAATCATTGTGTGCTAGGAGTATTGGACCAAATAATTAACCTTTGACTATTTTAATATACATAAGTGAGTTTGTCCCAATACTTTGGTCCCCTAAAATGGGAGGACTGTGTACATAAAGTGTTGTAATTTCTAAACGGTTCACCCAATATGGATGAAAATACCCTCAAATTAAAGCTGACAGTCCTGTATATCTACTAGTCAGAGCAAGCAGCACTTATGTCTGTGATCCTGGCATCAGGAACATGGATCCCTACCACACAAACAGGACGACCCCTAAACTCCAGGCGTCTACAGCCCTGCTGTAGCCCACAGTGACTGCGTCTGTAAACACCTCTGGTGCCAGGTATGTGGGTGTTCCACAAAGGGTCCTCATCAGGGCAGACTCCTCCAGTATCTTGGACTGATTAAAGTCTGTGATCTGTCACAGAGAGAGAGGCCTGTAACTCTTCACTTCAGTGAGGCTATTCAACCAAGCTTTTAGTTTTTTTTCCCCCTTCTCCAGATCTAGTGTGTCTAGAGGTCCACTTCAGGAGGACAATGAATAAGTGGATAACTTTATCTGCCCTCATAGTCTTGATCTACCATGATCATGCACTGTGGAAGAAAGACCCACATTGGGATTTGAGAAACCTTACCTTGATGATGCAAACATCGTCGTGAGACGAAAGCAGCACATTTTCAGGTTTGAGGTCTCTGTGGATGATGCCATTGTTGTGAAGGTACTAGTGGAAGGAATGAGAGATAAACCAGCATAAGGAAGCAGTTGAATATCTACTCAAGCGACAGTATCTCCAGTATGAAACAAGATGTGTAAAGGTATGGCGTATTTGGACATTTCAACATCACACCAAAATATATTTAATAAATCCTACCATGAATTTGCCTGGCTACCCAGACTCATTGCTCCGGCCAATTGCCACACCCAAAAGCGTTTGTTTCTTCTCCTCAATGAGTCTGGATTTGAATCCCTCCCCGACCCTTCTAGAACACGAACACATTCAGACCGTCTGACTGGTCCTAGAAATCCAGAGCCAGAACAAGTGGGTAGTGCCGTTTAATATGGGTCATTGGCTTTGATACTCTGGTTAGAGACGATCCAATTGCTTATGACTTTATTTTGTACAACACCCATAGTCACCACAAACGACCTCAATGATGGCAGATTCAGACTGAAGTATGTAGAAATTGATAAAGCAGCGGAAGCATTCAGTGAGAGTCGTCAGGCAAACCATAAACATCACTATTCTCAAAATTATGAAGGGAAAAAAAGAAAAATACATCAATCCACCCACCTCTACTGCTTTCAACATCTGGTAAAAATATAGCTTGGCAATCGGCTCCTTGATCTGTTGCTTGCTTTTGACCCGGTCGTAGAGTTCTCCACCCTCCATGCTGAAACACACACATGCCATCAGTTGAAACAGAAAACAAAGGGGAAGGGAAATACTATGCTTGTGACAATTATACTTCTTCGGGGAGCTACAGAAATTATTACACGCAATGAAAATTATAATGGTTTCTCATTGATAAAATAAAAAAAAGTGGCTGTTTGAATGAAAAACTAAACTCACAGCTCTAAAACAATGTAGTATGAGTCATCTGTTTGGAAGAAGTCTTTTGTTTTGATCAGACAAGGCTGGAAAAGACAGGAGGCAAAAGTTACACAGAAAATTAGCAGGCAAATACTTGAGGACATTTTGATACAAAGTGGTAGAAAAGTGTGATGTCTGTGGCTTTGTCCAGTAGAAAACATGCATTGAAAATGACTACTTCTATGGCATTTGATTACCCCAGGGAAAGAAAACATTGTTGGACATGAAGAGACATTTCTTTACTAGGCTCCTTGGCAGTTATTACATCATAATAAGTTCTAGATATAATACTGACATGGTCAATCTTTTGAAGAATCTGGATCTCTCGTTCTGCACTTCGCGTGGCAGTCTATAATTGAACAAAGATAAGTGTTATATTGCAGTAGTTATTATTCATAAACTAGAAGAGGAGGAAAATGGTGATAATACTTACGCCAACAGATGCCGGGAAATCTTTCTTGTTGATAGTCTTCAAGGCCACCTTTTTGCAAGTGGCCCTCTCAAAAGCCAGCTTCACTTCCCCACACACACCACTGGTATAACAAATCATATTAGAATGTTATTCTGTAATTCAAAACAAAACCATGAGTAACAAGATTTAGTAAAATACACAAGTTAAAATTAATAAAATTCTCACTTACACTCCAATCTTTTTGGTGATCATGTATTTCTCGCTTAACTCTTTGGGTAGGTTGGACTGCTCATCCACCATGAGATCAATGAACACAAACACTATTGAAGAAAAATCAGTTGAATTGATTATTAATGCAAAGACTAAGGCCGACATCACCATTAAGGGAATGATGCAGCATACTTAACGTTTAGAGATACATGGATATAGTGTCATGATGGATAGGGCCTCCTTGTTGCTATTTAAGTATCAGTGACCTAAACAGAAATGTATTGAAATAAACCTCTGAAAAAAAGGTACCTTTGTGGCGTTCTTCAGCAAGGGACAACACTGCATTGTTCGCTAGTGGCAACATTTTTCCTTTTCCAATCATTTTACCGTCAACAAACGTGCCATTGTTACTGTTGTCAAAGACATAGACAATGTTCTTCTCCTGCAAGGTAAAGATCTGACTGTCATTACAGAGCACATTGATTAACAAAACAATGGTCTCCCTTAAATAAAATACATAGATAGTGGTGAAAAGTTGAATCGACCTACTCTGAATATCCTAAAATGTTTATTGCTGTATGCAGCAAATCTGGACGATTTCCTCAGTATGGGGACATCAAAGGAATAGTTGCATTTAGTGTGCCGGCCAAACCAAGCGTCGTCCTCAACACAGTCTGGAGAAAAAAGTAAAACTAAACCTATCATTTCAATAGAGGCTAAGAGAAGAGAATACACAGATGCTAGTGGAAAAATACAACAAAAAAATCTCACTTTCAGCAGGACATATTATTGCGCAATGTGTAAATGAACAGAAATGCTACTGATCTGGAAGACCACTTGAAGAACATTGTGATTACGGATTATGGCGGAAGACCACTTGAAGAACATTGTGATTACGGATTATGGCGGAAGACCACTTGAAGAACATTGTGATTACGGATTATGGCGGAAGACCACTTGAAGAACATTGTGATTACGGATTATGGTGGCTCAGAGGACGATGTTGTAGTGTGCTGCTGCAGTAGTTTTATGATTTGAAATGGTCAAACACTTATTGATCATGGCCGATTTCCCAATAGAACTTCGCCTTACAGGTGTTTTAACAATACATCTTTCCTACAATGGCCGTTAAAATGTAACATGAGTTTCCCAAAACGCCACACAGAGAAAACGGTTACTTAGTGCGTTGTTTTCTCAGTAGGTGGTAATATCTCCTAGAAAGATATTAACACCTACTGCTGCTAATACTGAAATGGCTTACTCTAATGCTTACCAAATAAAAATGCACAAAACCCCAATTTGGGACATCATTGTGCACATGTTAGGCTACACATCATGAAATATATTGATAAATTACAGACGGTAGCCTACAAGTAGAAAAATAGAACTCAATTGAACATTAAATGCATTTTAATATGATTGAAATGGGCCTATAGCCTACTGTTTATATTTTTATTCTATCTTTAGCAGAGATCTTGTGTATAAAGTGATGCTTGAGGGCAAAAAAAAGCATTAACGACACACTTAGCTGTTCTACAAGTGGTCTTAGGCAGGCATTAGATTACAAGCGCTTTCATTATTAACGTTGCACTTGATGTTTTGGGAAACAGCTCAGAGATGTAATTATGCTCCTACGAAGGTTTTAACAGTGAACTTAGCCTGAAGATGCTTTTGAGAAACCGTGCCCTGGTCACACTCCACCAAATGGGCTCAAACAGACCTCAAAAGAATGTTCCAGCACTATTGTGCAAAACGTGATCAGTACAAACTGCAGAAAAACATTTAAAACAACTAAACTGCCCTGCCTAAAGGCATCCTAACCACCCAAGTAACAGGTGCACGTCATGTGGTTGTTGAACTCACTGTGGGCTCTGAAGCCTCTCTGCATAGGCAGCAGGAGGCCCCAGGGCTGTGGCTCATGCTCCTCTGGTATGGAGCCCAGGTCCCTAACGGGGATGGTGTCCACTGAACTGACTGTGCCAGACCCAGAGGATGACTGGCTGGCAGAGCCTGGAGCAGAGGAGGAGCTGGAGCCACTCTGGGACTGGGTCGGAGGCTGTGACTGGGTCTGGCTGCAAGCATCTGGCTGTGACTGGGTCTGGCTGCAAGCGTCTGGCTTCTCTTGGGACATGGTCAATATTTCTCCTCTGTCGTGGTCTATTAAAGTAAATAATAAACACACCACTCAGGTGATCGACACATCTTTCAAATTTCCAAACAATGTGCCCCACATGTACATAGTCCATCGGTAAATAGCCCACCCAATTTACCTACCTCATCCCCATACTGTTTTTATTTATTTACCTTTCTGCTCTTTTGCAAACCAGTACCTGCACATGACCATTTGATCATTTCACTCCAGTGTTAATCTGCTAAATTGTAATTATTCGCCTACCTCATGCCTTTTGCACACAATGTATATAGACTCTTTTCTTTTTCTACGGTGTTATTGACTTGTTTATTGTTTACTCCATATGTAACTCTGTGTTGTTGTCTGTTCACACTGCTATGCTTTATCTTGGCCAGGTCGCAGTTGTAAATGAGAACTTGTTCTCAACTAGCCTACCTGGTTAAATAAAGGTGAAATAAATCAAATAAAAAAAATAAAAATCCGTAAACTTAACAAAGTCCTTATAACTTGCATGTGAGAATACAAGGCCTACATAGGGCGCCGTGCAGTATGAATATGAATGCATGACAATGATATGAACGAATGATTATGAATTCACAATGTGCGGTATCTGGAAAATCCATGATCTTGGCAACTCCATAAGTTAAGTGGAATTCATTCACCATGCTCCATCTCTATACAAATACGTTTCTTATCTATAACTTATTGCTAACAGTACGTAGTATTATCTGGTAACCGGCCCTCGCTATCCTCACCAAACATGGATAGCTAGCGCAAAACTAAATTAGTTTCACAGGTGTGCCAATTTCCGCAGCTAGCACGTCAACGAAATGAAGTGGTTGTTTGGTAGCCGAAGAAATGTGACGGCTCGCTAGCTATAGTGTGTGCAAATGAACTATATTTTAAACATGATATTGATAAGAATGACCATTTAAATACACTTACCGGGATTTCGAATTAATCGCGGCACGTGTAGATTTGCCGGGGAAATTGGATCTCTAGAGACTCACGGGAAATGTTTTGTTTGTTTTTCATTTTACGTCACCTGAATTTTAGCAAGTGAGAAGTTTAGGATTTTCCACGTGATTTTCAGCAGCTAGCTAACGTTTGCTGCATGAACGTACACATCTGATGTGGACCATGCCATTTTGATCAATTACCATTCTTAGGACAATTCATTTTTTCTACATCGAGTTATTAGCAAGTAGCTACATTATTTCGGGAGTTAATAATCAAATGGACCGTGTCACACTTGTTTTTCGCAACCTAGCTACCATTCCATCGCCGATTGACTGGTTAACCATCAACATGGCAAAGCATAAAACATCTGCAAAAGCTCTTATAATTCAAGATGGTAAATTGTTAATTCCATAGCAAATCCAGTATAGATACTAAGCTAGCTATAGTAGCTAGTTGATCAGTGACCAGATGACATAGGCTACTTAATAATATTCACATCATTGTATGAGACAACACACATCCCATCTATCTAAGGCAGGGACACATCTATTCAACGCCATCGAAGAGTGATCAGCGTGTGTTATTAGTGTTAGGTTTAAAATCTCTGCTGTTTGGCCTAGGTGGTTGTTTGAAATCATGCTGATGGCATGGTGTTGGATGGCCAGTAGGGGGCACGCTTCCCCCTGGTAAAAGTACTCTGGCACGGTGCTGTCATTTAGTGAGACATTCTGGACTCACAGGTCATTACAAATCACATGGCACTTGGAGTAGGGGCATTGACCCCCACACATCCACAACATTGTCCAACTCTTGTATTTCTCCAATAATGACAACTAGACAGTTTGAAAATTACTAACATCCAAATATGTAACGATATGTCTTATTTCATAGATGAAGTCCAAGAAGATGGTGATGATATGAATCCCTTTTCCTTCAAAGAGTTAATCCGCAGTAAAAACCAAGAGGATTCAGATGAGAAGAAGTACCCAACGCGAAAGGTGCTGATAATTTTTAATGAACCAGTGTTCCATTCAATCCCAGAGATTAACTGTTACAAAGCATATGCAAGTAATTTGGTGTTTAGTCATTGGAGGTGTTCATTCATTGGAAAAATGTCACAGCATAATATTCAAAGTCTGAAAAGATGGTCAGATTGTTACTTTTGATGTCATTTTTATGTGAAGGTGACCTACATTCTTACTGTTGCATTTTGTGTTATAGGAGGCATATGGGAGCACATTCCTGGCAGAGGGGGAATATACTATCCCGGGCCCTAAGAGCTTTGATCAATCAGTCTCTGGACAATGAGACAAAGGAGTGGGCTGGGAGTTACCAGCCATCAGCCATTGAGGAGGCACATGAATTTAGACTGTGTGGCACTGCAGCAGCAGACAGCAGCACATACTCGGGTCAATCTTCCCTGTGCACCGAGGAAGAAGAGGATACTTCCTTATCTGTATGGCAGGTGGATGAATAATTCTCACCAAAGGCTCCCCAGTACAGGAGTGCACCAGTGAACTATGAGGGAGATGACGAAACATCCATGGCAGAGCTCTCCTACAAGACCAAGAAGAGTAGTACAGAGAATGGCCATAGGGGTCAACAAAAGGTTATTTTCGTATCTCTTTGCTTACAGATGCACTTCCCTTCAAACTGGGTGTCATAGGGGTATCAATTAGTTAGTCAGCTAAGTTGCCAACATTTTCTAAAATAACTTTACATTTTTTTTGGAACATAAGCTTGAAATGGGCATGGTCTAATGGACTCAAACATAATCACAAATGCAAGTTTAGGTTTTTTAATTAAGCAGAAAATCAGTTATTTTATCAAATCAACATTTATTTGTGACATGTGCCAAATACAACGGGTGTAGTTACAGTGAAATGCTAACTTATAAGCCCTTAACCAATCATTAAAGAGCAGCATTAAAATAACAATAACGAAGCTATATACAAGGGGTAGTGGTACAGAGTCAATGTGCAGGGGCACCGGTTAGTTGAGGTAATATGTACAGTCGTGACCAAAAGTTGAGATAGACACAAATATTAATTTCTACGAAGTTTGCTGCTTCAGTGTCTTCAGATATTTTTGTCAGATGTTACTATGGAATACTGAAGTATAATTACAAGCATTTCATAAGTGTCAGGCTTTTATTGACAATTGGATGAAGTTGATGCAAAGAATCAATATTTGCAGTGTTGACCCTTCTTTTTCAAGACCTCTGAAATCCACCCTGGCATGCTGTCAATTAACTTCTGGGCCACATCCTGACTGATGGCAGCCCATTCTTGCATAATCAATGCTTGGAGTTTGTCAGAATTTGTAGGGTTTTGTTTGTCCACCCGCCTCTTGAGGATTGACCACAAGTTCTCAATGGGATTAAGATCTGGGGAGTTTCCTGGCCATGGACCCAAAATATAAATGTTTTGTTCCCCGAGACACTTAGTTATCACTTTTGCCTTGTGGTAAGGTGCTCCATCATGCTGGAAAAGGCATTGTTTGTCACCAAACTGTTCCTGGATGGTTGAGAGAAGTTGCTCTCGGAGGATGTGTTGGTACCATTCCTTATTCATGGCTGTGTTCTTAGGCAAAATTGTGAGTGAGCCCATTCCCTTGGCTGAGAAGCAACCCCGCACATGAATTCTCTCAGGATGCTTTACTGTTGGCATGACACAGGACTGATGGTGGCGCTCATCTTGTCTTCTACGGACAAGCTTTTTTCCGGATGCCCCAAACAATAGGAAAGGGGAATCAGAGAAAATGACTATCCCAGTCCTCAGCATCCAATCCCTGTACCTTTTGCAGAATATCAGTCTGTCCCTGATGTTTTTCCTGGAGAGAAGAGGCTTCTTTGCTGCCCTTCTTGACACCAGGCCATCCTCCAGAAGTCTTCGCCTCACTGTGCATGCAGATGTACTCACACCTGCCTGCTGCCATTCCTGAGCAAGCTCTGTACTGGTGGTGCCCCGATCCCGCAGCTGAATCAACTTTAGGAGACGGTCCTGGTGCTTGCTGGACTTTCTTGGGTGCCCTGAAGCCTTCTTCAAAACAATTGAACCGCTTTACTTGAAGTTCTTGATGATCTGATAAATGGTTGATTTAGGTGCAATCTTACCCACCGCAATATCCTTGCCTATGAAGCCGTTTTTGTGCAAAACAATGATGACGGCACGTGTTTCCTTGCAGGTAACCATGGTTGACAGAGGAAGAACAATGATTCCAAGCACCACCCTCCTTTTGAGGCTTCCAGTCTGTTATTTGAACTCAATCAGCATGACAGAGAAATCTCCAGCCTTGTCCTCTTCAACACTCACACCGGTGTTAACGAGAGAATCACTGACATGATGTCAGCTAGTCCTTTTGTGGCAGGGCTGTAAATGCAGTGGAAATGCTTTTTGGGGAGTTCAGTTCATTTGCATGGCAAATAGGGACTTTGCAATTAATTGCAATTCATCTGATCACTCTTCATAACATTCTGGAGTATATGCAAATTGCCATCATACAAACTGAGGCAGCAGACTGAAAATTAATATTTGTGTCATTCTCAAAACTTTTGGCCACGACTGTACATGTAGGTAGAGTTATTAAAGTGGATCTGAGGCTGCTTATCAATGGTTGTTTTAGCAAAGTTAGCTGGCTAACTCACAGATCCTACTTTGTAGTATATATGTGATTGGCCACAAGTCCTTTATTTTGTATTTTCTGTTTCTCTTTTAAAGCTGAGGGAGGAAAATACGCAGCTCAGGAATAACATTAAATATCTTGTGAAAAAGTCTGAGAAGGATGATCAAAGGTAGGTGGACAGAAGTGATATGGTCTGCTGAGAACAGACCTTGCTGGAGTGTGAGAGGGATTTAGGGGATGGTGTTAAAGCCCGTATATTATGTTATGGCATGGGAGTAAGGCTTTGAATATCACTCTTTAGATGTATATTTAAGATGTCAATTGTACACATGTTCATGCTATTTAATGAATGTTTAACCTATGCTCATCATCATGTCTCTGACTGACCCATAGAATTCGACACCTCACAGATGAGTTGCACAAGAGAAGAGTGCAGGGGGAGAGGGAGGCTCATGCTTTAGAGACCATGGTCCACTCCGTAGAGCAGAACCTGCAATTAATGACCGTATGCACCTGTCCCTCTTTCTCCTACTTCATCAGTTTATCAAGGATTTAAGAATGTTTTGTTCACTGATCATCTAGAAGATGTGAAATACTCTGCATTCGGAAAGTATTGAGACCCCTTGACTTTTCCCACATTTTGTAATGTTACAGCCTTATTCTAAAATTGATTCAATTGTTTTTTCCTCCAATCTACAGACAATACCCTATACTGACAAAGCATTTTTTTTTTCAAATGTATTAAAAATAAAAACTTATCACATTTACATAAGTATTCAGACCCTTTACTCGGTACTTTGTTGAAGCACCGTTGGCAGTGATTACAGCCTTGAGTCTTCTTGGGTATGACGCTACAAGCTTGACACACCTGTATTTGGGGAGTTTCTCCCATTCTTCTCTGCAGATCCTCTCAAGCTCTGTCAGATTGGATGGGGAGCGTCGATGCATTGCTATTATCAGGTCTCTCCAGAGATGTTCGATCGGGTTCAAATCCGGGCTCTGGCTGGGCCACTCCAAGACATTCAGAGACATGTCCTGAAGCCACTCCTGCGTTGTCTTGTCCTTGTGTTTAGGGTTGTTGTCCTGTGGCAAGGTTAACGTTCACCCCAGTCTGAGGTCCTGAGTGCTCTGGAGCATGTTTTCATCAAAGATCTCTCTGTACTTTGTTCAGTTCATCTTTCACTTGATCCTGATTAGTCTCCCAGTCCCTGCTGCTGAAAAACATCCCCACAGCATGATGCTGCCACCACCATGCTTCACCGTAGGGATGGTGCCAGATTTCCTCTAGGCGTGATGCTTGGCATTCAGGCCAAAGAGTTTAATCTTGGTTTCATCAGACCAGATAATCTTGTTTCTCATAGTCTGAGAGTCTTTAGGTGCCTTTTGGCAAACTCCAAGCGGGCTGTCATGTGCCTTTTACTGAGGAGTGACTTCCGTCTGATTGGTAGAGATGGTTTTCCTAGAAGGTTCTCCCATCTCCACACAGGAACTGGGCTGGCTGCCATGTGTTTTTTATTGAGGAGTGGCTTCTGTCTGGCCACTCTACCATAAAGGCCTGATTGGTGGAGTGCTGCAGAGATGGTTGTCCTTCTGGAACGTTCTCCCATCTCCACAGAGGAACTCTGGAGCTCTGTCAGAGTGACCATTGGGTTCTTGGTCACCTCCTTGACCAAGGCCATTCTCCCCCGATTGCTCAGTTTGGCCAAGTGGCCAGCTCTAGGAATAATCTTGGTGGTTCTAAACTTCTTCCATTTAAGAATGATGGACACTGTGTTCTTGGGGATCTTCAATGCTGCAGACATTTTTTGGTACTCTTCCCCAGATCTGTTCCTAGACACAATCCTGTCTCGGAGCTCTACGGTCAATTCCTTCAATCTCATGGTTTGTTTTTTGCTCTGACATGCACTGTCAACTGTGGGACCTTCTATAGACCGGTGTGTGCCTTTCCAAATCATGTCCAATCAATTTAATTTGATAGCAAAGGGTCTCATAACAAAGGTTCTGAATACTTATGTACAGTTGAAGTCGGAAGTTTACATTCACCTTAGCCAAATACGTTTAAACTCAGTTTCTCACAATTCCTGACATTTAATCCTTGTAAAAATTCCATGTCTTAGGTCAGTTAGGATCACCACTTATTTTAAGAATGTGAAATGTCAGAATAATAGTAGCGAATGATTTATTGCAGCTTTTTTCTTTTATCACATTCCCAGTGGGTCAGAAGTTTACATACACTCAATTAGTATTTGGTAGCATTGCCTTTAAATGGTTTAACTTGGGTCAAACATTTCAGGTAGCTTTCCACACGCTTCCCACAATAAGTTTGTTGCATTTTGGCCCATTCCTCCTGACAGAACTGGTGTAACTGAGTCAGGTTTGTAGGCCTCCTTGCTCGCACACGCTTTTTCAGTTCTGCCCACACATTTTCTATAGGACTGAGGTCAGGGCTTTGTGATGGCCACTCCAATACCTTGACTTTGTTGTCCTTAAGCCATTTTGCCACAACTTTGGAAGTATGCTTGGGGTCATTGTCCATTTGGAAGACTCATTTGCGACCAAGCTTTAACTTCATGACGGATGTCTTGAAATGTTGCTTCAATATATCCACATAATTTTCCGACCTCATGATGCCATCTATTTTGTGAAGTGCACCAGTCCCTCCTGCAGCAAAGCACCCCCACAACATGATGCTGTCACCCCCGTGCTTCACGGTTGGGATGGTGTTCTTCGGCTTGCAAGCCTCCCCCTTTTTCCTCCAAACATAATGGTCATTATGGTCAAACAGTTCTATTTTTGTTTCATCAGACCCGAGGACATTTCTCCAAAAAGTACGATTTTTGTCCCCATGTGCAGTTGCAAACCGTAGTCTGGCTTTTTTATGGCGGTTTTGGAGCAGTGGCTTCTTCCTTGCTGAGCGGCCTTTCAGGTTATGTCGATACAGGACTCATTTTACTGTGGATGTAAATACTTTTGTACCTGTTTCCTCCAGCATCTTCACAAGGTCCTTTGCTGTTGTTCTGGGATTGATTTGCAATTTTCGCACCAAAGTACGTTCATCTCTAGGAGACAGAATGTGTTTCCTTCCTGAGTGGTTTGACGGCTGCGTGGTCCCATGGTGTTTATACTTGCGTACTATTGTTTGTACAGAAGAAAGTGGTACCTTCAGGCGTTTGGAAATTGCTCCCAAGGATGAACCAGACTTGTGGACGTCTACAATACTTTTTCTGAGGTCTTGGCTTGAAGGTTTGAAGGTAGGCCAAGCTGGCAGTCAACTTAGTGTATGTAAACTTCTGACCCACTGGAGTTGTGATAGTGAATTATAAGTGAAATAATCTGTCTGTAAACAATTGTTGGAAAAATGACTTGTGTCATGCACAAAGTAGATGTCCTAACTGATTTGCAAAAACTATAGTTTGTTAACAAGAAATGTATCGATTGGTTGAAAAACGAGTGTTAATGATTCCAACCTAAGTGTATGTAAACTTCTGACAACTGTAAATAAGGTTTGTTTTTTATTTAATAAATATGCTAAAAATTCTAAAAACCTGTTTCACTTTGTCATTATGGGGTATTGTGTGTGTGTAGATCGATGAAATACATTAATTTAATCAATTTTAGAATAAGGCTATAACAACATGTGGAAAAAGTAAAGTGGTCTGAATACTTTCTAAATGCAATGAATAGCTCACTAAGATTACAAGGAAATGTCATAATTAGTTACTAAACAGAAGTGTGTTGAAATGAAGTCTTATTCATTACTTGGACATTTTCTTCTTGACAGAAACGAGCAGTGAAGGCTGAAAACATTGTTTCAAAACTCAAACAGGAGCTTCATCAATTACAGGTTTGACTCTTACTGGTGTTACTGCATGATTAGCTCTATTGACATATGTTTGCACAGTGTTTCCCCTATATTAATTTAGCAGAGGTGGCCAACGCAGCAAAAAAAACGGTATTTAAAAGAATATATATATACTGTATATACTACCGTTCAAAAGTTTGGGGTCACTTAGAAATGTCCTTTCTAAGTGCAGCTCAATAGGGTTGAGATCAGGTGACTATGCTGGCCACTCCATTATAGACAGAATACCAGCTGACAGCTTCTTCCCTAAATATTTGTTGCATAGTTTGGAGCTGTGCTTTGGGTCATTGTCCTGTTGTAGGAGGAAATTGGCTCCAATTAAGCGCCGTCCACAGGGTATTGCATGGTGTTGCAAAATGGAGGGATTACCTTCCTTCTTCAAGATCCTTTTTACCTTGTACAAATCTCCCACTTTACCACCACAAAAGCACCCCCAGACGGTCACATTGCCTCCACCATGCTTGACAGAAGGCGTCAAGCACTCCTCCTGCATCTTTTCTTTTTTTTCCTCGTCTCACAAATGTTTTTTGTGATCCGAACACCTCAAACTTTGTCTATCCATAACACTTTTTTTCCAGTCTTCCTCTGTCCAGTGTCTGTGTTCTTTTGCCCATCTTAATCTTTTCTTTTTGTTGGCCAGTCTGAGATATGGCATTTTCTTTGCAACTCTGCGTAGAAGGCCAGCATCTCGGAGTCACCTCTTCACTGTTGACATTGAGACTGGTGTTTTGCGGGTACTATTTAAAGAAGCTGCCAGTTGAGGACTTGTGAGGCGTCTGTTTCTCAAACTAGACACTCTAATATACTTGTCCTCTTGCTCAGGTGTGCACCGGGGCTCCCACTCCTCTTTCTATACTGGTTAGGGCCAGCTTGCGCTGTTCTGTGAAGGGAGTAGTACACAGTATTGTATGAGATCTTCAGTTTCTTGGCAATTTCTCACATGGAATAGCCTTCATTTCTCAGAACAAGAATAGACTGACGAGTTTCAGAAGAAATTCTTTGTTTCTGGCCATTTTGACCCTGTAATCGAACCCACAAATGCTGATGCTCCAGATACTCAACTAGTCTAAAGAAGGCCATTCTTTAATCAGAACAACAGTTTTCAGTTGTGCTAACATAATTGCAAAGGGGTTTTCTAATGATCAATTATCCTTTTAAAATGATCAATTTGGATGAGCTAACACAACGTCCCATTGGAACACAGGAGTGATGGTTGCTGATTATGGGCCTGTGTACACCTATGTAGATATGACATAAAACAATTCTGCCGTTTCCAACTACAATAGTCATTTACAACATTAACAATGGCTACACTGTATTTCTGATCAATTTGATGTTATTTTAATGTACAACAAATTAGCTTGTCTTTCAAAAACAAGGACATTTCTAAGTGACCCTAAACTTTTGAACGATAGTGTACATGCATACATACTGAATGTATGCAACATTAGGAACACCTGCTCTTTCCTTGGCATAGACTGACCAGGTGATAGATATGATCCCTTATTGATGTCACTTGTTAAATCACGTAAATTGGTGTAGATGAAGAGGGGACAGGTTGAAGAAGGATTTTTAAGCTTGAGACAATTGAGACATGGATTGTGTATGTGTGCCATGCAGAGTTTGAATGGGCAAGACAAAAGATTTAAGTACCTTTTCAAAGGGGTATGGTTGTAGGTACCATGCGTACCGGTTTGAGTGTCAAGAACTGCAATGCTGCTGGGTTTTTCACACTAACAGTTTGCCCTGTGTTTCAAGAATGGTACACTACCCAAAGGACATTCAGCCAACTTGATACAACTGTGGGAAGCATTGAAGTCAATGTGGGCCAGCATCCTTGTAGAGTCATTCCCCACAATTTAAAGCTGTTCGGAGGGCAAAGGGGGGTGCAACTCCATATTAGGAAAATTTTCCTAATGCTTTGTCCACTCAGTGTATGTATGGATGTATGTGTGTATTATTATTATTATTATTTTTTTTTTGCCCGAGACACACTTTCAAATGGATAGTTGTTGGCTCAATGACTGGAAGTGTATCTATGGAAACAGCTAGCATGACATTGTGCTAATGCTAGTAGCGCAACCCTTGCCACCACTGCTGAAAAAAAATCCTAGAGGAATGATGTGTTGCATGATGTGATACTCTTTATATTGCAGGGCCAAGTAGAGGGGTGCCGGTATGAGAATGAGAGACTTCGAGCTAGAGAGACAGCTGCCTTAAATACAATGAAACATAACGCGCAAGTGGCCTCGGAGTACCTTAACAAAGCAGCACTCAATGCTGAGACTTCCATCAAGTAAGGTTTCTCTTCCAAAGTGTCATCTACATACAGATGTGGATTCACAGTTCCTCATATTGATTGTGTGGGTATTTGGTAAAATGCAACGTGCAAGTTCAGTTCATAGTGTTTTCTAACCATAATTAAACATTGTGGTATTTGCTCCAAGTTCTATGACCAGGCTTTCGGTTTGATTCTGTCCCCAGGAAATTACTTACAGGAGCAGAAACTCTTTGTCTGGTATCTCAACTGCTGCAGTCCATTGACAACATATCTGAGATTCACAATGAAGGCTGATGGAGTTTAAGGAGGCTATAGAATTTAGATCTAGGACCATCCATCAAGAAACTGGAAAACAATTATGGCGTGTCATTGTCACTCAACATTCCCAGATAATCTAAAGTTGTAGTGTGTGCACTGATTTGTGACAAAATAAGAGATATTGCTTTTTTTTACTTGTACTTCATAAAATGTTTAGTTTTGAACCACTTTAACAGGCCATTTGAAAACAATATGCTAACAGCTGTATTTAAAGCTGAGGCAAATATGACTGTGACTCAGTTGTTTGTGTATTATTTTGTGAGCATTGTTTACACATTTTACACTGCATATGTTCCACAATCTTTGCTTGAACGTAGTCCTACTATTCGTAGTAGGAATTATCAGGAGACTTCCTGTAGCTACTTGTCAGTTAATTGCGTGCTAAGTTTTCCAACTGCTGATACCACTACATTTTTTTAACCAGAAATGGTATTGTATCCACTTTTGCTAAGACTGTCAGTCTGGTTAGTAATGAGTGTCTTTGATAGTTGTTAATTGTACTGGTATTACAGTATTAAATCATACGTAAATACATTATTATACTAGGTAAAGTGGACATTTGGCATTCATTTCATTGGTATTCATGAATGTCATGTATACTGTATGTAGCATTTTTGGGGGTTCTGATTGGATAATAGTTATGATGATCCCACCAGCCACCACCGTGTACATAATCTCAATCCATAACCCCACTCCCTCTAGTCTAATGTGTATGTGTAGTTTAATGTGTGTATTGTGCTAAACAGGACTAATCTAGAAAATATACTTTGGTTTTAGCATTGACTCCCTGTCTAAATATATATATGTTTAAATGCTCTGGGTTAAGAAACTGTTAGCGCTATCCATAGCCTTAATCCTTACCATTAACAATTTTAGAGTTCATCCCAGGGGTTCCGGATAGCGAGTAACGTTGAAAAACTGGAGCTGCATGTAAAACCAGTGACGTTTACTGTGGCGTTTGGGTTGCATGGTGGGTATTTCATGAATTTGAAGATTACAAAGCTACATTTGATTGTTTTAATCAAGGAATTGAGTTGGAACATTAGATAATCTAAATTGTTTATGAATGCCACGATATTAAAAATAACCAACTTTGATTCCTTCAAAATTGCATGCTGGGAAAAATGTTAATGTTTCAGCTGTGTTGTTTGCGGCGCGTCGAGATGTTAAACGAATAAGCATGCCAAACAATTTCATTGGGATTTAGCTAGCGAGCCAGTTACTTGTTTTAATATTTACATCATATTTTGTAAATCATAACAAGACATCTCTTAACCTGTCTGCATTTGACACTTGGTAAGTCGAGCTAAATGAGACCAGACTTTTTGACTGATGCTGAAATTGACGGATGTTGCTTTTGCATTAGGGTTATTTCAAGTGTTGTTTGTTAGTTACTGAATTAGCTGCAAATGTTAAATTGTCGTTGCTGCTCGCGCATGGATCCAACACGCCCCACCAGCTCGAGTTTCCACTAGTTTGCGAGCTACCTACCACAGCCACAAAGTCAAAATTGGCTATATTGTAAAAATTAACTTTGTCTTAATTTAAGGGTGGACATAAGATTAGCAGTGTGATTCAAATTGGGTTTAAAACCAAATGTTAAGAAAAATTGTAGAAATGGGCGGGGATTATGACTGTGCCTGTGGTAACTATTCACAAATCAAACATTTTATTTGTCACATGCGCCGAATACAAGTGTAGACCTTACGGTGAAATGCTTACTTACCAGCCCTTAACTCTTCTTGAACTGCACTGTTGGTTTAGAAAATATTTACCAAATTAACAATAACGAGGCTTTATACAGGGGGTACCAGGTCAGTGTGTGTAATTTGTACACTTAGGTAGGGGTGAAGTGACTGCGTAGATAATAAACCGCGAGTACCAGTAGCGTACAAAATGGGCAAACGTTTTTGAGTCCTAGACTTAGCGCTCCGGTACGGCTTGCGGTGCTGTGTTGTAGCAGAGAAAACAGTCTATTACGTGGGTGACTGGAGTCTCTGACGATTTAATGGGCTTTTCTCTGACACCGCTCGCTTATATAGGTCCTGGATGGCAGGAAGCTTGGCCCCAGTGATGTACTGGGCTGTAGCACTACCCTCTTTAGCGCCTTACAGGCTGGCTACACCGCTGGCGTTGCAAAATAAATGTATATTTATCTATATTATTCAATTATTGCACCCACACTGCTCGATTGCGCCAATGAGCGTCTGCGTTGCCAACAAGGGCTAAAATAGAACTCCTTTCTATTTCTGAGGCAGATCTCGCTGAAAGTCCTGCCTCTCCCATCTCCTCATTGGTTATACCCACGTGGGTAATTGAAAGATGAAATGTTTTGCCGGTTGTCATGGTAAAGTGAAGATGCCAATCACCATATAATTTCAAAGATGAAACAGCAAGCTAGCTAAATAGGACAAATTAGCTAGCAAATGCAAGGTAACTAGCTAAATTGCCATACATGTTTAATGCTTTTCGACATGTCCCCAAATTAATGTCACTGGTTGAGTTTTGATATTTTAAACTGCGTGTCGGGATCGCGTTTGGTGTAGGGGGACAAAATAAATGTATGCACGATGGCGCACGCGCACCAATTTATTTGTCATCAAACTCGATCATGACACGCTGGTTAAAATATCAAAACAAACTCTGAACCAATTACATTAATTTGGGGACAGGTTGAAAATCATTAAACATTTATGGCAATTTAGCTAGCTAGCTTGCACTTGCTAGCTAATTGGTCCTATTTAACTAGCTTGCTGTTGCTAGCTAATTTGTCCTGAGATATAAACATTGAGTTGTTATTTTACCTGAAATGCACAAGGTCCTCTACTCTGACATTTAATCCACACATAAAACAGTCAACCGAATCATTTCTAGTCATCTCTCCTCATAAGCTTTTTCTTGTCTTGACTTTATATTGCGATTGGCACCTTTCATAAATTAGGTGCATTACCGCCACCGACCTCATCTTTCAGTCACCCACGTGGGTATAACCAATAAGGAGATGGCACTTGGTACCTGCATCAATAAACCAATGAGGAGATGGGAGAGGCAGGACTTGCAGCGCGATCTGCATCACAAATAGAACTGACTTCTATTTTCGCCCTTGGCAACGCAGACGCTCGTTGGCGCGCGCAAGCAGTGGGTGCAATAATTGAATAATATAGATTTCTACATTTATTTGGCGACGCGAGCAACGTAGTCAGCCTGTAAAATAGAAGTCAGTTATTTTTGTGACGCAGATCACGCTGCAAGCCCTGGGGACTCTCCCATCTCCACATGGACGCAATGAGGACAACAGTTTTCAGCTGTGCTAACATGATTGCAAAAGGGTTTTCTAATGATCAATTAGCCTTTTAAAATGATAAACTTGGATTAGCTAACACAACGTGCCATTGGAACATAGGAGTGATGGTTGTTAATGGGCCTCTGTACGCCTAAATCAAATGTATTTGTCATGGTTAGCAGGTGTTAATGCAAGTGTAGCGAAATGCTTGTGCTTCTAGTTCCGACCATGCAGTAATATCTAGCAAGTAATATAACCTAACAATTTCACAATAACTACCTTACACACACACAAGTGTAAAGGAATGAATACGAATATGTACATAAAAATATATAAATGAGTGATGGCCGAACGGCATAGGCAAGATGCAGTAGATGGTATGGAGTACAGAGGTGGTAGACTAGGTATCAGATGATAGACTAGGTATCAGGTGTTAGACTAGGTAGCAGGTGATAGACTAGGTATCAGGTGTTAGACTAGGTATCAGGTGTTAGACTAGGTATCAGGTGTTAGACTAGGTATCAGGTGATAGATTAGGTATCAGGTGTTAAACTAGGTATCAGGTGATAGACTAGGTATCAGGTGTTAGACTAGGTAGCAGGTGTTAGACTAGGTATCAGGTGATAGACTAGGTATCAGGTGATAGACTAGGTATCAGGTGTTAGACTAGGTATCAGGTGATAGACTAGGTATCAGGTGATAGACTAAGTATCAGGTGATAGACTAGGTATCAGGTGATAGACTAGGTATCAGGTGTTAGACTAGGTATCAGATGATAGACTAGGTATCAGGTGATAGACTAGGTATCAGGTGATAGACTAGGTATCAGGTGTTATACTAGGTATCAGGTGATAGACTAGGTATCAGGTGTTAGACTAGGTATCAGGTGTTAGACTAGGTATCAGGTGTTAGACTAGGTATCAGGTGTTAGACTAGGTATCAGGTGATAGACTAGGTATCAGGTGTTATACTAGGTATCAGGTGTTAGACTAGGTATCAGGTGTTAGACTAGGTATCAGGTGTTAGACTAGGTATCAGGTGATAGACTAGGTATCAGGTGATAGACTAGGTATCAGGTGATAGACTAGGTATCAGGTGATAGACTAGGTATCAGGTGTTAGACTAGGTATCAGGTGATAGACTAGGTATCAGGTGTTAGACTAGGTATCAGGTGATAGACTAGGTATCAGGTGATAGACTAGGTATCAGGTGATAGACTAGGTATCAGGTGATAGACTAGGTATCAGGTGTTAGACTAGGTATCAGGTGTTATACTAGGTATCAGGTGATAGACTAGGTATCAGGTGTTAGACTAGGTATCAGGTGTTAGACTAGGTATCAGGTGATAGACTAGGTATCAACCCGGTTTCCGGGTTGGAGCGAGCGGTCGCATCTGCACTCGGTCCGCAGGTAGTATTACATTTCATTACATTTCATTATAGTACAACGGTTTGATTTGTCTAATCTTAGCAATTTCTTCTTAGCTAGCTACATAGCCGTCTTTGTATCATAGATAATTGCGTAATTATCGTATTTCGTCGTCCTAACGCAGTCTACACTGCCCTGCAGCTAGCCAGCTAGCTAACGTCCACCGTTAGCTAGTCCACCGTCTACCGATTAGCAGCACAACTATTACAGCACAACTATTACACTCAACTGAACGACTTGATTAGTGTAGTGTTAGCTAGCTATATAGTTGTCTTTGCTGTCTTCGTATCCAAGATAATTGTGTAGTTTAGAGTGTGTAGTTTTAGAGTGATTATCTTAATTTACAGAGGTTAGCTAGCCAGCTATTTGTCGTCCTTAACGTAGGAGACACTGCTAGCTAGCCAACAGCTAGCCAACGTCTACCGAACAGAACTTCCGCACTCAACAATCCGGTCGCATTTCGCTTCGCTCCACAGGTAGTATCACATTTTTCATTTCATTTCATTACAGTACAACGGCTTGATTTGTTTGATCGTAGCTAGCTACATAGCTAGCTACATAGCCGTCTTTGTATCAAAGATAATTGTGTAGTCTAGAGCGATTTCCTAGGTTAGCTAGCCAGCTATTGTCGTTCTTTTAACGCAACGTAACGTAATCAACACTGCTAGCTAGCCAGCTAGCCCCGAATAGCAGCACAGTAGAAACTATTACACTCAACGGAACGACTTGATTAGTGTAGTGTCAACAACGCAGCCACTGCCAGCTAGCCTACATAGTCAACAACGCAGCCTCTGCCAGCTAGCCTACCTCAGCAGTACTGTATCATTTTAATCATTTTAGTCAATAAGATTCTTGCTACGTAAGCTTAACTTTCTGAACACTCGAGACGTGTAGTCCACTTGTCATTCCAATCTCCTTTGCATTAGCGTAGCCTCTTGTGTAGCCTGTCAACTATGTGTCTGTCTATCCCTGTTCTCTCCTCTCTGCACAGACCATACAAACGCTCCACACCGCGTGGCCGCGGCCACCCTAATCTGGTGGTCCCAGCGCGCACGACCCACGTGGAGTTCCAGGTCTCCGGTAGCCTCTGGAACTGCCGATCTGCGGCCAACAAGGCAGAGTTCATCTCAGCCTATGCCTCCCTCCAGTCCCTCGACTTCTTGGCACTGACGGAAACATGGATCACCACAGACAACACTGCTACTCCTACTGCTCTCTCTTCGTCTGCCCACGTGTTCTCGCACCCCCCGAGAGCTTCTGGTCAGCGGGGTGGTGGCACCGGGATCCTCATCTCTCCCAAGTGGTCATTCTCTCTTTCTCCCCTTACCCATCTGTCTATCGCCTCCTTTGAATTCCATGCTGTCACAGTTACCAGCCCTTTCAAGCTTAACATCCTTATCATTTATCGCCCTCCAGGTTCCTCGGAGAGTTCATCAATGAGCTTGATGCCTTGATAAGCTCCTTTCCTGAGGACGGCTCACCTCTCACAGTTCTGGGCGACTTTAACCTCCCCACGTCTACCTTTGACTCATTCCTCTCTGCCTCCTTCTTTCCACTCCTCTCCTCTTTTGACCTCACCCTCTCACCTTCCCCCCTACTCACAAGGCAGGAAATACGCTCGACCTCATCTTTACTAGATGCTGTTCTTCCACTAACCTCATTGCAACTCCCCTCCAAGTCTCCGACCACTACCTTGTATCCTTTTCCCTCTCGCTCTCATCCAACACTTCCCACACTGCCCCTACTCGGATGGTATCGCGCCGTCCCAACCTTCGCTCTCTCTCCCCCGCTACTCTCTCCTCTTCCATCCTATCATCTCTTCCCTCTGCTCAAACCTTCTCCAACCTATCTCCTGATTCTGCCTCCTCAACCCTCCTCTCCTCCCTTTCTGCATCCTTTGACTCTCTATGTCCCCTATCCTCCAGGCCGGCTCGGTCCTCCCCTCCCGCTCCGTGGCTCGACGACTCATTGCGAGCTCACAGAACAGGGCTCCGGGCAGCCGAGCGGAAATGGAGGAAAACTCGCCTCCCTGCGGACCTGACATCCTTTCACTCCCTCCTCTCTACATTTTCCTCTTCTCTCTCTGCTGCTAAAGCCACTTTCTACCACTCTAAATTCCAAGCA
Organism: Oncorhynchus nerka; assembly: GCF_034236695.1. Taxonomy (NCBI): domain Eukaryota; kingdom Metazoa; phylum Chordata; class Actinopteri; order Salmoniformes; family Salmonidae; genus Oncorhynchus; species Oncorhynchus nerka. Next base: position 20,576,986 of record NC_088422.1, on the reverse strand, counting down.
TCTGCCTCTAACCCTAGGAAGCTCTTTGCAACCTTCTCCTCCCTCCTGAATCCTCCTCCTCCCCCCTCCTCCCTCTCTGCAGATGACTTCGTCAACCATTTTGAAAAGAAGGTCGACGACATCCGATCCTCGTTTGCTAAGTCAAACGACACCGCTGGTTCTGCTCACACTGCCCTACCCTGTGCTCTGACCTCTTTCTCCCCTCTCTCTCAGATGAAATCTTGCGTCTTGTGACGGCCGGCCGCCCAACAACCTGCCCGCTTGACCCTATCCCCTCCTCTCTTCTCCAGACCATTTCCGGAGACCTTCTCCCTTACCTCACCTCGCTCATCAACTCATCCCTGACCGCTGGCTATGTCCCTTCCGTCTTCAAGAGAGCGAGAGTTGCACCCCTTCTGAAAAAACCTACACTCGATCCCTCCGATGTCAACAACTACAGACCAGTATCCCTTCTTTCTTTTCTCTCCAAAACTCTTGAACGTGCCGTCCTTGGCCAGCTCTCCCGCTATCTCTCTCAGAATGACCTTCTTGATCCAAATCAGTCAGGTTTCAAGACTAGTCATTCAACTGAGACTGCTCTTCTCTGTATCACGGAGGCGCTCCGCACTGCTAAAGCTAACTCTCTCTCCTCTGCTCTCATCCTTCTAGACCTATCGGCTGCCTTCGATACTGTGAACCATCAGATCCTCCTCTCCACCCTCTCCGAGTTGGGCATCTCCGGCGCGGCCCACGCTTGGATTGCGTCCTACCTGACAGGTCGCTCCTACCAGGTGGCGTGGCGAGAATCCGTCTCCACACCACGTGCTCTCACCACTGGTGTCCCCCAGGGCTCTGTTCTAGGCCCTCTCCTATTCTCGCTATACACCAAGTCACTTGGCTCTGTCATAACCTCACATGGTCTCTCCTATCATTGCTATGCAGACGACACACAATTAATCTTCTCCTTTCCCCCTTCTGATGACCAGGTGGCGAATCGCATCTCTGCATGTCTGGCAGACATATCAGTGTGGATGACGGATCACCACCTCAAGCTGAACCTCGGCAAGACGGAGCTGCTCTTCCTCCCGGGGAAGGACTGCCCGTTCCATGATCTCGCCATCACGGTTGACAACTCCATTGTGTCCTCCTCCCAGAGCGCTAAGAACCTTGGCGTGATCCTGGACAACACCCTGTCGTTCTCAACTAACATCAAGGCGGTGGCCCGTTCCTGTAGGTTCATGCTCTACAACATCCGCAGAGTACGACCCTGCCTCACACAGGAAGCGGCGCAGGTCCTAATCCAGGCACTTGTCATCTCCCGTCTGGATTACTGCAACTCGCTGTTGGCTGGGCTCCCTGCCTGTGCCATTAAACCCCTACAACTCATCCAGAACGCCGCAGCCCGTCTGGTGTTCAACCTTCCCAAGTTCTCTCACGTCACCCCGCTCCTCCGCTCTCTCCACTGGCTTCCAGTTGAAGCTCGCATCCGCTACAAGACCATGGTGCTTGCCTACGGAGCTGTGAGGGGAACGGCACCTCAGTACCTCCAGGCTCTGATCAGGCCCTACACCCAAACAAGGGCACTGCGTTCATCCACCTCTGGCCTGCTCGCCTCCCTACCACTGAGGAAGTACAGTTCCCGCTCAGCCCAGTCAAAACTGTTCGCTGCTCTGGCCCCCCAATGGTGGAACAAACTCCCTCACGACGCCAGGACAGCGGAGTCAATCACCACCTTCCGGAGACACCTGAAACCCCACCTCTTTAAGGAATACCTAGGATAGGATAAAGTAATCCCTCTCACCCCCCTTAAAATATTTAGATGCACTACTGTTCCACTGGATGTCATAAGGTGAATGCACCAATTTGTAAGTCGCTCTGGATAAGAGCGTCTGCTAAATGACTTAAATGTAATGTAAATGAGTACAGTATATACATATGAGATGAGTAATGTAGGGTATGAAAACATATGAAGTGGCATTGTTTAAAGTGGCTAGTGATACATTTATAGTGGGGCAAAAAAGTATTTAGTCAGCCACCAATTGTGCAAGATCTCCCACTTAAAAAGATGAGGCCTGTAATTTTCATCATAGGTACACTTCAACTATGATGGACAAAATGAGAAAAAAAAATCCAGACAATCACATTGTAGGATTTTTAATGAATTTATTTGCAAATTATGGTGGAAAATAAGTATTTGGTCAATAACAAAAGTTTATCTCAATACTTTGTTATATACCCTTTGTTGGCAATGACAGAGGTCAAACGCTTTCTGTAAGTCTTCAGAAGGTTTTCACACACTGTTTCTGGTATTTTGGCCCATTCCTCCATGCAGATCTCCTCTAGAGCAGTGATGTTTTGGGGCTGTTGCTGGGCAACACAGACTTTCAACTCCCTCCAAAGATTTTCTATGGGGTTGAGATCTGGAGACTGGCTAGGCCACTCCAGGACCTTGAAATGCTTCTTACGAAGCCACTCTTTCGTTGCCCGGGCGGTGTGTTTGGGATCATTGTCATGCTGAAAGACCCAGCCACGTTTCATCTTCAATGCCCTTGCTGATGGAAGGAGGTTTCAAAATCTCACGATACATGGCCCCATTCATTCTTTCCTTTACACGGATCAGTTGTCCTGGTCCCTTTGCAGAAAAACAGCCCCAAAGCATGATGTTTCCACCCCCATGCTTCACAGTAGGTATGGTGTTCTTTGGAGGCAACTCACCATTCTTTGTCCTCCAAACACGACGAGTTGAGTTTTTACAAAAAAGCTCTTTTTGTCTCATCAGACCACATGACCTTCTCCCAGTCCTCCTCTGGATCATCCAGATGGTCATTGGCAAACTTCAGACGGGCCTGGACATGCGCTGGCTTGAGCAGGGGGACCTTGCATGCACTGCAGGATTTTAATCCATGATGGCGTAATGTGTTACTAATGGTTTTATTTGAGACTGTGGTCCCAGCTCTCTTCAGGTCATTGACCAGGTCCTGACGTGTAGTTCTGGGCTGATCCCTCACCTTCCTCATGATCATTGATGCCCCACGAGGTGAGATCTTGCATGGAGCCCCAGACCGAGGGTGATTGACCGTCATCTTGAGCTTCTTTCATTTTCTAATAATTGCGCCAACAGTTGTTGCCTTCTCACCAAGCTGCTTGCCTATTGTCCTGTAGCTCATCCCAGCCTTGTGCAGGTCTACAATTTTATCCCTCATGTCCTTACACAGCTCTCTGGTCTTGGCCATTGTGGAGAGGTTGGAGTCTGTTTGATTGAGTGTGTGGACAGGTGTCTTTTATACAGGTAACGAGTGGAGAACAGGAGGGCTTCTTAAAGAAAAACTAACAGGTCTGAGAGCCGGAATTCTTACTGGTTGGTAGGTGATCAAATACTTATGTCATGCAATAAAATGCAAATGAATTACTTAAATTAATTCTGTCTCTCACAGTTGAAGTGTACATATGATAAAAATTACAGACCTCCACATGCTTTGTATGTAGGAAACACTGCCGATTTTGCAGGTTATCAAATACTTGTTCTCCCCACTGTATGTGTGTGCAGAGTGGCACCAGATTATTATAGTTTTTAAATAATAAAAGTAGTTAATAAATAAAATGTGAAACGTAACTATAGTATTCTTGGGGTGGCAGGTAGCTTAGTGGTTAGAACATTGGGCCAGTAACTGAAAGGTTGCTGGATCGAATCCCTGAGCTGACAAGGTAAAAATTTGTGGTTCTGCCCCTGAACAAGGCAGTTAACCCACTGTTCCCCAGTAGGCTGTCATTGTAAATAAAAATTTGTTCTTCACTGACTTGCCTAGCTAGCTAAATGAAGGTAAAAAAATAAATAAAAAAATGAACTAGCATTGAAAAAGTTAATCCATTCTTCTCTAAGTATCTCTCTCCCTAATTTCTGAATCACACTTGTAACGTCAGCAGGCTATGCTTTGGAGGGGGAGGGGCTGGTAGCCTTCACACACACACTGGCAAAGATTTTCAGCTGTCAGGAAGGCATACACTGGAATGAGGGCTTTGCATAGGTGCTCTATTGCATTTTATTGTAGGACTGGTAAAAAAAATGCCTGGAAAGTAAAACAAAGTTATTAACCAGTTCCCATGCTTTTAAAATAACTTATTTTCCGGAACAGTATAAATTACTTTTGTTCTGATTTTGTCCCTAGAACATTTTTTTTATTGTCCAGATTTCTGTTCTGATGAACTGGTTCCAACCCCTGGTTTTAATGTTCAGAACGAGCGTCTGGACTCTTAAGAAAAGTCCCAGCCAGAAGATACTATCAGCAATAGGCACTAAATGTACAGTGCATTCGGAAAGTAATCAGACCCCTTGACTTTTTACACATTTTGTTACGTTGTAGTCTTACTCTAAAATGTATTCAATTGTTTTTACTTAATAAATCTACTTACAATACCCCATAAAAAAATAAAGCAAAAACAGTTTTTTATTTTTAGCAAACTTATCACATTTACATAAGTATTCAGACCCTTTACTCAGTACTTTGTTGAAGCACATTTGGCAGCTATTACAACCTCAAGTTTCTCCAATTCTTCTTTGCAGATCCTCTCAAGCTCTGTCAGGTTGGATGGGGAGCGTCACAGCTATTTTCAGGTCTCGCCAGAGATATTCAATTGGGTTCAAGTCCACATGTGACTCTTGGCATTCAGGCCAAAGAGTTCAATCTTGGTTTCATCAGACCAGACAGCTGCCTTTTGGCAAACTCCAAGCGGGCTGTCATGTGTTTTTTATTGAGGAGTGGCTTCCGTCTGGCCACTCTACCATAAAGGCCTGATTGGTGGAGTGCTGCAGAGATGGTTGTCCTTCTGGAACGTTCTCCCATCTCCACAGAGGAGCTCTGTCAGAGTGACCATCGGGTTCTTGGTCACCTCCCTGACCTAGGCCCTTATTTCCTGATGGCTCAGTTTGGCCAGGCAGCCCACTCTAGGAAGAGTCTTGGTGGTTCCAAACTTCTTCCATTTAAGAATGATGGAGGCCACTGGGTACTTGGGGACCTTCAATGCTACAGACATTTTTTGGTACCCTTCCCCAGATCTGTGCCTCGACATAATCCTGTCTCGGAGCTCTTACTGACAATTCCTTCGACCTCATGGCTTGGTTTTTGCTCTGACATACACTGTCAAATATGGAACCTTATGTAGACAGTTACTGTTCCTTTCCAAATTATGTCCAATCAATTGAATTTACCACAGGTGGACTCCACAATCAAGTTGTAGAAACATCTCAAGGATGATCAATGGAAACAGGATGCACTTGAGCTCAATTTCGAGTGTCATAGCAAAGGGTCTAAATACTTATGTAAATAAGATTTCTGGTTTAAAATTTTAGTACATTTGCAAACATTTCTAAAAATCTGTTTATTCTTTGTCTTTTATGGGGTATTGTCTGTAGATTGATGAGGATTTATTTTTTTGTTAATCCATTTTAGGATAAAGCTGTAACGTAACAAAATGTGGGAAATATTGCTGAATACTTTCTGAATGCACTTATGTTAGCGTCTATGAATGGGTTACAAACAGTACCTATTCTGTAACTCCCAGTAATGGAAACCAAACATCTTTGGTTAAATCACATTGTTACACCAGATAATCTGTAGCTATGTTGTAACTAGTGTAATGTTTAGGTTAACTTAACTAGCTAGCTACTGTATTTTCAGTGTATTTTGTGCTGTTAGCTGATCCCTGGTTTTGTTATCATTCATTACCCATTGTTTTTAAAAGGTGCCTCATTCATTATGTCCTCGGATGACCTTCTTGCACAGAGGGAGAGAATTGAACGCCAGATTTTGGCGCTGGAGCAAAACCTTGGACCCGAAAGCAATTCCAGCATTGAACTTCTATCTTCAGACAGTTGTGCATCTGGTTGGTATCTAAAGCATGTTAAAACATTGTTGCAGTGGGCTTGTATAGAGAGGACACCCTGACTCCTGCACTAATCATAGAATACAATTTAGTCTTCAAAACTCCTTGGCATGCTTCTTAAATCTGTTATTTGTTTTCACTGCTGTCAGATGATGGATCAGACGACAATGCTTCTCAACCAGAAGATTTGGTAAGACTTATTGACATCACCAATATTACCTTGTGACCATGATTTATTTCAGGGGATTTGAGAAATAATGTCAACCTGCTCTTCTAGGGTTCTCCGGGGAACCTGGAGGCAGAGCGGGAGCGAATACAGAGGGAGATTGAAGAGTTGGAGTCCACTCTTGGTCCAGGTGCATTTAATGCTGAGATTCTGTCAGGTAGCCAAGGACCTTGCCTTGTGTTGTTTCAACAGGTTATTAATTGTTTCAGGGATTTAAGTTTTCCTGCTAGTATACATTTATACCGGGAGTGAGTGTGACCCCTTTTATAATGTATTGAAACAGATGTGGATGGCCAAGGAAGTTCAACAGAATTGGTTAGTATTGATTAGCATTTTAACAATTCCAGCACTCCAGTTTTCAGTTTGTTACATGATATAAGGTTACTGTAACATGGCCTTGCGCTCTCCTTTCTCCCATGTCTGGTAGAGCGAAGAGGACAGTGCTGAGGAGCTGGACCTACCCCAGAACACAGATACATGTCTGCAAATTAACCTGGTTTATCAGGAAGTGTTGAAAGAGAAATTAGAGTACCTGGAACAACTGTTAACAGACAATCAACAGCAACAAGTAAGAGACCAATAACTAATAGCCCACAGCTTCTCTTAAAGGTACAGTCTGAAATCTGTTCAATTAATCTTTTCAAGTTTTTGCTCTGAGCTGTGCAATGTCCATGCGATGTAATATTTGTTGTTTTTCCCAACAGAAAGAGATTACGTCTCAGCTATCTGGCACAGGAACTCCCCAGGCTACCACATCTGGAGAACCCACACTGAAGCTTTTCTTGGGGAGCTTTCTGAAGCCCTATTTCAGAGATAAAGTCACATTTCTGGTTGGGATGAGTTCTGATTCAGTACAATATGAGCATGGTCAAGGGGTTATACCTACATGATTTTACATTGCCTCTCTAATTCCCACAGGGCCCACCCGCTAATCCAGAAACCAGGGAGAAGATGAGTAAAAGAATCAGACCTACTCACGACATCAAGATGAAAAAATGTGAGCCTAAAAATAATAATTGTTAGACCTTAGTGCTCCTTGCATCCTTGTTAACTGACATCACCATTATCGGAGAGTGACTTTAAATATTTTTCAGGGGAGGGGTGGCAGAAGACTCTGCTGATAAATGCTGTGGTCAAAGACAGCATGAAACGCATGATACAGCCCAAGCTGTCCAAGTAAGTAAAGGGTGATTGTTTTCCCCTGAATGGTATCTTTTGATAATGGGAATGTCTTATTTGCTACATTTTGAAAATCACAGGAGCAAAACTTCAGATTTTTACATAGGGTTTATGAAATGTAGGTAAACATTTTTAGGATTGGTGTTAACAAATTGGCCTACATGAATGACATGATTTTGTCTCAAAGGGTTGAATACCTTACACAGAAAATGGCCAAAGCTGAAGACGTGGAAAAGCTAATCCTGCGGAAACAAATCACTGCAATTGAAAAGGACATTGAGGCCATCAGGTGATTACCATCATAACTATTTTACAGGAAATAACAATCTAGCCTATTAATTCCATGATGACACTGGTTATCTTGTCAGACATGTCTGTTTTGTGTTTGTTCTCACTTTACATGAAGAGATTAAATGGATTGAATTGTTTAATCCATATGTATTGTAATGTTCATGGACTCCAACTCCTTTTGTGGTTCCTGAGTCAAACCATTTCTATATAACTGTTGCCGGATCTGCTTTCCCTTGCAGTGCACTGAAGGAGGATGAGCTGATGGGTGGCCGCTATGATGACCATGACTGGCAAAAGATTTCCAATATTGATGTGGGTCGAGTAACTGCTGTCTTCTCCTCTATTCATGTGTTTGTTTTGCTATTGCTAAAAAGGCTTAAATGTTGATGCTAACATCTTATTCCTATCAAGTTTGAAGGCATCCGTGAAGCTGAGGACATAAAAAGCTTTTGGCAGAACTACCTGCATCCATCCATTAATAAAGCCAGTTGGAAGGAAGATGAAATTGAGATGCTCAAGAAAGTTGCTGTGAAATATGGGCACCACAACTGGGATCAGATTGCTGATAAACTTGGGGTAAGACCAGACCGTATTGGTCAAATAGCCTCATGATTGTTACGCTCTCCTATCAGTGGGATCCAGAGCTGATATTTCTAGTCCTGATTTGTACAGTTTGATTGATTGATTGATTATACTTTGTTTAGAGCGAAGTACCTGATACTGAACCGTTAGGTTTCTCGGTTGTAGGTAGGTCAAGTGTAATTCCCTGAACATCCTAACATGACCAATTTCTTTGAATGTGTAAACTATTCAGGTTTGTCCATTCTGAACTCATGTCCTCTTCTCTGTCTGTCACACACAGACCAACAGGACAGCCTTCATGTGTCTCCAGACATACCAACGCTACATCTGCACTGACTTCAAGAGGAGGATGTGGTGCGGAGTGGAGGACGACATCCTTAGAGAGCTGGTGGAGAAGATGCGGATAGGGAACTACATCCCTTACACCCAGAGTAAGTCCCCACCACCCAATGTACACCCTGGCTTTTACTCATCATCTATGTTATTGTTAGTGCACATCGATGACAGTTGTTATTGTTGTCCCCAGCTTATGTACCCATCTTTGTAAGGCTCCAGTAGGAGCGTTAACTGATGAAATTGTATACACTCACTACTGTAAGTCGCTCTGGATAAGAGTTCTGCTAAATGACTAAAATGTAAATATAAATGCAAAGCTCTCAAGGTACTGTCCACTGCTCTATTCTACTGATTTTTCTCTTCAGAAAAAGTGCTTGTTCAATACAAGATACTGTAGCTTGTCATGGTAGTGCATCATGTGTTGGATTCTGGGAATTCAGCTCCATGATTTCTGTTGTACTCCAGTCTCCTATTTCATGGAAGGCCGGGATTCATGCCAGCTGATGTATCGGTGGACTCAGGTTCTGGACCCCACCCTCACGAAAGGCCATTGGTCTAAAGAAGAAGATGAGGTATGGGCAGGAGGGCTTTTTTTGTTGGGAATAGTATCTTTAGCTTCATCTAATCTGTTCCCAGGAAATGTTGTGATGTCCCCATATGTACAGTATAAATATTTGATAATATAAGTTGTGCTCTGATTTTTGTTTGTTGTTGCAGATGCTACTGAGAGCAGTGGCTAAACATGGGGCGGGGAACTGGTGGAAGATGCGTCAGGATGTGCCTGGCAGAAATGATAGCCAGTGTAGGGACAGGTGAAGACTTCTATTGACTCTGCTCGATAGAGCCAACGCATTGACCAAACTCTCACGACGTTCACTGAAAGTCTCCCTGATGGCCACCCTATTCTAGTTAACTCAAACTTGAAAAAGTATTATAAACTGGGTGGTTCGAGCTTTGAATGCTGATTGGCTGACAGCCATGCAGGGCATGACATATTTTTTTAGTCCACTAGCCACTGTGCCAGGTAGATCAAAATATCTACCAGCCACTCAGATTTTTTTGGTTACACATTACTTGAAACCAAGCGTCAACACGTTACTACACGCTCATAACATGTCATATGTCATAACATTTGACATAACCTGCCATAATAGGGTCATAACACTGTCATGACCCATATATTTACACCTGTTGTGACATTGTGTTATTTTATTGCTGGTTATGACGCCCACATAAGAGTGTGAAAACCCACATTTATGCTAATAGTTTTTTTCCCTGCCGAGAAGTTTCCGTTAGTTTGAAAGTTTGTTTCTGAAGTCCTTTGTTTTAATAAATTATTTAGTCACTTTTTTTTCCATCATATTTTATATAACTTGCAGAGAATACACTTCATGATGAAGTATAATGACCATCCTGTGTCTTTTTACTTGTACTAAGAAAATACACTTTGATACTGTCAAGAAGCATTATGACCATCATAATCATATATAAGCCAGATAGGCCTGTCACGTACATGCCCTTCATCAGTCAAAAAGAGGGTGTCTAGTCCTGCTCCTGCATTCATCCCAGTCATCAGTAACAGCGCATTGGGGTAGGTGCATGTCTGACATCAATTTGTACGCAATTACAATGATAATTTAATATGGTCAATTTCAGAAAATGTTTTATAGCAAACATATTATTGACAAGTAGGCTATGGTGAAATGGAATGTTTTGCCATGTTTGGTAGGTTTTGTGGGTTTTCACACTATTATGTATGTGGCATAACCTTCCATAAAATAATGCAATATAGGCACAACAGGTCTAAATATAAGTATTATGACAAGTTATGTAGCTGTTATGACGACTCAGAATGTGTTATCAGACAAAATATGTGTTTCAGACAAAATATTTAAAAAATTCAGCTAAAATTACACCAACAAAACACAAAAAAAATGTATGAACATGCTTTGTAATGTTTCTAAAACAAATGTATTACTAGTAAGACGTAACGTGGTATATTGTTAAATTTAATATTTTTTTTGTGACCGGAGTCTTTTTAACCAAAATATCACAGATGAGACTAAAAATGAGGTTACCATGGTAGTGCGACTCCAGTCATGTTTGTGACTGTGAGTCTGAATAGTAAAAGCATTGTCTTCTCTTCCCTAGCAGGTGAAACTCAAACATAGAAAAACAGCCTAGCTTGTGAACAAAACAATGTAAATAGCCAAGAAACACAAGGACAAAATCTCACTTCAGTAGATTTGGGTTTCAAGTCAATTATACCAATTTTTATGCCTGTGCGCAGCGCTTCAAAAAATGAATCTGTCACTCAGCTCTTAACATGCGCACAGCCCCCAGCCAGGCAGTGTTGCAGCTCGAAGTGCAATAGGCTGTGTAGGATTCGTAGTTTGACTATGTGCGACTAATTTACCAGCTATGAAACTAAACGGCAGAAATACTTTGAAAACAGCTACTGCAGCGTTTATTTGACTATAAATGTGATCATACTTGCCTTTTTATTCACAAATGCGAGTGAAATGCTCGCACTGTGGAGCCCTGAACACCCGCCAACATGGCTGGTGAAATAGACATCTTTACACTCCAATGCCAAAATCTACCCGCAGGTGGCGGGGTGTTAATTTTAGACGCTGCAGCCATCCGTATATCAGATCGCATAGCACGGTATGACAAAATAAATATTTTTTACTGCTCTACGTTGGTAACCATTTTATAACAGCAATAAGGCACATCAGGGGTTTGTGATATGTGGCCAATATACCATGGCTAAGGGCTGTATCCAGGCACGTTGCGTTGTGTATAAGAAAAGCCCTTAGCCGTGGTATATTGGCCATATACTACACCCCTCGGCCTTGCTTAATTAGAATATACGGTTACTGACAAACCGCTGTTTCATTCTGTAGGTATGTGGACGTCCTGATTGGGAACGTGAAGAAGGGGCCATTTGACGAGGAGGAAAAGGCGCAACTCCGACAATTGGTGGAGAAATATGGATGTAGGAACTGCTATAGAAAGCTGACTCGCATAGAAACTATATCAAAAGAATCGGGTTACCTTTCTTGATAATCAGGTCTAACAGTTTATTTTGTCCTTTTCTATAGGTAAATGGGCTAAGATAGCTGCTGAAATGCCTAACAGAATTGACAGCCAGGTCCTTCAACAGTGGAGGAGAATGACAGGGTACAAGGTGAGTGTTGACTATGTAGCCTTATTGTCCTTCTCAACTCAGTCTGTACACTGAACATCTAGTTAATTACTCTCGTATTTTTGTAAACAGCCCAGACCTCGGAGGGACAGAAGTAGAAGAGGATTGCAGAGGAGAAAGGCAGTGGCTGTGAGGAGCATCAAGAGTAGGCTGAAGAAGCTAGACAATGATGTGCACTCAAGCGCCGATGAAGAGGAGAGCGTCAAGATGGAATTTATGGACAGTGACGACGAGAAGAAACAGAAATTCTCTGAACTGTACGGATCTGATCAGGAAAGTGACATTTTTGAAGACTACACCCAACCAGACATGGAGCAATGGATCCCCATGCGAGAGAAGCAGTTTGAAGGGATGGTGAGGAGTGTGATGGTTGAATGGCCCAGCAAGTACACAACGCAAGAGCAGGCAGCGACGGACAGCCAGGCCGCAGCACGCAAGTTCATGGTGGTCCGCTCCACCGTCCTGGACCGCTTTGGCGAGCCTGCGGCCACTGTCATTGGACAAAACCCCCCAATCCTGGCAAAGAAGGTACCAGCATTTATTTATTAACAGTCATGTGATTCGTTGCACCAATATGTGTATAGCGTATGCAGATTTTGAACACCCATCCCTAGACCGGCCTATATGAAGTTGGCAACCTAAAATGAGTGCAACCATTGTCATTTTGTTCCCAAATACCACCATCATAAAGCAGAGACTAGATCTGCATCAGTAACCATAGCTACATATTAAGTTAATCTGAATGTATCACAAAATGGGATCACGAGGCAGTTAACATTTAGTAAACATTCAATCGTTCATCAGCTGTGTAGCTCATTTTAAAGTGAGTCTCTTTGTTTATGAACGCGGAAATATATGATTCTTATTTTAGAATATGTAGTAAAGTTAGCTGGCTAACCAATTGATTCCTGCTTTGAGCATGCAACATTCTCTGTATGTGTTCCTTCTAAAGGATTGCAACAGTGACCTGGCCATGCTCCAGGTATGCTATGGAGAGGTGAGGAACCTGATCACTTGGAAGAAAACAAATGCCACAAAACATGTAAGTTGCCAGGTGACACTCAAAATTACAAAAATATTTTCATTTCGCCTCTCTTTATGTGGTAGAACAGGTGTTTCAATTGCTTTTTATCCCAAACAAATATGATTCCAGTGGATACATTTTTGTTCATTTGTCAAAATAGATTTTATTAGATTAGATTTTTGTTTAAAGGAAATGTTGATAAAATGTTTTATTATTAGAATCCATCAATAAATCCTATTGTTTCATACAAATAAATATAGTAAAAGCTTGAATCTAGGTAAGAACAGTGTGTTAAAATAGTTGTGTGCTCTAAGGTTTCGTTGCATAGCCTATCTAGCTCAATCGATGATGGAAATTGAGCTTTGTTAATACAGAGGTCTTCTCGCAAAGCCTGTGTTGTGTGTCTTCTGTTTTCTATGTACAGTACCAGTCAAAAGTTTGGACACACCTACTCATTCAAGGGTTTTTCTTTATTTTTACAATTTTCTACATTGTAGAATAAGTGAAGACATCTAAACTATGAAATAACACATATGGAATCATGTAGTAACCCAACAAGTGTTAAACAAATCAAAATATATTTGTGATTCTTCAAAGTAGCCACCTTTTGCCTAGATGACAGCTTTGCACACTCATAGCATTCTCTCAACCATCTTCATGAGGTAGTCACCTGGAATGCATTTCAATTAACAGGTGTGCCTTGTTAAAAGTTAATTTGTGGAATTTCTTTCCTTAATGATTTTGAGCCAATCAGTTTTTTTGTGACAAGGTAGGGGTGGCATACAGAAGATAGCCCTATTTGGTAATAGACCAAGTCCATATCATGGCAAGAACAGCTCAAATAAGCAAAGAGAAATGACAGTCCATCATTACTTTTAGGACATGAAGGTCAGTCAATGTAGAACATTTCAAGAACTTTGAACGTTTCTTTAAGTGCAGTCGCAAAAACCATCAAGTGCTATGATGAAACTGGCTCTCATGGGGACCGCCACAGGAATGGAAGACCTGGATAAGAGTTAACTGGACCTCAGATTGCATCCAAATAAATTACTCAGAGTGCAAGTAACAGACACATCTCAACATCAACAGTTCAGAATCAGGCCTTAATGGTCGAATTGCTGCAAAGAAACCACTACTAAAGGACACCAATAATAAGAGACTTGCTTGAGCCAAGAAGAACAAACAATGGACATTAGACTAGTGGAAATCTGTCATTTGGTCTGATTCCAAATTTGAAATTTTTGGTTCCAACCGCCGTGGCTTTATGAGACGCAGAGTAGGTGAACGGAAGATCTCTGCATGTGTGGTTCCAACCGTGAAGCGTGGGGGTGCTTTGCTGGTGACGCTCTCTGTGATTTTATTTCAAATTCAAGGCACACTTAACCAGCATGGCTACCACAGCATTACGCCATCCCATCTGGTTTGCGCTTAGTGGGACTTTCATTTGTTTTTCAACAGGACAATGACCCAACACAACGCCAGGCTGTGTAAGGCTGTGCTGGATCAGATGACCTGACCTCCACAATTACCCGACCTCAACCCAATTGAGATGGTTTGGGATGAGTTGGCCCACAGAGTGAAGGAAAAGCAGCCAACAAGTGCTATGTGGGAACTCCTTCAAGACAGTTGTAAAAGCATTCCTCATAAAACTGGTTGAGAGAATGCCAAGTGTGTGCAAAGCTGTCATCAAGGCAAATGGTGGCTACTTTGAAGAATCTCAAATATAACAAATATTTTGATTTGTTATTTCATAGTTTTGATGTCATCACTATTATCCTACAATGTAAAAAATAAAGAAAAACCCTTGAATGAGTAGGTGTGTCCAAACTTTTGACTTGTACTGTACATGTCTGCAGAAAAGCAGTGGGTCTACAAGCAGTGACCAGGGGACGCCCCACAATTGCTCAAGGCAAAAGTACTCCTCTGCCAACAGTGAAACCTACACCACTCTCAACTATTCCCTTCAGTTGGCAGTCACTCCCTGGGTGGGCAATGTGCTTATGCCCCCACCAATCTCTTCAAACAAGCTCAGTGAAGGTACTTTATGAGTTGTCACAGGTAATACGTCCTAACTTCTCTCACTTGTAGATAAGTAAAATTAGCGTTCTTGTTGTTAAATAATGGGTTTTGGAAGACTGAACCAAGGATTTGACCCAGAGTTATATACAGTAAGTGTACAAAACATTACGAACACCTGCTCTTTCCATGCCGTAGAATGATCAGGTTAAAGCTATGATCCCTAACTGATATCACTTCTTAAATCCACTTCAGTCCGTGTAGATGAAAGGGAGGAGACAGGTTAAAGAAGAAGAAAGCCTCAAGATAATTGAGACATGGATTGTGTATGTGTTCCATTCAGAGGGTGAATATGCAAGACAAAAGATTGAATTGCCTTTGAACAGGGTATGGTGGTAGCTTGGCCAGGTTTTAAAATGGCTGCTATGTTAGCGCCTTTATTCTATACATGTTGGTGATGTAACGATACGAGAGTACCTCTGATGGTTCCCTCTGAAATTACCCACTGTAAAACAAGCAAAACAGAGCTGCAAATGTAACATGTTTTTATTGATTCACATTCGGGATAATGTGTATCCAAGTCTGTACTGTGTTGTGATGTCAACAAATTGCAAATAAACAGCACAATGCGGAAGCTTCAATTATCACTTAGCAACAGCTATGGAGGAGAAAAGTGGCACTCTTGGAACATTCAGACATACAGTGGGGGAAAAGTATTTAGTCAGCCACCAATTGTGCAAATTCTCCCACTTAAAAAGATGAGAGGCCTGTAATTTTCATCATAGGTACACTTCAACTATGACAGACGAAATGAGAAAACAAATCCAGACAATCACATTGTAGGTTTTTTAATGAATTTGCAAATTATGGTGGAAAATAAGTATTTGGAAAGAATGGGGGTTCTTAATGTTTTATATAGTCAGTGTATATGACTCTAAATTTATCCTACTTTCTCTTGTTTTTGTAGCTGACATGGTGCGAGAGAGATCAGAGAGCATTGGACTCACCAAGACCCCAGTGTTCTTGTTCTTTCTGCAAGTAGGGAATGAACCCAGTGGGGGCAACATTTTTATATGAATGAGCACAATAATGCCATTATGTTAGTTGGGTTTTTCTTATGGATGCGAGCACCTAGGCCTATGCAGAAATTCTGGCATGTATTCTAATGCTGATAGACAAACACAAATGATTTCACGCTACATACAGGAAAAATGGAACACATTTTACAACATATGTTCTTTATTGGCATATCAAGAGCACATGACTAGCTATTATGGTACCAAATTAATGCATCATAACCTCAGTCCAGAATATCTGAAAAGGGTTAACTGATAATGCCATATTTTGAATCCATGGTCAGCTGATCCTGATCATATGAACATTTTATATTATGCATTTTCTAATGCAATCTGAAACAGGTCCTCCGTGTGGATGCTGAGGGCTGTAAGCAGATAATTACAATGCGTAACAAACAAGTGAGTATAATTTACTACACCATAAACAAAAAGTCCTCATACTTTAAAACCTTTACAGTTTTAGGTTTTTGCATCTATATAATAATTGCTATTTACTGTGCATTCAGACCCCTTGACTTTTTCCACATTTTGTTACGTAACAGACTTATTTTAAAATTGATTAAATTAATTAAATCATCAGACAAGTCTCTGAATGTCCTTGAGTGACCCAGCCAGAGCCCGGATTTGAACCCGATCGAACATCATCTCTGGAGAGACTTGATAGTAGCTATGCAACGATGCTCCCCATCCAATCTGACAGAGCTTGAGAAGATCTGCAGAGAAGAATGCGAGAAACTCCCCAAATACAGGTGTGCCAAGCTTGTAGCGTCATACCCAATAAGACTTGAAGCTGTAATCGCTTCCAAATATGCTTCAACAAAGTACTGAGTAAAGGGTATGAATACTTATGTAAATGTAATATTTCTTTTAAAAAATGCAAAAATGTCAACCTGTTTTTGCTTTTTCATTATGGGGTATTGTGTATAGATTGAGGGGGGGGGACAATTTAATACATTTTAGAATAAGTCTGTAAGGTAACAAAGTAAAGGGGTCTGAATACTTTCCAAATGCACTGTATAAGCAATTTGAACAGAACAATTGTGATGTCAATTTATCTGTTTCAGGCGGTACTCACGGGACACAGATCTTGGGAAGCGAAACAGGGTAACATATTATGTATATCGCATTGAATATGCCATTGATGTCCACTTCCCCTTTACTTCCGTATCTATTCCCATGCTGTTTTGAATGGGCTTCGTGGTTATTTAAAAAAAATGTATGAAAATGCAGCCATTTTAAAATGTATATACAATTATGTTTGTGTTTGTGGATGAATTGACCTCTGTCAGATCCCTTTTATGATGTTTATGCGCTTGAAGACCAGTGCACTACTTTCCTGCGCGTTGAAGACAAAAAAAATTCAACTACAGAAGTTGAGAAACTTGAGGCTGAGGGGCAGTCACTTCCTGCTTACTTTCTCTGCATGCTCTCGCCACCCAAAATCACTTATTAATTAGCTAAGAGCTTCAGCACCCCGATCAGCGATGGTCAACTGCAAATTATTTAAAGACAACAAATCTATTCATTGATATTAAATGTAAAATTTATTTTTTATAATTGTGGTAATTACACCCATATGTGAATTATGTTTTACATAAATGCCTCTTTTTATTTACTTTATTCTAGCTTTATTGAAAAAAACAACGGAACGGCATGGTCCCAGAACGGTAGCCAGTATGCTGAAACGGAAGGGAAACGAGCAGCAGAACAGCCAGAAACAGAACAGTCAACTTGTGATGATGATCCCTCAGACCTTTGTCATTGGACAGCCTGTAGTACAGTCCACCCCACATCCTATGGTCCCATTCACTCCAACTTCCAGACAACAACTCATGCCTTCTCCACTTACCCAACCCGGACCCTCTACCCCCAGCCGACCCATACCTACCACCCCTGGTCAACCTTTACCCTCAACCCCCAGCCAACCTATACTCCCTGCTCCTGTCCAATCCTCAATCATAATAGACAGGGTCAATGTTCAGATAAATGAGAATCTTTCAGCAAAGAAACACAATCTCAAACCTACTGAGAAATCACAGGCCCCCAAAGAGGTCAAGGATGCTGCAATTGCAAAAAAGTCAGTGGAACAGTCGCCTAAACGCAAGAAAGCCCGTACGCAAAGTCCTCCCAAAGGAAACCTGGTTGGCCAACTTTCTAACATAATTCTGTCCCCTCCACAAACTGCCTGGGTCCTGACGCGCGATGGACTTGTGCCAATCAGTGGCATTGGCATTCAGATGACACCTCAGAATCTACCAGCAAATGCTTTTGCACCTGCTTGTCCATCACCTGTTATTATCAACCAGCAAGTCCCTCTAACACTAAATGCTGCTGCAGCACAGGCCTCCTCCAATGTGACCCATGTCTGCCCATCTCCCTCTGTATCATCCATAGCACAGGGAACTGCCTCCCCATCTGTTTTCTCCTCTCCCTCCGCCTCCACTACCTTCATAAGCAACACTGCTCCAAGGATGACCAACCCAGTGAACAGCATGAGAATGACTAACCCAGTCCTGCAGACTGTGGCAACCACTTGTCCCCAGCTCAATGCAGTGTCACCTGTTCTCTCTGTTCCCAAGAACACGGTCATCTCGGCTCCCATTAGACCACAGACTGGCCCGCCACAGGCTTTCGTCCTCAACGTCCCTCCAGGCTCTCTTCCAGCCTCATTCCCTCAGGGAGCCTTCCGAATCGTGCAGCTTTATCCCCCTAAACGTGTCCCTCCACCCCGCAATCCAGAAGTAATACAGTTTGATCCCAACCTGATATTCATGGAGGACCCGGCCAAAGTGAGCGAGTGGTTGAATGGCAAGAATGGAATTGCGCTTCCGGAGTTGGATGTCACTCTACCCTACCTTCCACCCTTTGTCAGCAGCCTGGATACCCTGTCGAGTCTCCTGAAATGTAAAACAACATTGGCAATTAGTGCCATGATGGTCCTGCACCCAGAGGAGAAAGAGAACCAGGAAGAGGAGCAGCAGGTAGCGGCAGTGCGGAGCCTCGTGGCAGAGCGTTTCATCCATAACCCAGGCTACCTCCTCCTGAAGGCTCGCTTCTTGTCTTGTTTCACCATGCCTGCTCTTCTGGCTACTATCAATCCAGTCAAATTCCCCATGTCTCCCACCCCGGACCACAGTGATGTGGAGGAGGAACCTTTCAGGAACCCTCCAGGGATGCAGATCTATACTTTGTATGAACAGCAAACAACACTCCAGGTGAGTTCAGCCTCAAACCAATCCTCCTCCTTATGTTCGATACACTGCCTTTCTGTCCTCTTCTCTCACTGAACTGTTGCCTGCTCGCCTCCCTACCACTGAGGAAGTACAGTTCCCGCGCAGCCCAGTTAAAACTGTTCGTTGCTCTGGCCCCCCAATGGTGGAACAAACTCCCTCACGACGCCAGGACAGCGGAGTCAATCACCACCTTCCGGAGACACCTGAAACCCCACCTCTTTCAGGAATACCTAGGATAGGATAAAGTAATCCTTCTCACCCCCCCCCCCCCCTTAAAAGATTTAGATGCACTATTGTAAAGTGGCTGTTCCACTGGATGTTTTAAGGTGAACGCACCAATTTGTAAGTCGCTCTGGATAAGAGCGTCTGCTAAATGACTTAAATGTAAATGTAATGTAAATGTTGAGCAGATCTTATGTTCTTTTCTCAGGCCCCTCTGCTAAGCACTGATGGAACAGGATATCCTGCCACCTTCTTCTCTGGAATCACCACAAGAAATAAAAGCCGTGACCTAGACATGGAGTAATTGGAATAGTTTTGGAATGTGTCATCTTACGGGTTAAACCAGGTTTTTGTGTTTAAAAGTTCTTGCCAATTTTGTTGATGTCAGTGTCATAAAAAGGGATCTATGACATCACTCACTACAGTATAGTTGCTGTTGAAATTGTACTTAATGAATGGTTCATATTTGTACTTGTTTTTGTTTATAATTGAACCATTTACACAATGTATAATAATAATTATGTTGACCTGTACATATTTTGTAATAAATCATTCTGTTAATAAATGCGTATACATTGGATCTGCAGAGCACATTGGTCAGATCGACTCTCAACAACCAGTTTTTTTTGCAGACCACATAGTGGTCACCGAGGGTGACATTTTCATGGTGCATAATAGTTTAAATCTGTGCAGAAAACACTAGCTATAAAACTCATTATATTCTGTCACTGTTTTATTTTTGGCCCGAAATGTCCTCTGTGGTGAACCTTACCTGTGAATAAATGTTTATTAGCCAGGATGCAAAAGTTTATTAGCCTCAAATTAAGGATTCAAATATTTATTAGCCCAAAGGATTATGCGGTTTCATGAGTGATGCAAAATTCTGGTAACTTTCCCAAAATTGTCAGGTTTTCCAGAAATCCTGGTTGAAAGAATTTCAGAATCAAGACGGAATAAACAATGTTGTGAATTCTCAAACCACGATTTCTGGAAAAGCTGGGACTTTTGGGAAAGTTACTGGAATTTTGCAACCCTGGTTAAATGGATTAATATTACATTGTGTATATAAACCAGTCAATACTCAAGAAACAAATATTTATAAACAATATTCTCCCTGATGGGCGAGTATCCTGTTTTCTATATTATTTACAATTAAAATATATTGTACCTTAACTTTAGAAACTACAATAATCAAGTCAGTGTAATACTGTTTCATCAGCAGAACTGTTTTTTTTTAACAAATGAGGGAAGGAAGTGATTGAGTCATAGCGTCACAGTCCTTAAACAAGAGGTGTGTACTACTGCCAGTACTCTTATCACTCTAGTCACTCCATTATTTGGTGTTGGTTTATTGAGAATAAAATATTATTCACAACCACTCAAGAAGGCACTACTGTTGTCACACTGACAATTGCACATTATTTTCTTGAAGAGTTTGTCTCGGCACACTGTGGCACAAAATGGGGGAAATGAAAAAACTGAAATGACTTCTACAAAAAGGAACTTGACTCTTGCGTCATAAAACAGTATTTCCACATAACAGTTCCACATTTGGATTGGAACCACTTAACCATCCAGATTTTGCTCCCAGTTGATAAGCCCTTAGTGAAGGAGTTGTTGAACGTACAGTGACCCAGACAATCATGACTGACAGTCAGAGTGTGTCAGATATGGAGGATGAGCAGTGCTGGGTCCAGCTGCAGGATTACAGAATGCTGCTGATAAAGACCATTGAGCCGTCGCGAATCACTCCTTACTTGCGTCATTGTAAGGTGCTAAGCAGTGAGGATGAGGAGCAGATATTCAATGACCCCAGTCTGGTCATCCGCCAACGCAAAGTAGGTAAGGCACTGTCCTCTATTTCAGGTTATAGAGCAAACAAAGGGTCAAGTGTTACACTCTCTACTTTGAACTACCATAATTTGGTTGAATTCCAGGTTTGTATTGCAGGCACACTGCTTCTCAGGAGATTGCTATATATCAATTGAGGCATTAAGAGATGTGATAATCTGCTAAATAAATATGACCTGGAATGTGCCCACAGTCTCCTGAAATTCATGCCAGTACCTTATTTATAAACCTCAGATCCATGTTCACAGGTGTACTATTGGATATTCTTCAAAGAACTGGACTCAAAGGCTATGTGACATTCCTCGAGAGCTTGGAGCTGGACTATCCTCGATTGTATCGCAAAATTACTGGAAAAGAACCTGCCCGGGTCTTTTCTGTACTAGTTGGTGAGTAGCTATACAACATGACGTGTTTCTATAGACATGTTGTGTGTCTATTATACAAGCTTGTAGGTATTTGTGTAAGATATACTGTAGGTATAATTATTTGGCAGGATCTTTCAAAGTGCTGGTGTCTATGACAATGGATTTGATCCTAAAAACAAAACATCCTGTCCTCTCTGACGTCATAGACACGGTGGGTGAGTCAGGACTGACTCAGTTCTTGATGAGTGAAGTCACACGTCTGCAGAAGGGCCTGCAGGAAGAACGCCGGCGCAGACAAGAGGCCACTTGGGCTGCAGCCACGCAGGAGGACGCCTTACGGCAGCAGCAGGTTAAGGAGAGGGAGCTGCGGAAGCAGCAGGAGCGCGTGCAGTGTATGAGGGAGGAGAGGGACCAGCAATGGGAGGTGGTATGCCACCTGAAGGATGAGAACTACAGCCTGATGCATAACATAACCAAGCTGAGCGAAGAGAAGAATAGTGCTCTCATGTCCAACCGGGATCTGCAGTTAGAGGTGAGATATGGGGGGGTGTTGCAGTTCTTGCAAACCCAAACACATCAACGTATGACAAAAGCAATAACTATTAGTTTAAATTCAGTATAGAAAAACCTCTGTAGTCCGACCTGTGGAGACATTCGTTATAGAACAACATAAAGTCAATCGGCAACAACGAAAACAGTTTTGATGGGATTTTCATTGATCACTAGATAGAAAAGCTGAAGCACAGCCTGATGAAGGCAGAGAGTGACTCGAAAATCCAACGCAAGCAAACTGTGAACCTGAAGAATGCCATTGAGAAGAGACCCAGTCAGGACATGATTTGGCAGCTCCAGAGAGACAACGATCTGCTCACAGTGCACATCCAGGAGCTGGAGAGCTCAGCTCAGGTATGTTTGATCTCTACTCAATCAGTTTCGGGGGGGGGGTGTTGCAGCTCTGGCAAACCCAAACACATCAACTCATGACCAAACCACTAACTATTGGTTTAGATTTTAAGTATCGAAAGACCTCTGTAGCCAGACATGTTGAGACATTCATTATAGAACAGCACAAAGTCAGTCGACAACAATTTAAAAAAAATTGGAATAACAGCTAGGAGTGGGATTTTGTTTCAGTGATCATTTCTCAGTAAATGTTTAGATATGCAGTTAAATAAAAAGGACACTGCACTGCACTGGACACATTTTGGAATAATAGCTAGGAGTGGCATTTTGTGCACCACAAGAAACATTTCTTCACAAATAAAGTGATTGTTCAGACGCAGAATTGTACCATTTTTCATTACTGAGCCAAGCCGAGCCAAGTTGTGCTGGCTTGGTTAGGCATCCACTATAGTTTGTTGGAACTGTGCTCAAAAGGACAACATGAAAAGAACATATGAGGCCGCACAGTTACTGTTCATGTCGGTACGGTAGTGTAAAAAATGTATTGTGTATTGGATTGAGTGAGTAGTGTGACAGGATTAATCTATATCTTCCAGCAGGGGACAGCTCCAGCCCCCTTGGATCAAGAGAAGCTAAGCGCTGAGAGTCTAGAGGACTACAAGCAGCACTCTCAGGCTCAGCACCAGGAGCTGGTCAACAACATCTACAACCTACGCAGAGATCTGCACGATGCTGAGGCACTACGGAATCGGGTACACATCAAGGCCTGATGCACTGAGCACTGCTTAGGAATAGCTGTAGGAGAAGACTACTAATTACCTTGCATTTCTAAAATATAAGCTATTCAACTGCTCTTTCAACACAAGTGCAAGAGGAACAATTAAATTATATTATTTCCTCAAAAATTATGATCTTGAGCATCAGGATGAATATATTTCCTTATTTTTGTAATCTGCCCAAGCGTGTTCCTCATTCATTGGAATAGCTGATTGTGCAAAGTTAAATTGTTCAAGTGGTCTCTTCCAATGTCACAAATGATGGTGTTCCAATTGTAATATATAGGTTTGATTTGTTCTTGCAGTACTTGGAGGCGAAGGAGGTTCTTGAGTTGAAGTGCACAACATTAAAGAAAGATGCAAAAATGTATCGTGACCGAATGGAGGACATCCTGAAACAGATGGATGAGGTTATCAGGGAGAGAGACAAGGTGATCATGGTGTGATTTTAGGACTGTGATTCTTGGACCTCACTGTCTTGGGAAATCCTATCTTCCCCTTTACTTAGTCTCCAAATTACATCAAAGTGAAAATTCATCATCAGTGAAGGTTAGGATTCACCCCATACTGCTTATTTCTTTCATCCAGAAGAGGTGACTTCTATTTGCTAAAAATTTAAAGAGTTGACTATATGTGTGGTTGTGATCAGAAGCTCATCCGCACCATTGCCATTTGTTTCATATAAACCATTACAGCAAAGCAAACCAAAGCTTTTGTTTTGCGGTAGGCCATCGCCTCTCGAGAGGAGTACCACCAGGAGAATTCACGGAGCCTCCAGGAGAAGGACCAGTACCGGAAGCAGATTCGGGAGCTGGGTGAGCGCTGTGATGAGCTGCAGGTCCAGTTGTTCCGGACTGAGGCAGAGGTTATGGCTCTACAGACCAGGCTTCACATTAACACCTGCTCCCCACATGATGTGAGAATGGATTCCACCAACCACTTCCATTTAGATCTGTCTTTTAACTCAAACATAAAATATGTCATCAGAATCACTGAACTGTCATTGCTAGCTTTTCCAATTCTATCTTAATTTGCCTTTGTTTCTGTTTTTGTATGTTTATAAAGGATAGCGTAGGATATTCTATTGATTTTGGAAATGTATTTATATCGATTTATGGTTTCCCTCTCAGGTGTCATATTTTGAGAATGCTTCCTTGCTGATATTGTAAATGTAATTTGCTTCCTGATTTACAACAAATGTTGTCCATGCAGTATCATTATGTTTGCAATGTTCAGGGATCTGAATAATTCTACTTCTACTTTTGACCTCTCTGTGTTTCCTCTATTACAAATGACCTGCAATGATCCATCCACTTTGGCAGCTCGTGTTTTCTTGTCTCTGCAACCCACTTTATTGAGTGTTCTCTTTCCGTGTGTTCTCTGCAACAGAAAAGCCAGACCAGTGAGGAAGACTGCAGAGATACATTAACCGAAGGCAAGAAGTCTATGACAAGTGACAAATAATCACAACAACAACAAAATTCAACAATGATCAGAAAAGTTATACTTTTTGTGTTCATGGTAATCATAAGCTTAGCTTGATATATGATTTCACCATGCATTTTGAACTCCCAGCATTCTATGTTGTTAACTACATTTAAAAAAATATTTACCACAGCTAGTAATGGGGACCTGCAATGTCAGACATCGGGGGAGTATGATGTGTGCATTGCTTTGCAAGTCCACCCATTGTGTGCAGAAGGGTCCCCGGAGGATAATATCTCAGGAGTAAGTACCTTCAATTGTTTCTCTTGAGTAGGTCACATGTGGCTGGCCTGGGGTTGTGAGGTTTTCTTATTATATAATAAGCCACTTGTTATAGTAGTAACATCAACTGAACCTCAATTATCTGCATTGAACACATTTCACATTTCCCCCAAGAAAAACATATTTCAGTTTAAAAAGGAAAATAATATGAAGTTTATGGTTACTGTGTATTGTATATGTATTTTGCTTTGCTCCACGTGACAGGAAAGGGCTTTATCAGAGGATGATCCCTCAGACTGCAGCAAGCACAGAGAGAGGTGTAACTTCTACTACAGAAGGTTGGCAAGTTTATATGTTTTAGAGAACACCACATAAGGACATTTACTGAAAATGCAGTATCTGTATTTTGTCATAAATTGTCTCCATAGGGGTAAAACTGCTATGCCCTGCAATGGGTTATGTATGGGAGTGATGTAAAGTGACTTTTCTGCTGCTTGTGTTATCCTGTTCTGTGTAAAAAAAAATATATATATACAGTGCCTTGCGAAAGTATTCGGCCCCCTTGAACTTTGACCTTTTGCCACATTTCAGGCTTCAAACATAAAGATATAAAACTGTATTTTTTTGTGAAGAATCAACAACAAGTGGGATACAATCATGAAGTGGAACGACATTTATTGGATATTTCAAACTTTTTTAACAAATCAAAAACTGAAAAATTCGGCGTACAAAATTATCCTGGTTAGAGCGAGTTTGTGCGGTTCTGTGAAGGGAGTAGTACACAGCGTTGTACGAGATCTTTAGTTTCTTGGCAATTTCTCACATGAAATAGCCTTCATTTCTCAGAACAAGAATAGACTGACGAGTGTCAGAAGAAAGTTCTTTGTTTCTGGCCATTTTGAGCCTGTAATCGAACCCACAAAAACTGTTGCTCCAGTTACTCAACTATTCTAAAGAAGGACAGTTTTATTGCTTCTTTAATCCAGATACTCAACTATTCTAAGGACAGTTTTATTGCTTCTTTAATCAGGACAACAGTTTTCAGTTGTGCTAACATAATTGCAAAAGGGTTTTCTAATGATCAATTAGCCTTTTAAAATTATAAACTTGGATTAGCTAACACAACGTGCCATTGAAACACAGGAGTGATGGTTGCTGATAATGGGCCTCTGTATGCCTATGTAGATATTCCATTAAAAATCTTCCGTTTCCAGCTACAATCGTCATTTACAATGTTAACGATGTCTACACTGTATTTCTGATCATATTTGATGTTATTTTAATGGACAAAAAATGTGCTTTTCTTTAAAAATCAAGGATATTTCTAAGTGACCCCAAACTTTTGAACGGTAGTATAATGATTTCATTCCTTAACAACAGGAAACGTGCCCTTAGGAGGTCAAAGGCCACATGCAAGGAATGCAAACCTTGTGTCCTGGACAACAGCAGTGGAAGTGACAACACTGACACGGATGGGATGTGACAGGGGGGGCAGAGGAGTGGCTGGGGGACATGGCAAGGTCCTTCAGAAACATAGGCTAGTTTACGTTCCTTAACACAAATATTAGAATTATTAAATCAATTGAAATAAAGATTTTGTTGAAATGATGTAGAGTACCAGTCAAAAGATTGGACACCTATTCATTCAAGGGTTTTTCTTTATTTTTACTATTTTCTACATTGTAGAATAATAGTGAAAACATCAAAACTATGAAATAACACATGGAATCATGTAGTAAGCAGCAATATATTCTTCAAAGTAGCCACCCTTTGCCTTGATGACAGCTTTGCACACACTTGGCATTCTCTCAACCAGCTTCACCTTGAATACTTTTCCAACAGTCTTGAAGGAGTTCCCACATGTATGCTGAGCACTTGTTGGCTGCTTTTCCTTCACCCTGCGGTCCAACTCATCCCAAACCATCTAATTTGGGTTGAGATTTGGTGATTGTGGAGGCCAGGTCATCTGATGCAGCACTCCATCACTCTCCGTCTTGGTCAAATAGCCCTTAAACAGCCTGGAGGTGTGTTGGGTCCTTGTCCACTAAGCGCAAACCAGATAGAGTATCGCTGCAGAATGCTGTGGTAGCCATGCTGGTTAAGTGTGCATTGAATTCTAAATAAATCACTGACATTGTCACCAGCAAAGCACCCCCACACCTCTTCCATGCTTCACGGTGGGAACCACACATGCGGAGAGCATTTGTTCACCTACTCTGCATCTCACAAAGACACAGCAATTGGAACCAAAAATCTCAAATTTGGACTCATCAGACCAAAGGACAGATTTCCACCAGTCTAATGTCCATTGCTCGTGTTTCTTGGCAAGCAAGTCTCTTCTTATTATTGGTGTCCTTTAATAGTGGTTTCTTTGCAGCAACTCGACCATGAAGGCCTGATTCACGCATTCTCCTCTGAACAGTTAATGTTGAGATATGTCTGTTACTTGAACTCTGTGAAGCATTTATTTGGGCTGCAATTTCTGAGGCTGGTAACTCTAATGAACTTGTCCTCTTCAGCAGAGGTAACTCTGGGTCCTCCTTTCCTGTAGCAGTCCTCATGCGGGCCAGTTTCATCATAGCGCTTGATGGTTTTTGCGACTGCACTTGAAGAAACATTCAAAGTTTTCCAGATTGACTGACCATCATGTCTTAAAGTAATAATGGACTGTTGTTTCTCTTTGATTATTTGAGCTGTTCTTGCCATAATATGGACTTGGTATTTTACCAAATAGGGTCTTCTGTATACCAACCCTACCTTGTCACAACACAATTGATTGGCTCAAACACATTAAGAAGGAAAGAAATTCCACAAATGAACTTTTATCAAGGCACACTTGTTAATTGAAATGCGTTCCAGGTGACTACCTCATGAAGCTGGTTGAGAGAATGCTAAGAGTGTGTAAAGCTGTCATCAAAGGGTGGCTACTTTGAAGAATCTCAAATATAAAATATATTTTGTTTTGTTAAACACTTTTTTGGTTACTACATGGTTCAGTATGTGTTATTTCATAGATTTTATGTATTCACTATTACCCTACAATGTAGAAAATAGTCAAAATAAAGAAAAACCTTTGAATGACTCGGTGTGTCCAAACTTTTGAATGGTACTGTATATATTTACTCTTTGTATTGTTTTAATAAAATTGCAATATTTTGAACTGTGACTGCATGATGAATGTGTTTCTGTATGCAAGTTACATATACCAGAGACCGTATAGAAGCCTTCATCTAATATCTTTGCTTGTACTTCTTAATGTGCATTTTTTTGTCATGCAAAAGTGGATAATGTAGCTAATACGAAAGGCAAAGAAAAGTTGGTGTTGTCACTAGTTACTACAGCCACAAAATCAAAATGAGCTATTTTGTAAAAATTCAAGAAAACTTAACATTTACTTTTAGCTCTTAATTTAAGGTAAGGCATAAGGTTAGCAGTGTGGTTAAGGTTAGGATTCAGTTTTGTTGTAAAATTATGTTTTAAGATGATACATTTTAGAAATTTGCGTGGTTTATGATTTGAGTCTGTGGTAACTCGTGACTAACTTAAAGAGGGGCGGCAAACTGGCGTTGGGCCAGTAACCGAATGGTTGCTAATTCGAATCCCCGAGCCAACTAGGTGAAAAATCTGTCAATGTGCACTTGAGCAAAGCATTGAACCATAATTGCTCCTGTAAATCGCTCTGAATGAGAGCGTCTGCTAAATTACTAAAATGTCAAATATAAGTCAAACTACAATTTGTACAGAATTATTTGGTGAAGAGGCGTCGTACACACTTGCACTAAATGCGCAAACTATTTGGCATTTATGGACCCAAACGGATGCAATGTTTGCATCATTGGTTTGAATTTTGTATTACGGAATTAAACATTTTCACAAACGTTTACATCAAAGACAGTACAGTATGAAAGATAGGAAGAAACTGCTTCTCCAATAGAAATCCCCGATCCCTTTTGTAGGGGACGTCATGGCGGCTTTGGCTAACTAAGCGCATGCGTAGATAGACGTCATCGGGTCTCTCGACCAAACTCCGCTTGTGCAGGCCTTTAAATCAAATGCACTCCTTCAATATAATACAATTATTTTTGAGAAAAAATGAAAACGGGTCAGTTTGTAACTTTCACAAGGTTGGAGTAATAACATGTTCAACTACTTAAGACATTATCTCGAATCTAGGATGTGCCTTCAGATTTTGAGAAAATGAACAGCTAAGGAAGAATTTTTCACATCTCTTATTGATTTCTCAACCCCCAAAGCCCAGCCTGGTTTGCTTAAGCGTTCCTGGAAGTCTCTCGATGTTGCGTCTCTGGGTTTTGAAACTCTGTGTTTACTTGTTACAAACGAACCCGAGATGGCTTCGATGATATGTTGTCATAGCGACGAATGGACGCTCTGCCTGTCTCGGATGGAATCGTGAGTTCGCATCCTAGCTAAACTCAATCGAACTTGAGCTAATAACGTGATAGCCAAATAAGTATTAACTCTATATTATATAGCTAAAATAGAACACAATGTATTGTCATGCAATGTATATTTTCAACTATGGCTAGGGCTTGGCGCTTGAGCTGTTTTGCAAAGTAACGTTACTGAAGTAGCAAATAACGTTAGCTAACGTTACAGTAGCTGCTTGATTACATTGCATGTTTAGGTAAACTACGTAAAACTCCTGTCTCGACATTATGGCTGAGACTCGTGTCATTCCAAGTGGGAAAGTCTACCGCCAGATGTTTGACGCCCAGGTAGGCTATGGGTTGTTTATTGATATGAAATGCTTTAAACGTTTCGTAGTGTCTATGTTGTTGCACGTTAATGCCATGCATCAATTTTATCCTCAGGTTCAGCTGTCAAGGTCTCTACATGATACTCGGAGGAAACGTGAGACTAATGAAGGATTCTTACCAAGGGACAACCCTCCTCTTAGTAGGGACACAGACACTGGTCTGCAGCAGCGAATTAGAACTCTTCAGGCTGAAACCCACCAATGCTCAGAGGAAATGGCTGTTAGGTACAGGCACTGTGGAATACAAGTTGCATCCTTCATACATACTCAGAACACATTCCCCACTGGGCACAGATGTAAATTCTATGTTTAATTTAATTTAAATTACATTGAAACAACATTGATTCAACCAGTGTGTGCCCAGTGGGTCATCGCGTATTGTCAATTTGCAATATTCATGTACTTTTGAAGGGTGTGTGAGTCTGTCTGACCCTGTTTGACACCACAGGGACCAACTGTTCTCAGGCATCAAGCATTGCCAGACGAGTGAGGAGCAGCTTGTTGAGGAGGAAATCCGTGGACTTCCTGACCATGTTGGCAAGTAGCATACTAAAGTTTTGCAGGCTTAAACATTGTAAGAGGGTGGGTGATGAGTGATGGTAGGCGAATGCAGACTTGTGTTTGTTTTGCCTGAGGTTATTGATCCCTTCCTTCTTATCTCCGCAGTGGCAGAAAAGCCAGGGTCAGACATCATTGACCGCCTGATGGAGAAAAAGCAGAGGAACCACCTAGAGGCTATGGCACAGTTGTACAGGGACCTTTCTGTGCTCAGTGTGGTAGGCACCTTATATTCACAACGGTACCAAGTTTGAGTTTATATATTGAAGCAGTCATAGGCATAGTATAATAAACAAAAATGTGAGTTACTGTAAGTTTGTACAATACAATTTTGGTATTCAATGTAATGGCTTGGTAATTATAATTATTACTATAATTCTAATAGTTTAGAGGTGACACGATGCCTTATTGCTCGCAGGAGTATGAGACATTATTCAGGCAAACTGGGCAAGAGGTGCTGCACCAACTCTCAGTGTATGATGGCAATGTGGAGAGACAAATGGAGAGGATTGAAAATATTTCTGATTTGGAGAAGTTCACCTTACAGGTCAGACTGGCCTTAAATGGCTTTTCTTTTCATGACATCAATAGAATAAATAACCAACAACAACAATTTGAATTGTCACAACTGCTCTTACAGGGACTTCATGAGTTCTGGGATACAGTGAAACAAGAGTCAGTGATTAGGAGGAAGTGGATCAAGGATCTGGATGATACCCTGGCTAAGTATGAGTCTGACAGAACAGCCATGGTGAGTCTTATAGAACAGTACTATAAATGATCACTATGTAAATTACTTGATATTGTTCTTGACATTGTTCTATTGGTGTCCAGATTGCAGCATTGCTGAGAAAATACACAGGGAAACTGGAAAAAGTCTGCTACGTAATGCCTTCGGATATCCACCGACTGATCAATAGAGAAGCCATGGTAGGATGTTCTTGGTGCATTATCATCAAGGTAGTGTAGAAATGACACTAACTGCAGTGCACAGAGACACTCATGTCGCCTCCCTCCGCAGATGATAAACCAGGCTATTCTAGCAAATAGACGAGCAGTGGCCAAGCTCTACCTGAACCTGATGGAGAATGATCTACAGAAGGAGGTATTCCACCGACTCAGATGGGAGGACAAACTGCAAGACTGGAAGAGCTTTAAGGTCCTTGGTGTGGTCAGCAGGTTCAAGTAGGTTGTTTCTTCAGTGTTCAACAAATGAATTAATCTCTTCCATGGAATTTCTAGTAAGCTATTCTGTCTTTAACTTTATATTTGAGTTGTGGTATTTAGTGGCGTCATAATTCTTGGTTAACTTCTAAACCCCATCAACTTTTTGGCATTAGAGAATTCATGGGAAGCCCTCCAATCCAGGGTCCTAAGGACGTACAAGCTATTCTGGACACCATGAGTGCAGCACAGCAATCTTTTAGAGAAAAACGCATCAAAATTCTTCAGTCACTCACGTGAGTGAGCAGGCAATTTCCCCTTGTTGTGAAATGAGTCAGTGTGTCACACTTAGTTAGGGATACATTAGACAGATATGACGACAATGATTGATTCATTGTGTCTGGGTTTATTTGTAGTGCCATGATACCTCCAAGATGTTCAAAGACTCTAATCGCTGAGTGGTATAACTCTTTGTCATCTGTCAACGAGCAAATTGGTGAGCAAATCCTTATTCTATACTGTCTTAATATTATGTTTATATACAAGTTTATATGCTTGTTCTGTGTTTTACATTTCCATGTTTCCTCAGATTGTATGCACATTGAATCAATGAGGAAGCTACATTCCTATTATGAAAATACTTGGCAAGAATGCCTAGCAGAGGTAGAACAAGTCAAGGTACATATCGGTCATGTTTTTCTTTTCCACCTTTTAGATCATCTTATTTAAAGCACATCTTGGGACTGATTCTGGAAATTACCACGAGCGAAGGCATGATGGTGCAGTGCACCTGACCCTTGATAATTCATTGTGTCAATGTTTTCATTGAATCTGCCCCTATAAAATCAATTATTATTATATTATCTTTGAATGATAAATATTTCTCATTTAATTTGCTAATCTGGAAATGTACCCTGTAACCATGCCGAAGTCACATTTTTCTTTCCATTGGTTTACTTAGAAAGAGATTACTACATATGGGGTTTCTCCAGAAGAGATCCAGGATACTGTTAATGTTGAGTTCCTGCCTCTGATTGGGAAATGCCAGAGCCAGACCGAGGAGCACCTTGCCACCATGGATGTAAGTCCTGGGAAAAGAGAAAGACAACAACAGCACTGTATTTTCTATTCATCCTGTTAAAGGTTGGTGTTCCGTAATGCCCTGACTTTCCGTCTCTTACCCCAGAGAGCGTTTGAGTCTTTGGCCAAGAGAGCTGCTGTGCTAAGTAAGTCACTTTTCAAATTCACACGTGGGGCATCTCACCTGTGGGAGGTGCACAGTGCTGGGCTGCAGAGGAGGGAGCAGCAGCTGCAAGACCAGCTGGACGAGGTGCGCTACAGTCAGGAGCATGAAATCCAGGTGAGCCTCATCCCCCCCCCCCAGCACTGTCCTGCCACCACAAGGATCAAGGATACTGATAGCAGAACAAGGTCCCCTGATAACTCCCACTGCTGTCTGTTTTCCAGAAGAAGGAGGCTAATCTTGATGTTATGTTGGACAGACTGAGACAGGAGAGCACTGAAGAGGCACTCAAAATCGCGCTGGAGAAGGCTCTACACTCCCTGGATGAAATAAAACTTGTGTAAGCTGTCTGTTTTTCCAGAAATATAATAGTATTTCTCGACAGAATGAGTTTTTTCTGAGCCTGGTCTCAACTTTACATGCAGACTAGGCATTTCCTACAGCTGTTGTATGATTTCCGTAGATACATGCACTTCTACAAAGATGAGGTGGACACAGTGGAGAGTTATCCTGCCATGGTCTTGGAGGAGCTGCACTCTTACAGCTTTGCTGTCAGTCGATTCTTCAACGTCAAGGAGATATATACCGGTAGTCAGGTACGGATCTAAGATGTAAAGCAAACCACTATTACTATAACGATTAGCCTTGTACAGACTATTTGTTAATAACTTTAAGGGTCTATCTTTTAACCACAGGACTCGGAGGAACTTCGCTCCCTTTATCCTGTCATAAACCTTGGTGAGTTGGATATTGTCCTTTAGCAGCATTCAATTTCATTGCTGTGACATTACTTCAGGATCCTATGTATGAGCAAACATTTGTGGGATGTTGGATCAATAGATTTAAGTGGGAGGGCCAGTGTGAAGAGGACAAGACAGACCACTGTACAGGGAAGGAAACGTTGTCCGGGAGGATTCCAGAAAAGTCCAAATCCAGCACATTCATCCTTTGATGAATTTGACACTGAGGTTCAAATCCATGCAAAAACACAAACTGCTACTTTTATTTTACCATGGCAGTGTGGGCATGGAATATAAATGGTTTCTCCTTGCTGTAGGATGTCATTGATTCCCATCGGGAGTTTCTTGACTCTCAGTCCAGTGAGACATTCTGCACCTCTAAAGGCAATGTATACAACGGTCAGAGCTTTGTCTCGCAATGGGACACGGAGCAGGATTCCATTCCATCTGAGATGGAGTTGGTTGTGTTCCCCAGAAGTCTTCTTGCTGATCTACAAAAAGAGTACAGGCCCGTATAAAATCATTTATCTGTAGTACAAGTCATTATTTACTGTTGAAGGAGAGCCTCTTTCTGAACAATGTCCCTCTTTCCTCGTAGTATACGTCTGTTGTTTTTCAATCACCTCGAAGAGAGATATCAGACTGCTCTGACCAACACGATGAATATTGTGGCAGCCAAGAAGGAAGCACTGAAGTCAGAGCAGGATCTCCGGCTGCACCTCCACCAACCACGGGCTAAGAGAATTGAGGTGGACATCCACAATGTCCGTGCTGGTGAGAAGATTAACCCATCTCACCTTCCAAGTCCACTCTAAATAAACAGTCCTCCCAGTAGTTTACTGTAAATGTATGTACATTTGTCTGTCTGCCCTCTTTAGCTGAACTGGTACTGCACAGAGATCGTGTGGATAGGCACTGTAAAGGCATCTTGCAGGCCCTTGGCAACTGCCGAACGGACTTCCACGAACTCCAGATTCGACAGCACAAACTGACTGAGGACTTCAGATCCCAGATTTACAGCATGGAGGATGTCTTTACCTATGCCACCAAGTCAGACGTGTAAGGACATTTGTGGTTATCTAACAAAACGTTTAGAACATCCATTTACGTGCAGTAATGATGACTTTTGTTGATCTTTTTCTCTTTGTCAATGCATCACTGCTCATCTCTGTCCTCAGGCTGGTTGGACTATGTGGTACGCTGCAATCCAATTTGGAGAGCCACATGAACATCATTCAGGCATCACAGAGAAACTTCAGACAGACTCTGGAGTCCAAGCTGGATGGCCTAAGAGAGACCAACGTCCAGTTAATCAAATCCTTTAAGTAGGAGTTGTTCCTCTATCCTGAGTTGTTCCTCTATACATTTTTAATAGGGTGTCAAAGTACGGATTATTTGGTAAAGGATGGCCTTTATGCCTGCAGGCTGTTCTCAGATGGAGGGAACTTCACACCCAAAGAGATAGAGGCGCATCACAAACGGATTGAGAAAATGGGTAAACGTATCGACACCAACGACGAGGCCATAATGCTGGATATGGAGGGGACAGAGTCCAAGTGTCTGGAGCTGGTATGAACTTTAACTAAGCTCAAAGAAAAGTCACATTACATTTGTTTTGACCCAGATTATTTCAGTGTTACATATTTGTGCTGAGCTTTGCCATACCAATGTTGCATTTACCCCTTAGGCGAAGGATGTGATAAACAGGTTTGAGGAGAAATTCCACTTTTTGACAGTGGATTTGAAGTTTCTGGAGAAAATCCAAGGAATGCTAACAAATACACAGGTTCAGATAAAAACAGAGGTACATTATTATATCTGGTCTGCCCGCTTCTCATGATATCTCTCGTTTACTGTCTTGCATCCCTCTCTTGCCATTACTCATATCTTAACATACACCCACAGGTCAAAATGTGTCTGCTTCTATTTTACAGGCAACAAAGAGCAACATGCAAAATAAGAAAATCAACAGCCTCCTGACAGAGTTAAAAAGTTTGGTAGATACTTGTGCCAGAAGCAGTCCAGAAAAGGTACTAAACTCAATCCAAATGTGCACTGATTGATTTATATTTTTCTTTTGTAAAAGACTACTAGACAGAGCATAGCACATAATTTTTTTGCATCAATAACAGCATATTTGTACTATTTTTCCTAATATTTGTTCATTCATTTTCCCTCTTGTAGACAGTGACGACAGATGATGTTTTCACTTTTACGTGGTCTATAATAGAGGAATTGAGGGCACGATGCCATTATCTCCAATGCTTTTTGGTAAGTGTGTTGCAATGGATATAAAGTCTTCTATATAAACATACATAAAGACAGCTTACCCAAAAACACATTGTTATATGAGAAATAGACTGTAGTGGATTTTACTATGTTGTTGTTGATCCATAGTTTTTATTGTTGCATTGACCATGACTGAGGTCCAGCTAGGGTTTAATGCAGTGTGTTTTGTGTGCAGAACCCTTCCATGGCAGTACTGATGCCTGAATGCCCTCTCCAGGGGGCCTTCGCTGTAGCAGCACGCCCAAAGTCCCGCAAGTCAGCAAGCCCTGCCATAGACGGTCTGCTCCAGCCCAGCCGCATGGGGGTGTCCTTCATGGATGATGTGGCAGTGGGGGTCATCCGGGGACTGCTGAGGTCAGAGAGAAGCTCACACAGCCTCTAATAATACAATCGGTAACTCTGTTTATAAGGCCATAGAGAATCATGTTCATATACAGTATCCATTTAGGAAAGCGGCGGTCAGAACTCCCTGGTCAAAGACGAGATGTATTAGGTCCAAATAGGCCAATTTAATGACTGATCTTTTACATGAGAAATGCAGTGAAAAGGAGAACTGACATTCTCTGATGATTCCTCAGGCTAAGCAAGCCTAAAGTCACCCAGGAAGCCAATTCAGAGTCGACAGAGAGGGTCTCAGCAGCAGTCACAGGTAAACAGCCATGTTGGCTTACAATGATGTCACCCACTTCAGAGGAAGGATGGAATTACATCTAGCCAATAAGAACTAGCCTGTTGCCCAGACTCTGAGCAATATTGCTGTTAGTACGTTAGTATAATGTGGTCTGTCTGGCTCCAAGGCTAAGAACAAATGCAAAAGTCATGCTGATTCCAGTAAGATGTAATGTTTTGTCCCTCTGTGCTCTTTGTAGTCAGGTTGTCGTCTCCTATTGGGCAGAGGTCAGGGGATTCTGCCGAATCTGTCAGTGCACAAAGGTCAGAGGGAACCTTCTCTGTGTCGTTATCACTGGAGCACAATCATGCAGAAATCACTTGTAGTAACAGTAGAGTTCCTGTATAGCTTAGTATTGCTGGTCAGTTTACATGGAGACCTAAGCACTCTCATCTATTTATTTTATAGTGTGAAGAGGTTTTCTAAACCCACTCGCTTTGACAAGAGATTCCAGGTGTTTGGTCCCAAACCAGAGACACATGGCGTGTGAGTAGTCCTTAATAGCACAGCAGCATGCCTTACTGAGATCAATGCTTTGCAGATCAATACTGATTTAAATTCTCTCACTTCTGTCATTCTTTCAGAACTACCTTCAAAGGTTTGATAACCAGCATTCTTTGGAAGACCAATGATATTCTTCTCCTGGTTGCTGAGGTAACAGCTCATTCATTATAATCTGCAGTTAAACCCAATATTGCCATGTGTCATTTGATCCTATGTTATTTGTAGTAAAGTCTAATATTCCCAATTATCACAATCTTCCCAATGTTAATTGCCAGTAACACTAATTTAATTGTGTGTTGCGATCAGGAGTTCTATAAGAAGAAGGAACGCCGGCCTATCACAAGGCCTCAGTACCTCCAGGAGACGTTTGAACAATGTGCTGAGGAGATTAACAAAAGGCTGCTCGTCTACCAGAGCCAAACTCAGGACTACCACAACAACTGTCTGCAAGGTTAGCATGGACTTTTGCATTTCCATCGATTGGGTACAGTTGAGGCACATTTTCTCCCCCTTCCTCTCCTTCCTGTCACGTGTTCCCTGACTTTGGACAGAATTCCGACAGCAGCTGAAAGACATTGAGGAGGGTCTTTCCAAGGTGCCTGGGGTGCTCATCTCTAAACTGGGAGAACAACACCTGGGGAGCCTGAGCCAGGACACGGACAACATCCGTCAACAGCTAGGCATCACTCTGCATGAGAGCGAGGGGAGGAAGGTACTGTCGCCTTGTTTAAATGTCTTTCCTTGAGGAAATCTCTGATCTGACGAGGGAAGATTGGTGAAAGCAATAGAGTGGAAACCATGGGCTGGATTCAATCCGTATCGCCAAAGGTTTGCGTTAAAATTTAAAGGCAATTTCCGATTGAGCCGACATATGCAGTATTTACAGTGAATACAGTCTCTGCGACTGCGGGAACATTGTCTTTAACTATCAATCGCGCTATAAAGCAGACCTTCAGCGCGGATTGAATAGAGCCACCTTTAAATCTATTCACTCAGAAATCTGTAATTATCTCAGTGGAAGAAAGATGCATTATAAAATATATTGCAACGGGTGGTGGGAGGGGAGTCAGTCATACTAGTGAATCTCCTGGTGTGGAAAGGCATTAATGTCTGTAACTTGTCCTTTCAGAAAAAGCACAGTGGCAAGCTGAGTGTGCGTCTGAGCCATCCTGCTTGTGAGAAAGAGCTGGAGGCCTTGAATCGTGCTGAAGAGGAGAGACAAAGAGAGCTGACCAATGCCATCACAAACACTCTGCAAGAGCTACAAGTAAGCACTGACCATATCCACATCTGTTTTCACCTTATCAGCAGTAGGGAGTTGGCAATTCGGTGGCTGTGAATCTCATGGATGCACATCATTTTGTGGATTTCAGGCATGTGTAAGGAAACATGGGGAGGAGTTTGTGAGAGCACTCACCTCTCTGACAGAGAACCTGCTGTTCCAGATGGACAACCTCCTGACCGTAGATGAGGTCCAAGTTGGCCGTAAGTCTCCATCCATCCTCGCAAGCCTTGTTGATTTAAAAGTCAAAATAACCGCCTTCTTGTTTGATCTGATCTGGAATTGTAGAAGCTGAAATGAAGAGTGAAAATGTCACCACTCTAATTCGCCGAAAACAAGCTGGTATTCCGCTAGAGGAGAAGCAAAGTGCACATCTAATACAGCGATGCAGCAGGTAAACGCAGTCTGGCAGTGAAAAGCACAATATGATGGTACAGTAAAGACTGCAGTAATATTTTCATATTGTGCACCTCTTTAAATAAATATGATTAATACAGTCCTGGAAACGTAACCATATATGACATTTTATGTGGTAGAACGTGGCCAGGAATCTCTTACTTTGGATCCAGTACTGATGGTCCAGTGGAGCAACCATGCAGGAAAACAGCCTCCATCACCACTGCAAAGACCACCTTAGGCCACCTGAGAGCAGTGGAGGCCCGTGAATCTATGTACCAGGTAGGAGGCCAAAGCATTAACCTCAGACATGTGAGCAGACAAACCCAGAGGCTAGCTATAATACATAATATGACATATTAGAATGTTCAATTAAATAGGATGTTGTAATGTGTGTGTTTGGTTTGGGGCCCACAGTGCTATGAGCAGCGACACAGGGAGGAGCTGGCCCGGGCCGTGCAGGAGAGCCAGGTCCAGAGGACAGAGGTGCAGTGTTGGGAGGAACACTGGAGAGGCTTACTGAACACTCTGACCGAGCTCAACGCTGAGTGAGCACCTAGCAACTCCGCACCAGAGCTCACCGTTTTCTACAGCAGGACTAGACTAGATTAAAATGACATTTCCAGTGACAAATAAAATCATGGTTTGCATTTTTCTTTCTCTTTCTGCCACTAAGGGATTGAAAATACTGCTTCGGCAAAATTGCGTATGTGTGAATAATATTGGCTATAAAACACAATATTCAATACACAGAGCGTAGATTTTTGTTAATTCTGGCCGGGATTTTATCAGATCGCAGATTGTAGACTATGGCTTTTAAAGCAAATGTTCGGTAAATGCTGTGTATGTCAGATCAATCTGAAATTACCTTCAAAAACTGCATTCTCGACTGTGCAGTGAGCTGTGCTATGGATAGAATCCCAGACAAACTCTTTACAATGAATGCAACTTTGTTGTTGTTATACATTATTTTTTATTTCAAGTGTTGTGGTCTTCATAATTCCACATGAAGAAATTGTTATAAGGTCCAATGTAGCCATTTTTTATGCCATCATCAAATCATTTCTGGGTAACAATTTAAAGTACCTTTTCAATTAAAATGGTCAAAAATAAATAGAAAATTCAAATTAAATGTTGTTGGCAGAGAGGTTTGGAACTCTTCTTATTGGTCTATTCCAGGGGTATGTGCAATACAGGATTTTGATCTAACTAGGCACCACACCAGACCAACTGAGCTAATTGATCAGTTCAGTGATTGACTAAATTCAACACACCTGGTCTTCCAGGTCCGTAAAATAAAAAACATGAAGTGCTTGCACACTCCATACCATGGTTACCTACCTCTGGTCTATTATCTAATTTGACCGCATGGTGATGTCACCATGGAAGGCCAAAATATCAGCGGTCTAAGGCACTGCATCGCCGTGCTTGAGACGTCACTACAGATCCGGGTTCGATTCTTGGCCGTGCCCGAGAGACCTGCGGCGCACAATTGGCCGAGAGTCGTCCGGGTTAAACACAGTCTCCAGTTGTACAGTGTTTCTTTCACCCAACACATTGGTGCGGCTGGCTTCCAGGTTAAGCGAGCAGTGTGCCAAGAAGCAGTGCACCATGGCAAGTTTTCGGAGGACGCTACCAATTGGATATCACGAAAAAGGAGAACAATAAGAATCTGCATAAAGTAAATATGCGCATTCCTACCAGTGATATGTTTCCACCAAACTGACTTGTTGCAGATAAATAAATTGCATGATGACAGTGCACACAAAAATGTACTGCTTAAGTTTTCACATACCAAATAAAAATCTAAAGTTTGTGTTTCTATCGCATTTTCAATTATACGGATAGGTTTGTCACAAAAACTGTTGTGTTAAATAGCAAATGTGCCTACTCTGGTTTTGGCACGTGCAGGTAGGCTACTGTACATTGAGATTATTATGGATAAGAGCGAGAATAATTTTATTTGTAATTCACCAGAATTTTTTTTACCCCTTTTTCTCCCCAATTTCGTGGTATCCAATTGTTTTAGTAGCTACTATCTTGTCTCATCCCTACAACTCCCGTACCGGCTCGGGAGAGACGAAAGTTACGAGTCCTCGGTTACACAACCCAACCAAGCCGCACTGCTTCTTAACACAGCGCGCATCCAACCCGGAAGCCATCCGCACCAATGTGTCGGGGGAAATACCGTGCACCTGGCAACCTTGGTTAGCGCGCACTGCGCCCGGCCCGCCACAGGAGTTGCTTTTGTCAACATTAAAATTACACGGAAGCAGAATCAAATCAAATGTATTTATATAGCCCTTCTTACATCAGCTGATATCTCAAAGTGCTGTACAGAAACCCAGCCTAAAACCCCAAACAGCAAGCAATGCAGAAATTTTGAACCACCAACAAAGTCAAATAAATACTTAGGGAAGACATTGCAAATAGTGTTCTGGTTCTTATTAATATACTTCAGAATCCAATTTATTTTACAAGTATTATTTAGAGTATTAAAATCTAAAACCTCAGAACCTCCATGTTTTTGGGTATTACTGAGACTATCTTTCCATAGATAGTGAGGCTTGTTCCGCCAAATAAAATGATAAAGAATGTTATCTAAGTCTGTTACAATTTGAAGGGGTAAGTCAAGTGATAACGAGACATAAACGATCTGGATAACCCTTCAACTTTGGACATAAAACCCAACCATATAATGAAATATCTCTCAGTAACCAGAGGTTAAATTTCTTCTTTGTTTTCTCAATAATGAGGTTAAAGTTTAATTTACTCCTTTGTTTTACATCCTTGCATATAACAATTCCAAGATAAGTCACCTTATCTTTAATTGTGATCCCATATACTTCCTGTAAAACACAGTCCTTGAGTGGAAATAAGACTGATTTATTGATATTAATTGTTAAACCTGAAACTATGGAATAGTCTAAATAGCGTTTCAATCGGTGACGTCACTTGCTCTGGGACCTTGAAGTAGTGGTTCCCCTTGCTCTGCAAGGGCCGCGGCTTTTGTGGAACGATGGGTAACGATGCTTCGTGGGTGAATGTTGTTGATGTGTGCAGAGGGTCCCTGGTTCCGGCGAGGGGACGGTCTAAACTGTTACAACAGCCTGGGTTCGAACCCAGGTCTGTAGTGACACCTCAGGCATTGCGATGCAGTGCCTTAGGCTTTTAATACAATCTTTTATTTCCATTTCATATAACTCATCATCACAAAAATCCCTGAAATCATTATCTTCTTAGCAATGTTTTCTACATTGTTTAAGAAAGAATCCATATTAACTGGGCTGATGTATACAGATTCTGATAAAACTGGGCAACATGCTGAGAGATTTCTTTAGGATTTTCATTGGGCGTATTATTGATAATTAATTTACATACAGAATTCATTTCAACTGCCTTTTTTTCTAAAATAAATAACTATTTTGTATTTTTCTCGCATTCTTACATCCATTTTTGCCTTGATCTTACAAACGCTCCCCGGACCTTTTCCTCATAGATACGGTCAAACTGCATTTGCATGGATGATAGCTCCAGTAATTCCTGATTCGTTAGATCAGATTTTTTTGTATAATCCATTATTCCATTTATGATGTTATATTCTTTTCGCACAAGCAACTTCTTTCCCCACTGAAATAACCAAAAGCCTTATATCAAATTTAATTAGTTCACAGTAACTTCCAAAGGTATTCATATCACAAGCACGGATCCAATATGTATCAATAATTCCTGCTACTTCCTTCTTAAATACTTAATTCTCTAGTAGAGTCTTACTACATTTTCAGTAAACTTGACAAACTTTTTTTGTTGTTGACAAACCATGCATATTTATCTTTATTGAAATCCTTTTGTGGTGTGTTAAAATCGATGGTTAAATTGCAACTGTATCAATCTTGTCAGCCATATCTTCAGATATCAGCCAGAAATCAATACGGTATTCAATAGATACATCTTTGGTACTCCATGTAAACATCTTCTTATATAAGTTCTTATGTCTCCAAATATCTAAAACACTTCAACTTAAACATATATTCCTAGTTGCTATCCTTAGGAGGCCATCTATCTAGATCATGTAATACTGTATTAAAATCTCTACCCCATATTACTTTGGCCTACAGAAATGTTGACATTTGACTTATTTTCCTCTCAATGTCTCTAAATAAAATAGTTACTTGACTTGTTATTGGTAGCATTAGTATTCACAACAGGGAATTTAATTTGGTTGACATCTACCAAAAGCATATCCATCTGCATATTCTTCGCATTATCTTCTTCATGACTGTCTATGACCCTTAAAGTTGCCTTTTAAAATAGCGACACCTGCTGACCGATTGGTACCAAATGAAAGACAAATATAATTCCCCATTGACACTTCCAAAACGCAGTATCTCTGGAACAGGCATGAGTTTGTTGAATTAAATAAAAGTCGGAACTTTTACCCGTACAATACAAAAATAAAGACTTGCTTTTAAAAATATGACGGATTGTTCATTATCCTAATCTGCTACGAAAAAGTCACTTCCGGTCAGGGACTCTCCTGTGATTGGCTAGTCTGGAAAACATCGGAGCGCTGAATTTGCAGTACCACAAAGATAGAGGGTAAAGGTTGATCGGGTGTCATTGGCCACAGGGATTCATATTTTGCCCTTTCTCTAATATATCTGCCGCATGGAAAATAACATCATACCCATTTCCCGCAATGTTAAAAATAAAAAATAAATCTCATTCATTTCCTCGCACAGTAGGTGGCGGCAATACACCAATAGGTTGTAGTAGTCTGTCATTTAAGCTTAAAGAAGAAGAAGAAGAAGAAGAAATAACACACTAGATAGCTACCAACCATTGTGTGAAAATGTCTAACATAGAGTTGTTGAGATTGATTTTCAACGAACGATTTAGAGCGTGTCCTAAACTATTCAGAGCTGTTGAAAAAACCATAACAGAGTACCAGGAAAATGTTTCCCCATCGAAAGAGGAGAACGACTGTGTAAAGAGGCTGCTTGATTTCATCCTTCTACCAGAGATACAGTTACATAGAGCAGGTTTGTTACACTTTTACGTCTCGTCATTAAACATTGGAAATTCGTTAATTTAGCTATTAAACATGGGTTATTTCTTGTTGATCAGTAGCGTCGGACCGGGGGAGCCCTAGCCCAATAATGGACTAAAGGAGCCTAACGTTAGGCTACTCCTTTAGTACCTATAAGGACCTTGCATATTCTTTTATAAAAAGCGACTTGGCTCTGGTAGCCAAAACAGTCAAATACTCTATCTAAACATGAATTGATTCTCAATTGCGCTACGTATCTAGAAACATGAAAGTAGAGGGATTTATATCACATTACAAAATAATTTCAAATGCAAAATACACACTTACTCTACGGTGATTTAAAGTGGAGCTGACAGCATTTTAGCAGCATGAAATATGATAACATCTGCTCATGTACACGCCCCAGGAAGAATGAAACGTTTGAAAATAATGTTCTGACAAGCGAAAACTTGAAAATGACCAAATCTAAGTGTTCGTCAATTCTTATTGTTTGGGAATTACATACACTAAGGCAGTTGTGAAAATGCTATAGCAATATAGAGTGGGAATGCGGCCGTGCGTTTGGACAATTAATTAAAATAAATACGCCAACCAGAGCTACATTAGGCCTT
This sequence comes from Oncorhynchus nerka, assembly GCF_034236695.1. NCBI lineage: Eukaryota > Metazoa > Chordata > Actinopteri > Salmoniformes > Salmonidae > Oncorhynchus > Oncorhynchus nerka. The sequence goes on along the minus strand of NC_088422.1, from coordinate 20,532,848 downwards.
TATGCAAACAAGCCATTTGAGATTGTTCCATTTCATTTCAATCACTTTTTGACTGCACCCCTTTTGATTTGAATGAAACTTTCCATACATATTTGTCCATGGTTGAAGTGGTCAGAAAGTGACTTTTTGGACTTGATGCCAAAACATTTATGAGAGAGAGGTGCCCAAAGTTGATCCATTTTGCATAATAACCCACCATACCATGAGCCATCCATGTCTTCATCACTGGAAAAGATATAACATGTATTTTTACCTTTTTAAAATGATCAACAACAAAAAAATATACATTTCTGCATATGTTGTAGCTTAGACCATTTTTAAGATCTAAGGTTTTTGTGTTGAGCCCGCCATCGGTTGAGACAGGGTGGGTGTCATGTCTAGGCTGATAAATGTTCTAAAAACAACTTTCAAATGGTAACACAAAGAGGGTTGGAGGTCCACACATCAGAGAATGTTGACTTGAATGAGAATATCTGGGACTGCAGTGGCTCACGGGTCTGCGTACCCACATCCATACCCACACATGCAGTCAGAGCCAGCCTTTTGGGGGGCCCTAAGTGAAATGTTGCTTTGGGGCCCCCGCCACCTTGCAAGCAAAACATTTTAGTGGAGAGAAAAATAGATGTTTTTGAGTAAATGTCCTGAAATTCTACACAATTTGCCATGGGGGGAGTATTAAAGTACGTTTTCTGCAATTCTACATTTGCCATGGGCGGAGAGAGAATTTGGCAATTTTAAAACTCATGTAATGCAATACTACTTGTTTTGCCATAGGGTGGATTTTTTTGTGTGCAGTTTTAGATTTTTTGCTGGTTTTAATTTGAGTGAGAGTGACTAGCAAAACCAATGGAGGTTACACAGTAGGTAATTCGATCATGATTACTACAAGTTTAGATAGCTAGCCCCTAGACTAATTTACCAATCTAAAAATATTTTGCTGACATGGGCTAATTGAGTGACTGTCAGTAACGAGAAACTGCTGATGCACAACCAAATTTTGAAATTGCACCTTGTGTATTCTAATAAATGGGAGCTGCCAGTTGCACATCCCTGTTTTTAAATGATATCTTCAATACTCCATAGGAAACCTATTGAAATAGAGATAATAGAATAGACATGGCTATTTAAGTTGACATTTGATGGTGGTTGGACCAGCAATCGTCTTTGTGGTAGTACTTAGAAGTTAAAATGTCAATTTCAGTGGTGTACCAGCTAAATTGCAGTGGTTGGAATTGGAGGTTGACCAATTATGATTTTTCAACACTGATACCGATTATTGGAGGACAATTTTTTTCTGAGGTCTTGGCTGATTTCTTTAGATTTTTCCCATGATGTCAAGCAAAGAGGCACTGAGTTTGAAGGTAGGCCTTGAAATACATCCACAGGTACACCTTGACTCAAATGAATGAATTCTGTGATACAGTGAATTAATCTGTCTGTAAACAATTGTTGGAAAAATGACTTGTGTCATGCACAAAGTAGATGTCCTAACCGACTTGCCAAAACTATAGTTTGTTAACAAGAAATTTGTGGAGTGTTTGAAAAACGAGCTTTAATAACTCCAACCTAAGTGGATGTAAACGAGCTTTAATAACTCCAACCTAAATGGATGTAAACTTACGTAAACTGTATGTGGTAGTAACACTTAATGTGTTGTGAAATCTGTTGTGAATGTATTGTAATGTTTTTTTAAATTGTATAGCTGCCTTAATTTGTCTGGACCCCGGGAAGAGTAGCTGCTGCCTAATAAATACAAATGTTGGCGCTTGTGGAAGGGGAGCTAGGTTCTGCACACGTAGCTAGCTGGAGCTCGGCATCGCTCTCCTTTGGCTTTGTTTGGGTACTTTAGCGAAGCCAATTCTGATATCCGTCATGGCAGATTAGCTGGTTAAAACTAAATAAACACCGAGTTTGGGAAACCCTGGGCTAACCAACTATCTAAATCTTGTAGTTATCATTGCCAGATTACAGTTGCAGTTGCATGCGTCAGCCAATGGATGCGTGTCATTGACCGCGGTGTCGGTCAGGCACCAGATTGCTAGAACTATGATGCAGTTAGCTGATACGTAAAATACCTGTCCTGGCGTTGTAAGATCTGCCATTCGTCAGCAACTCCTGGGCAGATGAACGCACCCTTCGTGTCCAGGGGCCCTCCATTGATTTTGTTGAGTCACGTATCGTACAGTATGAACACACATAATACATGGGCAAAGTGTGTAGAATAGCAGGAAATTAGCTTTAAATTAACTAAATCTTCTCTGCACCAACGACGGGTGTGAACAGTTTGGCGTCACATGGGCCACGAGGTGGGGGTTTGTTACTACGCCGATAAATGACAATTATCCATCTGGAACTTTGCCATCTTGGAAATTTGTGTGACCGGACCTTCTCAAGTAGTAGTTGATTACCCGTGGCTTAGGTAATGAAAAGCACCGTCAACCGTTTTTTTTAACTAACCTTTACATGGCAATACTTTCTACATCCTTGACTTGGAAGACACCGGTGTTGCTCCCATTGCTAGTTGCAGGTGGAACGTTTTGACTTAGAAAATGCTCTGTTATTAAATAAAATAAATTTGCGCTACAAATTTAATGACAAATCCTTTTCTATATTCCAACGTTCCCCTTGCAATTAGCCATGGGAGTTTAGCAAGTATCGGTGACTTTCAAATTGAGAACGAAGAAAGTGTCGCTAAGTTAAGGTTAATCGAAAATATCCTAATTGCGGCTAAACAGCAATGCACGACCTCGGACACAAGCTTTAGCTCTGCTGCTGAGGTTCCAGTTTACATGGCTAGGGGAGCTCTTGAGAACCCAAGGCTACATTGAGTGTACATTGCAAAATGTTTTGCTACAGTTTATTGCGGTGTGCTCTAATGAATATGATCCAGGGGGCACAACATGCAACGTCTCATTAAACGGAAACAATGCTGTTCTGAGCGACCAGTTGAAAAACTTTGTGATTATGGTGGTTTAGAGGGTGGATGTGTACATAAACCTTGGGATCATTCCGTTACATTAGTAATTCCATGAGCGTTGCAAATGAGTAACATACATATGAAATTAGATATTGAAGAATTTACATTGAATGGTCCAAATAGGCATACAAAGCTTTTCATGTGCATTCTAATGGTAAATTAGTTGTTCGCTGCACCTGAAATATTGCCAGGTTTACAGAAACCCTTATTTCAAATACATTCTTTCTCCTTCCCTTCAGATCTCCAGAAAACCACAGTCTCTGAAGAGGAGGTTTACCTTGAGCAGAACCATTGTGAACAAGAATGTAGCCTCAGTCTGGAGCAGGACTCAAAACCCACACAGATTAAAGAGGAACAGGAGGAACTTATGACCAGCCATGGAGAAGAGCCATTTCAAGAGCTGAAGAATGATAACGACTCTGTATTCATTCCTTTCAGTGTGAAAAGTGAGTATGACGAGTCTTCACATCTGAGCATAACCCGAAGTAAAGAATACGAAGACCGAGACCCCTCCACTAAACAGATCAAAACAGAACCTGGGGAAGAGGACTCATCAGAACTAGCCAGTGACTATAAGCCCATCACTGCAGTAAATCCAGCCTGTTCTACTGCTCAGGGTGAAAATAGTGAAGTTATTGACTGGAATGAGAGTGAAGGACCTCTGTCAGCTTTGAAGACGCGGAAATCAAAAAGGATGCGGACAGAAAAAGTACAAAGCTCCCTTATCAGCTCTAAGTCTGTGGTGTCCCATCTGAAATTGCCTATCAGGTCCAACTCTAAACAAATTACCCATATGAGGAGCTACCTAGAGGAGAAATTGCATCGCTGTCAGGATTGTGGAAAATGTTTTGCTCGAGGTGGAGTTCTGAAAAGGCATATGAGGATCCACACAGGGGAGAAGCCGTATTGCTGTCAAGATTGTGGCAAAGCATTCACCCGAAGTGATTATATGAAACGGCATATGAGGAGCCACACAGGGGAGAAGCCGTATTGCTGCCATGATTGTGGCAGAGCATTCACTCGAAGGGATTGCATGACACGGCATATGAGGAGCCACACAGGGGAGAAGCCATATTGCTGCCATGATTGTGGCACAGCATTCACACATGACACAACATGTGAGGAGCCACACGGGGGAGAATCTGTATTGCTGCCATGATTGTGGCAAAGCATTCACTCATGACACAACATGTGAGGAGCCACACGGGATAAATCGCATTGCTGTCATCATTGTGGAAAATGTTTTTCTCAAAAGGGAAATCTGAAATCTCATATGAAGAGCCACACAGGAGACGAATCACATCCTTGTCATCTTTGTAACAAACATTTCACCGAAAGAAGTCATCTGAAAGTGCATATGAGGGTTCATACGGGTGATAAATCATTTCGCTGACAGGATTGTGACAAATGTTTCACTCAGCAATCCAATCTGAATAAGCATATAATGAAATCTCATATGAGGAGTCAGAGGGGAAGAAACCACATTACTGCTAAAATAGTAGCAAATCTTTCACCACTGGTTTCCAACTCACTCAGGGTTTATGTGTCCTGTCTGAAGAAAATGCTGAGTGATGCAAGTGTATTAAACAGTCATAGGAGAATACACACTGGAGAAAATATGTAAATGCAGTGATTTGGGATTGATGCTTCAAAACAAATGAAACCCTAAGAGGATGCATGGAGAGAATGCACAAAACATGACTGTACCCTGTGTGGGCATCAGACAGAAGATTGAGAGGTACATGTTTCAACATCCAAGTGGAGACACGGTTCTTGTGAGGGTCTGAATAAATTAAAGATTAATCTCTGAGAATATTGCATGATGCCCACATAGTTGTCTAACAGAGAGACATTTGAGGATTTTTTTGCAACAGGAGTCCCTGCTCATTAGTTTGACATACAGGATATTTGACTGCAGTCCTCTGTAGATGCTACTTGAACTCATCAATACACTGCATTATTTGAAGTCTGTCCTACTGACCTTGGGAAACTGGTGGGAATTAAAAATCACCTTTTGGACATTTGATTTTGACTCCAGCATAAAAATGTATATAAAATGTTAGCTTTTACTTGGACTCACTTGGCATATCAAAATTATGATGTGAAAAATGAAGGCATAACCTCAAAGGTTAAGGAGAGATTAGTATTGTGAGATGAGAAATAAAGTTGACACATAAAGATTCTCTTCTTCTTTTCTAAAGTAGGTATCTCTTTTTATCTTTATGTTAGGAATATTCTTAGAAACATTTAAATAAACAATTAATTTTGTTTATTTGTCTGGGCATGAAAACTAAAATCCATATCATGCATGGATGAGGGATTTTTATAAAGTAAAGTAAAAATACTTTGAAGTACTACTTTTTATATTTTTTACAACTTTTAGTTTTACTCCACTACTTTTGTAAAGAAAATAATGTACTTTCTATTCCATACATTTTCCCTGACACCCAAAAGTACTTTTCACATTTTGAATGCTTAGCAGGACAGGAACATTTACCAATTCACACATTTATCAAGAGAAAATCCCTTGTCATCCCTACTGCTTCTGATCTGGCAGACTCACTAAACACAAATGCTACATTTGTAAATTATGTTTGAGTGTGGCCCTGGCTAGCCGTAAATAAATAAATAACAAAATATTGCTGTCTGTTTTGCTTAATATAAGGACTTTGAAATTATTTATACTTTTATTTTTAATACATAAGTATATTTAAAACCAAATACTTGGACTTTCACTCAAGTAGTATTGTACTGGGTGACTTTCTATCAAGTATGGTAATTGTGTACTTTTTCCACACTGCAAATAGCAATATGATCATGGCACACCCCACCACATCCATCAAACGGGAGCAAAGATACTCAACATACCTCATACTGTTGAAGAATGGTGCACTTTACTTGAGTATTTATGTTTTTGACAACTTTTACTGCTCTACATTCCTAAAGAAAATATGTACTTTTTACTCCCATTAATTTCCTCTGACACCCAAAAGTACTTGTTACATTTAGAATTCTGAAGCAAGACAGCAAAATGGTGCAATTCATGGACTTATCAAGAGAACGCGCGGCCATCCCTAATGCTTCTGATCGAAATGGCGTCTGTGTTGGAGTATGCCCTTCGCTGTCCTTTAAATGTAAACATGTTTTAATAATTGTGCCGTCCGGTTTGCTTACCTCTACATTTGCATAGGGAGTGATGTCAGACTTTCTGGCCTAGCCAGAGCCCAGCCTGGGAGGCAGTATTTAAAAGGGCTGTATCACAACCGGCCGTGATTGGGAGTCCCATAGGGCGGCGCACATTTGGCCCAGCGTCGTCTGGGTTAGGGTTTGGCCGGGATAGGCCGTCATTGTAAATACGAATTTGTTCTTAACTGACTTGCCTATTTTAAATAAAGGTTACATAAATAAACCGTCTAGCGAATCCAACATTTGTGGTTTCATCTCGCTGTGATATTGTCTGCCAGATTGAGCTCTCACAACATGAAAAAATGACAATCATTTAATAGAATTTGCGCAAGACCACTTTCTCATGGTCACAGTTGGACAAAAGCACTTCTTGCTTAAAGTTGAAGTTGTAACGAGTCTGCACACATTTTAATGGTGTCTCTGCCGCTTGGAGGACATTTAGTAGACAATTCTCTGCTGTAAGTTATATGAAATGGTTCCAAAATTGTACTGTCAGTATGTTATAACCGTAAAATAAATTATTAAAGGGGAAAGTGTTACTATATTCAAATAATTCCTGTCATTTCAAGCTCAATTTTGGGGGGGAATAGGAAATAAAAATTAATTTTTCATAATATTTTAAATTGAGTCCTCAGAAGTGAGTACACCTCGGCAATTTATACAACAATGTTCAAGACCTTTCTTAAACTATGCAACATGACCAGTTATTGTTTATGGCCATCATGAAAAATAATTACGTTTTGGTATGTCTATTTAGGGAGAAATCTAAATGTTGACATTATCATTCAACTGGTTATAAGGAATTTGATTCATAGTAAAACCAGTTATTTTTTTACTTTACTCAAGTAGTATTTTACTTGGTGACTCACTTTTACTTGATTAATTGTTTACTTATTATTTCATCATTACTTTTACTCAAGTATGACAATTGGGTACTTTTTCCATCTTTGACCATTCAAACCATCGCAAAACCTTAGCCTGAATTTCAGTGGGAGATTCTCATTTGGATTTGCTCAACTCCTGTGTCATCGCACCCCCTTTTGAAAAAGTTAAGGTAACCAAGAAGGTACAGTGCTATTTCAGGATCCTTGGGATATCCCTACCTTAACCCTTACCCATTAATGTCAACATTAATGAGGTAGGGATGTCCTAAGGATCCCAGATAGCACGGACCTATTGAAATGCAGCTATGTAGCCTGTTTTCTGTTTGCTAGCTAATAAGTATATTTGTATGCACATGTACAGTATGTTCATATTGGTATACTTACCCGTTCTACTTCCTCTTTTGTTTACCTGTTGCCAAGGAGGCCCTCCAAATAAGAAGACTGGAGGCCATTGTTGGTAAGATTAACATTGTTTATCAAATGTTTTTCTGTGTTGTCTTATGTGACCTCTGCTGGCAGATGATTGATAATGGCTTCTAGGTTGTCTCTTGTACTTGTCTTTATTTTCTAAAAGGGTACATGGTGGAGAAATGTGATTGCAACAAGAAACAGGACCAAGATACATAAGTCAAAGCTGAATGAAGACAAGGCCTCAAATTAATTTAATAAAATAAAAACATTTGCATAATCGTATTTCTTGTTTGATATAACTAGTTAGAAACTTGGCAGTTGCAAAGAAAAAGTAAAGATTAAGATGGGCAAAAGAACAGGCACTGGACAGAGGAACTCTGCCTAGAAGGCCAGCATCACATCTTCACTGTTGACATTGAGACTGGTGTTTTGCAGGTACTATTTAATGAAGCTACCAGTTGAGGACTTGTGGGGCGTCTGTTTCTCAAACTAGACACTAATGTACTTGTCCTCTTCCTCAGTTGTGCACTGGGGCCTCCCAATCCTCTTTCTATTTTGGTTAGCACCAGTTTGTGCTGTTCTGTGAAGGGAGTAGTACACAGCGTTGTACCAGATCTTCAGTTTGTTGGCAATTTCTCGCATGGAATAGCCTGATGAGTTTCAGAAGAAAGTCCTTTGTTTCTGGCCATTTTGAGCCTGTAATCAAACTCACAAATGCTGATGCTCCAAATAATCAACTAGTCTAAAGAAGGCCAGTTTTTTCGCTTCTTTAATCAGCAAAACAGTTTTCAGCTGTGCTAACATAATTGAAAAAGGGTTTTCTAATGATCAATTAGCCTTTTAAAATTATAAACTTGGATTGGCTAAGACAATGTGCCATTGGAACACAGGAGTGATGATAGCTGATTATGGCCTATGTAGATAGTCCATAAAAAAATCTATTTGATGTTATTTTAATGGACAAAAAATGTGCTTTTCTTTCAAAAACAAGGACATTTCTAAGTGACCCCAAACTTTTGAACAGTAGTGTAAATCACTACTGGTCAGTGGTGGATAAAGTACCCAACTGCTATACTTGAGTAAAAGTCTATAAGTATTTGATTTGAACCATGCTTAACTATCAAAAGTATAAATCATTTTAAATTCCATATTAGGAAAACCAGATCACACAAATTATTTTTTTACGGATAGTCAGGGGCACACTCCAACACTGAAATAATTTTAGGGAAAATATATTGAGTGAAAGTAGTTCAAAATATAAATAGTAAAGTACAGATATCCCCAAAAACTACTTAAGTAGCAGTGGTTTATACACATCTCAAAAGCAATCATGTAGTAAAACCAGTAGGTTTTGTATAGTAGTGTTGAGTAGTACTTATTTATGAGGGAAGGGTAGGGACGACACAAAGATCCCAGATAGCACTACGCCTCTTCTCAATTTGATTTGCTCAACTCCTCCGTCCCCTCTCGCCTCCATTTGTAAAAGGCAATCAAGGAGAGGTGGCGAGGAGACTGAATGTGGACAATGCGCTTGTATGAAATTACTCAACTCAAATTACGTTTACAGTGGTAGAACCCTGAATAAATGTGTAGTCATAAGTTAGTTTTGCCATACATTTTATAGATAAAACTATAAGTAGCATATTGTTTTAAAATGTGTGCATGCTTTCCTCCGACCAAAACAAAAGCTGATTCAGAGGGTGGGTGGCAAATTTTTCAAATCCTGAGGACTCAGGATACACATGAATATCCTCGATGACCGGTGGTTATCGAGAAGGGGAGGACGTCTTCCATTTGCTTACTAATGAATTGACATCTCCTCGACCACTTATCGGTTTCCGGGTTACGGAGGAGAGATGGAGGACAGACTTTTTCCCAAATGAGAAAAGGCCTTGTGCTTCCCCAGCGGGAGAAGGTGAGGACACTTCCGGTCGCCTACTAACTAATTGACACTACTCGACCACTTATCGGTTTCCAGGTCACGGAGGAGAGGACTGAGTCGTTGAGGAGAGGATGGTCTTTTGCCCAAATGAGAATCTCCCCAAGTTTAGACAATTAGAGGCTGTCTCCACAGCAGCAGACCCTCAAGTCGACTACTGATTTATGGTCTCACGGATGGACAGCCCTGCTGCCGGGACTCCCTAAAAACGGCACTTTGATACAGCTACGACTGGAAGTGACTTTGTAGACGGTTAGACACTAACCCTAAACTAAATTCTCCAAACCTGCTGCTTAAGTTCTAACTTGCTGCGAAAAAGTCACGTCCGGTTGTAGCTGTATCGAAGTGGTGTGTTTTTAGGGAATCTCCTGTGGTTACACTGGAATACATCGGTGCACTGACTTTGCGCCCTCTACTCGGTCTTTGGTACTGCAATCAATTTGAGACTCAAAAGGTTCACTTCTTCAATGAAATGGGGAGAAAAATTGTCCAATGGCACGGGACAGATTTTTCCAAGTATGTTCTGACTGACATATTTCAGGCATGATTGCCATTAGAAATGTTTTATTCATCAGGGAAACCTCCATTGACCCTCCATTCATTCTATGCTTACTTGATGCCATCTATTTGCACACTGCACGGGATGACTATGGCAGAGAGGAATAAATGATGCACACACAACATGTAGAAATACTGCAGGTTTTATTTACTTGCTCAGGGATCTGTGGTCTGGTAGGTTTGATTCTGTCAAGGGATAATGTACCATCTTGTATTTGCTTCGTTTGGCATTGAGGTGTCCCTCAGTCTTTGAGAGAGACTTGTTATGGACATGCTTGCCTAAGGTCCACTTATGATTGCTGTAATGTTCACTGCTATGTATAGATCCCTTGACACAAATCACATCACCTTTTTGTTCATTAATGTTTTATTTTATATTCTATTTTATCCCCTTGTTCTCCTCAATTTTGTGATATTCAATTGCAATGTTGTCTCATTACTGCAACTCTCCAACGGGTTCAGGAGAGGCGAAGGTCAGGTCATGTGTCCTCCGAAACATGACCCGCCAAACTGCGCTTCTTAACACACGCCCGCTTAACCCGAGCCAGCTGCACCAACGTGTCGGAGGAAACATTGTTCAACTGACGACCGAAATCAGACTGCAGGCACCCGGCCCGCCACAAGGAGTTGCTAGAGCGCGATGAGACAAGTAAAGCCCCTCCCGGCTAAACCCTCCCCTAACCCGGACGACGCTGGGCCCACTGCGCGCCGCCCTATGGGACTCTTGGTCACAGCTGGTTGTGACACAGCCTGGGATCGAACCCGGGTCTGTAGTGACGCCTCAAGCATTGCGATGCAGTGCCTTAGACCTCTGCGCCGCTCGTGAGGTGTTTGTTCGATTTTTAAGTGCACCAGTCAAATGTTTGGACACCTCATTGAAGGGTTTTTCTTTATTTAGACTATTTTGTACATTGTAGAACAAGACATCAAAACTATGAAATAACACATGGAATAATGTAGTAACCAAAAAAGTGTTAAACAAATCAAAATATTCTATATTTGAGATTCTTCAAAGTAGCTACTCTTTGCCTTGATGACAGCTTTGCACATACATTGCCTTGCGAAAGTATTCGGCCCCCTTGAACTTTGCGACCTTTTGCCACATTTCAGGCTTCAAACATAAAGATATAAAACTGTATTTTTTTTGTGAAGAATCAACAACAAGTGGGACACAATCATGAAGTGGAACGACATTTATTGGATATTTCAATTTTTTTTAACAAATCAAAAACTGAAAAATTGGGCGTGCAAAATTATTCAGCCCCCTTAAGTTATACTTACCAAAAACATATTTTGGTTTTGAAGTCTGTGTCTTTAGGTTATCAAACGCGACAAATTCCGGTCGAAATGCAGCCAAAATTCTAGTGGATGCGCACCAAAACGTCAAAATTACATATTATATGTCGACTAAATTGGTCAAACTAAGTGTAGAATCAAGCTAAAGCATGTTATAAACGTGGAAAACAATCATTAGCACGAACAGAAACACCCACATCGTTTGGTCAATCCTGGAAGAAAGAGAGCTCTGGAGCGTCCGGGCATGAGTACTTTTTTTCTCCGCGTGACCCGGAGGTTTCAGCCCGCCAAAAGTCTCGCGATGACAAGCCCCATTGAAAGCAGACATCGCGCTGAAGACATACAAACTGTTCCCAGGTCTGTAGGTGCTTGGGAAGGGTGGGGGCGATGACGTCAAAGTTGGGCCAACTTTTCTGAAGACAAGAGAGAGTTTGGGAGAATGGCTGCCCTGAGAGTTCTGCTTTACATACAGACATAATTTGAACGGTTTTAGAAGCTTTAGAGTGTTTTCTATTCAATAATTATTATTATATGCATATATTAGCAATTTTGGACAGATTTTTTTTCTGTTTACTATGGGCACGCAAATCCTCCAAAGGGGGCAGTAGTCAGCCCTATCTTTAACAGGTTTTAATACTTTGTAGCGCCACCTTTTGCTGCGATTACAGCTGTAAGTCGCTTGGGGTATGTCTCTATCAGTTTTGCACATCGAGAGACTGACATTTTTTCCCATTCCTCCTTGCAAAACAGCTCGAGCTCAGTGAGGTTGGATGGAGAGCATTTGTGAACAGCAGTTTTCAGTTCTTTCCACAGATTCTCGATTGGATTCAGGTCTGGACTTTGACTTGGCCATTCTAACACCCGGATATGTTTATTTTTGAACCATTCCATTGTAGATTTTGCTTTATGTTTTGGATCATTGTCTTGTTGGAAGACAAATCTCCGTCCCAGTCTCAGGTCTTTTGCAGACTCCATCAGGTTTTCTTCCAGAATGGTCCTGTAATTGGCTCTATCCATCTTCCCATCAATTTGAACCATCTTCCCTGTCCCTGCTGAAGAAAAGCAGGCCCAAACCATGATGCTGCCACCACCATGTTTGACAGTGGGGATGGTGTGTTCAGAGTGATGAGCTGTGTTGCTTTTACGCCAAACATAACGTTTTGCATTGTTGCCAAAAAGTTCAATTTTGGTTTCATCTGACCAGAGCACCTTCTTCCACATGTTTGGTGTGTCTCCCAGGTGGCTTGTGGCAAACTTTAAACAACACTTTTTATGGATATCTTTAAGAAATGGCTTTCTTCTTGCCACTCTTCCATAAAAGCCAGATTTGTGCAATATACGACTGATTGTTGTCCTATGGACAGAGTCTCCCACCTCAGCTGTAGATCTCTGCAGTTCATCCAGAGTGATCATGGGCCTCTGGCTGCATCTCTGATCAGTCTTCTCCTTGTATGAGCTGAAAGTTTAGAGGGACGGCCAGGTCTTGGTAGATTTGCAGTGGTCTGATACTCCCTCCATTTCAATATTATCGCTTGCACAGTGCTCCCTGGGATGTTTAAAGCTTGGGAAATCTTTTTGTATCCAAATCCGGCTTTAAACTTCTTCACAACAGTATCTCGGACCTGCCTGGTGTGTTCCTTGTTCTTCATGATGCTCTCTGCGCTTTTAACGGACCTCTGAGACTATCACAGTGCAGGTGCATTTATACGGATTTATCATTTATACGCATTTATCGTTCTCAACTAACATCAAGGCGGTGGCCCGTTCCTGTAGGTTCATGCTCTACAACATCCGCAGAGTACGACCCTGCCTCACACAGGAAGCGGCACAGGTCCTAATCCAGGCACTCGTCATCTCCCGTCTGGATTACTGCAACTCGCTGTTGGCTGGGCTCCCTGCCTGTGCCATTAAACCCCTACAACTCATCCAGAACGCCGCAGCCTGTCTGGTGTTCAACCTTCCCAAGTTCTCTCACGTCACCCCGCTCCTCCGCTCTCTCCACTGGCTTCCAGTTGAAGCTCGCATCCGCTACAAGACCATGGTGCTTGCCTACGGAGCTGTGAGGGGAACGGCACCTCAGTACCTCCAGGCTCTGATCAGGCCCTACACCCAAACAAGGGCACTGCGTTCATCCACCTCTGGCCTGCTCGCCTCCCTACCACTGAGGAAGTACAGTTCCCGCTCAGCCCAGTCAAAACTGTTCGCTGCTCTGGCCACCCAATGGTGGAACAAACTCCCTCACGACGCCAGGACAGCGGAGTCAATCACCACCTTCCGGAGACACCTGAAACCCCACCTCTTTAAGGAATACCTAGGATAGGATGCACTACTGTTCCACTGGATGTCATAAGGTGAATGCACCAATTTGTATGTCGCTCTGGATAAGAGCGTCTGCTAAATGACTTAAATGTAAATGTAAATGTACGGAGACTTGATTACACACAGGTGGATTGTATTTATCATCATTAGTCATTTAGGTCAACATTGGATCACTCAGAGATCCTCACTGAACTTCTGGAGAGAGTTTGCTGCACTGAAAGTAAAGGGGCTGAATAATTTTGCACGCCCAATTTTTCAGTTTTTGATTTGTTAAAAAAGTTTGAAATATCCAATAAATGTCGTTCCACTTCATGATTGTGTCCCACTTGTTGTTGATTCTTCACAAAAAAATACAGTTTTATATCTTTATGTTTGAAGCCTGAAATGTGGCAAAAGGTCGCAAAGTTCAAGGGGGCCGAATACTTTCGCAAGGCACTGTATGTTCCCACATGTGCTGAGCACTTGTTGGCTGCTTTTCCAACTCATCCCAAACCATCTTAATTGGGTTGAGGCCAGGTGATTGTGGAGGCTAGGTCATCTGATGCAGCACTCCATCACTCTCCTTCTTGGTAAAATAGCCCTTACACTGCCTGGAGGTGTGTTGGGTCATTATCCTGTTGAAAAACAAATGATAGTCCCACTAACCGCAAACCAGATGGGATGGCGTATCACTGCAGAATGCTGTGGTAGCCATGCTGGTTAAGTGTGCCTTGAATTCTAAATAAATCACTGACAGTGTCACCAGCAAAGCACCATCACACCTCCTCCATGCTTCACGGTGGGAACCGCGGAGATCATCCGTTCACCTACTCTGCATCTCACAAAGACAAGGCGGTTGGAACCAAAAATCTCAGATTTGGACTCATCAGACCAAAGGAGGTATTTCCACCATTGCTCGTGTTTCTTGGCCCAAGCAAGTCTCTTCTTATTATTGGTGTCCTTTAGTAGTGGTTTCTTTTCAGCAATTTGACCATGAAGGCCTGATTCACGCAGACTCCTCTGAACCGTTGATGTTGAGATGTGTTCTTACTTGAACTCTGTGAAGCATTTATTTGGGCTGCAAACTGAGGTGCAGTTAACTCTAATGAACTTATCCTTTGCAGCAGATGTAACTCTCTGGGTGTTATTTTCCCGTGGCAGTCCTCATGAGAGCCAGTTTCATCATAGTGCTTGATGGTTTTTTACAACTGCACTTGAAGAAACTTTCAAAGTTCTTGCCATTTTCCAGATTGACTGACCTTCATGTCTTAAAGTAATGATGGACTGTCATTTCTCTTTGTTTATTTGAGCTGTTCTTGCCATAATATGGACTTGGTCTTTTTCCAAATATGGCTATTTTCTGTATACCACCCCCACCTTGTCACAACACAACTGATTGGCTCAATTGCATTAAGGAAAGAAATTCCACAAATTAACTTAAGGCATGCCAAGAGTGTACAAAGCTATCATCAAGGCAAAGGGTAGCTACTTTGAAAAATCTCAAATATAAAATATATTTTGACATGTTTAACACTTTTTCTTTTTTGGTTACTACATGATTCCATACAGTATGTGGGATCTGAGTGGCTCAGCAGTCTAAGGCACTGCATCTCAGTGCAAGAGGCATCACTACAGTCCCTGGTTTGAATCCAGGCTGTATCACATCCGGCCATGATTGGGAGCATTGCCCGGGTTTGGCCGGGGTAGGCAGTCATTGTAAATAAGAATTTGTTCTTAACTGACTTGCCTAGTTAAATAAAGGTAAAACATTTTTTTTGTTATTTCATAGTTTTGATATCAACTATTATTCTACAATATAGAAAATAGTACAAATAAAAACACTTGAATGAGTAGGTGTGTCCAAACTTTTGACTGGTACTGTATATAAACTTCATATCACTTCTCCCCATTTCTGAAATATCCTTTTAAAGAACAAAAGGAAAAGTGCATTGCATCAGTCAGACAGTCTCATACAACACTTCCTTGAACTACAAAATTCAGTCTTGTGTGCATCAGTAATATCTTTACCACCAGTAGTCTTGAAGCAGACCCGGGTGATTTGAGGTATTTTCCTCAAAGTTCTGCACCACCAACAGCAGTTCTCTGCTATGTCAGGCGTTATGGTATCCCAGTTTGTCATCAAAAAAAGGGCTGGTGTCCCATATAAAAAAGAAGCCTAAACTGAGTGGTGTTTCCCATGGCACACATCAGTATGATATGGTTTTAGTCAGGACAATGTCTCTGGTTGTGAGATCCGGAAATGCTTGGACTATACCCATAATATGGCATTGGGTGGATGAGGTTGGCGACAAAGGTGAACATGAGGAATCTTTTTGCGAGCCTCCCAACACTTTGTGCTCTGCACAGTGTCTATCTCACTGGCTTTACTCACACACGGACTGAGACCCAGTGCAATCCACAACAGAGAATCCTAAGTCGGAGAGGTCCTGTAAACTACTAACAAAAAAACATCCCAGTCTTTTAGCTGCCTTCACAGTTCTTGTTTGTAGTCTCTTGTAATCATGAAGAGTTTGACCCAAGGCCCAATACAGTGGGACATGTTCCTATGTCTTTTCTTCGCGCTCTGTTTTGCGCCGCGTAATGTTCCGAGGTTTGATCTTCAAAGACAGCTCCCACAGAGCCTCCTCTGCCAGGTGGTCGCTGAAGTCGTTGAAGAAGGAGACAATATCGTCGTTGTGTTTCAGATCATAATGCCTGGGAGAGAGGGAAAACACCATCTAAACATTGCAAAGGTGGTAAAAGTTAATGGAAAATATAAAATTCCAGGATAGGCCAATGATTTAACAAATTGTTACGTGAAAGAAAAGTGCGTTGAACATAAAGCTGTATGAGAGCGACAGCCAGATTGACCACTGTATACATACACCTGCTGGAAGCGCCTCATGCTGTCCAGGATGTTGAACTGCTGCCAGCGCTTGGAGAAGTTGACCTTCCCGTTGATTTGATCAGGGTTGCCCAGATGGACAAAGGTCAAGTCCTGGAGGATAAGACCCCTGTGTGTCGAGTGAGGAAAAAAACAAGAAACAGTAAAGACGAGAAATGCAAAGTAAGCAATACAAATGGTAGACGTGCAAATCCATTTGCATCACTTGTGACAGCGAAGTGTATACACTTTAACACAGCAAGTTGACTTACAGAACAGCAAAGTGCATACACGTTAAACCAGCAGGTTGACTTACAGAACAGCAAAGTGCATACACTTTAAACCAGCAGGTTGACTTACAGAACAGCAAAGTGCATACACTTTAAACCAGCAGGTTGACTTACAGAACAGCAAAGTGCATACACTTTAAACCAGCAGGTTGACTTACAGAACAGCAAAGTGCATACACTTTAAACCAGCAGGTTGACTTACAGAACAGCAAAGTGCATACACTTTAAACCAGCAGGTTGACTTACAGAACAGCAAAGTGCATACACTTTACACCAGCAGGTTGACTTACAGAACAGCAAAGTGCATACACTTTAAACCAGCAGGTTGACTTACAGAACAGCAAAGTGCATACACTTTAACCCAGCACGTTGACTTACAGAACAGCAAAGTGCATACACTTTAAACCAGCAGGTTGATTTACAGAACAGCAAAGTGCATACACTTTAAACCAGCAGGTTGATTTACAGAACAGCAAAGTGCATACACTTTAAACCGGCAGGTTGATTTACAGAACAGCAAAGTGCATACACTTTAAACCGGCAGGTTGATTTACAGAACAGCAAAGTGCATACACTTTAAACCGGCAGGTTGATTTACAGAACCGCAAAGTGCATACACTTTAAACCGGCAGGTTGATTTACAGAACAGCAAAGTGCATACACTTTAAACCAGCAGGTTGATTTACAGAACAGCAAAGTGCATACACTTTAAACCAGCAGGTTGATTTACAGAACAGCAAAGTGCATACACTTTAAACCAGCAGGTTGATTTACAGAACAGCAAAGTGCATACACTTTAAACCAGCAGGTTGATTTACAGAACAGCAAAGTGCATACACTTTAAACCAGCAGGTTGATTTACAGAACAGCAAAGTGCATACACTTTAAACCAGCAGGTTGATTTACAGAACAGCAAAGTGCATACACTTTAAACCAGCAGGTTGATTTACAGAACAGCAAAGTGCATACACTTTAAACCAGCAGGTTGATTTACAGAACAGCAAAGTGCATACACTTTAAACCAGCAGGTTGATTTACAGAACAGCAAAGTGCATACACTTTAAACCAGCAGGTTGATTTACAGAACAGCAAAGTGCATACACTTTAAACCAGCAAGTTGACTTACAGAACAGCAAAGTGCATACACTTTAAACCAGCAGGTTGACTTACAGAACAGCAAAGTGCATACACTTTAAACCAGCAGGTTGACTTACAGAACAGCAAAGTGCATACACTTTAAACCAGCAGGTTGACTTACAGAACAGCAAAGTGCATACACGTTAAACCAGCAGGTTGACTTACAGAACAGCAAAGTGCATACACTTTAAACCAGCAAGTTGACTTACAGAACAGCAAAGTGCATACACGTTAAACCAGTAGGTTGACTTACAGAACAGCAAAGTGCATACACTTTAAACCAGCAGGTTGACTTACAGAACAGCAAAGTGCATACACTTTAAACCAGCAGGTTGACTTACAGAACAGCAAAGTGCATACACTTTAAACCAGCAGGTTGACTTACAGAACAGCAAAGTGCATACACGTTAAACCAGCAGGTTGACTTACAGAACAGCAAAGTGCATACACTTTAAACCAGCAAGTTGACTTACAGAACAGCAAAGTGCATACACGTTAAACCAGTAGGTTGACTTACAGAACAGCAAAGTGCATACACTTTAAACCAGCAGGTTGACTTACAGAACAGCAAAGTGCATACACTTTAAACCAGCAGGTTGACTTACAGAACAGCAAAGTGCATACACTTTAAACCAGCAGGTTGACTTACAGAACAGCAAAGTGCATACACTTTAAACCAGCAGGTTGACTTACAGATATGGTATACATGGGGGCTCCACGTCTGCCAGTGCCGCGCGGTAGACCCGGAACGACGAGGAACTGTCTATTAACGTGCAGTATTCTTCTAGGCCCTGTAAAGAGAACAGTGACAGTCGTCCATGTTAACATCAAACAACACCAACATGTGTAGAGAGTTCATATTAGAGCTACCTTACAGTAACTGGGCGGCAGGGTAACCTAGTAACCGGAAGGTTACAAGTTCAAATCCCTGAGCTGACAAGTTACAAATCTGACATTCTGCCCCTGAACAGGCATTTAACCTGTTCTTAACTGACTTGCCTAGTTAAATAAAGGTAAAAAGAACTGCTGTGAGGATGACACTTTTTTTTTTATACAATAAATTGATGTTTCAGAGCAATCTTTGGACATCGATTAGACCACAGTCTATCTCACCTCTGAGGTTGTTTTCTGCCACTCCAGTCTTCGGATGGGAGCTGAATCCAACGCAGATAATATTGCCAAATATGAGTTGAAATTATTTAGCTTCCGTAAGTGCTGCAAGAGAGTGGAGGGAGACCATCTTAAAATGCACCTGAGAATTTGTTGCTTTTTCAACAAACACACCCAAAACAACTGTTTGCTCAAGTATCCACATTTCAAAAGGCATACCTTCATTATTTTGATAAATTTGAGGAGGAGCTTTTCTCGGTCCTGGGCTTTCTCTTGCAGAATGATTATGGACCGTACCCTGAGGGAGACACGAAGGGGGAGAGATGCATCAGTTTCATCACATGTTCTCCAGACCTGGCTGCTTTCTTCTCGGAGAGAGGGCAGTGAACTGAAGTTCTGCAGTGAACAAGAGAAGCAGCGTGGTGACTAAGAGAAGATGTGAGGTGCAGGCTTACCAGTAGGACATGTTGTTAAAGTGCTCTGTGAACTGTGTGAGGTTGGCACTCTTCTCCTCGTTCTGCTCCTTAGCCCAAAGCAACACCTCAGGGATCTGTCCAGAGAGAGAGAGACACAAAATAACTACTTTTTAGGCAGAGGGGCAGCATACACAGGAGGAGAAAGACTTGCTTGGATGAGCTACCTCAATTTTGTAGAAGAGCTCTGCATCCAGGAGAGTTAGCTGGTCGGCGATCTCATGACTTCGGAAGTCGTGCAGGGTCCCAGGTCTAAAGTTTCACACAGGAAATGGGGGGAGGAAATTAGAAGAAAGTCAATATGGCCCAAGATAGAACTAGACACTGTGATACATTGATGTTCAGAACACAACAAGGAAATCCTTCACTGTCACAGAGCAGAACATTTCTAAATGCCTCTGCAAGCGGTAACATTCTCTGAAACAATACAAAATACATTGCAATACAATCTTTATTGATCCATTATACAGAGACAAGGGACGTGACGTTTTAGCTGTCACAGTATCCTCGTCCACTAATTGCGGGCGGACCTACCTGGCGGCGACACCTCTTGCGGCCAGTGGTTTGAGCGAGTAGGTGTAGCGCAGCAGCTTCCTCTGCTCCACCTTGTCCAGGATGTTTGTGCGGAGGACGCGGGCCAGGCTCAGCTCACCGTTACACACCAGCCTGAACACCAAGTCCATCAGCTGCATCAGGATGTCCTCCGTCATCTCCACCAGACTGACACACACACACACAGCCGAGGGGATGGAGAGATAAGAGAAGGGTATGAGAGAGGGTGGTGGAGGTGGAAAAAGACCAGAGGAGGTGTTTATATGCGCTGCGAGCTGCTCCAATATTTAAACAAATGTAACAGAAGTCTTATCACTCTCTGCACACACCAGCTTGCCATCACGGCTAAATTACATTTGAAAACTGATGGATATGCGCAAAAAGAGCAGACAACCGAGCAGGCTATTGGCTGGTAGGGGATGCGGCTGGCTGATCACAGCTGTCACACATTGATATTGGATGAAGCACTCATTTTGATATGACATATCTGACATCATGCTCTGAACTCTGATTGATATTGTCTTTGTAGGACATGTAGGAATGCATTCTGTGCTCGGTCATTTATTTTGATATGAGAAAAAGACACCCCGCCCCAAAAAATTTCTTCTTCGGGTCTACAGTGAAAATAGCCAAAAAGTGATGAGTTTGCGTTTCTGTAATCATGACTGGTTAACCCCTCCCCCTTTTACCAGGAACAGACCAAAGGAAAAGTGAATAAGAATCGTCATTGTTGCACAGTCATTGAAGGACAAACTTTTCTTTGCAGATTGCAGGTTTTTGATAGCTAGACTTCTGGTCAAATGGCAGGCTAGAGACCTCACCACAGCTCGTCCACCACACGGACAAGAACAAAGAAGGTGTTTTTGCTGACTTTCTTCTTGAAGGTATCTGGGCAGTGACAAAACCTGGTGTATGTGTGGAGGTGTTAAGGAAAACAAACAAATAGTCAAAGTATATTACACATCTTACAGTATTCAGAGTGTATACGACTAGGGGAGTGATGTGGTAGGGATTTTGCTACCCATTCCCCATTGTCTCAACCAAGCAGGCTTTGTTGGAGGAAACTCTTTGGGTCCACATGTGAGAAGTGAAGCATGGAAAGGATATCTGTAGTGCAGCTTTTTGATAAGGTCCTCTGGGGTTATGAACGTTCTGTACGTCGTCAGGAAAGCCTCACAGTACAAGACAAGATCTGGAAAAGAAGACCACAAAGGAGATTACTGAATATCCTCTCGCTTCCCCAGAGCTCTATTTGGGAGGAAGGAAAGTCTAGGTGTATTATAGAAAAGCAGTACTAGTAAAAGCTAGAATCCTTAGTTGCTACATCCATTTTTGGACTATACATGAATTATTTACACTACCATTCAAAAGTTTGGGCTCACTTAAAAATGTCCTTGCTTTGGAAAGAAAAGCAAATTTTTTCGTCCATTAAAACAACATCAAATTGATCAGAAATACAGTGTAGACATTGTTAATGTTGTAAATTACTATTGTAGCTGGAAACAGCAGATTTTTTATGGAATATCTACATAGGCGAACAGAGGCCCATTATCAGCAACCATTACTCCTGTGTTCCAATGGCACGTTGTGTTAGCTAATCCAAGTTTGTCATTTAAAAGGCTAATTGATCATTAGAAAACCCTTTTGCAATTATGTTAGCACAGCTGAAAACTGTTGTTCTGATTAAAGAAGCAATAGAACTGGCCTTCTTTAAACTAATTGAGTATCTGGAGCATCAGCATTTGTGGGTTCGATTACAGGCTCAAAAAGAAACAAATAACTTTCTTCTGAAACTCGTCAGACTATTCTTGTTCTGAGATATGAAGGCTATTCCATGCGAGAAATTGCCAAGAAACTGAAGATCTAGTATAACGCTGTGTGCTACTCCCTTCACAGAACAGCGCAAACTGTCTGTCAATGTATACGAAATGCTTCAGTCTGGTTTTAGACCCCATTATAGCACTGAGACTGCACTTGTGAAGGTGGTAAATGACCTTTTAATGGCATCAGACCGAGGATCTGCATCTGTCCTCGTGCTCCTAGACCTTAGTGCTGCTTTTGATACCATTGATCACCACATTCTTTTGGAGAGATTGGAAACCCAAATTGGTCTACACGGACAAGTTCTGGCCTGGTTTAGATCTTATCTGTCGGAAAGATATCAGTTTGTCTCTGTGAATGGTTTGTCCTCTGACAAATCAACTGTAAGTTTCGGTGTTCCTCAAGGTTCCGTTTTAGGACCACTATTGTTTTCACTATATATTTTACCTCTTGGGGATGTCATTCGAAAACATAATGTTAACTTTCACTGCTATGCGGATGACACACAGCTGTACATTTCAATGAAACATGGTGAAGCCCCAAAATTGCCCTCACTAGAAGCATGTGTTTCAGACATAAGGAAGTGGATGGCTGCAAACGTTCTACTTTTAAACTCGGACGAAACAGAGATGCTTGTTCTAGGTCCCAAGAAAAAAAGAGATCTTCTGTTGAATCTGACAATTAATCTTAATGGTTGTACAGTCGTCTCAAATAAAACTGTGAAGGACCTCGGCATTACTCTGGAACCTGATCTCTCTTTTGAAGATCATATCAAGACCATTTCAAGGACAGCTTTTTTCCATATACGTAACATTGCAAAAATCAGAAACTTTCTGTCCAAAATTGATGCAGAAAAATGTATCCATGCTTTTGTCACTTCTAGGTTAGACTACTGCAATGCTCTACTTTCCGGCTACCCGGATAAAGCACTAAATAAACTTCAGTTAGTGCTAAATACAGCTGCTAGAATCCTGACTAGAACCAAAAAATGTGATCATATTACTCCAGTGCTAGCCTCCCTACACTGGCTTCCTGTCAAGGCAAGGGCTGATTTCAAGGTTTTACTGCTAACCTACAAAGCATTATATGGGCTTGCTCCTACCTATCTCTCTGATTTGGTCCTGCCGTACATACCTACACGTACGCTACGGTCACAAGACGCAGGCCTCCTAATTGTCCCTAGAATTTCTAAGCAAACAGCTGGAGGCAGGGCTTTCTCCTATAGAGCTCCATTTTTATGGAATGGTCTGCCTACCCATGTAAGAGACGCAAACTCGGCCTCAACCTTTAAGTCTTTACTGAAGACTCATCTCTTCAGTGGGTCATATGATTGAGTGTAGTCTGGCGCAGGAGTGGGAAGGTGAACGGAAAGGCTCTGGAGCAACGAACCGCCCTTGTGGTCTCTGCCTGGCCGGTTCCCCTCTTTTCACTGGGATTCTCTGCCTCTAACCCTATTACAGGGGCTGAGTCACTGGCTTACTGGGGCTCTTTCATGCCGTCCCTGGGAGGGGTGCATCACTTGAGTGGGTTGAGTCACTGATGTGATCTTCCTGTCTGGGTTGGCGCCCCCCCCCCGGGTTGTCCCGTGGCGGAGATCTTTGTGGCCTATACTCGGCCTTGTCTCAGGATGGTAAGTTGGTGGTTGAAGATATCCCTCTAGTGGTGTGGGGGCTGTGCTTTGGCAAAGTGGGTGGGGTTATATCCTTCCTGTTTGGCCCTGTCCGGGGGTGTCCTTGGATGGGGCCACAGTGTCTCCTGACCCCTCCTGTCTCAGCCTCCAGTATTTATGCTGCAGTAGTTTATGTGTCGGGGGGCTAGGGTCAGTCTGTTATGTCTGGAGTACTTCTCCTGTCCTATTCGGTGTCCTGTGTGAATTTAAGTGTGCTCTCTCTAATTCTCTCTTTCTCTCTTTCTTTCTCTCTCTCGGAGGACCTGAGCCCTAGGACCATGCCTCAGGACTACCTGACATGATGACTCCTTGCTGTCCCCAGTCCACCTGGCCGTGCTGCTGCTCCAGTTTCAACTGTTCTGCCTCATTATTATTGGACCATGCTGGTCATTTATGAACATTTGAACATATTGGCCATGTTCTGTTATAATCTCCACCCGGCACAGCCAGAAGAGGACTGGCCACCCCACATAGCCTGGTTCCTCTCTAGGTTTCTTCCAAGGTTTTGGCCTTTCTAGGGAGTTTTTCATAGCCACCGTGCTTCTACACCTGCATTGCTTGCTGTTTGGGGTTTTAGGCTGGGTTTCTGTACAGCACTTTGAGATATCAGC
This sequence comes from Oncorhynchus nerka, assembly GCF_034236695.1. Taxonomy (NCBI): domain Eukaryota; kingdom Metazoa; phylum Chordata; class Actinopteri; order Salmoniformes; family Salmonidae; genus Oncorhynchus; species Oncorhynchus nerka. The sequence continues at coordinate 20,508,752 of NC_088422.1, read as the reverse complement.
TGATGTACGAAGGGCTATATAAATAAATTTGATTTGATTTTGATTTGTCTCTAACCAGAATAGAAAGAGGAGTGGGAGGCCCCGGTACACAACTGAGCAAGAGGACAAGTACGTTAGAGTGTCTAGTTTGAGAAACAGACGCCTCACAAGTCCTCAAATTGCAACTTCATTAAATAGTACCTGCAAAACACCAGTCTCAATGTCAACAGTGAAGAGGCGACTCCGGGATGCTGGCCTTACAGCTACAATAGTAATTTAGAACATTAACAATGTCTACACTGTATTTCTGATCAATTTGATGTTTTTTTAATGGACAAAAAATGTTTTCTTTCGAAAACAAGGACATTTCTAAGTGACCCCAAACTTTTGAACGGTAGTGTGTATATATACACCCATTGATTCTTAAAGGATATAACTTGTACCTTCCATCTGAGTGGACACCGACTGCATGTAATAGGGGGAGGGGGGTGTACTACGGAGGTCATAAATACCTTTGCGGTCCGTTTCTGTGGCGTGGACTAATAAAATATCCCCCGATCCGGCTCGGACATCTGGACCGTCATCGTTCTGGTATCACATGTGGACAGATAAAGTTGTAAGAGCAGAGAGAGAGGATTAGCCTAATTGTTGACCTCATGAGGAGTCCTAGTGTAGCCCTACAAGTGACTGTCCTGATGAAACCATTCTGACAATATTGAAAAATATGTTTTGAAAAGTCATGCTAGCCATGAGGGGGTTTTCTATAAGGAGATAGGCACTACTAAAGCTGCACTGACCTTGCCATGCTAACTCCAGATCTTCACCTACATATTTATCATCTACTGTGAGAATGTGATCATATAGCCCCCTAAAAATCAACTCTAGACTTCAAAGCCACTTCCACTGTGTTTTTTTCATTGTTCCCCTCTAATCAGGGACTGATTTAGACCTGGGATACCAGGTGGGTGCAATTAATTATCAGGTAGATCAGAAAACCAGCAGGCTCTGGACCTCGTAACAGTAACAGACAGGGACGTTGCATTTGAGTTACAGAGGCAGGGGCCAGCAGAGGGCAAGCTCTCTGTAAACAGCTGATTGGTGGCTTATTCTGTATTAGTAGTATCCTTCTTGTAGGACAGGGATCTATGCTGACATTTTTTTTACAAGGAGCACATGTGCTCCTAAGTTGAAAAAGTTACGAGGACAAAAATAAAATGTAGGTGCACAATAAAAGTATGAGGAAGAGTGTTTTTATTCTAAGAAATGGAAAAACGTTTGGTTTTTGGAGTGTTCCATGCTGAATCAATTACAATGTACCCTCAAATATTTGAGTCACTTAGGTGAGACAAAACATTTCAGCTGCCCCTTTAAGGGGCGGGACGTTATCATTGTAACGGTGGGACTCACATGTCTGTCTGTGAGAGATGAGATTCTCCGACATGTCTCTTCGCTAGCAGTTGATCAAGCTCAAACTAACATTGAAATAAAACCTAGTGTGTGAACAAAACAATGTAAATAGCCAAGAAACACGAGAACAAAGTCACACTTTAGTAGACTTTCAGCTAAATTTGAACACAGGGGTCTCCTGAGTGGAGCAGTGGTCTAAGGCACTGCCTTAGAGAGATCCTGGTTCGGGTCCAGGCTCTGTTACAGTCGGCCGTGACCGGGGGACCCATGGGGCGGCGCACAATTGGCCCAGCGTTGGCCGGGTTTAGGGGAGGGTTTCGCCGGCAGGGATGTCCTTGTCCCATCGTGCTCTAGCGACTCCTGTGGCGGGCCGGGCGCAATGCATGCTGACACGGTCGCCAGGTGTACGGTGTTTCCTCCGACACATTGGTGCGGCTGGCTTCCGGGTTAAGCGTGTATTGTGTCACGAAGCGGTGCGGCTTGGCTGGGTTGTGTTTCTGAGGACGCACGACTCTCGACCTTCGCCTCTCCTGAGTTCTGTACGGGAGTTGCAGCGATGAGACAAGACTGTAACTACCAATTGGATACCACGAAATTGGGGAGAAAAAGGGGTAAAAAATTAAAATAAATGTAAAAAGTTTGCACACATCTATTTCTAGGCGCATATGCGAGTAAAATAGTCACACCGTAGAGCCATGTAGGATCCTATGAAGTATCACATAAAAAGAGGCATCTCCTGCTCTATGATTAAACAGCTTGATCTGAAAGAGACGCAAGGTAAAATGGACTGACCATCAACAGTAGAAAACGAGGACACGTTTACCTCCTGCTTTAGTGTTAACCGGGACATGATCTCCATGTGATCGATGAGGGAAAGCTCATCCGTCTCCTCGCTACTCCGCCCATCTTCAGACGACTTTTGTCTTCGGCTGAGTGAGAAAGAGAAAAAGAATATAACAAAAAAGGGAATCCTTTCTTCTGTCACTGGAGAGTAGGAACAATGGAGAACATTGTATTATTTATTTAACCTCAAAATAAAAGGAAACAGAAAGGCCAGACTGTCATGGTATGGGTTCTTACCGGTCATCGGACATGTCCTTGTTATTGCACAGTGGGTTCTCTGAGGCAGTGTCCTCCAGTGAGTCATCTATGGCAGACGAGTCCTGATAACAACACAGAGTGGTTAGGACCGGTCTCGCACCAAATCCAGCAGCCTGAGGTCATGTTCATTAGGGCATGGCACAGAAAAGGTTTCACAATGATTTGCAGTGGAAAACGAAAATGTGCGTTTCTCATTGGACATTTTTTTCTATGCTTGTTTCAGGTTATTTTCTTCTGTTCGGTACCAAATGAACATGACCCTGAGGTCAAGATAAAGGTGAAAATGCTTTCTTAGTTAAGGTAGATGTGTGGGTACGTTGTCTAAGCACATGGAGGTTTCAACTTAGTATTCAGTGAGTTGTTCCGTCAGCTTTGAGGAAAACAGACAATGGTTGTTCACACACACACTATAAATATTATACGCTCTATGGATCAGTGGAGGCTGCTGAGGGGAGGACGGCTCATAATAATAACTCGAACGGAGAAAATGGAATGACATCAAACACATGGAAACCATGTCTTTAATGTATTTGATACCATTCCACCTTCCACTCCAGTCATTACCATGGGCCAGTCCTCCACAATTAAGGTGCCACCAATCTCCTGTGGTATGGATACATGCATAACTCTAGCCTCACTTCTCTAGTGCAAATGCAACACTAAATACACTTAATATGCAGTGCCTTCAGAAAAGTATTCACACAAGTATTCACACCCCTTGACTCTTTCCACATTTGGTTGTGTTACAAAGTGGGATTAAAATTGATTTGTCTATTCTTTTTTACACACAAAATAACTAATGTGTAAGAAAAATAAAACACTAATATCTGAGTTACATGTTAGAATCATTCTTTCTGGGTAAGACTAAGAGCTTTGCATACCGGGATTGTACAATACTTGGAATTTTTTATTTTTTAAATTCTTCAAGCTCTGTCAAGTTGGTTGTTGATCATTGCTAGAGAGCCATTTTCAAGTCTTGCCATGGATTTTCAAGAATATTTAAGTCAAAACTAGAACTAGGCTACTTAGGAACATTCAATGTCATTGTGGTTAGTAACTCAGTGTAGATTTGGCCATGAGGGACCTTAGAGATAATTGTATGTGCGGGGTACAGAGATGAGGTAGTCATTCAAATGTTAAACACTATTATTGCACACAGAGCGAGTCAATGCAATTTGTGACTTTTTAAGCACATTTTTACTCCTGAACGTATTTATGCTTGCCATAAGAAAAGGGGTTGAATACTTATTGATTTAAGACATTTTGGAATTTGTAAAAATGTCTACAAATGTAATTCCACTTTATGGGGTATTGTGTGTAGGCCAGTGACACAAAATCTCAATTTAATCCACCTTAAATTCAGGCTGTCACACAACAAAATGTGGAAAAAGTCAAGAGGTGTAAATACTTTCTGAAGGCACTGTATCTACCCATCTCCATCCCAGAAGACAGTCCAGATTGTCTTTTTACTAAAAACATGGGGAATGGGGAGAACTTTGAGCGAGAAAGACTGAATAAATAAGCTGAGCGTTTAGTCGTTTTATTGGGCTGTCCTTCCTGATGAAAGGCCTTAAGGAAGATGTTAAATACACAGACTTAACTCAGAGCCATTCATGAATACAGTTGTAATTAGTTACTACGATCCAGACCTGACCCAGGTGGACAACCACCATTGACCTTAAAGGCCAAGTTTATGAACATGATATAAAATGTCTCACTGTCACTTGGAGACAAACCCCCCTTGAGACAATGACAGGGGAGTGACTGATGTACTTTGAGCTAGAACTACACATAGGCCCATATAGTAGGGAATGGGGACGAGAGGTCGACCGATTAATCGGAATGGCCGATTTCAAGTTTTCATAAGAATAGGTAATTGGCATTTTTGGACACCGATTGTGGGCGATTACATTGCACTCCATGAGGAGACTGCGTGGCAGGCTGACTACCTGTTACGTGAGTGCAGCAAGAAGCCAAGGTAATTTGCTAGCTAGCATTAAATTGATCTTATAAAAAACAATCAATCTTCACATAATCACTAGTTAACTGCACATGGTTGATGATATTACTAGTTTAACTAGCTTGTCCTGCATATAATCAATGCGGTGCCTGTTAATTTCTCATCGAATCACAGCCTACTTCGCCAAACGGGTGATGATTTAACAAGCGCATTCGCGAAAAAAGCACTGTCGTTGCACCAATGTGTACCTAACCATAAACATCAATGCCTTTCTTTAAAATCAATACACAAGTATATATTTTTAAAACCTGCATATTTAGTTAAAAGAAATTCATGTTAGCAGGGAATATTAACTAGGGAAATTGCGTCACTTCTCTTGCGTTCAGTGCAAGCAGAGTCAGGGTATATGCAGCAGTTTGGGCCGCCTGGCTCGTTGCGAACTGTGTGAAGACCATTTATTCCTAACAAAGATTAAGTCTATGATTTGATATTTGATAGAGCAGTCTGACTGAGTGGTGGTAGGCAGCAGCAGGCTCATAAGCATTCATTCAAACAGCACTACTGCATTTGCCAGCAGCTCTTCGCTGTGCTTCAAGCATTGAGCTGTTTATGACTTCAAGTCTATCAACTCCCGAGATTAGGCTGCTGTAACCGATGTGAAATGGCTAGCTAGTTAGCAGGGTGCGCGCTAATAGCGTTTCAATCGGTGACGTCACTAGCTCTGAGACCTTGAAGTAGTTGTTCCCCTTGCAATGTAAGGGCCAAGGCTTTTGTGGAGCGATGGGTAACGATGCATCGAGGGTGGCTGTTGTCGATGTAACCCTGGTTCGAGCCCAGGTAGGGGCGAGGAGTGGGACGGAAGCTATACTGTTACACTGGCAATACTATAGTGCCTATAAGAACATCCAATAGTCAAAGGTATATGAAATACAAATGGTATAGAGAGAAATAGTCCTATAATTCCTACAATAACTACAACCTAAAACTTCTTACCTGGGAATATTGAAGACCCATGTTAAAAGGAACCACCAGCTTTCATATGTTCTCATGTTCTGAGCAAGGAACTTAAATATTAGCTTTCTTACATGGCACATATTGCACTTTTACTTTCTTCTGCAACACTTAGTTTTTGCATTATTTAAACCAAATTGAACATGTTTCATTATTTATTTGAGGCTAAATTGATTTTATTGATGTATTATACTAAGTTAAAAATAAAAGTGTTCAGTCAGTATTGTTGTAATTGTTATTATTACAAATAAATAAATAAAATCTGACAATTAATCGGTATCGGCTTTTTTGGTCCTCCAATAATCGGTATCGGCGTTGAAAAATCATAATCGGTCAATCTCTAATAGGGACAGTCCAGTAGTAGGGGATTTGGGGAAAGGAAGAGAAACATGGTCATGTACAGGCAGTTACCAAAGCAGGGCATGCCAAGCGATCGAAGAGACACAACGAATCCTGAGTGGTTAGGTCACATACAGATAGGGTTACTTAGTGAGGTCTGTTGTCAGTCATGGTGCTCTCTGTGAAAGCACGCTTTTCTCTCCTCGCTCTCATGCAACCTCTCTGCTAAGGCTACTTACTCGGCGGGAGAGCCCATCTCCGTTGGCTTGGCTGGATGTGTACAGATTAACGTACTCTCCCTCCCCGCCTTCCTCGTTAGCGCTTTCGCTCTACGGGGGGAAAAGAAAGACAGCAAAGAGAATGACAGATGCTTGGAAAAAGCAAATGTGGTTCCGAATGCGAAAGCTTCTCACAACTAGCCGGACAAAACAAACAAGTACCTATATCATCTCAAATGAAGCCACTAAGAACCAACTGTTCCAATCACCACAGCATACATAGAGCTGCAGACTTGTTTTTTTTAAACCTAGGGTTTGGCCTATTTTCAAGGATAAGAACATCACATCACCGACATTGAAACAGCCCTTTGCTAACAATGTTTATACCTTACTCCAGATCTGTGCTCTTCTTCAAAAGCACCCCCCCTGTCAAACGCAATCCCATTTTCTTTTCGCACAGTGCCTAACACTTGTCACAACACACAGCTAGGGCTCACCAAAGAGGTTTGACGAGTGTCAGAGAAAGAAGAGTCAGTGAGAAGACCGATAGCAAGAGAGCTGTCCAGAGAGCCGTTGGCCACCAGCACAGGGTCAGGGCTGCCACTGCCCGGGGCCGCTAGGTCCATGCTCTGTGATTGGTGGACAATGGGAGAGTGGGAAGAGACAGATGAGAGAAGATATGGAATGGAAGATTGGCAGAGAGGTGCAAAGTCCTGAGAATAGGACCGGAGAACTGTCTTATGCTGAAAGAGCGAGGGCGAGAAATGAGAAGGAAAGAGAAAGAGAGATTAAGACAAAAGCTACTTGAGAGATCTAAAAGGTCAAAGAGAAATAGATCATTGAGAGAGATGCATCGGCATACTTTCCATCAGAGAACAATATGACTGTAGGCTATATTGTCTGTATCTGACTGGTCAGTCAGTTACTAGAATTGCCAAATCAACTCAGTCTCTTCAAAATGACATATTCACAAAATGTGCTTGTTGTAACTTGTAACAGATCTGTTGAATATCTCATGCATATAGGTTTAATTGAAACCAAGTCAAAAGGGTGCAACAAGGATCAATGGTTCTTCAGCAAGAACAGATCAATTGTCCTCATCATTGCTCCAAAACTAGAATGATTAGACAAAGAAGAATACAGAACATTAATTTGCTGCGTTTGTGTCATAATAGTTCTGGATTGTGTTCAAGCCCCAGTTTTAAATTAATGACATCCGCTAATATAAATAACACATTTCACAAATTCTGGATGAAAACAACTGCATGCTTTCTCGCTTTCTCTCTTTCTCTCTGACAGAGATTGCCATTTATTGTATAAATATTGAGGGGTCTGATAAGAGAGTGAAGAATGAACGTGTGTCTGCCAGTGTGTGTGTTTTTTGCACAATATACTCCCTTATCAGTAGCTGAACATGTCTACAATGGCTAATGGCTAATAAATTAACGTATTGGTGTCAATACTTCTAAAGCAGAAGCGCAGTCAAGTCTGTGGCGGAGCAGACAAGGTTTCAACTGGTATTGGTTTTCTTTTCAAATACTTCTGATGCACTTGATCGAGCTTGCCTGACACGGTGGGACCAATTAAATAGTTCCCAAAGTGCAACACTTTCATTTAATATAGCACCACACTTTGCCCGTGACTTTCCAGGTTAAATAAAACGTTTTAGAAAGAAAACAAATACTATTTAAAGCCAAGTCTACTGTAGAGAGTGAGAAGATCAGAGAATCAGAAAGGCAGGCAGACAAGCCAACTGAGAGTCACTCACCATAGGGGTGGTCAGGGAGGAGTTAGAGACTGACATGCTGAGAGCAGCCCGCGTCTCCTCCTCCACCACCACTGCAGCCTGCGACTGCTGAAGGTGGCAGGAGAGAGAGGACGAGGAAGAGGACGAGGAAGAGGCAGAGTGGGAGGCCTGGAAGGGGGGGGAAAGGAGAGTGTGGGGGAAGGAGAAAGTAGAAAGAGAGGAGCAGAGAGAAAGTACAGTGGGAGATGTTAGTTAGCAAAAGAAGACGTAGGTCTACGGAGATAGTTAAGCCCAATCTAGAAGCAGCAGAAAACAATAGGCTTGATGGACTAAAAGAATGCTACGGCAGACAAAGTGTTAAAATAGAAACACACTAGTGCTTTCTAATATTCTACTGTTACCTCTGTGTTATGCATCGCTCTGATGGAGGCCGGGCTTTCCAAAAAAAAAAGGAATGAGATTTGATGAGTGCAATGGAAAATGAAGCCCCAAAATGTTTTACTTAATTTTTTATTTAAAACGCATCATCATGATGATGTGGCCGGTGACACTGCTGGGAACTAGTCCGCGTTCACATCCTTGTCGGAACTAGGAAACTCCAACATTTCCGACTTGCTGATTTGTTGAACGCAGTTACCATGTCGGAAATGTCAGAGTTTCCGTGGAACTTATCAACAGTAGACTAAAGGAAAAAAATACTAAAATATAGTTTGAGTGGATTTTCCCTTTAACCCGTTTCACCTAAGCATTTACATAAATTATCCTATCCTTTGTCATTAGTTCCCCTAACTGCCAACGTAAATTCATTCCATGATTCTCCTTTGTTGTTAAGGCACAACAAGCAACCTGGTCTCAGAGAAATAGTATAATACTATACATGCACCAAGATGTATATCATCCAATTCGTATGCTATTGTATGTCCAGGTAAGATGTTTGATACTATACATCCTATAATTAGTATGATATTGTATGATCTATGCATAGTCAACTTACCCCTACCTACATCTACAAATGACCTATTTTTAAAAACTTTATATAAAAACTGCATTGTAGGTTAAGGGCTTGAAAGTAATCATTTCACAGTAAGGTCTACACCTGTTGGATTCTGCGCATGTGACTAATAACATTTGATTTTGATCGCTACTCCATTCATTAAAAAAAAAATATATATAAAAAAAGTGTACCTTTATTTAACTAGGCAAGTCATAATGCAACCTAACGTAACATAATATATCATACTAAATGGAGTGCCACAGATTTACGTACAGAATAATACGAATTGCCCTGAGACCACGTTGAACTATGCCTACATACTGTGCAAAGCACATCACTGGCCTAAATGGAAATAATTAGCTACTGTATCAGAAGTGAGTGGACATTCTGCTCAGGTAGAAGTCTATTCATTCTGGCAATCAGAAAGTACACAATGTGGACATGTCAGTTAACAACCGCCAGCAAAGAAACAACTTTTTGATTACATGAAACAAACACCCTTTCCTCTCCCTCCCTACATCCAGGAGCGCATCTTTCACTGGGACGGGGGGGACATGTCCCCCGCCACATTCTGACCCCTCCAGTTTTATCATTGGAATGTGATACAAAACGAGGCAACGGTGTGCTTTAGGACCATGCAGACGTCTCAGAGCGGTCTGGTAGCCTGTTTGGCGTGTTTATCCGACTGGATACATTTCATTTTTAAATGTTTATGTCCCTCCCACTTCTAAAACCAAAGTTGTGACCCTGTCTACATCTATAGCTTAAGTTCAAACCAATCCTTGTTTTATTTCCCTGCTCCCCAGAGGATTCTGTGATAGGTCTTAATCCTCACCCACTATGAACTGGGCATGCAGTAATCCACAAGGTCAAATAATAGGAGAAAAATGTGCAGAAATGTTCCATTTTCGTTTCTCACATTTTGATCCGCTTTAGATATGTTTAAAAATATCCGTAAATCTGGATAAACCTTGAGCATGGATCGACTCATTTATATCGCGGTCATGCTTTTTTTTTTCTTGCAGAGCAAATTACTTTTTCCAACCATGAATGTCTGGTAGAGAGATTATGGCATTGAATATAATCTGGGAAGTAAACTACTACAGCCTTGCAGAGGCCTGAAACAAACATAACAAATGGCCAAAATGATGAAAACAAATTCAATTCAAATACAGTGGTGGGATGTAAGATGGGACATCATGGAGGACAAGTCTGTACTAAAGGCCAATCGTCTTATGCCGGCGGAAAAAAACACATCTTACTGAGAAGTGGTAGTAATTTAAATTGTACCGTTGCACTGATTTGTATTTGTTGTTAAGATGTTTTTTTTATGATGCAAAAGTTAGCCTACTGGTTAAGTTCCCTTGAGCAAGGCACTTAACCCTAATTTGCTCCAGGGGTGCCGTACTACTATGGCTGACCCTGTAAAGCAACACATTTCTCTGCACCTATCCGGTGTATGTGACAATAAAACATGTCTTTTAAAATGTTTTCTCTATGTATTGAAGTAGAGTTTGGAGATGAGTTACCACTAGACTCTGCTTGCCTTCTGGATGTTTAGGACTTAACACCCTGCTTTTCTTCTTCTATGTTATACAGATGGGCTAAAACATCATGGACTCACTCACCACTCAATCCTACACACTTGGTACAATATATGATAAGAAAATGAGTTTCCTGAAATGCATATGTATTGGGCCTTGGTAAGTGATGGATGTGTGTGAACAGGGTGTGTGGATGGGCTGGCGTACTGCATGTTGTAACACTGGGGAGTGTGAGGCCTCAGTGTGGCTTCAGTGTGAGGTGAGGGGCTATAGTTTACCAGCTGCCTCTGTTTGGGTGGCAGTGCCGGGGGTGGGAGGGGCTCGTGGACAGAGTCGCTGCTGCTAAACGAGTCATTGAAGCCGTAGACTTCCTGGAAGTGCTTGTTGCGTTGCTCATAGATGCTCTTGCTCTGTGGCATCTGGTAGAAAACTGAGGGCTGGGGCTCCGAGTAGTCTTCCACAAACTGCATGTATTTCAGAACTGTGGGGGTGAGACGTGCACACACAGACGCACACACACACAGACGCACACACACGCACACACAGACGCACACACACACAGACGCACACAAACACAAACCAAAAAAAACAGGGGATATTACAATGACAATGCGCTTGCAGATGACAGTGTTCTTCAGATTATCCCAAACCGTTTACACATTGTTATAGTGTTTAGATGAGGAGGAAATTCTACATGTCAAACGTTGGTTTAAATGGAGCCCTTCACTTCCAATCCTGTAAATTGTAAAAATGAAAAAATGGTCGTGGTGTGCATTAAATACAATTTCAAAACAAGAAAATCGTATTTTGGGGGAGATGACAATGCTAGCCCTGTAGAAACCCTGACCATTCAGTCATTAGAACAGTGCTCTGCTGTTGAAAATCTAAATAAACAGGCTAGCGGAGGCACAAGTGCAGCCAAACCTGCTGGTCCTGGTTTTAAGCTCTTTATAGTGCTACTGAACATATAAAATGTGCTGATTACTACATAGTTATGGCCACCCTTCAACACATACGCTGAGAGGGTCAATCAGCACAAGCTCATTTCCTGCACAGCCGGGAGAGTCCCCTCCTCTATTAACTGACACATTCCATCAACAAATGCATTATTTCATGTGAGCTCACAGGGCTGGCGTAAGTGAAACCTTCAGGCCTCTGTGTGTGTGTGTGTGTGTGTGTGTGTGTGTATGTGTGCGCACAGGGCTCCTAGCTGTGGACTCATCCACACACACCCCCACAGGGCCAGCCTGCAGCACAAACATGAAGCGCATGGAACTCCCAACGGCTCTTCATTCAGCAGCAGCAGCATGTCCTATCCAACATGGCTGGCTCCATTGTGATGGTCTAGCTAGCAGACAGAGGGTTGAGGGCAAGATGGAACAACCAAATCCTATAGGAACATAATAAGTATGGCAGATCTGCAGGGATAACAAGCATGTATCAGACGGACACACCTGCCCAATAAAGGTGTCCAAATGCTTCCCAGTCGAAACAGAGCGGAGGCAAAATCTATTCAATAGGATTGGTTACTGGGAAAGTTTAACCGAAAACGATTTTTGCATTAGTTTTCAAAAAAAAAATGTGAATCATTTGTCATAGAGTTTTGCTCTCACTTTAAAATGATTTGCTTACAAGTTTTTGGGGTTTGATGTCTTATTTATACAATTCTGTGCATTTTGCTTTTAATTGTTGGGTTTTTGATTTCAACATCCATTATTTCACCCGTCCTGAAAATATAATGTTAATATTCTCAACTTTATTTTTCATGTTCACGATTTATTTTATTTTGAATTCAATACAAATGGCGTGAAATTGACCCCATAGAAGTCTACGCCCCTTCATCGGTGATTGGTCAACAGTATGGATTCTTCAATAGTCTTTGCTGTCATTCAACAAGAGATTACTCTTTTTCTTGCACACTTTTTCATTCACAAAATACTGCACCAAACATCTTAGATGTATTATCGAAGATATCCTCGGCAAAAACATCAAAAAATAAATGACAGATTTTTTGGCAGGGTAGCCTAGTGGTTAGCACGTTGGACTAGTAACCGAAAGGTTGCAAGTTCAAATCCCCGAGCTGACAAGGTACAAATCTGTCGTTCTGCCCCTGAACAGGCAGTTAACCCGCTGTTCCTAGGCCGTCATTGAAAATAACAATTTGTTCTTAACTGACTTGCCTAGTTAAATAAAGGAAAAATAAAAAATAAAATAAAAATTAATTCTAACTATTTTGAGGAAGTGTATACTTGCTAAGGCAAACAATACTATTGGTGCTTTTTTTCTTGTTTTTCAAGCAAAGGTCTTTTAAGGAAGTATAAGAGCACAATCGTTCGGTTCACCTAACCGTGTTTGGCTAGGCGCCAGCCGAACTGGAGCTTGCTGACGCCTTAAGGGTGCCGGGTTTTGTATGAACCCAGCCACAACCCCTACTGGGAAAAAAACATGGGACCCCAACGTTACACTGAGATAAAATATAATGTGTTCTATTTAATTCTGTGGTTTTATCATTATAGCACAGCAGTAGGCCTCCATGTGCATTATAGACATAGCTAAGGGGCCTAATCCGCTGTATTTGGAGTTTAAATGTCAAAATCCTGGTAACAGCAGAGATTGTATAAGGCTTTTTATGAATTATTTCTGCCTCCCCCTGACATCAGATACTCACTGTGACGGCTCTTCTTCTCAGGGAGTGGCGGTGGACTCTGAGGTACGTCTGTCGTCTCGCTTCCGCTGAACTCAGACACAAACCCCCCGGCGGTGTGGCACAGGGGCAAGATGTCGGGCGTGAACAGGGGAAAGGGGGGCACAGGCGGTAGGTCCTCCTCCATGAGGTTGTCGTACTGGGATGGGTGGCGCTCAAAGGAAACGCACCAGGATGAGCCCGAGTAGGAGCCGTCGGAAAAACCTGAGCAGGCGCCACCTCGGCGCTTCTTTTCTGGCAGGGCAGGGGGCGGCAGGGCGGAAGTCACGGAACAGCCCTGGAGGGAGCTGAAGTGGAGTTGTGCCAGCGGCGGACCGGGGCCAGGGCAGGAAGACTCGCTGTGGGACTCAGGCAGGGGGCTGAGGCACGCTCCCACTGGCACAGGAGTCATCTGCTCCAAGCTGGACAGGTCCTGGTGCAGGAAGTCGTAGTCCGGGTCGTAGTGGTCTGTGGTGTCTGTGGAGGGAGAGAGAGAGAGAGAGATGGGGGACAGGTGAGTCACCCCACAGAGCACTGAAAACAATGCCACACTGTCACTTTGGCATAAAATGTACTTTTCTCTAAAAACCCCACTCAGGAGCACAACAAACACATTGGCAGAATCTATTTTCATTAGGGGGTGAGGTGGGATATTGGGATTTCACAAAGGGTTGGTTTTGAAACTGATCCATGACACGTCAGTTGATCACAATGGAAAAGGCACAAAACGGTTCGCTTCTCTTTCCACTGAGAAAAGGGCCACCTGATGACTTGGTGCAATGTTCTTATCACCTTGACCGTCACTTTCTTGTCTTCGGTCCCAAAAGGTTTCAGCCGTGGTATTACAGCTTAGACTTTTTGAGGCCGCATCTCAATAGCATCGCATGGCTTCCTCTCCTCAACAAATTCCCAGTAAGCATCCACCATATTGCCCTGCTCCCTGCTATCCTGTTTCCAGACCGATGCAGATGAAGGAGAGGAGACTGCTTAAAGACTATTGAGATGCAGCCTTTGTGAAGTCTTGTCTCACAAGATGGTGGTCACAGCTCGTAAACAATGCTCAGTGCTGTTGGAGGTGGCAAGAACAAGAAGCTCCTGCCTGCGTGTGTTGACTCATTACACGCATCAGCAGCAGGCTTGTTTCCGCACACTGTGGCTGCCACATCAAGACAAACTATGGTGATCCCGTGGTGACCACGGTGCTCCTAATCAAAGAGACAGGCCTCTCTTGCTGAATCATCGCGGCTCCTCTCTAACCTAATGGGCTCATAATGGCTCCTCTCTAACCTAATGGGCGCATAGTGGCTCCTCTCTAACCTAATGGGCTCATAGAGGCTCCTCTCTACCTATTGGCTCATAGTGGCTCCTCTCTAACCTAATGGGCTCATAGTGGCTCCTCTCTAACCTAATGGGCTCATAGTGGCTCCTCTCTACCCCAATGGGCTCATAGTGGCTCCTCTCTAACCTAATGGGCTCATAGTGGCTCCTCTCTAACCTAATGGGCTCATAGTGGCTCCTCTCTACCCCAATGGGCTCATAGTGGCTCCTCTCTACCCCAATGGGCTCATAGTGGCTCCTCTCTAACCCAATGGGTTCATAGTGGCTCCTCTCTAACCTAATGGGCTCATAGTGTCTCCTCTCAAACCTAATGGGCTCATAGTGTCTCCTTTCTAACCTAATGGGCTCATAGTGGCTCCGCTCTACCCCAATGGGCTCATAGTGGCTCCTCTCTACCCCAATGGGCTCATAGTGGCTCCTCTCTACCCCAATGGGCTCATAGTGGCTCCTCTCTAACCTAATGGGCTCATAGTGGCTCCTCTCTAACCTAATGGGTTCATAGTGGCTCCTCTCTAACCTAATGGGTTCATAGTGGCTCCTCTCTAACCTAATGGGCTCATTGTGGCTCCTCTCTAACCTAATGGGCTCATTGTGGCTCCTCTCGAAAACCAATGGGATCCTCTCTACCCAATGGGCTCCTCTCCAATCAGGCCTCTGTGAAGCCAGTGCAGGAACATGTAACTCATATGTGTTTGTGTTGTGTGTGAGTTTCATGTGTGTGTGTTAGGGATGAGCATTTGAAATCTTTTGACTGTTCGAGTACTCGCATGAAAATAACATTTTTTTAGAACACAAGGGCCCGCACTGGATTTTTGGGTGCATTTTCCTAGATGTCATAAGATTGCAACATCGCGTAATTTATCATAACCATTACAAACAAATCCTAATAGCTAAATTGCCTCAATAAAAAAGCAAGTGCCATGTAAGATGAATTTATTGAAACCATAATATCAACTGGTTATTATATTATATCTTGAAACACAATCTTCAAAAAGGCAGTAACCTGCTTGTAGAACTCTATGGCTGTGTAATGGCATAGCCTTGTTTTGTTCATTTAGTAGACAGACGCTCTTAATTCCTGAGCCCTTATCACAGTCAAGACACCTATTTTATAGTAAAAAAAACATGATGTAATATAAGAATAAAATATAACAGAATATTTATCCAAATTAATAAAGTTGCCAGTGTGAAGTAAGGCACATCTCATGCCTGGAGCAATTATTCTCAGAGAGGGATCATTTGAAACAGGGCTCAATTGGTTTGAGATGAAAGAAAAAATTCAGGGTTACAAACCAACATTTGTCTTGTTTTCGATATACAGACGTTCGATTTAATCTTCGGAATTTTCTAAATGGATGAACAATTCCACATTGAACACTGCATAGTGATGAATTATGGCCATGACATCTGTTTGGTGAGTAGGCATACAGTGGGAAGAAAAGGTATGTGAACCCTTTAGAATTATCTGGATTTCTGCATGAATTGGTCATCAAATGTTATCCGATTGTTTTTGTATTGTTTTTTATTTCACCTTTATTTAACCAGGTCGGCTTGTTGAGCACATCTTCATCTAAGTCACAACTATAGACAAACACAGTCTGCTTAAACTAATAACAAACAATTATAAATGTTCATGTCTTTATTGAACACACTGTGTAAACATTCACAGTGCAGGTTGGAAAAAGTATGTGAACCCTTTAATTTAAGGACCCACCCCCTTTTTTCAATTTTCACCTAAAATGACATACCCAAATCTAACTGCCTGTAACTCAAGCCCTGAAGCAAGGATATGCTTATTCTTGGTACCATTTGAAAGGAAACACTTTGAAGTTTGGGGAAATGTGAAAGGAATGTAGAAGAATATAACACACTAGATCTAATCTAGATCTAATTATACAAAGATAAAACCAACCAGTCTTGTGTATTTTTTTGTTGTACTATCATCCTTGAAATGCAAGAGAAAGACCATAATGTATTATTCCAGCCCAGCTGCAATTTAGATTTTGGCCACTAGATGGCAGCAGTGTATGTGCAAAGTTTGACTGATCCAATGAACCATTGCATTTCTGTTCAAAATGTTGTATCAAGACTGCCCAAAATGTGCCTAATTTGTTTATTAACCTTTTATAACTAGGGGGCGCTATTTTAATTTTTGGATGAAAAACGTTCCCGTTTTAAAAAAGATATTTTGTCACGAAAACGATGCTCGACTATGCATATAAATTGACAGCTTTGGAAAGAAAACACTGACGTTTCCAAAACTGCAAAGATTTGTCTGAGTGCCACAGAACTGATGTTACAGAAAAAACCCAGATAAAAATACAATCAGGAAGTGCCGCATTTTTTTAAACCGCCTCATGGCAATGACTCCTTATATGGCTGTGGAGGAGCTAGGAGTCAGCTTACGTTTTCCACGTTTTCCCCAAGGTGTCTGCAGCATTGTGACGTATTTGTAGGCATATCATTGGAAGATTGACCATAAGAGACTACATCTACCAGGTGGTCACTTGGTGTCCTCCGTCGCAATTATTGCGTAATCTCCAGCTGCAGTATTTTTCCGTTTGCCTCTGATGAGAAACTGACTGCCACAAATGATTTTTCATCGAATAGAATTGTGAAAAACACCTTGAGGATTGATTCTAAACAACGTTTGTCATGTTTCTGTCGATATTATGGAGCTAATTTGGAAAAAGGTTCGGCATTGTGTTGACTGCATTTTCGGGGTTTTTTCTTAGCCAAACGTGATGAACAAAACGGAGCTATTTCTCTTACACAAATAATATTTTTGGAAAAAATGAACATTTGCTATCTAACTGAGAGTCTCGTCATTGAAAACAGCCGAAGTTCTTCAAAGGTAAATTATTTTATTTGAATGCTTTTCTTGTTTTTGTGAAAATGTTGCCTGCTGAATGCTAGGCTTAATGCTATGCTAGGCTATCAATACTCTTACACAAATGCTTGTGTAGCTTTGGTTGAAAAGCATATTTTGAAAATCTGAGATGACAGTGTTGTTAACAAAAGGCTAAGCTTGTGTTTCAATATATTTATTTCATTTAATTTGCGATTTTCATGAATAGGAAACGTTGCGTTATGGTAATGAGCTTGAGGCTATGATTACGCTCCCGGATACGGGTTTGGAGTCGCAAGAAGTTAATAACTTTTCATGTTCAAAACTCTAGAATGGAATTCTTTCACTGTAATAGCTACTGTAAATTGGACAGTGCAGTTAGATTAACAAGAATTAAAGCTGTCTGACAATATCATCATCATATGTCTATGTCCTGGGAAATTTTCTTGCTACTTACAACCTCATGCTAATCGCATTAGCCTACGTTAGCTCAACCGTCCCGTGGAAGGGACACCGATCCCGAAGAAGTTTAATAACAGGTTGACTCTCCTTTGGCAGCAATAACCTCAACCAAACGTTTTCCGTAGTTGCGGATCAGACCTGCACAACGGTCAGGAATATTCAGCAATATTATTGGAATGTCTGGTGTGAACCGCTCTCTTGAGGTCATGCCACAGCATCTCAATCGGGTTGAGTGCAGGACTGACTGGGCCACTCCAGAAGGTGTATTTTCTTCTGTTGAAGACATTCTGTTGTTGATTCACTTCTGTCTTTTGGGTTGTTGTCCTGTTGCATCACCCAACTTCTGTTGAGCTTCAATTGGCAGACAGATAGACTTACATTCTCCTGCAAAATGTCTTGATAAACTTGGGAATACATTTTTCTGTCGATGATAGCAAGATGTCCAGACCCTGAGGCAGCCCCAAACCATGATGCTCCCTCCATCACAGTTTACAGTTGGGATGAGTTTTTGATGGTGTGTGGTGCCTTTTTTCTCTCCACACATAGTGTTGTGGGTTCCTTCCAAACAACTCAACTTTAGTTTAATCTGTCCACAGAATATTTTGCCAGAAGCGCTGTGGAACATCCAGGAGCTCTTTTGCAAACTTCAGACGTGTAGCAATGGGTTTTTTTGGATAGCAGTGGCTTCTTCCATGGTGTCCTCCCATGAACATCATTATTGTCGTAGACTCGTCAACAGAGATGTTAGCATCTTCCAGAGATTTCTGTAAATCTTTAGCTGACACTCTAGGATTCTTCTTAACCTCATTGAGAATTCTGCACTGTGAGCTTGCAGTCATCTTTGCAGGATGGCCACTCCCAGGGAGAGTAGCAACAATGCTGAACTTTCTCCATTTATAGACAATTTGTCTTACCGTGGACTGATGGACATCAAGGCTTTTAGAGATACTTTTGTAACCTTTTCAAACTTAATGCAAGTCAACCATTCTAAATCTTAGGTCTTCTGAAATCCCTTTTGTTCGAGGCATGGTTGACATCAGACAATGCTTCTCGTTAATAGAAAACTCAAATTTTATGAGCGTTTTTTTATGGGGCAGGGCAGCCCCAACCAAAATCTCCAATCTCGTCTCATTGATTCGACTCCAGGTTAGTTGACTCCTGACTCCAATTAGCTTTTGGAGAAGTCATTAGCCTAGGGGTTCACATACTTTTTCAACCCTACACTATGAATGTGTAAATTATGTATTCAATATAGACAAGAAAAATACAATAATGGGTTATTAGTTTAAGCACAGTGTTTGTCTATTGTTGCAATGAAAATCAGATCAAATTTTATGTAAAATTTATGCAGAAATCCAGGTAATTCCAAAGGGTTCACATACACTACCGTTCAAAAGGTGGGGGTCACTTAGAAATTTCTAATGGCAGCTTCATTAAATAGTACCCGCACAACACCAGTCTCAACGTCAACAGTGAAGAGGCGACTCCGGGATGCTGGCCTTCTAGGCAGAGTTTTTCTATCCAGTGTCTTTTGCCCATCTTTCTTTTTACTGGCCATTCTGAGATATGTTTTTTTCTTTGCAACTCTGCCTAGACGGCCAGCATTCCGGAGTCTCCTCTTCACTGTTGACGTTGAGACTGGTGTTTTGCGGGTACCTTTTAATTAAGCTGCCAGTTGAGGACTTGTGAGGCATCTGTTTCTCAAACGAGACACTCTAATGTACTTGTCCTCTTGCTCAGTTGTGCATCGGGGCCTCCCACTCCTCTTTCTATTCTGGTTAGCGCCAGTTTGCGCTGTTGTGTTATGGGAGTAGTACACAGCGTTGTACGAGATCTTTCGTTTCTTGGCAATTTCTCAGATGGAATAGCCTTCATTTCTCAGAACAAGAATAGACTGACGAGTTTTAGAAGAAATTCCTTTGTTTCTGGACATTTTGAACCTGTAATCAAACCCACAAATGCTGATGCTCCAGATACTCAATTAACCTAAAGAAGGCCAGTTTTATTGATTCTTTAATCAGCAAAACAGTTTTCAGCTGTGCTAACATAATTGCAAAATGGTTTTCTAACGATCAATTAGCCTTTTAAAATTATAAACTTGGATTAGCTAACACAACGTGCCATTGGAACACAGGAGTGATGGTTGCTGATAATGGCCTCTACGCCTATGTAGATGTTCCATTAAAAAAAATCTGCCGTTTCCAGCTACAATAGTAATTTACAACATTAACAATGTCGACACTGTATATCTGATCAATGATGTTATTTTAATGGACAAAAAATGTGCTTTATTTCAAAAACAAGGACATTTCTAAGTGACCCCAAACTTTTGAACGTTAATGTACGTTTTCTTGCCACTGCATGCTTGATGTTTCTGATGAAAATACGCTCTTTGTCAAACTAATGTTTTTGCATATTGTCCGTGTGGAACCTGTCTATGTTTTGGGGGGTTATAGCCTAGGCTAACTATTTCTAAATGGCACTAGCCGTTTGCAAAGTAGCTTAAGCGGAAAATAGACAGGACACAATTATTCAAAAACTGCAGCTCGTTGTTGGAACACATTTTTCTACTTCAATCAACCTGTCCATTTTGAATTTGTGATAAAACTGTCATAATTTGTAAGGAATGTAGCTTGTGTATTCCATCAGTTACATATATTTTTATAGACAATTATTTCTGTAAACCTAACAGGAGCTTGTGTGTGCACTGAGCACGTGCGGAGGGAGAGGTTGGATTGGAATTGAGTGAATATGACACGAAATACTGCCCAAACGGTCAAGTAAAATGTACAAATGGAACACTAGAGTCAAAGCAAATTAATGTTGTCTTAAAGACAACATTTGACTTGCCCATTCGGGTAGGCACAAAGCACATTCCACCAAATAGTTTACATTATTTGAAAAATAAAATGGATCTCTGGTTAAAGATGGAGCTTTGACGCCTGTTTGAGTACTCACCCAGAGCCTCACTGCTGGTGTTGCGTGAGCACTGCCCACTGTCCATTGTCCAGGACAGCTGCCCGTCGGACTTGCTCAGCTTGCCCATGCTATTGCAGGGGGATATGCGCGGCGACTCCCCTCCATAGTAATGACTGCCCCCAGAGAAGCGCCGCTGCAGGGCATCCACCTCGTACTCCTGCCAACCAGAGAGAGGTGACAAGACCCGCTTTAGTGGAAAAATACATAATAGCCGGCAAAAAAGAAACAGTGCAAGAAATGGCTTATATATGTCACACCCCGGTGTAAAACTTAGCAAAATCCAAAATGGCAACGTATTCCCTATGGGGCCTGGCCAGAAGTAGTACACTATACTGAATATGGTGCCATTTCAGACACAGCCCCAGTGTGTGTAGCTGCTCCTTCCACTGTACCTGTTTGTGGAGGCCGATGCCCATGAAAGACTGGAGTCACTGTACCTGTTTGTGGAGGCCGATGCCCATGAAAGACTGGAGTCACTGTACCTGTTTGTGGAGGCCGATGCCCATGAAAGACTGGAGTCACTGTACCTGTTTGTGGAGGCCGATGCCCATGAAAGACTGGAGTCACTGTACCTGTTTGTGGAGGCCGATGCCCATGAAAGACTGGAGTCACTGTACCTGTTTGTGGAGGCCGATGCCCATGAAAGACTGGAGTCACTGTACCTGTTTGTGGAGGCCGATGCCCATGAAAGACTGGAGTCACTGTACCTGTTTGTGGAGGCCGATGCCCATGGGAAGACTGGAGCCACTGGTGGCACGGCTCATGGGGGCCACTACTGCCACCCGGGTGGGTGAGGGGGCAGACTGGCGCTTCTTTGGAGGCAGAGCAGGAGGACTGGTGGGGGAGAAGAAGGTGACATCATTTAAATATGAAGCAGCGTGCAATGTCCATCAATGCAACGCATTCCAAAAGCCACGCATGTAGCCCTAGCCAGTATGTATGTGTAGTATGTATTATGTAGTATGTATGGTGAAGGGAGGTTGGGAAAAGACTGCACTGACACTGGCCTGGGTGGGTTGAGAGATAATATACAATATCTGACACTTTCCGAGAGCCTTCTGTAGTAGCAGAACAATGGGAAAAATGTGCAGTGCACGGGTCACTGCCTGGCTGCTTTTTCCCACTCCACAAACAGATAGTGGTGGAGAGAGCAGCAGCTACTGAATTGTTTCCACACCGCAGTGCACACAGATGGCCCAATGACGAGATTCAGGGCAGGCATTAGATTCTTGCTACGTAAGCTTAACTTTCTGAACATTCGAGACGTGTAGTCCACTTGTCATTCCAATCTCCTCTGCATTAGCGTAGCCTCTTCTCTAGCCTGTCAACTATGTGTCTGTCTATCCCTGTTCTCTCCTCTCTGCACAGACCATACAAACGCTCCACACCGCATGGCCGCGGCCACCCTAATCTGGTGGTCCCAGCGCGCACGACCCACGTGGAGTTCCAGGTCTCCGGTAGCCTCTGGAACTGCCGATCTGCGGCCAACAAGGCAGAGTTCATCTCAGCCTATGCCTCCCTCCAGTCCCTCGACTTCTTGGCTCTGACGGAAACATGGATCACCACAGACAACACCGCTACTCCTACTGCTCTCTCTTCGTCCGCCCACGTGCTCTCGCACACCCCGAGAGCTTCTGGTCAGCGGGGTGGTGGCACCGGGATCCTCATCTCTCCCAAGTGGTCTCTCTTTCTCTCTTTCTCCCCTTACCCATCTGTCTATTGCCTCCTTTGAATTCCATGCTGTCACAGTTACCAGCCCTTTCAAGCTTAACATCCTTATCATTTATCGCCCTCCAGGTTCCCTCGGAGAGTTCATCAATGAGCTTGATGCCTTGATAAGCTCCTTTCCTGAGGACGGCTCACCTCTCACAGTTCTGGGCGACTTTAACCTCCCCACGTCTACCTTTGACTCATTCCTCTCTGCCTCCTTCTTTCCACTCCTCTCCTCTTTTGACCTCACCCTCTCACCTTCCCCCCCTACTCACAAGGCAGGCAATACGCTCGACCTCATCTTTACTAGATGCTGTTCCTCCACTAACCTCATTGCAACTCCCCTCCAAGTCTCCGACCACTACCTTGTATCCTTTTCCCTCTCATCCAACACTTCCCACATTGCCCCTACTCGGATGGTATCGCGCCGTCCCAACCTTCGCTCTCTCTCCCCCGCTACTCTCTCCTCTTCCATCCTATCATCTCTTCCCTCTGCTCAAACCTTCTCCAACCTATCTCCTGATTCTGTCTCCTCAACCCTCCTCTCCTCCCTTTCTGCATCCTTTGACTCTCTATGTCCCCTATCCTCCAGGCCGGCTCGGTCCTCCCCTCCCGCTCCGTGGCTCGACGACTCATTGCGAGCTCACAGAACAGGGCTCCGGGCAGCCGAGCGGAAATGGAGGAAAACTCGCCTCCCTGCGGACCTGGCATCCTTTCACTCCCTCCTCTCTACATTTTCCTCCTCTGTCTCTGCTGCTAAAGCCACTTTCTACCACTCTAAATTCCAAGCATCTGCCTCTAACCCTAGGAAGCTCTTTGCCACCTTCTCCTCCCTCTTGAATCCTCCTCCCCCTCCCCCCCTCCTCCCTCTCTGCAGATGACTTCGTCAACCATTTTGAAAAGAAGGTCGACGACATCCGATCCTCGTTTGCTAAGTCAAACGACACCGCTGGTTCTGCTCACACTGCCCTACCCTGTGCTCTGACCTCTTTCTCCCCTCTCTCTCCAGATGACATCTCGCGTCTTGTGACGGCCGGCCGCCCAACAACCTGCCCGCTTGACCCTATCCCCTCCTCTCTTCTCCAGACCATCTCCGGTGACCTTCTCCCTTACCTCACCTCGCTCATCAACTCATCCCTGACCGCTGGCTACGTCCCTCCCGTCTTCAAGAGAGCGAGAGTTGCACCCCTTCTGAAAAAACCTACACTCGATCCCTCCGATGTCAACAATTACAGACCAGTATCCCTTCTTTCTTTTCTCTCCAAAACTCTTGAACGTGCCGTCCTTGGCCAGCTCTCCCGCTATCTCTCTCAGAATGACCTTCTTGATCCAAATCAGTCAGGTTTCAAGACTAGTCATTCAACTGAGACTGCTCTTCTCTGTATCACGGAGGCGCTCCGCACTGCTAAAGCTAACTCTCTCTCCTCTGCTCTCATCCTTCTAGACCTATCGGCTGCCTTCGATACTGTGAACCATCAGATCCTCCTCTCCACCCTCTCCGAGTTGGGCATCTCCGGCGCGGCCCACGCTTGGATTGCGTCCTACCTGACAGGTCGCTCCTACCAGGTGGCGTGGCGAGAATCCGTGTCCTCACCACGTGCTCTCACCACTGGTGTCCCCCAGGGCTCTGTTCTAGGCCCTCTCCTATTCTCGCTATACACCAAGTCACTTGGCTCTGTCATAACCTCACATGGTCTCTCCTATCATTGCTATGCAGACGACACACAATTAATCTTCTCCTTTCCCCCTTCTGACGACCAGGTGGCGAATCGCATCTCTGCATGTCTGGCAGACATATCAGTGTGGATGACGGATCATCACCTCAAGCTGAACCTCGGCAAGACGGAGCTGCTCTTCCTCCCGGGGAAGGACTGCCCGTTCCATGATCTCGCAATCACGGTTGACAACTCCATTGTGTCCTCCTCCCAGAGCGCTAAGAACCTTGGCGTCATCCTGGACAACACCCTGTCGTTCTCAAATAACATCAAGGCGGTGGCCCGTTCCTGTAGGTTCATGCTCTACAACATCCGCAGAGTACGACCCTGCCTCACACAGGAAGCGGCGCAGGTCCTAATCCAGGCACTTGTCATCTCCCGTCTGGATTACTGCAACTCGCTGTTGGCTGGGCTCCCTGCCTGTGCCATTAAACCCCTACAAGTCATCTAGAACGCCGCAGCCCGTCTGGTGTTCAACCTTCCCAAGTTCTCTCACGTCACCCCGCTCCTCCGCTCTCTCCACTGGCTTCCAGTTGAAGCTCGCATCCGCTACAAGACCATGGTGCTTGCCTACGGAGCTGTGAGGGGAACGGCACCTCAGTACCTCCAGGCTCTGATCAGGCCCTACACCCAAACAAGGGCACTGCGTTCATCCACCTCTGGCCTGCTCGCCTCCCTACCACTGAGGAAGTACAGTTCCCGCTCAGCCCAGTCAAAACTGTTCGCTGCTCTGGCCCCCCAATGGTGGAACAAACTCCCTCACGACGCCAGGACAGCGGAGTCAATCACCACCTTCCGGAGACACCTGAAACCCCACCTCTTTAAGGAATACCTAGGATAGGATAAAGTAATCCTTCTCACCCCCCTTAAAAGACCTAGATGCACTATTGTAAAGTGGCTGTTCCACTGGATGTCATAAGGTGAAAGCACCAATTTGTAAGTCGCTCTGGATAAGAGCGTCTGCTAAATGACTTAAATGTAAATGTAAGAAGTTGAGGATATACTCTATGCCAGTTAGGGAGTGGGGTGAGGGTGACAAGGCAAGTCCCCAGGGAGGAGAAAAATAAAAATGAATTACCACAAAAAAGAACGACAAAATCTGCAGTGTGCCCCTGCGTAAGACACACAGACCGCTGTCGAGAGCTACCCTGCTGTGGGCAAGGTGAAATTCAGAGAGCTACCCGCACCTGCTGCGGGTAAGATGAAATTCAGAGAGCTACCAGCACCTGCTGTGTGCAAGGTGACATTCAGAGAGCTACCCGCACCTGCTGCGGGCAAGGTGACATTCAGAGAGCTACTCGCACCAGTTGCGGGATAAGTGAAATTCAGAGAGCTACCCGTACCTGCTGCGGGATAAGTGAAATTCAGAGAGCTACCCGTACCTGCTGCGGGATAAGTGAAATTCAGAGAGCTACTGTTGGGAGCAGAAAGAAAGACAAAGAGCCTTTAAGGATTTAGAAGTGTCTGGATATGCTGCTGTCCAGTGTGTTTGTGGTGGGCTCTGGAATCTGGTCCATTTCCATTCCTTGTCGTCACTCTCTGGCCGTAAACTCGCCAGCCTCTGCCGAGCACAGTTTCTCCCAAAAGAAAAGAGCCTCAGAGATGGTGCCGTGACAGTTCTCACCAGAGGAAGTCTAATTTCTGACACCTCCCTTTTTTACCCCCTTCAAAGTCTATAAAGCTTTCTAAAGAATCAAGACTACTTATAACACACAGTTTCCCAGCTATTGTACCTCTCTTGTCTTCTTGTAAAGAGACGAGCGGCAACCACATTGGCCTGTAATCCAAGGACATTCAATGTGATGAGTGGTATACAATGAACGTTTTTCAGTTGATAAATTGGTGTTGGCTTCAAGAGAGCTGTGT
This sequence comes from Oncorhynchus nerka, assembly GCF_034236695.1. NCBI lineage: Eukaryota > Metazoa > Chordata > Actinopteri > Salmoniformes > Salmonidae > Oncorhynchus > Oncorhynchus nerka. Next base: position 20,482,851 of record NC_088422.1, on the reverse strand, counting down.
GCTGCGCTATCAGCAGGCCTAACAAGTATACAGAGTTGGGGACTTGAGTCTTGGCTAAACAGTGATTTGTGACTTGGCTACTGCATTTACTTCAGTGCAGACTTGACCCTGCCTTGTGCTGTGACTGAGAGCAGTCAATTAAATTATCTTATGAGGGGTTAAACTTTTCCCATTCCGAAGCAGTTTATTAAGTCTGAATGCAATGGTATCCTGCAGAATGGAATGGTAATCTGCGTGGATCATGATATTGATATGCAGCTCTGTGCCATTTGAAGAAAGAGAGGTGAGATACTGGAGACTTGACTTGGACTTGCCTGAAGCGACATGTCTGGGCCAGTGATAGGGGGGCTCCATTGATGAACTACTGTATATTGAAGCTATGAAACAGACACCATCTCCATGAAAGGAGCTCTTACTTGTGTTCAGCCATCTTGAGGCCAGGGAGAGGGGGTTTTGGTGGGGCCACCACCTCTTCCTCCTCCTCCTCTCCAGTGGGTTCAGTCAGGGCTTCCATAGATTGGGACGTGGCTGAGCTCTTGTCCAGACTCTCCTTCTCATTGGCAGGAGGCTCAGCAGCACTGTTGGTATGCAAGTTGTTTACTGATGTTGTTTTACATCTTGTACAATTACCATCAAGTCTGATATATACAGTGGGGCAAAAAAGTATTTAGTCAACCACCAAGTGTGCAAGTTCTCCCACTTAAAAAGATGAGAGAGGCCTGTAATTTTCATCATAGGTACACTTCAACTATGACAGACAAAATGAGAAGAAAAAAAATCCAGAAAATCACATTGTAGGATTTTTAATGAATTTATTTGCAAATTATGGTGGAAAATAAGTATTTGGTCAAAAACAAAAGTTAATCTCAATACTTTGTTATATACCCTTTGTTGGCAATGACAGAGGTCAAAAGTTTTCTGTAAGTCTTCACAAGGTTTTCACACACTGTTGCTGGTATTTTGGCCCATTCCTCCATGCAGATCTCCTCTAGAGCAGTGATGTTTTGGGGCTGTTGCTGGGCAACACGGACTTTCAACTCCCTCCAAAGATTTTCTATGGGGATGAGATCTGGAGACTGCCAGGCCACTCCACGACCTTGAAATGATTCTTACGAAGCCACTCCTTCGTTGCCCGGGCGGTGTGTTTGGGATCATTGTCATGCTGAAAGACCCAGCCACGTTTCATCTTCAATGCCCTTGCTGATGGAAGGAGGTTTTCACTCAAAATCTCACGATACATGGCCCTATTCATTCTTTCCTTTACACGGATCAGTCGTCCTGGTCCCTTTGCAGAAAAAAAGCCCCAAAGCATGATGTTTCCACCCCCATGCTTCACAGTAGGTATGGTGTTCTTTGCATGAAACTCAGCATTCTTTGTCCTCCAAACACGACGAGTAGAGTTTTTACCAAGAAGTTAAATTTTGGTTTCATCTGACCATATGACATTCTCCCAATCTTCTTCTGGATCATCCAAATGCTCTCTAGCAAACTTCACTGCAGGATTTGAGTCCCTGGCGGCGTAGTGTGTTACTGATGGTAGGCTTTGTTACTTTGGTCGCAGCTCTCTGCAGGTCATTCACTAGGTCCCCCCGTGTGGTTCTGGGATTTTTGCTCACCGTTCTTGTGATCATTTTGACCCCATGGGGTGAGATCTTGCGTGGAGCCCCAGATCGAGGGAGATTATCAGTGGTCTTGTATGTCTTCCATTTCCTAATAACTGCTCCCACAGTTGATTTCTTCAAACCAAGCTGCTTACCTATTGCAGATTGTCTTCCCAGCCTGGTGCAGGTCTACAATTTTGTTTCTGGTGTCCTTTGACAGCTCTTTGGTCTTGGTCATAGTGGAGTTTGGAGTGTGACTGTTTGAGGTTGTGAACAGGTGTATTTTATACTGATAACAAGTTCAAACAGGTGCCATTAATACAGGTAACGAGTGGAGGACAGAGGAGCCTCTTAAAGAAGAAGTTACAGGTCTGTGAGAGCCAGAATTCTTGCTTGTTTGTAGGTGACCAAATACTTATTTTCCACCATAATTTGCAAATAAATTCATTAAAAATCCTACAATGTGATTTTCTGGATTTTTTTCCCCTAATTCATAGTCATAGTTGAAGTTACCTATGATGAAAATTACAGGCCTCTCATCTTTTTAAGTGGGAGAACTTGCACAATTGGTGGCTGACTAAAAACTTTTTTGCCCCACTGTATTTACTGAACATATGAGAAAATTAGGTTAGTGGAGGAGTGTATTGATGTCCTCCGTGGCTCACTCACCTCTCGGGTGGGGTGGCCACTGGCACTGGTTTGACAGGAGACGTGGGGGAAGGATGCTCCTGTTTCTCTATGGTCAGTTTCACTAGCTCCTGTGAACAATCACCGTGTGCAGTTAATACATGCTAGACAACTTCATAGCCATTTTTACCATCTCTTACCGAGAGAGTACTAAGTACTCGGCTAGCTACCATTTCCCCAAAACCATAACGTTCATTAAATGGTACACATAATCTGCGATGTCTCATATTTCATGTTTACTTGTTTTCTGGTATGCTAACCTTTCCTTAACACCGCCGAGCACTACCTTGATCACAGTGGTGACGGTCTGATATGCTAACATTACCTTAACACCGCCGAGCACTACCTTGATCACAGTGGTGACAGTCTGGTATGCTAACATTACCTTAACACCGCCGAGCACTACCTTAATCACAGTGGTGATGGTCTGGTATGCTAACATTACCTTAACACCATCAAGCACTGCCTTGATCACAGTGGTGACGGTAACGATGGTTTCTTTATCTTCCAGGTTGACCCCCTCCAGCATGACTTGGTCAGACCAACGGATGAGATTGCCCAGACTCTGGTACACACGGTTCAGACAGGAGGACACCCCCGAGCTGTGAACACCCCAGAGGAAAGATTGGGCTAACAGACTGACAAAAACACTCCATGGTTGGTTGGCAATTCTGTATCAGTCTTTGAAGGTTCCTCATGATTTCAACCTTAAAACGAATATAATCAGCAACCTTAAAATGACATTTGGCTGGATCTCGTCTCGTGATGTTTGAAGCGGCCAACAAGCTCCAGATACAGTGCATTCAGAAAGTATTCAGACCCCTTCCCCTTTTCCACATTTTGTTATATTAAAGCCTTATCCTAAAATTGATTCAATATTTTTCCCCCCTCAATCTACACACAATAGCTCATAACGACAAAGCAAAAACAGGTTTTTTCAAAATACATTGTAGAAAAATGTTTTGCTTTGTCATTATGGAGTATTGTGTGTAGATTGATGAGGAAAGTGTATCTCCCATGGGCCAGACTCACCTGTGCTGGATCCTTGCATCCACTTGGACTAAAGGCAGGATGGCCTCCAGGACCTTACTGGCAGAGCCTGGTAACATCTCCAGCACCTTCTTGTCCACCGCCATCTTGTCAATGATGGTCTTGAAGTAACGCAAGGCACTGACCACGTCTTTCTCTTGCTCCTCTAACCGACTCAGACTCTGTAATAGTAAGACAACGTGAGAACAATCGTGAACTTGGTGGCGTGGCATTACTTTTATTAATGGCATCTTGGTTGTGTGATTATTGCATAACATGAGGCTTTGTTTGTCACTCTGCCTTCAGTCTCACTCTGTTTTCTTGTAGGATATAAATCAACAACTAATTGCAATTTTTGAGACGGGCACAGCAAAAGCTTGAGGTCTATGTAGAGGGAGAGATATATACACTGCTCAAAAAAATAAAGGGAACACTAAAATAACACATCCTAGATCTGAATGAATGAAATATTCTTATTAAATACTTTTTCATTTACATAGTTGAATGTGCTGACAACAAAATCAAATGTATCAACCCATGGAGGTCTGGATTTGGAGTCACACTCAAAATTAAAGTGGAAAACCACACTACAGGCTGATCCAACTTTGATGTAATGTCCTTAAAACAAGTCAAAATGAGGCTCAGTAGTGTGTGTGGCCTCCACGTGCCTGTATGACCTCCCTACAACGCCTGGGCATGCTCCTGATGAGGTGGCGGATGGTCTCCTGAGGGATCTCCTCCCAGACCTGGACTAAAGCATCCGCCAACTCCTGGACAGTCTGGTGGATGTTGGTGGATGGAGCGAGACATGATGTCCCAGATGTGCTCAATTGGATTCAGGTCTGGGGAACGGGCGGGCCAGTCCATAGCATCAATGCCTTCCTCTTGCAGGAACTGCTGACACACTCCAGCCACATGAGGTCTAGCATTGTCTTGCATTAGGAGGAACCCAGGGCCAACCGCACCAACGTATGGTCTCACAAGGGATCTGAGGAGCTCATCTCGGTACCTAATGGCAGTCAGGCTACCTCTGGCGAGCACATGGAGGGCTGTGCGGCCCCCCAAAGAAATGCCACCCCACACCATGACTGACCCACCGCCAAACCGGTCATGCTGGAGGATGTTGCAGGCAGCAGAACATTCTCCACGGCGTCTCCAGACTCTGTCACGTCTGTCACATGTGCTCAGTGTGAACCTGCTTTCATCTGTGAAGAGCACAGGGCGCCAGTGGCGAATTTGCCAATCTTGGTGTTCTCTGGCAAATGCCAAACGTCCTGCACGGTGTTGGGCTGTAAGCCCAACCCCCACCTGTGGACGTCGGGCCCTCATACCACCCTCATGGAGTCTGTTTCTGACCGTTTGAGCAGACACATGCACATTTGTGACCTGCTGGAGGTCATTTTGCAGGGCTTTGGCAGTGCTCCTCCTTGCACAAAGGCGGAGGTAGCGGTCCTGCTGCTGGGTTGTTGCCTACGGCCTCCTCCACGTCTCCCGATGTACTGGCCTGTCTCCTGGTAGCGCCTCCATGCTCTGGACACTACGCTGACAGACACAGCAAACCTTCTTGCCACAGCTCGCATTGATGTGCCATCCTGGATGAGCTGCACTACCTGAGCCACTTGTGTGGGTTGTAGACTCCGTCTCATGCTACCACTAGAGTGAAAGCACCGCCAGCATTCAAAAGTGACCAAAACATCAGCCAGGAAGCATAGGAACTGAGAAGTGGTCTGTGGTCACCACCTGTAGAACCACTCCTTTATTGGGGGTGTCTTGCTAATTGCCTATAATTTCTACCTGTTGTCTATTTCATTTGCACAACAGCATGTGAAATTTATTGCCAATCAGTGTTGCTTCCTAAGTGGACAGTCTGATTTCACAGAAGTGTGATTGACTTGGAGTTACATTGTGTTGTTTAAGTGTTCCCTTTATTTTTTTGAGCAGTGTACATTAAACACACCTTGTTAGCAGGTTTCTCCGCAGTCTTGACGCCATGTTCTAAAGGCGGCTTACTGACTTTCTTTGAGGGAGTCCTTTTGATTTTGGGAGAGTGGAACTTGTCCATAAGCTTCATGGTGAAGGAAGACAAATGGGAGCGTTGGGAGTCTGAGGAGGAGAGGGAAAGAGAGAAAGGCAGAGTTAAGAGAAGAACCGCTAATCTTCATAATCAAGGGAGCGTGAATTGAGAGAACACTAGTTAGAAAGTCACTTTTCGAGACACCACACGTCAAACTATGGAAGTTTCATTTAATGAAACAACCTCTCCCAACTGCATTTGTTCAGAACTTCGGCCTATAAGAAATAGTAAGCACGTAAATTCTGAAGAACAATCAATATAGGAGAGATCCTCTGAAGATTTTGTGCATGTGTTCCTCAAAAGTGCATTTTTGTCAGAGTGAGATAATAGATAGGCCTACCTCACCAACAAAGTACACATATTAGCCTTAAATGCATAATATGAGTGAGAGCCTTGTAATCTGTCCTCATAAAAAATAACATGTACTGTACTTCAACTGTATAGAAATAATAGTTACCCTCAAAACCTAAAATACGTTGTAGAGTACATCAAACAAATCTGCCCGTATTCATTGTCAACTGCATGAAGTCCATGGCCCAAATGAATCCTTTATCAACCCGTACAGACCAAGGGGCTGGGACACAATGACATCAGCTTTATGAGAGAACCTTCTGCAGAAAGATGTGTTGCACATGGGACTCTTTATTTGGGAGTGTTTAAGTGGTGACTTAACACACTACATGACAAAAGGCGCACCCTCACTCGTGCTCACTGTTATGAGAGCAGCGATTCCCCACAACCCCAACACCCCAAATCTGGATAGACCACTGCTATGGCAACAAGCAGTTTATTTACAATACTACATGTTTTCTCATGATCTCCAAACAATCTGGCTCCCATCACGGCCCTCTAAGAGTTGACTGCAGGCGGTGCTGCACTGTGCATGCCTGTGTGACCGATTGGGTTCAAAACCAGCCAACCTGGACTTCTGTGCTCCACAAGACTGTTAGCCCGCTGACCCTAAAGGGATACTTCAGGATTATGGCAATGAAGTAATTTACCTACTTCCCAGATGAACTCGTGGATACCATTTTTATGTCTCTGTGTGCAGTTTGGAGGAAGTTGCTAACTACAGTTAGCGGATTGTGGCAGTGGCTACACAAACAAACCCAAACATGTTGACTAAAGTCTCTCCTTTCCATAGACTGATAACAAGGTAAGGAAATAAATACACTGATCAAAAATAAACACAACATGTAAAGTGTTGGTCCCATGTTTCATGAGCTGAAATAAAAGATCCCAGAATATTTCCATATGCACAGAAATCTTATTTCTCTAAGATTTTGTCCACAAATTTGTTTACATCCTTGTTTGTGAGCATTTCTCCTTTACCAAGATAATCCATCCACCTGACAGGTGTAGCATATCAAGAAGTTGATTAAACAGCATGATCATTACACAAGTCCACCTTGTGCTGGGGAAATAAAAGGACACTTTAAAATGTGCAGTTTTGTCACACAACACAATTCCACAGATGGCTCAAGTGCTGAGGGAGTGTGCAATTGGCATGCGGACTGCAGGAATGTCCACCTAAGCTGTTGCCAGAGAATTTTATGTTAATTTTTTTACCATAAGCCACCTCCAATGTCATTTTAGAGAATTTGTCAGTGCGTCCAACCGGCCTCAAAACCGCAGACCACATGTAACCGTGCCAGCCCAGGACCTCCACATCCAAATCAAATATTATTTGTCACATACACATGGTTAGCAGATGTTAATGCGAGTGTAGCGAAATGCTTGTGCTTCTAGTTCCGACCATGCTGTAATATCTAACAAGTAATCTAACATAACAATTTCACAACAACTACCTTATACACACAAGTGTAAAGGGAAGAATAAGAATAGGTACATAAAAATATATGAATGAGCGATGGCCGAACGGCATAGGCAAGATCCAGTAGATGGTATAGAGGACAGTATATACATACGAGATGAGTAATGTAGGGTATGTAAACATTATATAAAGTGGCCTTGTTTAAAGTGGCTAGTGATACATTTATTACATAAATTTTACATTATTAAAGTGGCTAGAGATGAGTCGGTATCTTGGCAGCAGCCCCTCAATGTTAGTGATGGCTGTTGAACAGTCTGATGGCCTTGAGATAGAAGCTGTTTTTCAGTCTCTTGGTCCCCGCTTTGATGCACCTGTACTGACCTCGCCTTCTGGATGATAGCGGGGTGAACAGGCAGTGGCTCAGGCGGTTGGTGTCCTTGATGATCTTTTTGGCCTTTCTGTGACATCGGGTGGTGTAGGTGTCCTGGAGGGCAGGTAGTTTTCCCCCAGTGATGCGTTGTGCAGACCTCACTACCCTCTGGAGAGCCTTACGGTTGTGGGCGGAGCAGTTGCCGTACCAGGCTGTGATACAGCCCAACAGGATGCTCTCGATTGTGCATCTGTAAAGGTTTGTGAGTGTTTTTGGTGACAAGCTGAATTTCTTCAGCCTCCTGAGGTTGAAGAGGCATTGCTGCGCCTTCTACACCACGCTGTCTGTGTGGGTGGACCATTTCAGTTTGTCCGTGATGTGTACGCCAAGGAACTTAAAACTTCCCACCTTCTCCACTACTGTCCCGTCGATGTGGATAAGGGGGTGCTCCCTCTGCTGTTTCCTGAAGTCCACGATCATCTCCTTTGTTTTGTTGACGTTGAGTGTGAGGTTATTTTCCTGACACCACACTCCGAGGGCCCTCACCTCCTCCCTGTAGGCCGTCTCGTCGTTGTTGGTAATCAAGCCTACCACTGTAGTGTTGTCTGCAAACTTGATGCTTGAGTTGGAGGCGTGCATGGCCATGCAGTCATGGGTGAACAGGGAGTACAGGAGAGGGCTCAGAACGCACCCTTGTGGGGCCCCAGTGTTGAGGATCAGAGGGGTGGAGATGTTGTTACCTCAGGAAGTCCAGGACCCAGTTGCACAGGGCGGGGGTCGAGACGAGTGACGAGTTTGGAGGGTACTATGGTGTTAAATGCTGAGCTGTAGTCGATGAACAGCATTCTTACATATGTATTCCTCTTGTCCGGATGGGTTATGGCAGTGTGCAGTGTGATTAAGTCATCTGTGGACCTATTGGGGCGGTAAGTAAATTGGATTGGGTCTAGGGTGTCAGGTAAGGTAGAGGTGATATGGTCCTTGACTAGTCTCTCAAAGCACTTCATGATGACGGAAGTGAATGCTACGGGGCGATAGTCATTTAGCTCAGTTACCTTTGCCTTCTTGGGAACAGGAACAATGGTGGCCCTTTTGAAGCATGTGGGAACAGCAGACTGGGATAAGGATTGATTTAATATGTCCGTAAACACACCAGCCAGCTGGTCTGCGCATGCTCTAAGGGCTCGTCTAGGCCGGCAGCCTTGCGAGGGTTAACCTCTTGCTTCTACCCTCTACCTTTTTGAACATTCTGTTAAAAATCGCGCAACATTTCAGCGCCCTGCTACTCATGCCAGGAATATAGTATATGCATTTGCTTAGTATGTGTGGATAGAAAACACTCAGACATTTATAAAACTGGTTAAATCACTGCTGTGGCTTTACCAGAACGGCAGTTACATCGAAAAGCACAGGAAAACCTGATCACAGAAAATGGAAATAAATATCCTTGCGCCACTTCCAGCAATTGTTCAAAGTGAACCGAATTACATAAGAATGAGATTTCAACTCCTGCAGCTAACACACGTTGTCTAGAGTCTTGTCATTTGATTCAGCTTTGATTCTTGGTTGAACCTAATCAAGGGACCACTTCCCCCAAGTCTCCGCCCAGCTCTTTTTGTGGAGCCTTCCTGTGGACATTTTCTGCCAGACGACAGCTAAGGATTTTACATCGCCTTCCTGATGAATTTTATCGCTTATTAACGTGTACTAATACCTAAAGTTGCATTACAAAAGTATTTCGAAGTGTTTTGTGAAAGTTTATCGTCGACTTTTTGAATTTAAAAAAATGACGTTACGTTATGAAACGCAGTTTTTTTTCGTTGATCACACAGTATACATATAACGATATCTCGGCAATATATGGACCGATTTAATCGAAAAAAAGACCCAATAGTGATTATGGGACATCTAGGAGTGCCAACAAAGAAGATGGTCAAAGGTAATGAATGTTTTCTATTTTATTGTGCGGTTTGTGTAGCGCCGAATATGCTAATTATTTTGTTTACGTTCCCTGCGGGTCTTTTGTGGTGTTACATATGCTATCAGATAATAGCTTCTCATGCTTTCGCCGAAAAGCATTTTAAAAATCTGACTTGTTGCCTGGATTCACAACGAGTGTAGCTTTAATTCAATACCCTGCATGTGTATTTTAATGAACGTTTGAGTTTTAACTAATACTATTAGCATTTAGCGTAGCGCATTTGCATTTCCAGAGCTCTAGTTGGGACGCAAGCGTCTCAAGTAGGAGCAAGAGGTTAAGACGTTTAAATGTTTTACTCACGTTGGCTGCAGTGAAGGAGAACCCACAGGTTTTGGTAGAGGGCCGTGTCAGTGGCACTGTATTGTCCTCAAAGCGAGCAAAGAAGTTGTTTAGTTTGTCTGGGAGCAAGACACCGTGGTCCGCGAAGGGGGTAGTTTTCCTTTTGTAGTCAGTGATTGACTGTAGACCCTGTCACATACCTCTCATGTCTGAGCCGTTGAATTGTGACTCTACTTTGTCTCTATACTGACGCTTAGCTTGTTTGATTGCCTTGCGGAGGGAATAGCTACAATGTTTGTATTCGGTCATGTTTCCGGTCACCTTGCCCTGATTAAAAGCAGTGGTTCGCGATTTCAGTTTTGCGCGAATACTGCCATCAATCCACGGTTTCTGGTTGGGGAATGCTGTGGGTACAACATCACCGATGCACTTGCTAATAAACTCGCTCACCGAATCAGCGTATTCATCAATGTTATTGTCCGACGCTATGCGGAACATATCACAGTCCACGTGATCGAAGCAATCTTGAAGCATGGAATCAGATTGGTCGGACCAGCGTTGAACAGACCTGAGCACGGGCGCTTCCCGTTTTAGTTTCTGTCTATAGGCTGGGAGCAACAAAATGAAGTCGTGGTCAATTTTTCCAAAAGGAGGGCGGGGGTGGGCTTTATATGCGTCGCGGAAGATAGAATAACAATGATTCAGGGTTTTGCCAGCACGGGTCGTGCAATCGATATACTGATAAAATTAGGGAGCCTTGTTTTCAGATTAGCCTTGTTAAAATCCCCAGCTACAATAAATGCAGCCTCAGGATATGTGGTTTCCAGTTAACATATAGTCAAATGAAGTTCTTTCAGGGCTGTCGATGTGTCTGCTTGGGGGGATATACACGACTGTGATTATGATCGAAGAGATTTCTCTTGGTAGATAATGCGGTCGGCATTTGATTGTAAGCAATTCTAGGTCAGGTGAACAAAATGACTTGAGTTCCTGTATGTGGTTATGATCACACCACGTCTCGTTAATCATAAGGCATACACCCCGCCCTTCTTCTTACCAGAGAGATGTTTATTTCTGTCAGCCCGATGCGTGAAGAAGCCAGGTGGCTGTACCGACAGATGACGTATCCCGAGTGAGCCATGTTTCCGTGAAACAAAGAACATTACAATCTCTGATGTCTCTCTGGAAGGCAACCCTTGGATCGGATTTCGTCTACCTTGTTGTCAAGAGACTGGACATTGGCAAGTAGAATGCTCAGGAGCAGTGCGCGATGTGCCCGTCTACGGAGCCTGACCAGAAGACTGCTCCGTCTGCAGCACCGTTGTTTTGTGTCGTCGGCTGGGATTCGATCCATTGTCCTGAGTGGTGGACCAAACAGAGGATCTGATCCATTGTCCTGAGTGGTGGACCAAACAGAGGATCTGATCCATTGTCCTGAGTGGTGGACCAAACAGAGGATCTGATCCATTGTCCTGAGTGGTGGACCAAACAGAGGATCTGATCCATTGTCCTGAGTGGTGGACCAAACAGAGGATCTGATCCATTGTCCTGAGTGGTGGACCAAACAGAGGATCTGATCCATTGTCCTGAGTGGTGGACCAAACAGAGGATCTGATCCATTGTCCTGAGTGGTGGACCAAACAGAGGATCTGATCCATTGTCCTGAGTGGTGGACCAAACAGAGGATCTGATCCATTGTCCTGAGTGGTGGACCAAACAGAGGATCTGATCCATTGTCCTGAGTGGTGGACCAAACAGAGGATCTGATCCATTGTCCTGAGTGGTGGACCAAACAGAGGATCCGCTTTGGGAAAGTCGTATTCCTGGTCTTAATGTTGGTGAGTTGACATTGCTCTTATTTCCAATAGTTCCTCCCGACTGTATGTAATAAAACATCATATTTTCTTGGGTAACAATGTAAGAAATAACACATAAGGAAACTAAATACTGCATAGTTTCCTAGGAACATGAAGCGAGGCGGCCATCTCTGTCAGCACCGGAAGTACAGGCTTCTTCACCTGCGGGGTCGCTGATACCAGCCACCAGCTGATGAAACAGTATGTTTGCATAACCAAAGAATTTCTGCACAAACTGTCAGAAACCATCTCAGGGAAGCTCATCTGTGTGCTGTAAGCTGAAAATGTCCCAGTTCTTCCATGGCCTGCATACTCACCAGAAGTCACCCATTGAGCATTTTTGGGATGCCAATACACAGCAACTTCGCACAGCCATTGAAGAGGAGTGGGACATTCCACAGGCCACAATCATTAGCCTGATCAACTCTATATGAAGGAGATGTGTCGCGCTGTATGAGGCAAATGGTGGTCACACCCGATACTGACTGGTTTTCTGATCCACGCTCCTATCTTCTTCTTTTTTTTTAAGGTATCTGTGACCAACAGATGCATATACATATTCCCAGTCGTGGGAAATGCGTAGATTAGGGCGTAATGAATTTAGGGCCTATATTAACTGTAACTCAGTAAAATCTTTGAAATTGTTGCATGTTGTATTTATACTGTATTTTTGTTCAGTGTATGTAGCTTAAGTTTGTAATTTAAGTGAGCTTCCCTTGAAAACCAGACTATTTAAACAAAAGTGAAATATTATTTGACTACAAACTAAAATTGAACAGAGGGGCTTAATGAGCTAAGCTACATTATGCATCAGTGAAGCCTATTTGGAAGGCACTAGTTGTGCACAGCACAGCATTCAAAACACCTCAGGTAGCCTATACAGGATACAGCCCATTTCCCCTTCTCTGCGAGGTAGTGAAGATTTGCAGAGAAACTGAAAACAAAAGCTTGATGCTGCTGGCATACCCATACTAAATGGGTGAAAAGGGGGGGGGGGGAGTTGAAACTGGATATTGAGTACATAAATAAACACCAATGATTGTGCTGCTCTTCCGTTGTGTACAGAAGCATGGGACTCCTGCCAGGGATAGGTCAATGGCTTTAGAGAGAGAATCAGCAGGCTTCACAACAGGGGGTGAAATGATTCTGCCTATAGAGTCAATGAGGATGAATGCAGTCTGGATGTCCATTCACTGCTCATCTCATCCAGTGTTTGCTGTGAATTCCTCGCTGTGCCCATCAGTCTCTGGGGATGTGCCACCCTTCCGCTAAAACAGGCAGGTTGTTGTGATTGTGACTGCCTGCTGCCAGCAGTGAACAAAATGAATGAGTTTCCAGAATAGAGTCACAACAAGTCATCGTCTGGCTAACTAGGTTGCTTTGACCAGTTTGGAAACTATGATGTGAGAATGTTTTACAGGAAAAGGTTGATTATCAGATCCCAGTAAATCTCTGTCTTCCCAAGGGCAGATCATGGTAAACATCTTTCTAAAATAGCTACGGAATGGATGATCAGGCAATGGTAAAGGTGAAGTTCACTTAATTTGAACCAAATCTGTATTTTGGATGTACAGTGGCAAGAAAAAGTATGTGAAACCTTTGGAATTACCTGGATTTCTGCATAAATTAGTCAGAAATTTGATCTGATCTTCATTTTAGTCACAACAATGGACAGACACAGTGTGTTAAACTAATAACATACGAATAACTGTATTTTTCTTGTCTATATTGAATACATAATTTAAACAATCACAGTGAAGGTTGTAAAAAGTATGTGAACCCCTAGGCTAATGACTTCTCCAAAAGCTAATTGGAGTCAGGAGTAGAGGTCGACCGATTATGATTTTTCAACACCGATACCAATTATTGGAGGACCAAAAAAAGCCCATGCCGATTTTTTGTATTTATAATAATGACAATTACAACAATACTGAATGAACACTTTTATTTCAACTTATTATATATATATCAATAAAATCAATTTAGCCTCATATAAATAATGAAACATGTTCAATTTGGTTTAAATAATGCAAAAACTAAGTGTTGGAGAAGAAAGTAAAAGTGCAATATGTGCCATGTAAGAAAGCTAACATTTAAGTTCCTTGCTCAGAACATGAGAACATATGAAGGCTGGTGGTTCCTTTTAACATGGGTCTTCAATATTCCCAGGTAAGAAGTTTTAGGTTGTAGTTATTCTAGGAATTGTAGGACTATTTCTCTCTATACCATTTGTATTTCATATACCTTTGACTATTGGATGTTCTTCTAGGCACTTTAGTATTGCCAGTGTAACAGTATAGCTTCCGTCCCTCTCCTCGCTCACACCTGGGCTCGAACCAGGAACACATCGACAACAGCCACCCTCGAAGCAGCATTACCCATGCAGAGCAAGGGTAACAACTACTCCAAGTCTCAGAGCGAGTGACGTTTGAAACGCTATTAGCGTGCACCCCACTAACTAGTTAGCCATTTCACATCGGTTACACCAGCCTAATCTCGGGAGTTGATAGGTTTGAAGTCATAAACAGTGCAATGCTTGAAGCACAGTGAAGAGCTGCTGGCAAAACGCACGAAAGTGCTGTTTGAATGAATGCTTACGAGTCTGCTGGTGCCTACCATCGCTCAGTCAGACTGCTCTATCAAATCATAGACTTAATTATAACATAACACACAGAAATACGAGCCTTTGGTCATTAATATGGTTGAATCCGGAAACTATAATTTCGAAAACAAAACGTTTATTATTTCAGTGAAATACGGAACCGTTCAGTATTTTATCTAACGGGTGGCATCCCTAAGTCTAAATATTCTTGTTACATTGCACAACCTTCAATGTTATGTCATAATTACGTAAAATTCTGGCAAATTAGTTCGCAATGAGCCAGGCTGCCCAAACTGCTGCATATACCCTGACTCTGATTGCAATGAACGCAAGAGAAGTGACACAATTTCACCTGGTTAATATTGCCTGCTAAGCTGGATTTCTTTTAGCTAAATATGCAGGTTTAAAAATATATACTTCTGTGTATTGATTTTAAGAAAGGCATTGGTGTTTATGGTTAGGTACAGTCGTCCAACGATTGTGCTTTTTTCGCAAATGCGCTTTTGTTAAATCATCCCCCAGCGCTGCATCGATTATATGCAATGCAGGACACACTAGATAAACTAGTAATATCATCAACCATGTGCAGTTATAACTAGTGATTATGATTGATTGATTGTTTTTTATAAGGTAAGTTTAATGCTAGCTAGCAACTTACCTTGGCTTCTACTGCATTCGCGTAACTGGCAGGCTCCTCGTGGAGTGCAATGAGAGGCAGGTGGTTAGGGCGTTGGACTAGTTAACTGTAAGGTTGCAAGATTGGATCCCCCGAGCTGAAAAGGTGAAAATCTGTCGTTCTGCCCTGAACAAGGCAGTTAACCCACCGTTCCTAGACCGTCGTTGAAAATAAGAAGGTGTTCTTAACTGACTTGCCAAGTTAAATAAAGGTATAAAAAAAAAAAATCGGCGCCCAAAAATACTGATTTCCGATTGTTATGAAAACTTGAAATCAGTCCTAATTAATCAGCCATCCTGATTAATCGGTCGACCTCTAGTCTGGAACTCTGGTATGCTCCCTCTTATCAGACGCAAAAAAAATACATATTGAATTGAGTTTGATCACTGAATCACCATGGGAGCATACCAGAGGTGTGGATATTTTATAGTGCCCAGACACTTTTTATGCGATCTCACTTGAAACTTACGCCACCAGCGATATACTTCCTCGTGCTCGTTCAGCAGTTGCTGGGGCACAGATAAAACATGAACAAACGCCCCAAATAAGTCATTTTAGACACGACAACACTCTCAGTACAGTGATGCAGGCCTTTTGATGTTGGACACATGAAATTGTGTCATTACGAACTTTATTTGCAAAGTTATATTCTATTTTGTGCAACTCGAGTGATACTTCTCTGTGCAACCTGTGTGCACAACTGCTGAGCGAGCACGAGGAAGTATATCTAGTGGGATAAGTTTCTCAAAAACAAGTGAGAGTGCAAAAAAGGGTCTGGGTAAGTCTATAACATGCCATTTACATCCAAAATACAGATTCTGTTCAAATTAAGTGGACTTCTCCTTTAAGAGGCAGTTTTCAAAACTATGGAGAAAAACTATGATTGTCACTGGGTGTGTTGTTGTCTCCTGCTAATTTCATAGACATGTCACGTAGCAATATAAAAACTAGATCTATGCATGTTATGATTCCCTTTCCCTGTGCAGTGCTACACTTGAGCCTCCTAATGTGCAGTGGTTTCCACAAAAGCTCTGTTAGTTCCACATCGGTGCAGACCCGAGGTCAGACGGTGTGGAGTGCTGCTGCACACCGCAAGTTTGCCCCTGGAGACGTCCATGGCAACAGCTTGTCTGCTCAACTCAATTCTGCCCCTGGAGACACCTGTGGCAACAGCTTGTCTGCTCAACTCAATTCTGCCCCTGGAGACACCTGTGGCAACCGCTTGTCTGTTCAACTCAATTCTGCCCCTGGAGACACCTGTGGCAACAGCTTGTCTGCTCAACTCAATTCTGCCCCTGGAGACACCTGTGGCAACAGCTTGTCTGCTCAACTCAATTCTGCCCCTGGAGACACCTGTGGCAACAGCTTGTCTGCTCAACTCAATTCTGCCCCTAGAGACACCTGTGGCAACAGCTTGTCTGCTCAACTCAATTCTGCCCCTGGAGACACCTGTGGCAACAGCTTGTCTGCTCAACTCAATTCTGCCCCTGGAGACACCTGTGGCAACAGCTCGTCTGCTCAACTCAATTCTGCCCCTGGAGACACCTGTGGCAACAGCTTGTCTGCTCAACTCAATTCTGCCCCCGGAGACACCTGTGGCAACAGCTTGTCTGCTCAACTCAATTCTGCCCCTGGAGACACCTGTGGCAACAGCTTGTCTGCTCAACTCAATTCTGCCCCTAGAGACACCTGTGGCAACAGCTTGTCTGCTCAACTCAATTCTGCCCCTGGAGACGCCCGTGGCAACCGCTTGTCTGTTCAACTCAATTCTGCCCCTGGAGACACCCGTGGCAACCGCTTGTCTGCTCAACTCAAGTCTTGCCTGAGCAGCAGGGGCCTTACATTCATCTGAGTTCGGACACGTGTCCAATGGTAGACAGGCATCATGCGGAAAGGACAACAACGCCGTGAACCTCGCTAATGCCCTCTAGGTCTCCAGAAGAAATCAATCAAATCTATTGTTAGAGTTTGGGCCAGTAACAAAAAGGTTGGTAGTTCGAATCCCAGAGCCGACTAGAGGAAAAATCTATCGATCTGCCCTTGAGCACTTAACCCTAATTGCTCTAGGGTCGCGGTCAATAATGGCTGATCTAACTGGTTGGCCGGCCGGACCTACATATCTGGCTGGCCGGCCGGACCCAGCTATCTGGCCGGCCGGCCGTCCTTGAGCTCTTAACTCTAATTGCTCCCGGGTCGCCGTCAATAATGGCTGATCCCATGCCGTGACCCCACTCTCTGAGGGTGTCTCAGTGGGATATGGAAATGTGTTTTTTGCATTACACACCACACACTTGTACAGGTTACACATGTGTGAAACAGGTCAAATATAAGCACCCCATATTTTACCTAGCCTAGACATTGAGTTGCTCATTGATTTAAGCAGTGTAGACAGGTTAAAGGCGGTGGCCCGTTCCTGTAGGTTCATGCTCTACAACATCCGCAGAGTACGACCCTGCCTCACACAGGAAGCGGCGCAGGTCCTAATCCAGGCACTTGTCATCTCCCGTCTGGATTACTGCAACTCGCTGTTGGCTGGGCTCCCTGCCTGTGCCATTAAACCCCTACAACTCATCCAGAACGCCGCAGCCCGTCTGGTGTTCAACCTTCCCAAGTTCTCTCACGTCACCCCGCTCCTCCGCTCCCTCCACTGGCTTCCAGTTGAAGCTCGCATCCGCTACAAGACCATGGTGCTTGCCTACGGAGCTGTGAGGGGAACGGCACCTCAGTACCTCCAGGCTCTGATCAGGCCCTACACCCAAACAAGGGCACTGCGTTCATCCACCTCTGGCCTGCTCGCCTCCCTACCACTGAGGAAGTACAGTTCCCGCTCAGCCCAGTCAAAACTGTTCGCTGCTCTGGCCCCCCAATGGTGGAACAAACTCCCTCACGACGCCAGGACAGCGGAGTCAATCACCACCTTCCGGAGACACCTGAAACCCCACCTCTTTAAGGAATACCTAGGATAGGATAAAGTAATCCCTCTCACCCCCCCCCCTGAAAAGATTTAGATGCACTACTGTTCCACTGGAGGTCATAAGGTGAATGCACCAATTTGTAAGTCGCTCTGGATAAGAGCGTCTGCTAAATGACTTAAATGTAAATGTTAAATGTTGAAGCAATACAAAAAGGCCTACGTTTGCTGCTCACATCTACTGCCAGCAACATCTACGGCACACCCAGTCATCAAGTAGGCTAATACACAGAGGCCATTATAATGAGTTGTAAGAAACAATCCAATGCAATAACCCAATAGCAGACAGGGCACAAAAACAATTGAGCAGTGCTTGAGTTACTAAGAAAATGAATTCATTGGTCAGAATTGATCCATCTATGGACATTCAACAACAAATGAGGTCAAGATAAAATAGAAAAAGAACTAGGGAACAATCATCAGAAATCACAACAATAAAGAGGTCGTAAAACATTGTGCCTTCATGTTAGCGTTAACTTAAACAGAACAGGCAGATGTCCAAATTCAGGACCAATGTTTCAGTTCTCTGTATAACACCTTTTTGCTCCTACTTTAAACCATCAACATGACATTGAAATGCCAAAAGGAGCCTCTGTATGTATGGGTTCTGACTGCTCTCTGATGTTGTTGAATTTACTTCCTTGACATGTCCCGCTGCTCCATAAGCTATAAAGGGTCACTTTGCTCTCAGGTCTTCAAGCAGCCTGACTATTAAACCAAAATATAACCAAGCCTATATGGCCACGGCATCAGTTTCCAACATTGTGAGGGCTGAACCATTTCACTTCCTGTAATAGATACATTTAGACATTAGCCTTCATAGCCTGTTTTAGAACTTCCGGGCCCTACTCATTACTTCCTCTTCTATTTCAAAACTCATTTAACTAGAACACAATGCTACTGGAACTTAGCTTAGTTCTTCAATTACTATTTTGGGTGTAGAGAATAACTAGCTACTTTTAACAACATGGCATGACTGCTATATATCCATCTGCAACAGCCACTCTAGCTAACTTGAAAATAACATTTACATGAGCAAGAGGGTGCAGTAACCACTCCCCTGTTTGCTCGGTCTCTGTGCAGGGGTGGAAATCTCTCCACCATGGTTGTAAAGTAAGGTGAGGCCAGAACAGGCATGACTGTAGCCAGCAGATCCGTCCCACTTGCTTACAGCTGGCACTAGGGTCGGACAGCATTCCTGTGTATATTAAGACACTGTGGAACTGGCGTGAGATATGGCTCGGGAAAAAACTTACATCAATTCAGGGATGAGAAATGCGTTGCACTTAGAATTGCCCCATTATCCCAACTGTTACACAAATCTATCTATCAAATCAAATTGTGTAGACTAACAGTGAAATGCTTACTTACGGACCCTTCCGAACAATGCAGAGAAAAATATAAAAATAATAGAAAGATAATTACACAAGGAATAAATACAAAAAGTAACGATACCTTGGTTTATATACACAGGGTACCAGTACTGAGTAGATGTGCAGGGGTACGAGGTAATTAACGTAAATATGGACATATTGGTAGGGCGGAAGTGACAAGGCAACAAGATAGATAATAAGCAGTAGCAGCAGTGTATGTGATGAATTAAAAGAGTTAGTGTAAATAGCAGATAGTCCGAGTAGCTATTTGGTTAACTATTTAGCGGTCGTTGACAATTTTAAGGGCCTTCCTCTGACACCACCTGTTATAGAGGTCCAAGATGGCAGGGAGCTCGGCCCCAGGGATGTACTGGGCTGTACGCACTTCCCTTTGTAGTGCCTTTATCAGATGCCAAGCAGTTGCCATACCAAGGGGTGATGCAGCCAGTCAAGATGCTATCAATGGTGTAGCTGTACAACATTTTTAGGATCTGGGGGCCCATGCAAAATCTTTTTAGCCTCCTGTGTGTGGACCATGCTAATTCCTTAGTGATGTGGACACTGAGGAACTTAAAGCTCTCGACCCACTCCACTACAGCCAGGTTGATGTGGATGGCGGCATGCTCTGCCGCCGGCTGCTCGTGCTCGTTAAGAAAACGCCCATATTCGTCCTCATGCTAGACCCTACATCTGGAACGTTCTGGGAGGGAGAGGAGGACATGATGTAGGGCCAGCAGTAAGAGCGTTGGGCCAGTAACCGAAAGGTCACTGGTTCGAATACTCGAGCCAGCAAGGTGAAATATCTGTTGATGTACCATTGAGAAAGACACTTAACCCTAATTTGCTCCAGGGGTGCCGTACTACTATGGCTGACCCTGTAAAGCAACACATTTCACTGCACCCATCCTGTGTGTGACAAAGCATTTTTTTGCTTTTTATGGAATGGCATGTCTCGTTGAACAACAAAAGAGCTGATTGGCTGACACTGCCATTCCAAAATGGATGCTGTGGCTTCTACCTACCCTAGTGCAGCTGTAAGCAGTTGTAAACAAGCGGGTTGGATCTGCTGGCTAGCATGACTGAGTCATGACTGTTAGTAGCCCCCCAAAATAAACACAAATGTAGGTCACGCATAATGATGCATCAGAACTTATCAGGGCCCGTTTCCACAAAGCGTCTCTGAGTAGGAGTTCTGATCTAGGATCAGTTTTGGGGGGTTTTGTTCATAATTAATATGATTGTATGGACAGATCCTAGATCAGCACTCCTACTCTGAGACGCTTTGTGGATACGGCCCTAGACCAAGAGGAACTGCAGAGAACTAGCGGGAGGATTACTGAAGATGAAGGTAAATTGTAAAAAAAATAATTGCCACAACAAAGACAGAGCCTCTATAGTTATCTCTCAGTGGGAAAGTATCAAGAATCATAGCTACAAGAGAGAACACATATACAATAGGGCCTCAGACTGTTCCAAACTGATCTGCCGGCACTGGTAACATTTAGCCTGCAAAACATAAAAATGACATCATTTAAAATAAAACACAGTACCGCAATTCCCCCCCTCCCATCTGTGTAGCCTAGCCCATTTGGAATCGCTAGCTTGTTGGGCGGTATGCTGGTAGCATCCCTTGTGCAAGTGATGAAACTCCCCCTGAGACTTGAAGTAAGCTAGTTATATTCCTTGCGCCGCAAGGACCAAGGCTTTTTTGGAGTGATAGGTAACGCTGCTTTGTGAGTGCATATTTTATAGATGTGCAGAAGGTCCCTGGTTCGAACCCAAAGGGACAAGGTCTACTTTGTATGGCAGCAAGAAGGCCTTCCTCTGACAACCACTGCTGGGAAGCTCTTAATGTGCACTCAGAGATAACCAACACCATTTTTTTCATCAATCTAAAAGGAATGTGTTGCCAATGGCCGTTTAAAACTAGAGGAGATTATATCTAATCAGCTCATTTGAACACCACTGTAATTACACATCCGATGAGTTATTAATGCGTTAGCTTGTCCACAGTCATTCAACCAACACCAACCAGCAGCCACTGATCAGAATCACAGCACACACTCAACAAGGACATCCTGATCCTACCACTTCTAGTTCACCATGAACCAGTAGTGAACAACACCTCCTGAGATTAGTGCTGGCCCTGCCATTTAGAATTCCAGATGTATGACCATTTCTAAACCCACAACAACCCAACAGAGAGCAAATCAATAGGCCTTAAGTCTTCTCTGAAACAGTATAAACTTTAATCGAATCATTCCTGAATCGTATGGCAGGTATGAGTAACACATTTCATCATAAACACACCCAATTCATTTGAAGGTGGCAAAAAAGATGGGTTGACTGACTCCTTAGCAGTCTCAACTAGTTATCTAGTGTCAACTCACTAAATACATAGAACACATACATACTGGCTACAGATGGGGACACGACTGAAGTAGTTAGAAGTGACTCTTTCCAGCCAAAGAGGATGTAGGAAGGTTTTCAGTGAACTATGACTCACACTAGTTCTCATACCCATGAGAAGAGAAAGACTCTCACACTGTGAATTAGACAAAGTACTTGTTATTCTCCTCGAATAGCTAGTCCCTGATCAGGAAGGTCAGATCAGGTGGTGGAGGGTAATAACCAACCCTTGACAGCTACTGGCTGTAAATCATAGGGATGGAGAAAACACTACTACTACATTGTTAGCTAGACCCTATTTATCAGGTAGCCTAGAATGAATGACCGCTATTGTCACTGTGTATTTTAAAAGTAACAGTGACACGCAAACTATATTATGATGTAGCTATAATTAATTAGCTACCATGTTAACGTTACTATCAATACTGTCAAACAAGTTTCTATTAGGGCTACAGCAGACTGTAGCTCGACAGCGGAGGTTAACTAGCTCCTAAGCTAGTTATCTTAGCTAGCTAGTTTGCTAGACATGCTATAAATTCGCCACCAGCTCTTTTCAGAATAAAAAAACTAGCTAGATAGATAACTAATTAAATGCGAATAGATTTATAGCAACATTGTAACAAAATATGAAAGTTGTGTTTTCCCATTTTCAATCACGTTAACTCAGTTAACTAGGCTACCATGTAGCTAGCCAATGCTAGCAATCTAACTTTGCCTGGTTAGCTAGCTAATATTACCTAGTTAAACACTGATTGAATGTTTGGCCAATAGTGACTAGGTAGTAGCTACCTAGCTAACGCTGCGACAGAATGTGAAAGTTTGGTGGGTGAGGCGGCCGTATTTCTAGCTAGAATAAAAAAGGCAGACAAATCAGACTGACTAGCTTCTAGCGAGAGGTCGTCACTAGTTAACATAGCCACAAAATTCTAATTATGGCTAAACCCCGCCCATTTATACAATTTATCTTTTTCAACTCATATTTCCAACCTAACCGTAATAACCCTAACCTTAAATTAAGATCAAATTGCTATATTTTGACTTTGTGGCTGTGGAATCTGAATTTGTAGCTGTGTTGTTTAGTGGAAACCCTCGCTAGCTGCCATTAGCTATTTAGTCCAGTCTAGCCGTGCTTACCTGGTTTACTCTCTATTTTCCCCGACATTTCGAAGTAGTGGCAGTATCGTGGAACAAATTAAATCCAGGGAGGTATTTTGACCTTTTATTCTCTTTTAATCCCACATCCTTCAACCAAAGCGATTGAGCTTTGATAGTTCCGATGCAAATACAACAACCAGCAATTTCTGCTATCCCAGCCAACCAGCCAGACCCCGACGATGAGAGAATGATGATGATGGGCAGACTAGCAGCCAGAAGCAGACAACTCGGCTCAGTATCATAATCAATACCTCCCCCTTGTGGCTGGAAGGAAGAAATGTTAGTGCACGCGACGAAAAGTGTGCCCTCCGGTGATGGATTTAGTAGAATAATCTGATTCATGAGTTTAATTTAATTTGATCTTTATTTAACCAGGTAGGCTAGTTGAGACCAAGTTCTCATTTACAACCGCGACCTGGCCAAGATAAAGCATAGCAGTGCGACACAAACAACACAGAGTTACACATAGGATAAACAAACATACAGTCAATAATGCAATAGAAAACTCAATATACAGTGTGTGCAAATGTAGTAAGATTGGAGAGGTAAAGGCAATAAATAGGCCATAATGGCGAAATAATTTCAATTGAGCAATTAACACTGGAGTGATAGATGTGCAGAAGATGTGCGAGTAGAGATACTGGGGTACAAAGGAGCAAAAAAAAAACAATATGTGGATCAGGTAGGGTAGTTGGGAGGGCTATTTACAGATGGTCTGGTACAGGTGCAATGATCGGTAAGCTGCTCTGACAGTCAATGCTTAAAGTTAGTGAGTGAGATATAAGACTCCAGCTACAGTGATTTTTGCAATTCGGTCCAGTCATTGGCAGCAGAGAACTGGAAGGAAAGGCATCCAAAGGAGGAGTTGTCTTTGGGGAAGACCAGTGAAATATACCTGCTGGAGCGCGTGCTACGGGTGGGTGCTGCTATGGTTACCAGTAAGCTGAGATGTGGGTTTGGCAATGAATATCAAGCGAGGGCCAGCCAACGAGAGCATACAGGTCGCAGTGGTGGATAGTGTATGGGGCTTTGGTGACAAAACGAATAGCACTGTGATAGACTACATCCCATTTGCTGAGTAGTGTTGGAGGCTATTTTGTAAATGACATCGCCGAAGTCAAGTATCGGTAGGATAGTCAGTTTTACGAGGATATGTTTGGCAGCATGAGTGAAGGATGCTTTGTTGCGAAATTGGAAGCTGATTCTAGATTACATTTTTGATTGAAGATGCTTAATGTGAGTCTGGAAGGAGAGTTTACAGTCTAACCAGACACCTAGGTATTTGTAGTTGTCCACATATTCTAAGTCGGAACCGTCCAGAGTAGTGATGCTAGACGGGCGGGTGGGTGCAGGCAGCGATCGGTTGAAGAGCATGCATTTGGTTTTACTAGCATTTGAGAGCAGTTGGAGGCCACAGAAGGAGTGTTGTATGGTGTTGACGCTCGTCTGAAGGTTAGTTAACACAGTGTCCAAAGAAGGGCCAGAAGTATATAGAATGGTGTCGTCTGTGTAGAGGTGGATCAGAGAATCACCAGCAGCAAGAGCGACATCATTGATGTATACAGAGAAATGAGTAGGCCCAAGAATTGAACCTTGTGGCACCCCCATGGAGACTGCCAGAGGTCTGGACAACAGGCCCTCCAATTTGACACACTGAACTCTATCTGAGAAGTAGTTGGTGAACCAGGCGAGGCAGTCATTTGAGAAACCAAGGCTGTTGAGTCTGCCGATAAGAATGTGGCGATTGACAGAGTCAAAAGCCTTGGCCAGGTCGATGAAGACGGCTGCACAATATTGTATTTTATTGATGGCGGTTATAATATCGTTTAGGACCTTGAGCGTGGCTGAGGTGCACCCATGACCCGCTCTGAAACCAGATTGCATAGCGGAGAAGGTACGGTGGGATTTGAAATGGTCAGTGATCTGTTTGTTAACTTGGCTTTCGAAGACTTTAGAAAGGCAGGGTAGGATAGATAGATGAGTGAGAGAGTGTCACGCCCTGACCTTAGAGATCCTTATTATTCTCTATGATTGGTTAGGTCAGGGTGTGACTCGGGTAGGAAATTCTATGTCTTCTGTTTCTTCGTTTTTGGCCGAGTGTGGTTCCCAATCAGAGGCAGCTGTCTATCGTTGTCTCTGATTGGGGATCATACTTAGGCAGCCCTTTTCCCCACCATTAGGTTGTGGGATCTTGTTTTCTGTTTAGTGTCTTAGCCTGACAGACCTGTGTGCTTTCGCTTTTGTTTGAGTGTTTTTGAATAAAAGAATCATGAACACTTTCCACACTGCACCATCCAACCTGGAACTGAGTGAAAAATGTTTAGTCTGAAGCTATATTTTATTTCCAAAAGCCAAGAAGAAAAATACATTACATGACTTTATAAGGACTGAATGCTAAATTAAGGCTGCCAAGCTTGATACAACTTCAATTAGCACTGGCGTGAGAGGTGTCAAATACCTTTAGCCCAACAATGGCAGGAGAGTCGCACAGTCTACTCCAAACAAATGGAGAGGCCTTGGAAGCTGCCTCCCGCTGTTCAGAGGTAATTAAAATAGAGCACCCTGTGTATGTAAAGAATGATAAGGCAAGAAAATATCACAAAATGAAGCTCCTTATGGAAAATCAAGACACCCGTTTTGCTGACTATTATAAAAATGGGAACAGCAACCTCATCTTCTACACAAACCATCCCCTGGCATGGCACAGTGCTATATTAGCACACTACCCCTCTGCTAAAAGGGTTGTTAACGAGGGGTGGAAACTCAGGACACTAGACAACAAGGACTCTGAGTCAGCTAATATAAATCTCTATAAGTCTGGAACAGTATTGGTTCAGGGCAACCCCAGTTTCAGCTGACTTTCACCTAATCAAAGAATTAGCCCAGCAGGAGAAGCTCTCCCTTGAGAAAGACACCCCCACCCCAAGTGGGTCAGACCAGACCTCTTCATTATATAACCCTGCAGACAAGCAACCACAAGTGGAAAGTCAATCTCCCAGCACAGAGTACTACCCCTCATTGAAATGAAAGATACATTTACCCAGCTGGAGGTAAGTCAGGTGGAGCTGGAACAGCAGGTGATTGCACTCCAGTCAGCACAGACCGTGACAACAGTCCAGCACAATAACACCCCCTTAACCAGCCCCTGAAAGCTGGAGGTGGAGAGAGACATATCTGGACTGTGGTGAGACAACTTCAACAAAATAAAAATCAAGAGCAGGAGAAGAACAGAGCACTAGAGGAGAGGATCAGACTGCTGGAGGAGAGAGTGAGAGGGATGGCATGTGACAGAGAACAACTCACGAGAGGTGGCCACCCCCGCAGAGAAGCCAGCTGAACAGCCCACCTCAGCTCCTGACAAAAGTCTCAACACCACAGCGGAACAGTCCACACCAGACCCTGACCATAGCGTCGACATCACAGCAGAGCAGACAAACGAAGCACCCAAAGCCCAGGGGATCTCACCCCTGTCAGCCGCCCTCCTGACAACCCCCCCCCCCCCACACACACACACACCCACTGAGGACATACACATAGCACAGATTGTACTCCTTATGGGCTCAAATGGGAAATATATACAAGAGAAAAACACTTTGGAAAGAATTAACAAAAAACCCAGAGGAAACTAGAATGCTATTTGGCCCTAAACAGAGAGTACACAGTGGCAGAATAGCTGTCTACTGTGACTGACCCAAACTTAAGGAAAGCTTTGACATGCTTTGCTATGTACAGACTCAGTGAGCATAGCCTTGCTATTGAGAAAGGACACCGTGTGCACACTGCCCACAAAATGAGGTGGAAACTGAGCTGCACTTCCTAACCTCCTACCCAATGTATGACCATATTAGAGACACATATTTCCCTCAGATTAAACAGATCCACAAAGAATGTGAAAACAAACCTGATTTTGATACACTTCCATATCTACTGGGTGAAATACCACAGTGTGCCATCACAGCAGCAAGATTTGTGATCTGTTGCCACAAGGTCAACCAGTGAAGAACAAACACCATTGTAAATACAACCCATATTTATGTTGATTTATTTTCTCTTTTGTACTTTAACCATTTGTACATTGTTACACTGTATATATACATAATATGACATTTGTAATGTCTTCTTTTGGAACTTCTGTGAGTGTAATGTTTACTGTTAATTTTTATATATTTTTTAAAACTTTTGTATATTATCTACTTCACTTGCTTTGGCAATGTTAATATATGTTTCCCATGCCAATAAAGCCCCTTGAATTGAATTCAGAGACGTTATTGACTGTGTTTGTAATCATGATGCATGTTTTAGTATAGGAAATAGGAGAGAAAATATAAATATAACTTATTATGGGTTTAGTGGAGTATGCAGCTCATGTCATTTCATATTTAAAGTAAAAACAGTCCTCAATATTTTCCATCAGAAAATATATATTGATTTCAGGATTCACAAACTGTCAGAAAAGGCTAAATCTGGGCTATTTCCTGCTATTCAATGGTATTTTCAGTTGATGATATTGTTGTGACCTTTGTACAGCTAGCGACCGTGTCCAGATGTAGACCTCTTGGTGTAAAGGTTAAGGGGTTGGGCTGACAGCAGAAGTGGCCGGAGCTATCCCTGAACTTGTACATTGATGTCGGAAGTGGGATGGCACCCTGGTGAGGCCATCGAGAGTCTGTCCCAAAGGTATGGGCGCGAGTGTCTCAAGAGTGTGGAACGCACTCTCCGAAGCAAGCAAATAAATTAGCGACCTTGGTACAAAACCTCATCAAGAGGGTAGGACCTCTTGGGTTAGCTGACAGCCACAGGAACATTTAACATATTCTATTGTATTTGTGCTTGTGCTTGTATTGCATTTGTGCTACTATTTGTGCTGTGGCTACTTGGCAGGATTAAACTATGAGAAAAAAGGAACTCCATTCCATTGTAACCCAATTATTTATCATTCAATTCCTATAAGCCCTCCAGAAGAGGTGACTGATAAGTCTAGAAATTATGGATACACAACCTTAGATTTTGGTTTATGAAAAGGTAACACATTCCTAATTTCTCATTCCTCATAACAATCAATGGGTATACCATTAAATTAAATAACATTTTGTTTGTCACATGCGACAAATACAACAGGTGTAGTAGACCTTACCTTGAAATGCTTACTTACAAGTGCTTAACCAACAATGCAGTTTTAAGAAAATAAAAGTTAAGAAAATCTTTACTAAATAAAGTAAAGTAAAAAAAATAATAATTGAAATGAAATCTGCATTGACCCTTTTTGAACAAACTGTTTTTTAAAAATCATTACAAACACTGCTGCTACTGTTTATTATCTATCCCGTTGCCTAGTTATACACTGCGTGTACTAAACATTATGAATGCTCTTTCCATGACATAGACTGACCGAGTGAACTGAATATTAGGAAGGTATTCTTAATGTTTTATACACTAAGTGTATGTACACATCTACCTCAAATCTACCTCAATTACCTTGTACCCCTGCTCATCAACTCAACTCGGTACTGGTACTCCATGTAGATAGCCAAGTTATTGTTACTCATTGCGTATTTGTTATTAATTGTATTATTACTTGTATATTATTTCTCTATTTTCTCTCTCTTTACATTGTTGGGAAGGACCCATAAGTATTTCACTGTTGGTCTAAACCTGTTGTTTACCAAGCATGTGACAAATAATATTTGATTTGATTTGAAATCAGCAGGAAATCTGTCAGATCAATCAAGTCCATTCTTGCAGAGATTGCAGGATAGTTGGGCAGGGATGCACTACCTCTGCTCAGGGAAACGGATATATCCTATAGCCTATTATGTCCATTTGACAAAGGCAACTCTATACCACAAACTGAGAATATTCCTTTTGTTATACCCTGTTGTTCAGTGGACATTGGTGGCCACTAGATGGCCATCTATCTCTATCATCAACTAGTTGCTCAACAACATGATCTAATTGATGCACAGGAGCAGGTGAGTTTCCTTCCATAACATATTTATTTTTATGTTTCTTTTTGAACCAGGAAAGTTGCATCAAGATTGACATCTCTTTAAGTGGACCCTTGTCAAGAAAAGCAGCATATAAATACACAATATATTTAAAGTCCTCAGATTGTACTCCAATCTGTACATCGTAGAATGTGACCAATAATGACCTCACTTAAAGATATGACTACCTATCTCATTATTGAGATTTGAGTTAAGAGAAAAGTATTATTTGATGGTTGAGCTGAGGGTGAGAAAGTTTTCCATTGAGACAGCACACATCTTTGATGTTTATGTTTGTTGGGGCGACACACACACACACACACACACACACACACACACACACACACACACACACACACACACACTTTCCTTTTTCAATGATTAAAATTACAATACCTATTCAAACTTTGCTCTTTCTGAGTATTCCTTCCCATGTGTTTTGTTTACCTTATATTTATGCTGTGACGATCACAAATACAATTTGGTAGACGGGTTCTGAACAACATTCCTACATACTGTAGAGAAGGCTTGTTTAATAAATGTATTGATCTGTTTTAGAGGGAGGTACTGTATCTGCAATGGGGTGTAGTTTCTAATGAGGTTTTACCTCTGGCAATGAGTTATTGGATGGGGTGAAACACAAAACCTAAAGACCCAGACATCAATGTGGTTTTACCATGGCTCAAAGCCATCTCATCACTAAAACTACAACAACAGTATCACAATTTGTTTAGGACCCCAGGAGGTTTGCTAAGATATTAGTAATTCATTATTCATAAAAAAAAGGTTTTCAGTTGCAGATCTGTATGCTGTTTTCCTTATTTTTTTATTAAAACCCCCCTGGTTGCCTTAAAGTCTATGGGCATCTAGTTAACAGCAAATAGGACAAAACAAACAATACCCAGCATTGAGCGAGTGGTCCAATTCATTAACAGCTTCACTAATAGCTCTATGAATAACAAACACACTATCCTCTCCTCTCCAAGGAACCCATACACACGGCATCAGGAGCTCAGTATGGGCTGCATGTGTTCAGCTGAAATATAAATTATAGTATACTCAGTCTATGCACTTCTCACTGCCTCAGTCTATTTATTATCAAAGACCAAATTTACATTACTGAGAGGGAGGGAGAGAAGGGGGGGGGGTGTAGAAGGTAGATGATGGCATGCATTTATGAATTCATGAAAAGTGAGAATCATGCTTTTCCATTTTGTGTGGGGTAAAAATGTGACATGCAGAGCAATCTGTCCAGAAAGAAGTCAACACCTTCTGACAGGCCATGTTTGATGTATACCCAACCCACTACACCACTGGTGCAACAACGGTGTCTTTGCGGCTTTACACAAACATAACTCGAGGATACCACACCCATTTCAATCAAATCAACCAATCACATTTATTTCTAAAGCCATTTTTAAATCAGCAGATGTCACAAAGTGTTGTATAGAAACCCAGCCTAAACCCCCAAACAGCAAGCAATGAAGATGTAGAAGCACGGTGGCAAATTATAAAAGTATATGGCCGGGACAAGGTAGCACGTCAGGTGAACAGATCAGGGTTCCATAGCAGCAGGCAGAACAGTTGACACGAGCAGCAGCACGACCAGGTGGACCGGGGACAGCCAGGAGTCACCAGGCCAGGTATCCTGAGGCATGGTCCTAGGGCTAAGGTCCTCTAGGAGGGGAGGGAGAGGGAGAGAGAGATAATTAGAGGGATAATACTTAAATTCACACAGGACACCAGATAAGACAGGATAATTACACCAGATATACAGTGCCTTGCGAAAGTATTCGGCCCCCTTGAACTTTGCGACCTTTTGCCACATTTCAGGCTTCAAACATAAAGATATAAAACTGTATTATTTTGTGAAGAATCAACAACAAGTGGGACACAATCATGAAGTGGAACGACATTTATTGGATATTTCAAACTTTTTTAACGAATCAAAAACTGAAAAATTGGGCGTGCAAAATTATTCAGCCCCCTTAAGTTAATACTTTGTAGCACCACCTTTTGCCGTGATTACAGCTGTAAGTCGCTTGGGGTATGTCTCTATCAGTTTTGCACATTGAGAGACTGAATTTTTTTCCCATTCCTCCTTGCAAAACAGCTCGAGCTCAGTGAGGTTGGATGGAGAGCATTTGTGAACAGCAGTTTTCAGTTCTTTCCACAGATTCTCGATTGGATTCAGGTCTGGACTTTGACTTGGCCATTCTAACACCTGGATATGTTTATTTTTGAACCATTCCATTGTAGATTTTGCTTTATGTTTTGGATCATTGCCTTGTTGGAAGACAAATCTCCGTCCCAGTCTCAGGTCTTTTGCAGACTCCATCAGGTTTTCTTCCAGAATGGTCCTGTATTTGGCTCCATCCATCTTCCCATCAATTTTAACCATCTTCCCTGTCCCTGCTGAAGAAAAGCAGGCCCAAACCATGATGCTGCCACCACCATGTTTGACAGTGGGGATGGTGTGTTCAGGGTGATGAGCTGTGTTGCTTTTACGCCAAACATAACATTTTGCATTGTTGCCAAAAAGTTCAATTTTGGTTTCGTCTGACCAGAGCACCTTCTTCCACATGTTTGGTGTGTCTCCCAGGTGGCTTGTGGCAAACTTTAAACGACACTTTTTATGGATATCTTTAAGAAATGGCTTTCTTCTTGCCACTCTTCCATAAAGGCCAGATTTGTGCAATATACGACTGATTGTTGTCCTATGGACAAAGTCTCCCACCTCAGCTGTAGATGTCTGCAGTTCATCCAGAGTGATCATGGGCCTCTTGGCTGCATCTCTGCTCAGTCTTCTCCTTGTATGAGCTGAAAGTTTAGGAGGGACGGCCAGGTCTTGGTAGATTTGCAGTGGTCTGATACTCCTTCCATTTCAATATTATCGATTGCACAGTGCTCCTTGGGATGTTTAAAGCTTGGGAAATCTTTTTGTATCCAAATCCGGCTTTAAACTTCTTTACAAAAGTATCTCGGACCTGCCTGTTGTGTTCCTTGTTCTTCATGATGCTCTCTGCGCTTTTAACGGACCTCTGAGACTATCACAGTGCAGGTGCATTTATACGGAGACTTGATTACACACAGGTGGATTGTATTTATCATCAT
Organism: Oncorhynchus nerka; assembly: GCF_034236695.1. Classification (NCBI taxonomy): domain Eukaryota; kingdom Metazoa; phylum Chordata; class Actinopteri; order Salmoniformes; family Salmonidae; genus Oncorhynchus; species Oncorhynchus nerka. The sequence continues at coordinate 20,450,916 of NC_088422.1, read as the reverse complement.
TAGTCATTTAGGTCAACCTTGGATCATTCAGAGATCCTCACTGAACTTCTGGAGAGAGTTTGCTGCACTGAAAGTAAAGGGGCTGAATAATTTTGCACGCCCAATTTTTCAGTTTTTGATTTGTTAAAAAAGTTTGAAATATCCAATAAATGTCGTTCCACATCATGATTGTGTCCCACTTGTTGTTGATTCTTCACAAAAAAATACAGTTTTATATCTTTATGTTTGAAGCCTGAAATGTGGCAAAAGGTTGCAAAGTTCAAGGGGGCCGAATACTTTCGCAAGGCACTGTAACAGTCTGACCCTAGCCCCCCAGCACATAGACTATTGCAGCATAGATACTGGAGGCTGAGACGGGGGGGGGTCGGGTGACACTGTTCAACAATACCCCTGGAAAGGGCCAACCAGGCAGGATATAACCCCACCCACTTTGCCAACGCATAGCCCCCACACCACTAGAGGGCTATCAACAGACCACCAACTTACTACCCTGAGACAAGGCTGAGTATATCCCACAAAGTTCTCCTCGTCCGCACGAGCCCGAGGGGGCACAAAACCCAGACAGGAAGATCATGTCAGTGACTCAACCCACTCAAGTGATATACCTCTCCTAGGGATGGCATGGAAGAGCACTAGTAAGCCAGTGACTCAGCCCCGGTAATAGGGTCAGAGGCAGAGAATCCCAGTGGAGAGAGGGAAGCCAGTCAGGCAGAGAAAGCAAGGGTGGTTCGTTGCTCCAGTGCCTTGCCGTTCACCTTCGCACCCTTGGTCCAGACTATGCGTAATCATAAGACCTACTGAAGAGATGACCTTCAGTAAAGAATTAAAGGTTGAGACCGAGTCTGAGTCTCTCACATGGATAGGTAGACATTCTATAAAAATTGAGCTCTATAGGAGCAAGCCCTGCCTCCAGCTGCTCGCTTAGAAATTCTAGGGACAATAATGAGGCCTGCATCTTGTGACCGTAGAGTACGTGTTGGTATGTACAACAGGACCAAATCAGAAAGATAGGTTGGAGCAAGCCCATTTAATACTTTGTAGGTTTGTAGTAAAACCTTGAAATCAGCCTTAGCCTTAACAGGAACAGAGGCTAGCACTGGAGTAATATGATCAAATTTGATTCTAGTAGCCTAACTGAAGTTTATTTAGTGCTTTATCTGGGTAGCCAGAGAGTATAGCATTTCAGCAGTCTAATCTAGAAGTAACAAAAGCATTGATTAGCTTTTTTGCTTCATTTTTTGAAAAAAGTTTCACATTTTTGCAACGTTACGTAGATGGAAAAATGCTGTCCATTAAAACTTCTTGATATGTTCGTCAAAAGAGAGATCAGGGTCCAGAGTAACCCAGAGGTACTTCACACTTTTATTTCCGACAACTGTACAACCATCAAGATTAATTGTCAGATCCAACAGCAGATCTCTTTGTTTCTTGGGACCTACAACTTTTGTCCCCGTTTAAAATTAAAACATTTGCCGCCATCCACTTCCTTATGTCTGAAACACAGGTTTCCAGGGTAGACAATTTTGGGGCTTCACCATGTTTCATCGAAATGTACAGTTGTGTGTCGTCCCCATAGCAGTGAAAGTTGACATTGTGTTTCAGAATTACATCACCAAGAGGTAGAATATACAGTGGGGAGTATTTGTACAAGTATTTGATACACTGCCGATTTTGCAGGTTTTCCTACTTACAAAGCATGTAGAGGTCTACAAAGCATCATAGGTACACTTCAACTGTGAGAGACAGAATCTAAAACAAAAATCCAGAAAATCACATTGTATGATTTTTAAGTAATTAATTTGCATTTTATTCCATGACATAAGTATTTGATACATCAGGAAAGCAGAACTTAATATTTGGTACGGAACTTAATATTTGGTACATTTGTTTGCAATTACAGAGATCATACGTTTCCTGTAGTTCTTGACCAGGTTTCCACCCGCTGCAGCAGGGATTTTGGCCCCCTCCTCCATAGACCTTCTCCAGATCCTTCAGGTTTCGGGGCTGTCACTGGGCATTACGGACTTTCAGCTCCCTCCAAAGATTTTCTATTGGGTTCAGGTCTGGAGACTGGCTAGGCCACTCCAGGATCTTGAGATGCTTCTTACGGAGCCACTCCTTAGTTGCCCTGGCTGTGTGTTTCAGGTCGTTGTCATGCTGGAAGACCCAGCCACGACCCATCTTCAATGCTCTTACTGAGGGAAGGAGGTTCTTGGCCAAGATCTCACGATACATGGCCCTATCCATCCTCCCCTCAATACGGTGCAGTTGTCCTGTCCCCTTTGCAGAAAAGCATCCCCAAAGAATGATGTTTCCACCTCCATGCTTCACGGTTGGGATGGTGTTCTTGGGGTTGTACTCATCCTTCTTCCTCTAAACACGGTGAGTGGAGTTTAGACCAAAAAGCTCTATTTTTGTCTCATCAGACCACATGACCTTCTCCCATTCCTCCTCTGGATCATCCAGATGGTCATTGGCAAACTTCAGACAGGCCTGGACATGCGCTGGCTTGAGCAGGGGGACCTTGCTTGCGCTGCAGGATTTTAATCCATGACAGCATAATGTGTTACTAATGGTTTTCTTTGAGACTGTGGTCCCAGCTCTCTTCAGGTCATTGATCAGGTCCTGCCGTGTAGTTCTGGGCTGATCCCTCACCTTCCTCATGATCATTGATGCCCCACGAGGTGAGATCTTGCATGGAGCCCCAGACCGAGGGTGATTGACCGTCATCTTGAACTTCTTCCATTTTCTAATAATTGCGCCAACAGTTGTTGCCTTCTCACCAAGCTGCTTGCCTATTGTCCTGTAGCCCATCCCAGCCGTGTGCAGGTCTACAATTTTATCCCGGATGTCCTTACACAGCTCTCTGGTCTTGGCCATTGTTGAGAGGTTGGAGTCTGTTTGATTGAGTGTGTGGCCAGGTGTATTTTATACAGGTAACGAGTTCATACAGGTGCAGTTAATACAGGTAATGATACAGGGGGGCTTCTTAAAGAAAAACCTACAGGTCTGAGAGTGCCGGAATTCTTACTGGTTGGTAGGTGATCAAATACTTATGTCATGCAATAAAATGCTAATTAATTACTTAAAAATCATACAATGTGATTTTCTGGATTTTTGTTTTAGATTCCATCTCTCACAGTTGAAGTGTACCTATAATAAAAATGACAGATCTTTACATGCTTTGTAAGTAGGAAAACCTGCTAAATCGGCAGTGTATCAAATACTTGTTCTCCCCACTGTATAGTGAAAACTATAGTGGTCCTAGAAAGGAACCTTGAGGAACACCGAAAGTTACCATTGATTTGTTAGAGGACAAACCATTCACCTACTCTGCATCTCACAAAGACACGGCGGTAGGAACCAAAAATCTCAAATTTGGACTCATCAGACCAAAGGACAGATTTCCACAGGTCTAATGTCCATTGCTCGTGTTTCTTGGCCCAAGCAAGTCTCTTCTTCTTATTGGTGTCCTTTAGTAGTGGTTTCTTTGCAGAATTTCGGCCATGAAGGCCTGACTCACGCAGTCTCCTCTGAAAAGCTGATGTTGAGATATGTCTGTTACTTGAACTCTGTGAAGCATTTATTTGGGCTGCAATTTCTGAGGCTGGTAACTCTAATGAACCTATCCTCTAACTCTGGGTCTTCCTTTCCTGTGGCGGTTCTCGTGAGAGCCAGTTTCATGATAGCACTTGATGGTTTTTGCGAATGCACTTGAAGAAACTTTCAATGTTCTTGAAATGTTGTCTTGAAGTAATAATGGACTGTCTTTCTATTTGCTTATTTGAGCTGTTCTTGCCATAATATTGACTTGGTATTTTACCAAATAGGGCCATCTTCTGTATACCACCCCTACCTTGTCACAATACAACTGATTGGCTCAAACACATTAAGAAGGAAAGAAATTCCACAAATGAACTTTTAACAAGGCACACCTGTTAATTGAAATGCATTCCGGTTGACTACCTCATGAAGCTGGTTGAGAGAATATCAAGAGTGTGCAAAGCTGTCATCAAGGCAAAGGGTGGCTTCTTTGAAGAATCTCAAATATGAAATATATTTGGATTTCTTTAACACTTTTTTGGTTACTACATGATTCCATATGTGTTATTTCATAGTTTTGATGTCTTCACTATCTTCACTACAATGTAGAAAAAAGTAAAAAATAAAGAAAAACCCTTGAATGAGTTGGTGTATCCAAACTTTTGACTGGTATTGTACATTACCCACCAATATCCTCTGTCATACCACATGAATGATCTCAGTTGAAACATTTAGGCTGTGGTTACTATATTCAAGTTGTTCTTTGGAAAAGTGACATCAACGACAGTAACTATAGGAACTGTGCTCTAATCTGCATTTTAAATAGAAGAGGTTTGAAAAAGATGCCACTCTTCCAACCTTGGCAAAGGTCACCTCCAGCACTGAAGTGGGACTATGGCTGTCAAAGTACATAGACAGCTTGGCCAAACCACTCATCCATCACGAGCAACTATGTCTACTTTGCACACCCAGATAACAGGGGAATTAAGAACAAGTCCAGAGATCAATACATTATTTAAGAGGCAGCATGCAGATTGGTGATAAAAATGTATGAGTGTCATCCACCCCTCCCCATCCCCCCACCTCTCTCTCTCATTCTCTATCTCACTCTCTCTTACCCATCTCTCTTTCTGCCCCTCTCCCCCCTCTCTCTTTTCTTCCTCTCTCTTTCTCCCTCTCCCGGTCTCTCGAGTTCTCTCACACACACTTCTGTGTGCACATGGTGATTGCTTACAAAATTCACTAAAATGTAAAATCCCCCCCAGGCCTGAGAGATGCACCGTTCCCATCTATTATTGACGCAGACCTTGACAAGTCTTCCATGAAAGAGCAGAGGAAGGAAGAAGATCTCATCCCAGGCCCCTGTCAGCGGGGTCACGCTGTTTTATTTCAGGTGACAGGCCCTGTGATTCAATAAAAACGTATTGATGGTGAGCTACTATCCCATCCACATCTCTGCTCTGACCCCCAACACACACGCAGACACACACACAGACACGCACGCAGACACACAGACACGCACGCAGACACGCACGCAGACACGCACGCAGACACGCACGCAGACACGCGCACGCAGACATGCACGCACGTAGACACGCACGCAGACACGCACGCAGACACGCGCACGCAGACATGCACGCACGTAGACACGCACGCAGACACGCACGCAGACACGCACGCAGACACGCACGCAGACACGCACGCAGACACGCACGCAGACACGCACGCAGACACGCACGCAGACACGCACACAGACACGCGCACGCAGACACGCACGCACACAGACACGCACGTAGACACGCACGCAGACACGCACGCAGACACGCACGCAGACACGCACGCACACAGACACGCACGCAGACACGCACGCACACAGACACGCACGCACACAGACACGCACGCAGACACGCACACAGACACGCGCACACAGACACGCGCACACAGACACGCACACAGACACGCACACAGACACGCACACCTTTAAAATATAGCAATATTGTATAACAGTGCAGACAATTTTACAAGGTTTTAATTCCTCTGTTTGCTGGTCCATTCCCGATACTTTTCTTTGAGTATCGCTTCAGTCTGTATGACCTTTGACTGTGTACCCTTGAGGAAATGCAGTCTATCCTGGAATTTTTTATTTTTTATTTTTTTTTATTTCACCTTTATTTAACCAGGTAGGCTAGTTGAGAACAAGTTCTCATTTGCAACTGCGACCTGGCCAAGATAAAGCATAGCAGTGTGAACAGACAACACAGAGTTACACATGGAGTAAACAATTAACAAGTCAATAACACAGTAGAAAAAAAAATGGGCAGTCTATATACAATGTGTGCAAAAGGCATGAGGAGGTAGGCGAATAATACAATTTTGCAGATTAACACTAGGGTGATAAATGATCAGATGGTCATGTACAGGTAGAGATATTGGTGTGCAAAAGAGCAGAAAAGTAAATAAATAAATAAAAAAAACTGTATAAAAACAGTATGGGAATGAGGTAGGTGAAAATGGGTGGGCTATTTACCAATAGACTATGTACAGCTGCAGCGATCGGTTAGCTGCTCGGATAGCTGATGTTTGAAGTTGGTGAGGGAGATAAAAGTCTCCAACTTCAGCGATTTTTGCAGTTCGTTCCAGTCACAGGCAGCAGAGTACTGGAACGAAAGGCGGCCAAATGAGGTGTTGGCTTTAGGGATGATCAGTGAGATACACCTGCTGGAGCGTGTGCTACGGATGGGTGTTGCCATCGTGACCAGTGAACTGAGATAAAGCGGAGCTTTACCTAGCATGGACTTGTAGATGACCTGTAGCCAGTGGGTCTGGCGACGAATATGTAGCGAGGGCCAGCCGACTAGAGCATACAAGTCGCAGTGGTGGGTGGTATAAGGTGCTTTGGTGACAAAACGGATGGCACTGTGATAGACTGCATCCAGTTTGCTGAGTAGAGTGTTGGAAGCCATTTTGTAGATGACATCGCCGAAATCGAGGATCGGTAGGATAGTCAGTTTTACTAGGGTAAGCTTGGCGGCGTGAGTGAAGGAGGCTTTGTTGCGGAATAGAAAGCTGACTCTTGATTTGATTTTCGATTGGAGATGTTTGATGTGAGTCTGGAAGGAGAGTTTGCAGTCTAGCCAGACACCTAGGTACTTATAGATGTCCACATATTCAAGGTCGGAACCATCCAGGGTGGTGATGCTAGTCGGGCATGCGGGTGCAGGCAGCGATCGGTTGAAAAGCATGCATTTGGTTTTACTCGCGTTTAAGAGCAGTTGGAGGCCACGGAAGGAGTGCTGTATGGCATTGAAGCTCGTTTGGAGGTTAGATAGCACAGTGTCCAATGACGGGCCGAAAGTATATAGAATGGTGTCGTCTGCGTAGAGGTGGATCAGGGAATCGCCCGCAGCAAGAGCAACATCATTGATATATACAGAGAAAAGAGTCGGCCCGAGAATTGAACCCTGTGGCACCCCCATAGAGACTGCCAGAGGACCGGACAGCATGCCCTCCGATTTGACACACTGAACTCTGTCTGCAAAGTAATTGGTGAACCAGGCAAGGCAGTCATCCGAGAAACCGAGGCTATTGAGTCTGCCGATAAGAATATGTTGATTGACAGAGTCGAAAGCCTTGGCGAGGTCGATGAAGACGGCTGCACAGTACTGTCTTTTATCGATGGCGGTTATGATATCGTTTAGTACCTTGAGCGTGGCTGAGGTGCACCCGTGACCGGCTCGGAAACCAGATTGCACAGCGGAGAAGGTACGGTGGGATTCGAGATGCTCAGTGACCTGTTTGTTGACTTGGCTTTCAAGACCTTAGATAGGCAGGGCAGGATGGATATAGGTCTATAGCAGTTTGGGTCCAGGGTGTCTCCCCTTTGAAGAGGGGGATGACTGCGGCAGCTTTCCAATCCTTGGGGATCTCAGACGATATGAAAGAGAGGTTGAACAGGCTGGTAATAGGGGTTGCGACAATGGCGGCAGATAGTTTCAGAAATAGAGGGTCCAGATTGTCAAGCCCAGCTGATTTGTACGGGTCTAGGTTTTGCAGCTCTTTCAGAACATCTGCTATCTGGATTTGGGTAAAGGAGAACCTGGAGAGGCTTGGGCGAGGAGCTGCGGGGGGGGCGGAGCTGTTGGCCGAGGTTGGAGTAGCCAGGCGGAAGGCATGGCCAGCCGTTGAGAAGTGCTTATTGAAGCTTTCGATAATCGTGGATTTATCGGTGGAGACCGTGTTACCTAGCCTCAGTGCAGTGGGCAGCTGGGAGGAGGTGCTCTTGTTCTCCATGGACTTCACAGTGTCCCAGAACTTTTTGGAGTTGGAGCTACAGGATGCAAACTTCTGCCTGAAGAAGCTGGCCTTAGCTTTCCTGACTGACTGCGTGTATTGGTTCCTGACTTCCCTGAACAGTTGCATATCACGGGGGCTATTCGATGCTATTGCAGTCCGCCACAGGATGTTTTTGTGCTGGTCGAGGGCAGTCAGGTCTGGAGTGAACCAAGGGCTGTATCTGTTCTATTCACACATTAATAAAAGAATGAATAAGAAGAACACATCCCTCATTACTGTAGTCTGCAGGAAGGACATGCAGCGACAGTCGCTCTGTGACCTTGTCCAAGCACACAGCAGTGGCCACGGTCCTAAACAGGCTTTTCCCCAGAGGTAAAGGAAAAGACAAAAGACAGTATGCTTAAAGAGTGATTACATGGGATCTGATAGGGGAAGCTGAGCGGGTCCTTTCAGCGATGCAGGAGAAAGATGGAAGCAGTTGGACAGGGCCAGGGGAGTAACACATCTGCAATACATGGCGTTTAGACCAAGCCATGTGGAGCAGGACAGAGGCGTGGTGCTTAAAGCCACCTCTTTAACTTTCTGGCTCCTGATAAATAGAGGATAATGAAGACCTTGGAGAAGTGGCACCTCCAAGATCCATTATTTATCCATGTCCATATTACAAGCATAATGTACCGCTACACAAAAAAAATCTTACATCACACATCATTAAGATTGGTGCACTGGTAGAGCAGACTTATTTTAAGAGTGCTCGATGAGACAGGATCTGATGAGAGTCTCTACAGTAAAGCAGTGGCAGCTGGTGATTTAAAAAGTTGAGGAGGATGATGGAGACACTGATGCAACAAGGAATAAAGGAGCAATTTAGAGGCTGAAAAGCCATGGGTTTCTGTTGCTTGGTCAATTCTCTCCAAAGTAGTTACTAAAACATAATCATAAATTAGTATACTACTTGGGACAACATACTTATGAAAGAACAGAGATATTTGAAGTGTATGCTACTTGCAGTAATGCCCAGGCTGACAAAGTGTACATAGTCATAGTCATGGAATTCTATGAATTGGACACAATTTACTATTTTGGAAACCTTATTTTGAGTTTTATTATTATTATATATTATTTAATTTTTTACTCAAAGGATTATTTCCAGAGAAATGCTCGGGAATATTTCACAATATAATTGAAAATGTCCCAAACTACCTTTGGCGGTTTATAGCAGGAGTACTGATGTAAAAAAAATATACAGTATTTGTATGATGTATCTTTAAAGAAAAACAGCTTGAAAGATATTCAAATAGATTTCCCATCAAAAGGAATTTCTAATATCCCTCCCTCATTGGAATGCATGGTATAGAGCGCTCTATTTTCTTTCTGCTTACATATTTAGTGGGAATATGACAGCTAGCATATCGCTCCCAAAGTAACGAGGAAAGCCAGGATAAATATTCACACATTAATAAAAGAATGATGAAGCATTTTCTTCTAAATGAATTTAGATGCGGTATGTTCTAACATAAACTAAAATAAACTGGGTGGTATCTGATTACAGAAATTAGCAGTGTTGACATTTCTTTCATCACTGTAGTTTAAGTGGTTTCTTACCTCAAGGTATGAATTGGTAATGATTCAAAGTTATATACTTTTTTTGTAAGATTAAATTATTTTAAAGTAGTGCTTAATGAGGGGCTCCCAAGTGGCTCGACAGTCGAAGGCATTGCATCTCAGTGCTAGAGGCGTCACTACTTTGATTTGATTGGATTTATTTCACCTTTATTTAACCAGGTAAGCTAGTTGAGAACAAGTTCTCATTTACAACTGTGACCTGGCCAAGATAAAGCAAAGCAGTGCGACACAAACAACAACTCAGACCCTGGTTCGATTTCAGGCTGTATCACAACCGGCCGTGATTGTGAGTCCCACAACTGGCCTAGCGCACAACTGGCCTAGCGTCTTCCGGGTTTGGGTTTGGCCAGGGTAAGTCATTGTAAATAAGAATTTGTTCTTAACAGACTTGCCTAGATAAATAATGGTTAAATATATATATTTTTTAAATGATGCTCAAACCTTCAGGACATCAAAACTTCCTTGACAAATAGTATTCCACATTCCATGGTTATCTTGCTCCTCTTTGAATAGAGGTCAATTCACTTCCTTTGTGAACAAGCACATACATTAGGTTAGTATTCTGGTCGTGCACTTCCCCCACTCTAAGTAGGGGCCTTCAAACAGCAGAGAAATCTAAAATCAAACGCATTGAGGAATCATTTAAGAATGGCCCCTGGAGTGATCTGCTCATCTCTAATGAAGGTTAGACTTTCATGCAAATTAAAGAAGCTATGCTCGTGTTAGAGAAGCTAGATCAGAAATAAATCTACACGTTTCCAGCTGAGTTCAAATTGTAGAATGCAACAGTGTAAAAGTGCACGTTTGTAATTGGTTGCCCATCTGTTGTATGGTAATTGGCTACCTCTTATTACTGACCCTCTGTGTATAATGACAGTATATACTGTAGTAAAATGAGAGTAATACAACAATGTTGAATGATAATTAACTGCTACATCCAAAAAAAGGTGTGATCATGTGATTGTGCTTTACATTAGATTTGTTTCAGAAACAGAAAGCATTCGTTGATTGAAATTGTGTCTGTATTCCAAATCCAATAGCAAATAAAAAATTAATACTGCATATTACATCCCGGTATACAAGGTTTTATGAAGAAACTTAATGTAATAATCGGTAGTCACCTCTTACTTGATGATATATTTCATCATTTTGATTTGCTTATAAATTAAACATTGCAATTTCTTGGTCAACATGCTCTCTTAGAAGTTGACACGAATGAAAGAGAAATCAAATCTCTGGTCTGTCACTGAGAAAAAAGATAATCCAACGAAAAAGTTATAGATTTTGATAATGAGCCTCAAATAAACATTAAATGCATTATTAATTTTGAGTGAAGGTCATATGTGATCGTGCTCAACTAATACGATTTCATCAAGTATAATTATTTAATTCCATGACCTCTATCAGACCATTTAGCACTCCATCATATCCTTTCCATTAGGATGAGAGGGGGCAGAGTAGGGTAAAGCAGGGCTGCCATGCCCATTGAAGCTGTATACATTAGGTGCATGTTGTCTTTGGGGTAGGGAGATCAGAAGTGACATGCACCAATTAAGCAATGGCCAAATTCGATCTTTGAATGCACAGTGCATTCAGACCCCTTGACTTTTTCCACATTTTGTTACGTTACAGCCTTATTCTAACATTTATAAAATAATTTTTCTACATTATCAATGAACACAATTGAACTCAGCACTTTCTTAAAGCTCCTTTGGCAGAGATTACAGCCTTGAGACTTTTTGGGTATGACGCTACAAGCTTGGCACACATGTATTTGGGGAGTTTCTCCCATTCTTTTCTGCAGATCTTCTCAAGCTCTGTCAGGTTGGATGGGGAGCGTCACTACACAGCTATTTTCAGGTCTCTCCACTGATGTTAGATCGAGTTCAAGTCCGGGCTCTGGCTGGGCCACTCAAGGACATTCAGAAACTTGTCCCGAAGCCACTCCTGCGTTGTCTTGGCTGTGTGCTTAGGGTCATTGTCCTGTTGGAAGGTGAACTTACGCCCCAGTCTAAAGTCCTGAGCGCTCTGGAGGAGGTTATCATCAAGGATCTCTCTGTACTTTGCTCCGTTCATCTTTCCCTCGATTCTGACTGGTCTCCCAGTCCCTGCCGCTGAAAAACATCCCCACAGCATGATGCTGCCACCACCATGCTTCACTGTAGGTATGGTGCCAGGTTGCCTCCAGATATGATGCTTGACATTCATGCCAAAGAGTTAAATCTTGGTTTCATCAGACAAGAGAATCTTGTTTCTCATGGTCTGAGAGTCCTTTAGGTGCATTTTGGCTGTCATGTGCCTTTTACTGAGGAGTGGTTTCTGACTGCCCGGTCTACCATAAAATTCTGATTGGCAGAGGGCTGCAAGATGGTTGTTCTATGGAAGGTTCTTCCATCTCCACAGAGGGACTCTGGAGCTCTGTCAGCGTGACCATCGAGTTCTTGGTCAGCTCCCTGACAAAGGCCCTTCTCCCCCGATTGCTCAGTTTGGTCAGGTGGCCAGCTCTAGGAAGAGTTTTGGTGGTTCCAAACTTCTTCCACTTAAGAATGATGGGGGCCACTGTGTTCATGGGGACCTTCAATGCTGCATAAATCTTTTGGTACCCTTCCCCAGATCTGTGCCTCGACACAATCCTGTCTCTAAGCTCTACGGACGATTCATTCGATCTCATGACTTGGTTTTTGCTCTGACATGCATTGTAGGACCTTATATAGACAGGTGTGTGCCTTTCCAAATCATGTCCAGTCAATTGAATTTAACACAGGTGGACTCCAATCAAGTTGTAGAAACATCTCATGGATGATCAATGGAAACAGGATGCACCGGAGCTCAATTTACAGTCTCATAGCAAAGGGTCTGAATAGTTATGTAAAGAAGGTATTTCTGTTTTTAATTTTTAATACATAAAAACCTGTTTTTACTTCGTCATTATGGGGTACTATGTGTAGATTGATGAGAAAAAAATCTAGATTTGATACATTTTAGAATAAGGCTGTAACATAACAAAATGTGGAAAAAATTGAGGGGTCTGAATACTTTCCGAATGCACTGTATATGCAAAAATATATATATATATTAGACTTTCAGTGTGCAAGTGGATACATTTGAGTAAGCCTCAGCCCTCAGTTTCAAAAGACATCATGCCCCTGTGACAAGTCTATGTGCTATGGCGTAGGCACTGCATCTGTGGATCTCATCCCCAATCCACACAGATCTGATCTGAGAGTTTATATGTGGCAAGTTTAATGTGAGCTGATCTCCATCTTTTCTGCATTAATGTCTTTGTGTAGAAGAACAGGCTGACTCGACAGACGTTCTCTGCATGTGTTTGAAGAGTCTAACACCCCCCGAGCCCTGCGAGATACAGATGGTCATAGGGATACAGATTAGTCCGGAATGTGGATTGAGCAGCCCTCTCTCCACAGCTATGATTTAATCCAACAGTGTTACACGATTTCCATTTAAAAAGACAAAGGACGTGTGCAGTATAGTTGCCTGGCAGCCAGCGCTGGTTCTTCCTCTGCTGTTTTTATTTAGGATCATTCTCCAAGATGAATTCCTCTCCTTCCTTTTCCTGCCTGCCAGTTCAGGGATTAAAGTAAAACATTTTAACAAAGCTGTGCTCTCTGGGAGCAGGCCGCGCTGTGGAAAAGATTGAGTAACACCGTTCCTCTGAGAGTTTTAAGAAAGGACTAATGTATTGCCCCCAAACGATCAGTGCATGTCTGAGAGTAATGTGCTTGGCAAACCTAAGAGCACTTGAGAATACATTTTTAATGCCACTGTCTACAGTATATCCCTTGATTTTGCAACATGTAATTTAGTGCCATGGTCAATTTTACCACATGGAAAGTGGTCAATAAAACCTGCTTGAAACCCCCAAATAATTTGTTAGTATCATGTATCTTGGATTATTTGATCAATTCAACTGTCTATAGTAAAACAAATGATTTACTTTGTTGGAATTGGAAAATTAAAACCTCAAAACCCTTTGAAAGAACAAAAATATAGGCCCAGAGTTGGAGGGTGAGTGACTGGGAGGTTTTGAACCTGGGTCCAGTTTCTCACGGCACTGCTAGCTTCCCAGGCTACAGCCGGCTGCAGCATGCATTGATTGGCTGATAAAGCACAAATGTATTAGCCGGCCCTCATTAGCATCCTGTTAGCGATGACCTATACCTACTGAGCCCTACCACGATCTGACGTCAATGGATTAACAAGCAGCACAATTCTGCCAGGGACAGAAAATCAGTTAACACTTGTCAGAGAGCCCAACATCAATACAATTCACATCATTAACCCCCTACGGACCCCACAGTAGCACTTTCAAGATGCAACTCGGATACAAACATCTATTTTAATATTTACATTTAATTAAATATCAATCAGTCTTCTGACCTCAGTGATTTGCTAATCTCCAATCTAGATTTCAAGGTGTGTTTACCACTGGGGGCTGTAGCTGCCCTGACTGTGCTGCCTTTAATGCTCTGCCAGGCTATTGATACTGTAGCTGAATTCACTTTAGTGGCTTCAACCAGCCAGGAAATGCTTGTTCCCAGAAGGAAGAGAATGGGGGAATATATTGCACATTGATTATAGTACTTTTTATATGCTATTCTAGTTCCCTTGTTTTGTTTAGTAGGAACAACAAATAGTATTCAATTATCACAATAGGGCCCGATTTCCAGTCCTCCAAATCTGTAAACCTAAGTGTTTTTGCCGTAGTTTACTGAACTGATAGGGACTCTAATTTAAACACAATTATCAATGAATTAGAAGACTGCCACCCGGTGCCCACTGAAAACTTCTAGGAATAACGCATTCTTCTTTGAAGTAAATTCAATTCTGTCAAATATCACACTAAAGCACTGTTTCCAAATAAAGAAACTGACATTAGAATGCTGTAATTCAGCATTATGAAAAGTTCAAGCACTTATTCATAACTGTACATTTGCATAGATATATAAAACTGACAGCATTGAAGGAACAATGCCCTGGAGATGATATTTAATTGGATGACTATAATGAATATTTTAATACGTGGGGTTCATCAGGGCAGTACATCTCTCACTGTTTATTGCAAACTTATTCTGTGATTAGCCTGTCTAATCATGTCGTTGTGCTTTTCTTTTCTCTCACCCAGCGCTACAACTTAATCATAGGCATTAACATTTACACAGAACAACGTTTAAGAACATCATCATAAAACTATATACTGCATGTCTACCATTACAAACTCGTATTGGTGAGTTCCAACTACTGGACAATGTACCAACGGTATCAATGTTATGGCATGTACATTAGTGAATGTCATTTCATCTGTTTAGCCAGGAAAGTCCGCTCAGTAATAATTTCCACTGTTTTCCAGGGAATCCTGGATTCCATAGAATTAATAAAAACACACAATCAAATAAAAGTGAATGTGATTGTAAGACCACCTGCGGCCAACTGCTGGGCTAGATTTGCCACAGCAGAACTACTGTTGAGTAGCAAATCATTCCCCTTTCTCTCTAATACTGTGCATCTTGTACTTGACTTTGGTTTCTCTCTATGAAAGTTTCACCATCTGTTATGGAATGGGATACAATTCTATTTCTGTCCAGGAGCCAGTAGAGCATCTGATTCAGAGAGCTTTCAGGGCTGGTGTATCACTAGCTTGGTGCCTCACTACTCCTCAGCCAAGAGCCCCCCCCCCCCCCCAACTGTCATTGAGTACAGTAGCATGCACACAATGTGATAATTGTGAATAGTCATATTAAAATAGTTTGATTTTAACATTTACATACTTTTCAAAAAGAATGATTTCCCTAATAATCCTGTTTACATGGACATCTAAAATCAGGCTTCCTGATGAAAACATTCTACCACAGTGACCACTTTATATTTGGGAAGCCTATTTGATTGAGTTTGGACATACAGTGCCTTCAGAAAGTATTCATACCCCTTGACTTATTCCACATTTTGTTGTGTTACAGCCTGAATTCGAAATAGATTAAGCAAAAATAAATATATCATTTACATAAGTATTCACACCCGAGTCAATACATCTTGGAATCACCTTTGGCAGCGATTACAGCTGTGAGTCTTTCTGGATAAGTCTCTAAGATCTTTGCACACCTGAATTGTACAATATTTGCACATTATTCTTAAAAAAATTATTCTATCTCTGTCAAGTTGGTTGATGATCATTGCTATACTGCCATTATCAAGTGTTGCCATAGATTTTCAAGACAATTTATGTCAGAACTGTAACTAGACCACTCAGGAAAATTCAATGTTGTCTTGGTAAGCAACTCCAGTGTATATTTGGCCTTGCGTTTTAGGTTATTGTCTTGCTAAAAGGTGAATTTGTCTCCCAGTGTCTGTTGGAAAGCAGACTTAGCCAGGTTCTCCTCTAGTATTGTGCCTGTGCTTAGCTCTATTCCATTTATTTTTATTCTAAAATACTCCCTAGGCTTTGCCGATGACAAGCATACCCATAACACGATACAGCCACCGCCATGCTTGAAAATATGAAGCATGATACTCAGAGATGTGTTGTGTTTGCCCCAAAAATAAGACTTCTTTGCTACATTTTTTGCAGATTTACTTTAGTGCCTTACTGCAAACAGGATGCATGTTGTGGAGTATTTTTTTCTGTACAGTCTTCCTTCTTTTCACTCTGTAATTTAGATTAGTATTGTTGAGTAACTACAAAGTTCTTGATCCACCCCCAGCTTTCTCCTATCACAGCCTTTCAACTCAGCAACTGTTTTAAAGTCACCATTGGCCTGATTGTAAAATCAGGCATCCTTCCTCTCCTATTGCAACTGAGGTAGGAAGTTTCCCTGTATCTTTGTAGTGACTGGGCGTATTGATACATCATCAAAAGTGTAATGAATAACTTCCCCATGCCCAAAGGGATATTTAAATGTCTGCTTTAAAAAAATAGGTGCCCTTCATTGCGAAGCATTGTAAAACCTCCCTGGTCTTTGTGGTTGAATTTGTGTTTGAAATTCACTGCTCGACTGAGGGACCTTGCAAATATTTGTATGTGTGGGGTACAGAGATGAGGTAGTCATTCAAAAATCATGTTAAACACTCTAATTGCATACAGAGTGAGTCCATGCAACTTGTGACTTGTTCAGCACATTTTTACTCATGAACTTTTTTAGGCTTGCCATAACAAATATTTTGAATATTTGACTCAAGACATTTCAGCTTTTCATTTTTAAACATTTCTAAAAACATAATTCCACTTTGACATTATGGGTTATTGAGTGTTGGCCAATGACACAACATCTCAATTGAACCCATTTTAAATTCAGTCTGTAACACTACAAAATGTGGAAAAAGTCAAGGGGTGTGAATAGGGTTGCACATTTTGGGAAATATTCAGAGGTGGAAACTTTCCGTGGGAATTAACGGGACTATATGGGAATTAACAGAAATATATGCAAATTAATATTAAATCCATTTAAATGTAGATGTTGTTTTAATTGGATATATTTACCATATCATATGGAGACAGAAACATAAACCTTTTACGTTATAAGTAGACATCATTGCAAATGACTAAATCCTTCCAATAGAAATTTTAAAAAACAATTAAGTTATGAATTGAACTTTAATTAAATTAGTTGACTCTTCACATGGGATGATTTAACGGAACAACAAAAGAAAGGGAATATTGAATGATCCCCAATGATCCATCGCATCTCCCAAAAACGTTTTCAACATACATCTGTAAATTGATAGTCTAGAAACTAAAGCTTTGGTTGTCTTCCTCTCAGGCTACCATGTCTTCTCCCTGGACATCCTCAATGTCCACCTCTGGAACATCAGACTCTGAGGCCTCATCTTCACTGTCACTTTCCAACCTTGTTGAGGATGGCTCATTGTCAAGCTCAAAAAGCCTCAAATTTGTCAACCCTTGTATTGGTCAGCCTGTTGCGTGCTTTGTTGTGCGTATTCCTTACAAGGACCAGTTGCGCTCTGAGGCGGCTGATGTTGGTGGGATTTGGAGGATGATGGCGGCAACAGGGGAAAGAGCCTCAGATCCACAAAGTCCCTTCCACCAGGTGGGTGATGGGATATGTTGGCATGACTGCATTATTGCATCTCCATCCCAAAGCACTTTCTTGGAAGTGTACTTCGCCAGACCCTCATCCAGGCCAAGGTGGCGAGACACGGTAGTGATGACACTATAGGCCTTGTTGATCTCTGCACCAGACAGGATGCTCTTGCCAGCAAACTTGGGATCCAACATGTACACTGTTTTTCAGAACTGCAGTTTCCTCTGCTTGGAGCAACAGTGAAGTGGGCAGGGCAGTACGGATTTCTTCTCTTACATCTGCTAGCAGAGTCTGAACATCAGACAGAATGGCATTGTCTCCCACAATCCGTGCAATGGCTACTACTATAGGTTTCCGGAGTTTCAGGCTGCTTACCACTCTCTCCCAAAATACATCATACAGGAGGATCCTCTTGATGGGGCTGTCCATATTGGCAGACTGTGATATGGACATTTCTTGGAGAGACTCCTTCCCCTCCAGGAGACTGTCAAACATGATGACACCACCCCAATGGGTGTTGCTGGGCAGCTTCAATGTGGTGCTCTTATTCTTCTCACTTTGCTTGGTGAGGTAGATTGCTGCTATAACTTGACTTTAAACATTTCCTTAGCTCTCTTGTAGTGTATCAATTGTTTTCAGTGCCATGATGTCCTTGAGGAGCAGCTTCCATGCATGAGCAGCACAGCCAATGGGTGTGAAGTGAGGGTAGGACTCCTCCACTTTAGACCAAGCAGCCTTCATGTTCGCAGCATTGTCTGTCACCATATCTTGGCCAGGTCGCAGTTGCAAATGAGAACTTTTTCTCAACTAGCCTACCTGGTTAAATAAAGGTGAAATAAATCAATCAATCAATCAATAAAAACCAGTGCAAATACTTTCTGTGGTCCAAGGTCATTGATGACTTCCTTCAGCTCATCTGCAATATAGAGACCGGTGTGTCTGTTGTCCCTTGAGTCTGTGCTCTTGTAGAATACTGATTGAGGGGTGGAGATGATGTAGTTAGTTATTCTTTGCCCATAAACATTTGACCACCCATCAGATTGCAATACAGTCTTTTCTCTATAAATTGTATTGACCTTCACTTCACTTGAACCGTATCTACATGTACATACTACCTCAATAAGCCTGACTAACCAGTGTCTGTATGTAGCCTCGCTACTTTTCTAGCCTCGCTACTGTATACAGCCTCACTACTGTTTTTCGCTGTCTTTCTACTGTTGTTTTTATTTCTTTACATACCTATTGTTCACCTAATACCTTTTTTTTGCACTATTGGTAAGAGCCTGCAAGTAAGCATTTCACTGTAAGGTGTATTCGGCGCATGTGACAAATAACCTTTGATTTGAACTCAATTGAACTCTGCATCCAGCAAATGAGTAGATAAAGCATGTCTGGTTGGAGGGGTGTATGCTGGGCGAAGAACATTCAGAAATCCCTTCCAATACACATTGCCTGTGAGCATCAGAGGTGAACCAGTTGCATACACAGCTCGAGCAAGACATTCATCAGCATTTCTCTGACTACGTATTGAGTCAAAAAAATGTCTGATTCCAGGAGGACCATGAGTTGTTGCTATCGATAAGGATTCATCATTTTCACCTCGATTAGAAGTAGAGGGACTTTTGTCAGAGGTTGGTTGTTGTCAGCGCTGAGGGAACTTTATGCACTTGGCCAGATGATTCTGCATCTTTGTTGCATTCTTCACATGTGATTTGGCACAGTATTTGCAAATGTACACAGCTTTTCCTTCTACATTAGCTGCAGTGAAATGCCTCCACACGTCAGATAGTGCGCACGTGACATTGTCCTGTAAAGACTAGAAAAAAATGAGTAAAAGAAAAACTACAATTCCATGTACAGACAAATAGTTAAGCAGTTAGATTAAACAACTCCTTTGTAAGATAAATGTTTTAAAATTAAATGTATGGAAATAATTAACACTCCTCAGTTAGCAAACTCAAGCAAGCTAAAACCCACATTGTAGCAAAAACTAACTAGCAGAAATTGTTAACAAGTTAGAAATGATTAAAACACACTTTGCTGGAGGCTACTATTTACTAGTTAACAAAAAATCATGTTCGTCATATAAAATATATTCACCCCACCCAGTATTGTAATCAAAACTTACCAGAAAGCACGTAGTTCTTGGCTCAGACAGTGTAGTAATGTGGGCTCAATAGCATCTCATTAGTGTGCAAAATCTTGAGAATCAGATGTACATGTGATGGAAGAATGAGCTGTGCATGCAGAGGATTGCAAATCCATTGAATTGGGGATAGTTTAACCAAAATATGCCACCAGACTTAGAATTGCCTTATGTGTAATTCCACAAAAAAGGTTCACTGTTTTATAAGCTAACTTTTTTGATGAATTTAAGCAAAATTTCCCAAATTCCCGGGCTTAAATTCCCATGGAAAATTTCCAGTATGATTCCGGAAATTTACCGGAAAGTTTCCGACCCTTTTGCAAACCTAGGTGTGAATACTTTCTGAAGGCACTGTATAAAGTCTGTATGTGAAAACCATTCGCAATTTTTTTTTTCAAAACTCCAAACTTGAACTGCTGGTACATGTTATAAAATAATCCAAGATGGCATAGCAGTCAGATGTCTTTTGTCCCAGTCTTGTCGTGTCCCTTGTACATATCTTTAAAAAAATATTTTCAAAAGTATTATTCACCTCATATTCGGAATCCCCCAACAGAAGCTAGCCAGCTCACTAGCTACTAATCAATTAACCACTGCTAGCGGTCATCAGCTAATCTTTAGCTCGGAAAGCTCTCGCCAGTTTGTACAACGCGACTCAAACCAGAGCATACCGGACATATTTTCTCTCCATATCCCCGGATTCCTACCGCAAGCTCTGGACATTTACACCTGGATCTTCGCAGCTAGCTAGCTGCTATCCAAGTACTGGCTAATGTCTGTCCCGGAGCAAGCACCACTTAGCCTGGAGCTAGCCCATGCCCTTTCTCCCGGCTAGCTAAAGAGGCCCATCAGCCACTCCTTGTCTACAATACCCGGACCCCTTCTACTGCCGGTACGGAACCCCGCCGATCCTTCACGACTGGACTACGACGTAATCTGCTCGAGGGGGTACTCAACTGGCTTCTACATCGCGACCACCCCTGAATGCTCATCCGATTGCCGCGTCCCGCTAGCTGCTATATGTCTAGAGCATATTGGACTGTTAGCTGTATAGATCCATCGGCCAATTTCTTGGGCCACTATACCTATTTTGCCAATTGGACTTGGACCCCTCTGCTACTCGGAACCCTACTAATCCATCACGACAGGTCTAACAACGTCACCGCACGCAGAGACCAAAACAGACTTTCCTCTGTCGAGACGTCCCTATAAGGCCCTGCTGCTAGCCCCGGTCTGCTAGCTTGTTAGCACCGGCCTGCTAGCTGCCTGAATCACTGTGTCTCCAGCCAGCCCGACCACTCACTGGACCCCTATTGATCACCAGGCTACGTATGCCTCTCCCTAATATCAATATGCCTTGTCCATTACTGTCCTGGTTAGTGATTATTGTCTTATCTCACTGTAGAGCCTCTAGCCCTGCTCAATATGCCTTAACCTACCATTTAATTCCACCTCCCACATATGCGGTGACATCACCTGGTTTAAACGTCTCTAGAGACAATATCTCTCTCATCATTACTCAATGCCTAGGTTTACCTCCAATATACTCACATCCTACCATACCTCTGTCTGTACATTATGCCTTGAATCTATTCTCTCACACCCAGACCTGCTCCTTTTACTCTCTGCTCTGAACGCACTAAACGACCAGTACTGATAGCCTGAAGCCATACCCTCATCCTACTCCTCCTCTGTTCCTCTGGTGATGTGGAGGTTAATCCAGGCCCTGCAGTGCCTAGCTCCACTCCTACTCCCCAGGCGCTCTCACTTTTTGACTTCTGTAACCGTAAAAGCCTTGGTTTCTTGCATGTTAACATTAGAAGCCTCCTCCCTAAGTTTGTTTTATTCATTGCTTTAGCACACTCTGCCAACCCGGATGTCCTAGCCGTGTCTGAAATCCTGGCTTAGGAAGTCCACCAAAAACCCTGAATTTCCATCCCTAACTATAACATTTTCCGACAAGATAGAACTGCCAAAGGGGGCGGTGTTGCAATCTACTGCAGAGATAGCCTGCAGAGTTATGTCTTACTATCCAGGTCTGTGTCCAAACAATTTGAACTTCTACTTTTAAAAATCCATCTTTCCAGAAACAAGTCTCTCACTGTTGCTGCTTGCTATAGACCACCCTCTGCCCCAAGCTGTGCCCTGGACACCATATGTGAATTGATTGCCCCCCATCTATCTTCAGAGCTTGTGCTGCTAGGTGACCTAAGCTGTGACATGCTTAACACCCTGGCCATCCTACAATCTAAGCTTGATGCCCTCAATCTCACACAAATCATCAATGAACCCACCAGGTACAACCCCAAATCCGTAAACACGGGCACCCTCATAGATATTCCTAACCAACTTGCCCTCCAAATACACCTCTGCTGTTTTCAACCAAGATCTCAGCAATCACTTCCTCTTTGCCTGCATCCGTAATGGGTCTGCGGTCAATCGACCACCCCTCATCACTGTCAAACTCTCCCTAAAACACTTCAGCAAGCAGGCCTTTCTAATCGACCTGGCCCAGGTATCATGGAAGGATACTGGCCCAGGTATCCTGGACATCCTGTCAGTAGAGGATGCCTGGTTATTCTTTAAAAGTGCATTCCTCACCATCTTAAAGAAGCATGCCCCATTCCAAAAATGTAGAACCAGGAACAGATATAGCCCTTGGTTCTCTCCAGACCTGACTGCCCTTGACCAGCACAAAAACATCCTGTGGCGTTCTGCATTAGCAACTTTTCAGGGAAGTTAGGAACAAATATACACAGGCAGTTAGGAAAGCTAAGGCTAGCTTTTTCAAGCAGAAATTTGCATCCTGTAGCACAAACTCAAAAAAATTCTGGGACACAATAAAGTCCATGGAGAATAAGAGTACCTCCTCCCAGCTGCCCACTGCACTGAGGCTAGGAAACACTGTTACCACTGATAAATCCATTATAATTGAGAATTCCAATAAGCATTTTCTACGAATACCCATGCTTTCCATCAGGCTTCCCCTACCCCGGTCAACAGCCCTGCGATCCCCACAGTAACTCGCCCGAACCTCCCCCACTTCTCCTTCACCCAAATCCAGATAGCTGATGTTCTGAAACAGCTGAAAAATCTGGACCCCTACAAATCAGCTGGGTTAGACAATCTGGGCCCTCTCTTTCTAAAATTATCTGCCGAAATTTCTGCAAATCCTATTACTAGCCTGTTCAACCTTTCTTTCGTAACGTCTGAGATTCCCATAGATTGGAAAGCTGCCGCGGTCATCCCCCTCTTCAAAGGGGGAGACACTCTAGACCCAAACTGCTACAGACCTAGATCTATTCTACCCTGCCTTTCTAAGGTCTTCGAAAGCCAAGTTAACAAACAGATTACCGACCATTTCGAATCACACTGTACCTTCTCCGCTATGCAATCTGGTTTCAGAGCTGGTCATGGGTGCACCTCAGCCATGCTCAAGGTCCTAAACGATATCATAACCGCCATCGATAAGAGAAATAACTGTGCAGTCGTATTCATCGACCTGGCCAAGGCTTTCGACTTCATCAATCACAACATTCTTATTGGCAGACTCAACATCCTTGGCTTCTCAAATGACTGCCTCGCCTGGTTCACTAACTACTTCTCTGATAGAGTTCAGTGTGTCAAATCAGAGGTCCTGTTGTTCGGACATGTGGCAGTCTCCATGGGGTTTAATTATTGTGCCGACTCTCTTCCCTGTATACATCAATGATGTTACTCTTGCTGCTGGTGATTCTTTGACCAACCTCCATGCAGACGACACCATTCTGTACACCTCTGGCCCTTCTTTGGACACTGTGTTAACTAACCTCCAGATGAGCTTCAATGCCATACAACTCCCCTTCCGTGGCCTCCAACTGCTCTTAAATGCAAGTAAAATTAAATGCATGCTTTTCAACCGATCGCTGCCCGCACCTGCTCGCCCGTCCAGCATCACTACTCTGGATGGTTCTGACGTAGACTATGTGGACAACTACAAATACCTAGGTGTCTGGTTAGACTGTAAACTCTCCTTCCAGACTCACATTAAATATCTCCAATCCAAAATTACATCTAGAATCGGCTTCCTATTTCGCAACCAAGCATCCTTCACTCATGCTGCCAAACGTACTCTCGTAAAACTGACCATCCTACCGATCCTCGACGATGTCATTTACAAAATAGCCTCCAACACTCTACTCAACAAATTGGATGCAGTCTGTCACAGTGCCATCCGTTTTGTCGACCTGTACGCTCTCTTTGGCTGGCCCTCAGTTCATACTCGTCGCCAAACCCACTGGCCCCAGGTCATCTACAAGTCTCTGCTAGGTAAAGCCCCGTCTTGTCTCAGCTCACTGGTCACCATAGCAGCACCCACCCGTAGCACGCGCTCCAGCAGGTATATCTTACTGGTCACCCCCAAAGCCAGTTTTTCCTTTGGCCGTCTCTCCTTCCAGTTTTCTGCTGCCAATCACTGGAACGAACTGCAAAAATCACTGAAGCTGGAGACTCTTACCTCCCTCACTAGCTTTAATTAAGCACCAACTGTCAGAGCAGCACACAGATCACTGCACCTGTACATCTGTAAATTAGCCCATCCAATCTACCTCATCCCCATACTGTATTTATTTATTTATCTTGCTCCTTTGAACCCCAGTATCTCTACTTGCACATTCATCTTCTGCACATTCTACCATTCCAGTGTTTAATTGCTATATTGTAATTACTTCGCCACCATGACCTATTTATTGCCTTACCTCTCTTATCCTACCTCATTTGTACATGCTGTATATAGATTTTTTTTCTACTGTATTATTGATTGTATGTTTGTTTATTTCATGTGTAACTCTGTGTTGTTGTATGTGTCAAACTGCTTTGATTTATCTTGGCCAGGTCGCAGTTGCAAATGAGAACTTGTTCTCAAC
This sequence comes from Oncorhynchus nerka, assembly GCF_034236695.1. Taxonomy (NCBI): domain Eukaryota; kingdom Metazoa; phylum Chordata; class Actinopteri; order Salmoniformes; family Salmonidae; genus Oncorhynchus; species Oncorhynchus nerka. Next base: position 20,426,350 of record NC_088422.1, on the reverse strand, counting down.
TAGCCTACCTGGTTAAATAAAGTTCAAATAAAAAAATAAAATGTGCAGATCAAATACATCGCTGGAGCTCTGATTAAGCTGTTTACATGTCTAATAAAAAAAAAATTAAATCAGAAAACCAGGTGTTTTAATCAGCGTATGCTTACTTCGATTACTACCTTATGCTGAAGATAAGCAGAGTAAGGTGTTGACATGACCAATGTCATACTCTATCTACTCCCATAATCAGTTTAATATCAAATTATTAGAAAGCATGTAAACATACGGAGGACCAATGATATGTACTACTTGCTTAGGTTCCTCACTTTGTTGCATCATCATTTTAAATGCCATTCAAATGTGTCACTGTATCTTTCTATTCAAACATGCTGATATACAATCATTATTGTGGTGTGGTTGGACAGGTTCACAGTTAATGACCTTTCCATGACCAGAGAGAAGGCAGGACTCACGTGGTGGAGTGCTGCTGATAACACAGTGCTAGTTGGAGATCTGGTGGTGGAGCCAAAGAACAGATGGGAGTTGGATGTGGCCTCCACTGCTGAGGCCGACCCCGGTGTACGCACCTCCTACATACGCCTAGGGCTGTGTGAATGGAGCCTGTCCAGGCTTCTCCTGGCATCGAGAGGAACTCATCACCATCTGCCTCTCGGGACAACGACTGACCTCCCTTACACAGACCTCCTTCCACCTCCCCTCTACTCAGTAATGCAGGCAGAATGGGAGTCCATGGTAAAAAAAAAAACACCTCCACTGTAATTAAGAAATGTCAGGGTGTCTGTTCAATAAGTTTTTGACAACCTTTGACATCGACTTAGCCACTCTTTTATTATGCTGTCAGTTTCCATTTTCATGACGAGGGGAAACTGTATTAAACAAGGAGGGAACACGTCTTGTCTGTGTATAATGTCAAAATTTTCTAACATAACACACATTATAGTGTGTATTTGGATAGTGAATCCTGTGAGGATAATTGAGTAGTCTTAACTACCCGTGTGTGCACTGAAAAGTGTGCTGAAAAAAGGCCTACGGCGTGGGGCACAGTTGGCTCTGTAGACACCAGTCATTCAGCAGCGTTGCTAGATGCACACCTTACACCCTGCTCTCTTGGTCTTCTTTCACACCTGAGGGGAGAGGAACACCAGCACTCATTATCAATCATAAGCAGTGTTGGGGAGCAATAATTAGGCATTCCAAGGGAGAATGTGTGTGAGGTGGGGTAAGGATTGGGGCTGGGAGAGGGTGGGATAATGGGAGGGGAAGGATTACGAGGAAATGCAGCAACAACGGGTAACTCAAAGGAAACAGGGGGAGGCTAATGGAAATGCAGAGGTGGGACAAGACTCTTACTTGTAAAAAAAAATATATATATATACAGTGGGGCAAAAAAGTATTTAGTCAGCCACCAATTGTGCAAGTTCTCCCACTTAAAAATATGAGAGGCCTGCAATTTTCATCATAGGTACACTTCAACTATGACAGAGAAAATGAGAAAAAAAATCCTGAAAATCATATTGTAGGATTTTTAATGAATTTATTTGCAAATTATGGTGGAAAATAAGTATTTGGTCAATAACAAAAGTTTATCTCAATACTTTGTTATATACCCTTTGTTGGCAATGACAGAGGTCAAACGTTTTAAAAAAAGTTTTCACAAGATTTTCACACACTGTTGCTGGTATTTTGGCCCATTCCTCCATGCAGATCTCCTCTAGAGCAGTGATGTTTTGGGGCCGTTGCTGGGCAACACGGATCTAACATCTGTGGAAAGTCTTCACAGGAGAGTGGATGCTGTTATAGCAGCAAAGGGGGGACCAACTCCATATTAATAGCCATGATTTTGGAACGAGATGTTTAACGAGCAGGTGTCCACATACTTTAGGTCATGTAGTGGACATCGTTAGTTGTTAGTTATCTAGCTAGTGAATTTTATCCATATAGTCATAGACATTGTGCAAGTAAAAACACCTCAAAACAAGAACAAAATAAACTACATTAAACTAGCAGGAATTGGCAGAGACGTTTGGATGCTCCTTCTTATTGTTCTATTAAAGGGAAACTTCACCGCTAGACACTATTTGGGGTGTTCTTCCAGTCTCCCTACATAATTCTGATTGATGATCGATCGGGTGTTTCGGACATAATTATGCACTAAAGCTGTGTTATTTTATTTTTGCGCAGGGAGAGTTCAACCAATGACGTCATTGGTTGATTGAGCCTGCTGTCTGATATAAAAATTAATGGAGTCATGTTTTGTAGCAATTGTTGTGGCCTTTGTGTTTTTGGCCGATTGCCCCTCACACTAGCAGAGAGTAGATATGGTTGTCCTTGTTCAATAGAGACACTGGACTTGTCTCATGGAAGTTCCCATAATTAGCTAAAATGGCTGCTTCTGAGGATTCCTCTTACCAAGAAGAGCTGGATGACACCATTTAAAAAATACCCTGCTCAAAAAAATAAAGGGAACACTAAAATAACACATCCCAGATCTGAATGAATGAAATATTCTTATTAAATACTTTTTTCTTTACATAGTTGAATGTGCTGACAACAAAATCACACAAAAATTATCAATAGAAATCAAATTTATTAACCCATGGAGGTCTGGATTTGGAGTCCCACTCAAAATTAGTGGAAAACCACACTACAGGCTGATCCAACTTTGATGTAATGTCCTTAAAACAAGTCAAAATGAGGCTCAGTAGTGTGTGTGGCCTCCATGTGCCTGTATAACCTCCCTACAACACCTGGGCATGCTCCTGATGAGGTGGCGGATGGTCTCCTGAGAGATCTCCTCCCAGACCTGGACTAAAGCATCCGCCAACTCCTGCACAGTCTGTGGTGCAACGTGGCGTTGGTGGATGGAGCGAGACATGATGTCCCAGATGTGCTCAAAATGTTGGGCTGTAAGCACAAACCCCAACCGGTGAACGTCGGGCCCTCATACCACCCTCATGGAGTCTGTTTCTGACCGTTTGAGCAGACACATGCACATTTGTGGCCTGCTGGAGGTCATTTTGCAGGGCTCTGGCAGTGCTCCTCCTGCTCCTCCTTGCACAAAGGTGGAGGTAGCGGTCCTGCTGCTGGGTTGTTGCCCTCCTACGGCCTCCTCCACATCTTCTGATGTACTGGCCTGTCTCATGGTAGCACCTCCATGTTCTGGACACTACGCTGACAGACACAGCAAACCTTCTTGCCACATCTCACATTGATGTGCTATCCTGGATGAGCTGCACTTCCTGAGCCACTTGTGTGGGTTGTAGACTCCGTCTCATGCTACCACTAGAGTGAAAGCACCGCCAGCATTCAAAAGTGACCAAAACATCAGCCAGGAAGCACAGGAACTGAGAAGTGGTCTGTGGTCCCCACCTGCAGAACCACTCCTTTATTGGGGGTGTCTTGCTAAATGCCTATAATTTCCACTTGTTGTCTATTCCATTTGCACAACAGCATGTGACATTTGTCAATCAGTGTTGTTTCCTAAGTGGACAGTTTGATTTCACAGAAGTGTGATTGACTTGGAGTTACATTGTGTTGTTTAAGTGTTCCCTTTATTTTTTTGAGCAGTGTATATATTTTTCATAGGAACATACAGCCATATTTATTTGAACCGTAATACACTGAAGAGGAGTTGAAACCGTGAGAAAAAGTAATTGCGAGACCAGCAAGCAGTGGCGACAGCCTAGAGCAGCAGTTACCAATAGTCCAGAGAAGTATTCTTCTGATGTTCAGTCAGACAACCGTTAGATTGCAACACTAGCTAGTGTAAACTATCATATACTGTACCATTTTATGTTTTCATGATTCATTATTAGGGGTGAGTCGGTTTTCCAAACATAAAAGGACATTCACATCCTCATACTCAAGTGTACAGTAGCTACCCAGTGTTCCAGAGTCTGGTCTAATGGTAACGTGAAGAGTCCAGACTAAACACTGCCCCTGGAGGCAGGGGTACGATCCCAAGGTCCCCCACTTTCTTCTGTATATCCCACTCATATCTCATATCGTGTTCCGGTGTATCCCAATAAACAACAAAACAGTGTGGCTTCCCAGGAGGAAATAGAGCGGCCATTTTTTCAAACCTCTGATTAGGGCCTGGTGGCTATTTTACACAGCTAAATAAACTGGACGGAAGGGGTGTGTGGAGCTTCTCTGAACGGAGCACTGACCGCTTCCAATGGACGGACAGACGGACAAAACAGATGGACAGACACACGGTTCTGTCCTATGGAGGAGACGGCACTAACAGTATGCTGTTACCACCATCATCATTATTCCTTTTATGCTTCATCTGAATAGCTCTTTCTATGGCTGATTCTACATCATAACATAAACAAAATCAATCATTCAGAGCTGGAAAGCCAGAAAGCGACATGTACAGAGGTGACAAAGTACAATGTCCGTACTGTACTGGGGAGGTTACGAAACAATGGCCCATTCTACTTTCACTCTTCATGCAATCTCAACCCCTCACATAAACTCATAGTTTTTTCAAAACTGTGCAACAAAGTTTTTAGTTTGGAGAGTGTTGTGTGCTGTCTCTTTGTGACTTAAAATACCTTGATTTCAGTATTTCAGTTTTGCATGTGGTGTAAAACATTTACACTACATTTGACTGTGAACTGTACGCTCTTTGAGAATGTGCCAAGGATCCTTGATAACTGCTGTTCACAGTCACAAAGAGCCCCATGAATGATGAAATGCATGCGTAATGTCTAATCTGAAAATTGATGAACAACATGGAAGACTAGAGATATTCAAAATGTGTTGTGAATTGACAAGACCCTTTCCTCCAGAAGACTGAGATAAGATGACAGACGGCTACAATTAAAACAATTCTGTACTTTATTTAGACAATGGTTATAAAAAAAGACTATTTTGAAAATGTACAAAAAGGCAGGCGCCTAATTCTACAGATGTAGGATCTTCATTTGAGCCAGTTTGGTACAGCAAGAAAATAATCCTGCAGCAACAGGAAACTGAAATTATTATGTGGATTATAATTTATGGACATTTTATGTAGGGGTTGATAAATTTTTTTGTAAGGGAAAATCAAGTCAAACTACTAAATGGAAATTACAAACTTTTAAAACCTCAAATAGACTACAAGTTAAACATTTCCTGCATTGCAGGAAAGTTCTCCTGCAATAGGGTGATAAAATTAAGATATTACATCTGTACAAAATGAGCAATTCCCTTCGCTTGCCATCTAAATACATAAGGGTCATGACCTACTTTTTGAAGTTGACTTTTTAACAACCACCTCACAAAAAATACTTTTCCCTCCACATATCCAGCATAGATCAAGAAATATTAAACCCAGCTCTTGTATAAAAGTGACCAAATACAACACAATGCTAAAAAAACGGCACAATATTTGGGGCATGAATATGTTCGCTCAGCCTTTGATGCAAAATAACTTTTTCTTTTGTTATTTGGAGAGTTGTGTGGAACAGAAGAAAGGTTGCCGCACAACCAGGGGACTGGAGTAGGAGCAATGAACAATTCTCTATAAGGCAAACATTTGGTCAGCTGTGTGAGATTAGGTTAAAGGTAGACTCATTAATATGACATCATCATACACAGCAGGGGAGGGGGGGACTTACAGACCTAAACAACATTCATGTCATGTTAATGATGGAAGAGTCAACGGTGGCAGTCTTGGCATTTTAATTTGGATGTTGACGTCTGTAAACTGGAATTCCCCCTACGTACTGAAGCCCTCTCTTCATCCCAGTCGGCTACCTGATGCCTATTCAACCAGGAAGTGGACTACCGGGCATGATAGTCTATATATCCCGGGGTTGTTGCTCTACATGCACAATGTAGACAGAGGTTGAAGAGAAGGTGAAGTCTTGCCATGCTCTCGTCTTATCAGATGAGTTGTCAGAGCAGTTTCCAATGGAACCTGTCCCCACCGTTTCCTCATTGCCTGCACGTGTCGTGGAAGGCCTCCAGGGTACGAAAGTCTCTCCAGGTCGGGGGAAGTCCCTCTTGCAGAAACTTTCCACAGCGCTGACAAGGGGTCTGGAACAGCTTGATGTAGCTTCTTAGCCAGGTCTGCCGAGGAGAGCAGAAAAGGGACATTCAGGCTGGAGGACAGTGATATATTTGTCAGGAGGATTCACCAATAGACTGATTCTAGTAAAACATGACATTTTTAATCAAAACTCAATGATGGCCACTACAATGAGCATATGTGCTGACAATGGTGAGAGAGACCCAATGTGGGGGCCTGCGGTTGATCCACCTAGGGAGGTGAAATGGAGCCTCTCCTCCTGCTTGGGCTCCCCCCGCTTTCTCTCCCAGCCAGTCAGTGGGCTACAGCCAGCCACACCTCCTCAGTCACACACCTGGCAGAACACATTCACCGGCACCATCAATCTAGAGGATTAAAACCCTGCTCCAAGATTCATCACCAGCCAGGGTAATGTTCACCACTGTCACTGGGAAGCGTGAGAAAAGACCCATTACAACAATCTCAGGTCAGCTCTGCAACCAGAAGGCTACATACAGTTATGTGTAAGGAGAGAGAAATGTCTCTGGAATAGCAACTGAGAAACAGGTGCAGAAAAGCCATATCTGTTTGACTGTTTTAGTAGCTATTTAAGACGGGACTTAGGCCAACTGTTCCCTTCAACAGGATTGATTGCAGACATACAGTACCTTCAGAAAGTACTCACACCCTTTTACTTTTAGATCAGAGGACAGGACCGCCGAATGCTGAAGCGCGTAAAAATCGCCTGTCTTCGGTTGCAACACTCACTACCGAGTTCCAAACTACCTCTGGAAGCAACATCAGCACAATAACTTTGTACATTTAGCTTCCTATCATGACCATCTATTTCTATGAATCTGTACATTTAGCTTCCTATCATGACCATCTACTTCTAAGAATCTGTACATTTAGTTTCCCATCATGACCATCTATTTTATATCAAACATTTTTTTGCACCTTTTTTCTCCCAATTTCGTGGTATCCAATTGGTAGTTACAGTCTTGTCCCATCGTTGCAACTCCCGTACAGAACTCGGGAGAGGCGAAGGTCGAGAGCCGTGCATCTTCCGAAACACAACTCAACCAAGCCACACTGATTCTTGACACAACGCCCGCTTCACCCGGATGCCAGCCGCACCAATGTGTCGGAGGAAACACTGTACACCTTGCGACCGTGTCAGCCTGCATTACGCCCGGCCCGCCACAGGAGTCCCTAGTGCGCGATGGGACAAGAACATCCCTGCCAGCCAAACCCTCCCCTAACCCGGACGACGTTGGGCCAATTGTGAGCAGTCCTATGGGTCTCCCGGTTGTGGCTGGCTGCGACAGAGCCTGGAGTCTTGCCCATCTTTTCTATCTGAATATTTACATATATTGAGAAATAATCACATACTTAAATGTAATATTGTATTTCACTGTTCTTAGGTCCTACTCTAGCACTACAGAGGTATCCTGCAAGTGTTGAAGTGATCTGTTTTAAACAGATCTGTTTGTAAAGTTTGTGCTAGCAATGAGTAAGTGATTGCCAAATCACTACAAGACAAACATGGAATCAATAAGTAAACAACTAAACCATATAAATACTATTTATAGTGCCTTGAAATGTCTCATTCATTCTAAGATTGTCTTCAAACGTATTGAGACAGTCTATAGATGCACCTTAAAGATGTCTTGACTTTTTAAGATGTCTTAAGACGTTTCGAAACATGGTGATGTCTGGGTATGTAGTGATCATGTCTTTCTGGACAGTGTCAAGCTGTAAATGAGGACAGGTCAGTAAAGGAGGTGCCCCGCTGTTGGCCCTGAAGCCGAGCCGTTGAGCTGTCCGTTTGAAACCCCTCCTTAAAGGACGGCGGTGCTACCCAGCCCCCACACCCTGGCCGGGTCAGATCAAAATAGTATCTCATTGATTTTCAGCACCGGAGAGGAGCGGCTAATCAATCTCCCTCACTTCAGCACTAAGAGCATGGATCTACAGAGTGGACAGTCGGGCTATTTAAAGACTAAAACATCAAAACACTAATATATAACCCCGCCCTGCACTCCGGGAAGCCAGGAGTAAGAACATCCGATGGTACCTGATACATCACACAATAACAATGACAAGTATTTTCTATGCTTCCTGAGGTACCTCCTCTATTGGACTCTATGTGGTGTCTGGCTACTAGCGTCAGTGAGAGATGGAAGCTTTGTCTGACTCAACCAGTAGTTATTCAGTAATAGCCTGACAATTTTCAACCCCCTCCTCCCCTTATAAAAAATTAGACTCTGAGCTTTAAATCAAATGAGGTACTGTTACAGTACTGTGTGATAAGATGCCTGGACTGACTAGCAATGGAAGTGCAATCCATCGGCTATGTGTACATGGTGAAGATATGGGACAAAAGACAGAGTGGATTATCAAGTAGAGGAGCTCAGACACGGGGTGGGAGAGGGTTATGTAGAGCGTTTGCTTTGTGAATGTGCTCACCATGAAGGACCGTACCACCACGTCGGGCATTTGTGGAAGTTGGTAGTGCAGCAGAGCAGTGGTGGCATGATCCGTAACCTTAAGAGAGAAAACGGGGCTTGTAAAAACCCATGAACATTTGAGAACATTCCAGGTGTCTCTGCTAAACCTGAAACAATAAAATCACATTAAGCCTTCCAGTTCATTTTCAATTCTATATGGTTTTATGAGCAAGCAATAAATAACATAATCAATTCAAGCGGTCAAGTAAAACAAGATGTTTTCAAAGACAGAGTACTTATTACTCAACTTTTAAAATAACTAAAAGAGTTCTGGTAGACTACTGCATGGTTGTCATTGGAGCAATAATAATCATAGCGTATACTGTATCCATCTCTCACTCCTACACATTCACTTGGCAGTGACTGGGTTTTTTATTCTTAATACTTTGATCAAAATCAAATATTCATCCCACATACAATTATCTGCGGGCCATCTATTACGTAACTAAGTTCTTCTGTCGATGTAGCTAGTATTGTTTTATTCTGTGTCCAGTCAATATGTCCACTGCTATTACATTTTTACCATCTGGCAAACCATGAGGGACACGGCTATTAGCAGCACATGGCAGGCATATAGTACACTAAATGCACAGGGAAAACATATCAAAGCAGAAGGGGGGGCTTTTTCCTCAAAGAAGATGTAAGGATATGACTGGGCGGTTAACAAAGAGGCTTTGGTGACAAGTCAGACCTTGGCAGTGCAGTGACAGATGGGAGGGGAAGCTGAGAGGTGCCATCCTCCCTTTCTCTCGCCTTCCTCACGGTCTGTTTGACTTAGCATTAGGATGAGATCAAGAAATAAACATACTGTGCTTTGAACAGCCAGGGGGCACAAGTGACAATGCTCTATGAAAAACACAATTGGGGGCTCTCTTTCTAGTAATGCTGGCTCCATCCCAGTCGTTGGTGTGTGTGGCTTTCTGGCTGCCCATATGCTGCCATGGCGATGACTCCGCCTGATGAGATTTGGTGAGGGAGGATGAGAGGGAAGTGAAGACGACTCATAACCCCCATATGCTCGCCAGAAATGAGTTTGAAATTAAATCCGACCGGAAACAGAGTACATTTTGGTATGACAGGGCTTGACAAGTGGGAGAGAACACCCAGCAACAGCTGGCCCAATGGGAGAGAGACAGAGGGTTGCACAGAGGGTTGTGCATTGTATCTCCGTTTGGAGTAAACATAGAGATAGGGTCTCACCTTCTGAAATACCTGATAGTTTGACTTTGACCAGATATCCAGCTGAGGAGAGAAAATGATATTATTCTCATATCTATGTAATCAATCGTACATTTTCAAATCCATACACATCATTTTCTTCAGTTGTATACGATACAAATCACAGCAAGTGTTAATTTTGAGAATTTAGAACAATGAGATTGAGGTACACGTGTCCTCATCATCAAGACTGACCTCCCACAAACTCAACTATGGACTTTGAAGCCAGTTCCACTGCATTTTTTCAATGTTCCCCTCTAATCAGGGACTGATTTAGACCCGCGACACCAGGTGTGTGCCATTCATTATCAGGTAGAACAGAAAAGTTGTAAACGAGAACTTGTTACCAACTGGCCTACCTGGTTAAATAAAGGTGGTGGTGGGGGGGGGGGAGTTAAATACCTCTGGACTACACCATCAACATTCACTTAAGTCTATAATCTTTGTAATACCATTCATTAACATTGTATTGATAATTTGATCAGGTCTATATTTTAAATTCAAATGGCTCCTCTCTTCTGGATCCCCTGCTGTCCTGTGACTTGCATGGTCCTTCAGTGAACTGGGAGAGAAGGGCAGGAGATTGTGCGAAGGTCATCCAAACAGTTTCAAAGGCGATAACAAATCAAAACACTACCCTGAAACTAATATCAAACAGGCCTGGTGTCAGCATTTATTAGAGAAATCGGATTCAATCCCCCTCTGTCCCTTTACCCACTACCGACACACAGAGACCCTTTGAAGGGAAAATAATACAGGATCACAAATTACCCAAGAGATGCATTCGATAGTCTTTGAAGCCCTCCTTTGATAGTGCAGTTTTCCTTCTCCTTTTCCCTCTCTCTCTGTATGCTAGAAGGTTCAGCTTGCTGCTCCTGCTGCTTCTTACCGTATGATAATTAGTGGAGAAAACGGCAGAAATAGGGATGTTAGAGCCTGAGGGGCGGGGGTGCGAGACATCCTAAACAAAACCCTGGCTGCTGTTGTGTCTGTCTAACTCATCCTAGGTGGAGCTTTGGGAATGTCTGGACTTCAAAACATTTTCCATGGAGCACATTATCTCTATAAAGTACCCTGGGTAGTTGTGGCAGTTACATATACACTACCGTTCAAAAGTTTGGGGTCACTTAGAAATGTCCTTGTTTTTGAAAGAAAAGCATGTTTTTTTGTCCATTAAAATAACACCAAATTGATCAGAATTACAGTGTAGACATTGTTAATGTTGTAAATGACTATTGTAGCTGGAATATCTATGGAATATCTACAGATGCCCATAATCAGCAACCATCACTTCTGCGTTCCAATGTCACGTTGTGTTAGCTAATCCAAGTTTATCATTTTAAAAGGCTAATTGATCATTATAAAAGTATTTTGTGATTATGTTACCACAGCTGAAAACTGTCGTACTGATTAAAGAATCAATAAAACTGGCCTTCTTTAGACTAGTTGTGTATCTGGAGCATCAGCATTTGTGGGTTCGATTTTACAGGCTCAAAATGACCAGAAACAAAGGACTTTCTTCCTAAACTCATCAGTCAATTCTTGTTCTGAAAAATGAAGGCTATTCCATGTGAGACATTGTCAAGAAACTGAAGATCTGGTACATTGCTGTGTACTACTGCTGTGTAAACTGGCTCTAACCACAATAGAAAGAGGAGTGGGAGGCCCCGGTGCACAACTGAGCAAGAGGACAAGTACATTAGAGTGTCTAGTTTGAGAAACAGACACCCCACAAGTCCTCAACTGGCAGCTTCATTACATAGTACCCACAAAACCTCAGTCTCAACGTCAACAGTGAAGATACGACTCTGGGATGTTGGCCAGAGCTGCAAAGAAAAAGCCATATCTCAGACTGGCCAATAAAAAGAAAAGATTAAGATGGGCAAATGCGGGTACTATTTAATGAAGCTGCCAGTTGAGGACTAGAAAATATTCATATTCATTAAATCACAAGTGCAACATAGGAAAACACAGTTTAGCCTTTTGTTAATCCACCTGTCGTCTCAGATTTTGAAATTATGCTTTACAGCGAAAGCAATACAAGCGTTTGTGTAAGTTTATCGATTGCTCGACAAAACGATAAGTACACCTAGCATCAGGTAACTTGGTCACGAAAATCAGAAAAGCAATCAAATTAATCGTTTACCTTTGATGATCTTCGGATGTTTTCACTCACGAGACTCCCAGTTAGACGACAAATGTTCCTTTTGTTCCATAAAGATATTTTATATATCCAAATACCTCCGTTAGTTTGGGGCGTTATGCCCAGGAATCCACCGGAAAGAGCGGTCACGACAACGCAGACAAAAATTAAAAATTATATCCATACTGTCAACAGAAACATGTCAAAAGTTTTTTATAATCAATCCTCAGGGTGTTTTGCAAATATCTATTCGATAATATATCAACCGGGACAGTTGGCTTTTCACTAGGACCGGGAGTAACAATGGTCACCTTTATCTTTTGCGCACAAATCACTCTGAGAGCCCCCACCTGTCCACTTACGCAATGTGGTCGTTCACGCTCATTATTCAAAATAAAAGCCTGAAACTATGTCTAAAGGCTGTTGACACCTTAGGGAAGCCATAGAAAAAGGAATCTGGTTGATATCCCTTTCAATGGGCCATAAGGATGCATAGGAACACAGGGGTTTCAAAATAAGAGTCACTTCCTGATTGGATTTTTCTCAGGCTTTCGCCTGGAATATCAGTTCTGTTATACTCACAGACAATATTTTTACAGTTTTGGAACCTTTAGAGTGTTTTCTATCCTAATCTGTCAATTATATGCATATTCTAGCATCTGGTCCTGAGAAATAGGCCGTTTACTTTGGGAACGTTATTTTTCCAAACATAGAAATAGTGCCCCCTAGCTTCAAGAGGATAACCATGTCTACACTATATTTCTGATCAATTTAGTGTTATTTTAATGGACAAAAAAATGTGCTTTTCTTTCAAAAACAAGGACATTTCTGAGTGACCCTAAATTTTTGAACGGTAGTGTATGTGAGAGCTCGATTTGAAACACTAAATCCATGCATGTGCGCACACATACACACACACACAGTTGAGTACATCAGGCAGCATTGTTCTGGCAGGAGGTTCAGAAGTCTACCATTCATTGGCATAATTAATGGTGATCAAGGTTCTCTGTGGCTTTGATGGCCTCCTAATATTGATGTCAGTTCAAAGAGTCCTCACTCTCTGGCTGAGTGAGGGCGAAAAACCAACACAGAGCCACATTCAAAATTAATTAGGGATTAATGTTGAATCTGATAGAGTGGAAATCGTAGAGGAAAGCCAATGTCACATATCCTTTACAAGTTTTTCATGTGAGTGTGCAAGAGAGGAGTGGTCACCTAAATTATTCAGCCGTGCCAACAGAAAACTGACAATGAGGAATGGAGGTCCAGATCCTGGATTGCATCGTCTTACGTTAGCAGCTGGAGACCATCAACCCCCTTGTATAAAAGGCTATATGAGGTCCCTTTGAATACATAGCCCAGAGGGATCCTTCATTGTAGCCAGGACAGTCTCAAGAAGACTGAGGTCTTCACAGGTCCAATAGACCAGAAACTCAGAGATCTGACCCGGGACCAGAGTGGTTCCTAAATTCAGACTTCTGTCTTGGATCTGGGTTGAGTCTGATACACTACATGACCAAAAGTATGTGGATCTCGACAAAGGTACTTCTGTATGGACCTCGCTTTGTGCACGGGGACATGCTGAAACAGGAAAGGGCCTTCCCCAAACTGTTGCCACAAAGTTGGAAGCACAGAATTGTCTAGAATGTCATTGTATGTTGTAGCGTTAAGATTTCCCTTCACTGGGACTAATGGACCTAGCCTGAACCATGAAAAACAGCCCCAACCCCATTTTTCTTCCTCCACCAAACTTTACAGTTCGGGAAGTAACGTTCTCCTGGCATCTGCCAAACCCAGACCCGTCCGTCAGACAGCCAGATGGCGGAGCACAAATCATCACTCAAGAGAAAGCGTTTTCACTGCTATAGAGTCCAACGGCGGTGAGCTTTACACCACTCCAGCCAACGCTTTTTCATTGCGCATTGTGGTCTTAGGCTTGTGGGCAGCTGCTTGGCCATGGAAAACCATTTCATGAAGCTCTTGATGAACAGTTCTTGTGCTGACGTTGCTTACAGAGGCAGTTTGGAACTCGGTAGTGAGTGTTGCAACCGAGGACAGACCATTTTTATCCGCTACGAGTTTCAGTGGTCCCGTTCTGTGAGTTTGTGTGGCCTACCACTTCGCAGCTAAGACGTTTTTGCTCCTAGATGTTTCCACTTCACAATAACAGCACTTACAGTCGACTAGAGCAATTCTAGCAGGGCAGAAATTTGACAAACTGACTTGTTGGAAAGGTGGCATCCTATGACGGGTGCCACATTGAAAGTCACTGGAGCTCTTCATTTAGGCCATTCTACTGCCAATGTTTGTCCATGGAGATTGCATGGCTGTGTGCTCGATTTTATACACCTGTCAGCAAAGGGGGTGGCTGAAATAGCCGAATCCCCTAATTTGAAGGTGTACCCACATACTTTTGTATATTGGCCACAGGTCTCGGGTATGTGCAATTAAAATTGATTTACTGACTGGACCCGGCCTCATAATTTAATGTGTGAGGTGATGACAATTGTGTGAACTTGCTTTCTATGTCAGCCAATATCAACTCAATAAAACGTAAAGCTTATGTCCAGCTGAAACTGGTTCTGGCCACTTGCCTCACACGTGTCTGCGGCTGTTGATTGCAAAGATGGAGGACATTTTTAATGAAGTAAAACGAAAGCTAGAGGAGAAAGTGTATAGTGAAAATAAACCGACAAGGGGAAAATCTGTGAGTGAACAAAGACGAGAAGGTTGGCCTGGCAAAATGGACTGTATGCAACTCGCTATTCAGGTTTGATGCAATTTTCTAACTTTTATTTATTTATTTTAATTTGGTTTCTCATCATTATTATTATTGGCCTATTTAAGGATCTCAGCCAGTTCTTTAAATATGCTCAAAGTGTTTTTGTTTTTGCTGCAACATTTTTGTTGGCTAAATTAAGTTCAATCTGTCTTTTTAATTTAAGATTAAGGGGTAGCCTAGTGGTTAGAGCGGTGGACTAACAACCGGAAGGTTGCAAGTTCAAACCCCCGAGCTGACAAGGTACAAATCTGTCGTTCTGCCCCTGAACAGGCAGTTAACCCACTGTTCCTAGGCAGTCATTGAAAATAAGAATTTGTTCTTAACTGACTTGCCTAGTTAAATAAAGGTTAAAAAAAAACATCTCTCTCAAAAAGAATTATGTGATGGCTTTAGAAGCTTCTTTGACATCATTTGAGTTAATTTGAGATGTACCTGTGGATGTACTTCAAGGCCTACCTTCAAACTCAGTGCCTCTGCTTGACATCATGGGGAAATCAAAAGAAATCAGACCTCAGAATAAAAATTGTAGACCTCCACAAGTCTGAAAATTGCTCCCAATGATGAACCAAACGCCTGAAGGTACCACGTTCATCTGTGCAAGTATAAACACCATGGGACCACGAAGCCGTCATACCGCTCAGGAAGGAGATGCAAATCGATCCCAGAACAGCAGCAAAGGACCTTGTGAAGATGCTGGAGGAAACAGGTACAAAAGTATCTATACCCACAGTAAAAACGAGTCCTATACCAACATAACCTGAAAGGCCGCTCGGCAAGAAAGAAGCCACTGCTCCAAAACCGCCATAAAAAAGCCAGACTACAGGCCTCCCGGGTGGCGCAGTGGTCTAAGGCACTGCATCGTCGTCCGGGGTGGGGAGGGTTTGGCCGGCAGGGATATCCTTGTTTCATTGCGCACTAGCGACTCCTGTGTCGGGCTGGGCGCAGTGCATGCTGACCAGGTCGCCAGGTGTACGATGTTTCCTCCGACACATTGGTGCAGCTGGCTTCCGGGTTGGATGTGCATTGTGTCAAGAAGCAGTGCGGCTTGGTTGGGTTGTGTTTCGGAGGACGCATGGCTCTCGACCTTCGCCTCTCCCGAGTCTGTATGGGAGTTGCAGCGATGAGACAAGACTGTAACTACTACCAATTGGATACCACAAAATTGGGGAGAATATATATATATATTTTTTAAAGCCAGACTACGGTTTGCAACTGCACATGGGGACAAAGTTTGAACTTTTTCGAGAAATGTTCTCTGGTCGGATGAAACAAAAATATAACTGTTTGGCCATAATGACCAGGAAAAAGGGGGATGCTTGCAAGCCGAAGAACACCATCTCAACCGTGAAGCACAGGGGTGGCAGCATCATGTTGTAGGGGTGCTTTGCTGCAGGAGGGACTGGTGCACTTCACAAAATGATGGCATCATGAGGCAGGCAAAGTATGTGGCTATATTGAAGAAACATCTCAAGACATCAGTCAGGAAGTTAAAGCTTGGTCGCATTTGGGTCTTCCAAATGGACAATGACCCCAAACATACTTCCAAAGTTGTGGCAAAATGGCTTAAGGACAACAAAGTCAAGGTATTGGAATGGCCATCACAAAGCCCTGAAATCAATCCTATAGAAAAAATGTGGGCAGAACTGAAAAGGCGTGCGAGCGAGGAGGCCTACAAATCTGACTCGGTTACACAAGCTCTGTCAGGAAGAATGGGCCAAAATTCACCCAACTTATTGTGGGAAGGTTGTGGAAGGATACCTGAAACGTTTGACCCAAGTTAAACAATTTAAAGGCAATGCTACCAAATATTAATTGACTGTATGTAAACTTCTGACCCACTGGGAATGTGATGAAATAAATAAATTGTGGAATTAAATAATTCTCTCTATTATTCTGACATTTCACATTCTTAAAATAAAGTGGTGATCCTAACTGACCTAAGACAGGGAATTTTGGCTTAGATTAAATGTCAGGAACTGTGAAAAACTGAGTTTAAATGTATTTGGCTAAGGTGTATGTAAACTTCCGACTTCAACTGTAAATAATTTGGCCAATATCGCTTGTTTATTGATGGCGCTAGCAGGTTTCTCTCTCTCTTTTTCTACTCTCGGAAGTGAATGGGTCTCTCTAATCCGAACCGGCACAGGTCTGTCCTCGAGTACATTCAGAATTGGTCTCTCTTAAAAAAGTTTTTTTTCATGGATTTAAATTTTTGGATTTTACATATATATATTTTTTTAAACATTTGAGTTATTTAGCAGACACTCTTATTCAGAGTGACTTAAAGGAGCATTTAGGGTTACGTGCCCTTGCTCAAGGGCACATCGACATGTTTTTTACCTAGTTGGCTCCGGGATGCATATTGGGTCATGTGGGAAAAAGCCACAGATCCATTTCAGAATGGATCAACATTTTTGGGACCCGTGAAGACCTTTCGACTGAAGTCTCCTGTGATGTGAACAGATAATATGCCTAGTATGACATCTCTTGACCTGAGTGTAAAAGTAATACTTTTTGTAATGTAATACCTTATGTGAAGTAATACCATATGCATATTTTTTCAATGGAGAGAGGGTCGCACCTCACCATCTCATGCAGTACAACCCAATCCAGCTGTTTGGGCACTAACCTCCCTTTTAACCCTGAACACAATACCTTGCCATCCTCGGAATACACATTCTCGCTGAATCCTCTCACGATGGTCCGGTCTATGAACAAGCTCCTCATCACCACGATGGCTTTCAGCACCTTCCCCAACGTCACCTAAAGGAAGAGACAGCAGAGATGAAAAGACAACGACAAATTAAGCCTTGTTCAATCATCTCCTAACCAACTGCCATGTCAAAGAAATGTGCATAGACTTCTCTCCCCTTGAGGTGAAGGTTAACCTACAGTGCTCTCCACTGGATGGCCCAATAGGCTTATTGTACTTTCCAGTGAATTAACCTTGGAAAAGAGCAGACACCTCTTTTCATCTGACACACGCTTGACATACATAATTACTGAGTTGCAAAGTGTGCCCTGTTAGATATTGACCTTGATCTTTCAAGGCTGAGTAAAGCTTACAAAGGGCTTTGACTATCTCTGTGTAAGAGCAGGGGATAAGAAAGAAACAGCCGAAATTGACCTCTTTAGGTACCAGAGAGAGAGGGAGGGAGAGAGGGAAAGATGGAGAAAGAGGGAGAGCGAGAAAGAGAGAGGAGGGAGAGAAAGGGTTAGAGGGGGAGCACGATAAGAGGGAGAAAAAACCTTGCTTCATTTGTCAAAGCTGTTCCAACAGCAGCAGCGTCCCTAAAACAAAACAGCGGTGCTTATCGGCTGCTCTACCCAGTCGGAATTATTCCTCCAAGTCAGCGCTCCGGCTCAGCTGGTGAATGGGAGGGAAGACGGTCCCAGACTGACAGGGAGAGCACAATATTTGGGAGGGTTTTCAGGACTCCACTCAAACATGAGAAAGGGGGAGTGACTGAGAAAACCTTTGTTTAATCAAGCCAGTTGGATTCAATGGCAGACTTAGCAGAACAACTTTGCATGAACTGAGCAACAGTTCATGCAAAGTTGTTTCAAAAGATGTTGCATGTTACAAAATATACTAAGTAGGCCTACACATTTTGAAATTCATTTTTCAATAAATTAAAGACCTAAATAATCAGAGGCAGTCTTTTTTACGAATGTTTACCAGCCATTTACCTCGACATTAGGCTGGCTATATCTACAAAAAAACTATTTTCATTAATATAGTATAGTGTTCACAACTAAATTGTCTTCATCAGGCTTCCCCAAGCTGAGAAGATTGTGTTGACATTGTTTGAGTCTGTGAAAGCCTTATGGTAGGCTTACATGGTAACATGTTAATTACACAGTAATAAGCTAACCAATTAAATAATTAAACCGTTTCACGGGTACAATTTAGTACCAGTTACAGTAGTTACCAATTGTGTTGAACTCTAACATATCAATTTGTTGCCAGATAATTTCCTGTTAATATCATACAAACATTGTGGAAGCAGTACCGTAAAACGAAGTGCCCCCAAGACATCTGCAATGGTCATTTCAGATGGTTCATTAAATCGTTTCTTATTAAATATTCGACCAGTTGGATGTTTTTCTAGCTCTAAATACAATGGAAACTGATCAGTGTTTCAGTTCAGTGGATTATTAAACTCTAAGCTATGAGAGAAAATGGTCATCTTACTGTGCTCGGTATTTGAATTTCTGCAGTGAGGAAAACACTTCAAAAGCATTTGACTTGATGGATTGTTCTGCACACCAAAATAAAAAACAAAAGGCTACGTATTAAGTCCGGTGACAGAGAATCTAACAACCCTCCATGCATAAATGAATAAATCCATTAATGGAGAAAATATCACCATTGAAAATAATTTGTTTCTCCACAGAAGACGGCCTAAGAGGCTTCTGTAAAAGGCTGGTCACTTCCACAGCTCTTGTAACCACCTAATTGGAGAGGTGATCAGCAAACAAATTTCAAGGAACGCCTGAACCCATCGAGTGCACTTACAGTGTAGAAAGGAGAGAAACGTACTCCTGTTAAGTGTTAGCACAGATTAGTAAAAGACAGTGATGGTTCCAAAACAGTTCAAGGCTAACTAGGTAAATGCAGTATTTATGCAGTATGATGAGAGGAGGAAAGTCTTGCTGCATGGCCAGTCAAAGTAGGATAAACTGTAGATCAACCCAGAACCACTACTCAGAGAAGTACACACACGTCTCTCAAAAAGTCCTTCAGAGAGATGACAAACCAAAATACATTTTGAAACAATTGAATACTGCAGACCTGGAAGGCCTCTTTAAGTTCAATGTAGGAGCGTGGACTAGAAAATCCTCTGACGTGATTAAACATGTCTAGAAAACGCAGGAGCATCCATTCATATTTCATGAGGGTTCCCTCAGCAACACACATTTTCCAGTCTTTAGCGGTTGGGCTGTGTCAGGGCGGCTCTAAGGCTGTCAAACCTCTCCGGCGGCCTGCTCGCTACTTGCCAAGACAGGTGCTCAAAGGGAGAATACATTACTGACGACAGGCCTTTTATAAAGGCAGGGCCCTGGCTCTCTGCTCTGCTTTACCCTGGCCAGGCCCAGGACATGAGGCTCAAGTACACATTGACCGAATGACTGAGTACTGACTTCTCCCATGTCTGACAAACAGTCACCAACCTCCCTTCAGCTACAGCAAATCCAAATCAATCCTCCATTTTAAGAGCCTTTCTGTAGTTTTAGTAGCCTTTTCAGTATTTATAAATTATTCTGCAAGAAAGTTTATAATGGACAACAAATCCATCATCATCATTACATGAACAATTCACACCGAATCAAAGTTGTCAGAAGTTTATGTACCTCACAAGTCAATATGGAGTCTAGAAAAACATTTATTTGTAAACAGCTAAAATTACAGTTGACTAGAGGATGAAGAACCTGGCATGCTTCTACACCTGCATTACTTGCGGTTTGGGGTTTTAGGCTGGGTTTCTGTACAGCACTTTGAGATATCAGCTGATGTAAAAAGGGCTTTATAAATACATTTGATTTGATATACAGTGCATTCAAAAAGTATTCAGACTCCTTCCCCTTCTCCACATTTTGTTATGTTAAAGCCTTATTCTAAAACGGATTAAATTACTTTTCCCCCCTCATCTATCTACACACAATAACCAATAATGACAAAGCAAAAACAGGTTTAGACATTTTTGCAAATATATTTAAAATAAATAACAGAAATACCTTATTTACATACAGTACCAGTCAAAAGTTTGGACACCTACTCATTCCAGGTTTTTTGCTTCTCTTTTTTCTACAATATTGAAGACATCAAAACTATGAAATAACACATACATCTGGTAGTAAACAGAAAATAGTGTTAAACAATTTCAAGAACTATAAAACTTTCTTCAAGTGCAGTTGCAAAAACCATCAAGCGCTATGGTGAAAATGGCTCTCATGAGGACCGCCACAAGAAAGGAAAACCCAGAGTTGCCTCTGCTGCAGACGATAATGTTATTAGCTGCAGACGATAATGTTATTAGAGTTAACTGCACTTCAGATAGCAGCCCAAATAAAATGTTTCAAAGAGTTCAAGTAACAGACACGTCAACATCAACTGATCAGAGGAGACCTTCATGGTCTGTTAGCTGCAAAGAAACCACTACTAAAGGACACCAATAATAAGAAGAGACTTGCTTGGGCCAAGAAACACAAGCAATGGATATTAGAATGGTGGAAATCTGTCCATTGGTCTGATGAGTCCAAATTTGAGATTGTTGGTTCCAACAGCCATGTCTTTGAGATGCAGGTAAACGGATCATATCCGCATGCGTGGTTCCCACCGTGAAGCATGGAGGAGGTGGTGTGGGGGTGCATTGCTGGTGACACTTTCAGTGATTTATTTAGAATTTAAGGCACATTTAACCAGCATTGCTACCTCAGTATTCCGCAGCGATACCCCATCCCGTCTAGTTTGCGCTTAGTGGGACTATCATTTGTTTTTCAACAGGACAATGACCCAACACATCGCCAGGTGTGTAAGGGCAATATGACCAAGAAGAAGAGTGATTGAGTGCTGCATCAGATGACCTGGCCTCCACAATCACCCAACCTCAACCCAATTGAGATGGTTTGGGATGAGTTGGACCGCAGAGTGAATGAAAAGCAGCCAACAAGTGCTCAGCATATGTGGGAAATCCTTCAAGACTGTTGGAAAAGCATTCTAGGTGAAGCTGGTTGAGAGAATGCATGTGCAAAGAATACATGTGCAAAGCAAGAGCGCGCAAAGCTGTCATCAAGGCAGAGAGTGACTACTTTCAAGAATCTCAAATATAAAATATATTTTGATTTGTCTATCTGAGCAGCTAACCGATCCCTGCAGCTGTGCATAGTCCATCTGTAAATAGCCCACCCAATCAACCTACCTCATCCCCATACTGTTTTTATTTACTTTTCTGCTCTTTTGCACACCAGTATCACTACTTACATACCATCATCTGCTCATCTATCACTCCAGTGTTAATCTGCTAAATTGTAATTACTTTGCTACTATGGCCTATTTATTGCCTAACCTCATGTCATTTGCACACACTGTATATAGACTTTCCCCCCCTATTGTGTCATTGACTTGTTTATCCCATGTGTATCTCTGTGTTGTTTGTGTCGCACTGCTTTGCTTTATCTTGGCCAGGTCGCAGTTGTAAATGAGAACTTGTTCTCAACTAGCCTACCTGGTTAAATAAAGGTGAAAATAATAATAATAAAATGATGGCGGCAGCATCATGCTGTGGGGATGTTTTTCAGAGGCAGGGACTGGGAGACTAGTCAGGATCGCGGGCAAAGTACAGTGAGATCCTTGATGAAAACCTGCTCCAGAGCGCTCAGGACCTCGGACTGTGGCAAAGGTTCACCTTCCAACAGGAGAACGACCCTAAGCACACAGCCAAGACAACGCAGGAGTGGCTTCGGGACAAGTCTCTGAATGTCCTTGAGTGGCCCAGCCAGAGCCCGCACTTTAACCTGATCGAAATTCCCTGCAGAGACCTGAAAATAGCTGTGCAGCGACGTTCCCCATCTAACCTGACAAAGACTGAGAGGATCTTCAGAGAAGAATGGGAAATACTCCCCAAATACAGGTGTGCCTGTAGCGTAGCTTGTAGCTACCCAAGCTTGTAGCGTCATACCCAAGAAAGTGGGATACCTAGTCAGTTGTACAACTGAATGTCTTATGCATTTTTTTCCTTAACCTTTAACTACGCAAGTCAGTTAAGAACAACGATGGCCTAGTAACAGTGGGTTAACTGCTTTGTTCAGGGGCAGAACGACAGATTTGTACCTTGTCAGCTCGGGGATTCGATCTTGCAACTTACTATTCCAACGCTCTAACCACTAGGCTACCTGCCGCCCCATTTAACCCAACACCAAGACTCGAGGCTGTAATCACTGCCAAACGTGCTTCAACAAAGTACTGAGTAAAGGGTCTGAATACTTAAGCAAATGTGATATTTTCGTTTATTTTTTATACATTTGCAAAATTTAAAAAACATTTTTTTTGCTTTGTCATTATGGGGTATTGTGTGTAGATTGGTGAGGGGAAAAATATTAAATCCATTTTAGAATAAGGCTGTAACATAACAAAATGTGGAAAAAGTCAAGCTGTCTGAATACTTTCCGAGTGCACTGGAGACTAACGGTACTGTAAACAATTGGATTCCTCTCGGTTTTCTTTTCCAAGGTGGATTGACATCAACTATATTTAAATAAAGTACTAGGCTAAGTACTAGGCTACTTCCGTTATATAATATATTAAAATAATAAAGTCATCTTTCATTTGAGACCTGCAGATTTCTCCAGTCTCAAAGGAATATAACGGTATCAACAGAAGATGCGGTTTGGAATGTAGACCCGGGCTCTACTTTAGACAATTTGTCATTCCTAAAAGCCTCAGTTGATACATTTGTGGGAGCAGATTGTGAATCACCTTGTTATAGCCCATGATGCCCTAAAATACAAACATCAGCTAATGGCTCCGTCTATCCCAAAAAATGGGACAGACGAAAGCCTAGCAGCGTGCTCACACACAGACGCACAGGTGCACGTACGCTTACATGAGGAATTGATCTGGGTCTCCTTCCTGAACAAATGTTGACAGATTATGTTGGACATATTCCCAACTACAATAAGCACAAGCATAGAGTCTAAGACTTCTCTCTACACTCAGGTACTCTCTACTTAATATTTTCTGAATGTTTCAAAATGTGTTTGAAATGACTGACACACTACTATTACATATTATACAAATGAGACTAGCAGACTCCCTACCTAGGCAGCTATACTTCCTACGTTTACAAAGTGCTCTCCTGACGCCCAGACTAAAAGTATGACTCAGTGGGCAGAACAGAGCTCCACTTTGGTCCCCAATGAGCTGGCCTAGTGTGGTTAATTAGGAAAAGGAAAAGTGCATTTCTGTCCGTGGCTGCAGCATAGGCTCACAGATGGTGGGCCGTTTTATTTAGCGAGAGAGTGGGCAGCAGATCGCATACTGTAGAGAGCAGAGCACACAACCAATTGGAGACACGAATTAAAAAAGTAACAGTTTCCAAGCAACAAGTGGGTCTGGATGTGACTGACGTCCTCCATGGTCCCGAGAGGAAAAAAATAAATCTGACAAGTTGAGATGGAGAACAGAACAAGATAGTGAGAGAAAGAGGGAAGTCAGCCTCGCAATAAAATGCTCTGCCATTTTCACATCCTATTCACAGCAAACATGTCAAAGACATGTAGAGGCTCATAATTTAACATCCCAAACTATTAGCGCACTGATATGTCACCATAAGGAATGAAGTTTTTTGAGTTTGTGTGGCTCTGGGCAACAAATGGTAGAAAATACAACAATAACCTTTCCTCTTGACAGTTAATCATTTGGTCTGAAGAAAAAGTCAATTAAATCCAACAATGCTGCTGTGTGACACAAGGGGGAGTGAATTGCTGACAGTGAATCTGTTTCTTCTTTGAACTGGTTAAAAAAAACAGTGGGAGGGATCACTGATTTATTTCATCACCAAAACAGGACTTATTTGCCCACCTGGCTGCCAGTCAGTCTGCTACCTGATCCTGCTTGTTGAGGGTTTGGTGAGGCTGGCAGCCAGGTGGGCAAATAAGTCCTGTTTTGGTGTATCAAAAGCTATATCTTTTGATGACGGCCATGTTTGTTGGTCTCCCTGTCCTGACCTCAGCGCCTGGAGGGTCTCTCCTCCTCAGAATTAAGCCAGTCAGAGGATATCAGGTCAATATTCCACACATGGAGCGCTGCCTGCCCGCCCAGCTCCCCTTGACCCAGGTGTTCACACCTTGATGTGGGATTTTTAAAATTTAGATCGATACCCCAACAAGGTCACTTTAAAATTAAATGAATGAGCCCCATGTACAGCACACCCCTGCTCCTCTCAAATGTTTCAAAAGAAGCAACAACAAACAACTAGGATCATCAAACATAACTATATCAAGATGCAGTATTCATACCCCTGAGTCAATACAGGTTAGAATCACCTTTGGTAGCAATTACAGCTGTGAGTATTTCTGGGTAAGTCTAAAGAGATTTGCACCTCGATTGTTGGTCATTACTAGACTTTTTCAAATCTTGCCATAGATTTTCAAGCTGATTTAAGTCAAAACTTTAACTAGGCCACTCAGGACCATTCAATGGCATCTTGGTAAGCAGCTCCAGCATATATTTCGCCTTGTGTTTTACATTATTGTCCTGCTGAAAGGTGAATTTGTCTCCCAGTGTCTGTTGGAAAGCAGACTGAATCAGGTTTCCCTTTAAGATTGTGCATGTGCTTAGCTCTATTCCGTTTCTTTTCATCCTAAAAAACTCCCTAGTCCTTGCTGATGACAAGCATTCCCATAACATGATGCAGCCACCACCATTCTTGAAAATATGAAGTGGTACTCAGTGATGTGTTGTGTTTGCCCAAATCATAATAGTTTGTATTCAAAGTAGCCGCAGTTTTACTTTGGTGTCTTATTTCAAACAATATGCATGTTTTGGAACATCATTCAAAAACTACTCGCACCCAAAAGCATGAAAAGGAATTACCCAAGGAGGCCGCAATGGAAAAAATATATATAATTAATTGAATCCATGCTCAAAATATTTAAAAAAGTGAAAATGCAAGGTGTTAAACAAAATGAAATAGGAACGGAGCACACGTTTTGGCCTTATGCCTACGACAGTGCTGTACAAAGAAATGTTTCGCCTACTTGAGTACTTCATATCTATTGCTTATGATATTATATAGCCCAGACTGTTGTCTCTTTCCAGTTATATGTGACATTTGAATGGTCAATTTTTTATACTCTTCTATATATCCTTTGTTAATATGCATTGACTTCCGATTCGCCAGTCTCTAATCAACTATCTGCCTGCGCCTGTTACGCACAGCAGGTGTGTCTTAAGTACTTGTGTTGTTAATTTGTTTCTACAGCACAGATGAAGACATAAGGCCGAAACGTATGCTCTGTTCCCTTTTCATTTTATTCAGCACCTTGCACTTTATGTATTCTTTCGAGCATGGATTTAATTAATTACATTATTTTTTACATCATCTCGGAGTCCTTGGGTTATTCCTTTTCATGGTTTTGAGTGTGAGATATTTTCTCCTCCACGTACCGGCCGCCTTTCATTCTAACCTAAGTGCAAAATACTATTATAGTCCATGCAACTTATGGGATTTGTTAAGCACATTTTTACTCCTGAAGTTATTTAGGCTTGTCATAAAGGGGTTGAATACTTATTGACTCAAGACATTTCAGCTTTTAATTGTTTATTAATGGGATAGGGGGCAGCATTTTCACTTTTGGATGAATAGCGTGCCCAGAGTGAACTGCCTCCTACTCTGTCCCAGATGCTAATACATGCATATTATTAGCATTGGATAGAAAACACTCTGAAGTTTCTAAAACTGTTTGAATGATGTCTGAGTATAACAGAACTCCTATGGCAGGCGAAAACCTGAGAAAAATCCAACCAGGAAGAGGGACATCTGAGTTTTGTAGTTTTTCAAAGATTGGCCTACCGAGTACAAATTGAGATATAGATGAGGTTGCACTTCCTAGGGCTTCCACTAGATGTCAACAGTCTTTTGAAACTTGAATGAGGATTCTACTATAAAGGAGGGGCTCATGAGACCTCTGAGTCAGTGGTCTGGCAGAGAGCCTTGGCCCCATGACACGCGCGGTACCGACAAAGTTACCTCGCGTTCCAGTGCTTTTTCTGAAGACAAAGGAATTCTCCGGTTGGAACATTATTGATGTTTTATTTTAAAAACATCCTAACGATTGATTCCATACATCGTTTGACATGTTTCTAAAGGACTGTAACGGAACTTTTCGAGTTTTTGTCTGGATGAAATGCTCGCTCCTCATGAAGATGGATTACTGGGCTGAACACGCTAATAACAAGTGGCTATTTGGACATAAATGATGGAACAAATCCGTAATTTATTGGGATTGGGATTCCTGGGAACTGGGATTCCTGGGAGTGCCTTCTGATGAAGATCCTCAAAGGTTAGGGGACTGTTATGGTGTTGTTTCTAACTTTGTTGTTTCCAAAATGGCGGCTATTCCTCTGGCTGTTTTGGGCTCTGAGCGCCGTTCTCAGATTATGCTTTTTCCGTAAATTTTTTTGAAATCTGACACAGCAGTTGCATTAAGGAGAAGTCTATCTTTAATTCTGTGAATAACACTAGTATCTTTTATCAATATTTATTATTAGTATTTCTGCAAAATCGTAAGGCGCCAATGTAAACTGAGATTTTTGGATATAAATATGCACATTAACGAACAAAACATACATCTATTGTGTAACATGATGTCCTATGAGTGTCATCTGATGAAGATCATCAAAGGTTAGTGATTAATTTGAGCTATATTTCTGCTTTTTGTGACTCCTATCTTTGGCTGGAATTTTTTTACGACTTGAAGGTGATCTAACATATGTTGTGCTTTAGCTGTAAAGCATTTTTTAAATCGGACACGATGGGTAGATTAACAAGATGTTTATCTTTCATTTGCTGTATTGGACTTGTTAATGTGTGAAAGTTACATATTCCCCAAAAATATTTTTCAATTTCACACGCTGCCTTTTCAGAGGAATGTTGTCGAGGTGTTCCGCTAGCGGAACCCCTGCGCTAGAAAGGTTCATTTGTAAAGATAAACTTGAGTCCACTTTAACACTATGGGGTACTGAGTGTTAGGGCTGACCACATTTAGTCAATTGGTCAATTGTTTTGTTGATTGTCGACCAACAGCCTAAGGTTTTTTTTTGTTGAGAAGTGGCAAATTTATTTAAAGGAATTATGGCACTCGAGACACCTGTCTGATTCACGCCTGTCAGTGGACTAATCCATTGGGAGGCTGAGGGGAGGGCACACCAGTATCACCAGTAGTACATTTACCGTTGTTTCCCATCATTTCTAATCTACAATGTTTGTTTTGTTAAGGTAATTATGTTAATGCATTCAATATATTAATGTTACAGTTTTAAAGTTGTCATTGTAGGAGTGGACACATTTGCAGAGCGCACAACCTAGACTACACTTGTCAGAAAAACGTGTAATTTCTTTCCTATTCCATTTACGAATTGTCAATTTATTAATTGTCTTCTGTTCGGAGCGCTCCTGTCAATCTTGAGTAAGGACACGCACTTTAGTATGCATATAGAAGTAGTACTAGTCTACCTGGCCTGCGTGCAAATGTAGCCCTATAAAATGTGCCCATTTGGGTATCTGATACTATTTCTGATTGTCTTAACCTGTTGCTCCTACCCTCTACTTTTTTGAACATTTTGTTAAAAATCGCACAACATTTCAGCGCCCTGCTACTCATGCCAGGAATATAGTACGTTCATATGGTTAGAATGTGTGGATAGGAAACCCTCGGACGTTTTTAAAACTGGTTAAATCACGACTGTGGCTATTACATAACGTGCGTTACATCGGAAAGCACAGGAAAACCTGATCACAGAAAATGGAAATAAATATCCTTGCGCCACTTCAAGCAATTGTTAACAGTGAGCCGAATTAGATAAGACCGAGCATTCAACTCCCACAGCATCCCCATGTTGTCTAGAGTCTTGTGAATTGAATCCTCTTTGATTCTTGGTTGAACCGAAAGAGGGGCACGACTTACCTCCGGTCTCCGCCCAGATCATTCCGGAAGAGCTCTCTCCTGAAATTTTTTCCAAGACGACAGCTAATGATATTTACATCGCCTACGGATGATTTTTATCGCTTATTAACGTTTACTAATACCTAAAGTAGCATTACAAACGTATTTCGAAGTGTTTTGTGAAAGTTTATCGTCTACTTTTTGAATTTTAAAAATGACGTTACGTTGTGAAATCGCTGTTTTTTTCGTTTATCACACAGTCTACATATAACGATATCTTGGCTTTATATGGCCCGATTTAATCGAAATAAAGACCCAATAGTGTTTATGGGACATCTAGGAGTGCCAACAAAGAAGATGGTGAAAGGTAATGACTGTTTTCTATTTTATTGTGCGGTTTGTGTAACGCCGAAATGCTAATTATTTTGTTTACGTCCCCTGCTGTGCTTTTCTGTTGTAGTGTATTGGTGCATGCTATCAGATAATAGCTTCTCATGCTGTCGCCGAAAAGCATTTTAAAAATCTGACTTGTTGCCTGGATTCACAACGAGTGTAGCTTTAATTTGATACCCTGCATGTGTATTTTAATGAACTTTTGAGTTTTAACTAATACTATTAGCATTTAGCGTAGCACATTTGCATTTCCAGAGCTCTAGTTGGGACGCAAGCGTCCCAACTAGAGGCAAGAGGTTAACTCATCATCATTGTGGAGCTTCTCAAAGTAATTTTTTCTTTACCTCAAACAGCAAGTAAACAAAGTCTGTTTTTACATCCATTGAGAATGACAATAGTTCCTTAATGTAATCTTTACAGCTCTCTCGCTTTCGATTACTACAGCATGAAAGTGGAAAAAATGTCAAGCTCTGATCTGGTGGAAACTTCATGAAATAGGCCTACCTTCTTATCCCTTGCGTAAACAGGCTACAGCAGTGTCCTTCTGTCTGGAGCTCACTAGCACAGGAAACTGAGGGCCCAGAATATTTTATACAACGTTGTAAGTTTGCTAGCACAAGCTTCACACCAGACCAAGTTAATACAATGTTTCAAGTTCCTTGCAGATTGGCCACGCATAGCCAATGTGATGATTAGGATATTTTAAAATCAGGATATTTTATACTTGCGGGCTGTAATGTTTTTATTTGTTGGCTTTATGTAGGCTATTGTTAAATATTGGCAATGGCAACAGAAGTTAACTTTTAGATTTGTATAATTTCCATCACGAAAAAAGACTGCAGTAAGAGTGCAGTATAATTGCATTATAACTACAGTTAAAGTGCAGCATAACTGCAGTATGCTGCAAATACTGTGCCTAAAATAACTGGCACGCAGGTCAGTAGAAATGGTACGATAACTTGGCACACCAAATGGAAAACGTTGCCAACTGATGGTGTAGCCCATTACCCGTACCTTCTGGAGCTTAACGGCAGAATCTGTGAAGGCCAGCAGCAGCAAGCAAGGGGAAGAGGGTAGGGAACAGGATTTTTTCTTCTGGTTAGGCTATATTGATCTCTGGCTCCCCCTCTTTAGTAATTTGTGTCTTCATTTGTCGTCGCAGTGTTTAAAGCATCAAACAAGCTCAGTAGCCTACATGTAGTTGACTGTATTGTAAAATGTCGACCAATCGATTGGGCGATGGAACAGACAACTGTCTGTCGACTAACATTTGTTGATGTTGTCGGGGACAGCCATATTGTGTCTAGGCGAGTGTCAGAAAATCTACATTTAAACAATTTCTAATTCAGGCTGTAACACAACAAAATGTGGAAAAGGTACTTTCTGAAGGTACTGTAACTAAGATGTTCGGTGTAATATTTCTCAAGTGAAAAAATGTCAATGAAAACGAGTCGTCTATCGTTGAATGACAACACTATTGTAGAATCCCTACTGTTGACCAATTACTGACGAAGGGGCGTAGTCTTGCCTCTAGAACAGCCCAAAAAATCCCTTGCCTGAGACCAAACCAAGCAAAAATGTCAAAATGTCATCATAATATATGCATGAAATGTTTCGAACAGTTTCGGATGGGAAGCCTGTGGACGCCTGTAGACTGCCACTGGAGGGGAGTACACGCTCTGAGCCTTTCCTCTGACCTCAATCAACCGCCCCAATTAACGCTGCATTCCCTCTCGCTGCTGACGCCATTTACAAACACAGAACGTGAGAGTGAGAAAGAGAGCGCGAGAGACAGGGAGAGAGGGTGGATGAATGAGCGAGAGAGAGAGAAAAGGGGGGCGAGAGAGAAAGAAAATGGGGGCGAGAGAAGGGGAAAACGAAAGAAAGGGAGGATGGGGAGAGAGGAGAGAAAGAGAGAAAGGGAGAGAGCGAGTAACACAGCACAAGCAGGGCCTTTCATTTTCTATTACAGGTTACCAGACGAAACCCATGGTGGCCTAGTAGACTTTGTTCCTCTATGCTATTGATTCCCCTTAGCAGAACACACGCTTGCCAGTTGTCAGTCATGTTCTACACTAAATTCCTTCAAGGACACACCACCCCAAAAGGCAAGATCTTCAGTTTTGTAAATCGTTAATTCGTACATTCTGGGCTTTTCGAAAGTTAACCTCTCTTTAAAAATCTTCTGACAATGAAGTGCATTATATTCTGATGGGGTGACGCAAAAATGATTGTCCATTCCTTAAAACCCACTTTAAGAGATGGACAAATTATTAACAGTGATTGTTACAAAACTAACAGTCCATTAACAAATCCATGTGCAAGAAACCGACATTTGGGTTGCTTGTATTTAAATGACTGTGTTCTTTCGAGCTCTGCTGTGACAGTGACGGTGGTGGTGAGGTAATGAGGCCTGGGTGTACTATGGAGGACAGGGCTGGGAGTAGAACTGTATCTGGCTGGGCTGTTAGCCTGCCAACTGGGCCATCTGTGAGCCAGTGAACCCCTGTTGGTGGGGATGGAGCATGATTTATGTATACATTAGATGACTGACAGGGGGCGCTGTTTTAAAGCAACCGCGACTCCATCTTGGCACTTCCACAAAATTGTACAACAAATTATGGAAGCTTTTGAAGTGCATTTATGTCTAGAATTGTTTTTGCGATGATCATTACAGACAATGCATACTTTTAAATGATCTTGCGCTAAACATTAAAAAGAATACATACAAAAATGTTCCTTAAAGTATACTTTTTAAAATCTTCTAATGTTACTGTCCCCACTACAACAAAAACCTCTTGCATTTTGTGCTTTAATAATTTCATTGAATTCCATTCATTCCTATGGAGGACTGTTCCTACTGAGGAATGCCAATATGGCTGACCGGTGGCAGCATATTGGCAATCCAGGGTTTACAGGGGGGCAAAAAAGGATTTAGTCAGCCACCAATTGTGCAAGTCTCCCACTTAAAAAGATGAGAGAGGCCTGTAATTTTCATCATAGGTACACTTCAAATATGACAGACAAAATGAGAAAAAAAAATCCAGAAAATCACATTGAGGATTTTTAATGAATTTATTTGCAAATTATGGTGGAAAATAAGTATTTGGTCACCTACAAACAAGCAAGATTTCTGGCTCTCACAGACCTGTAACTTCTTCTTTAAGAGGCTCCTCTGTCCTCCAAAGTTTCTCAATACTTTGTTAAATACCCTTTGTTGGCAATGACAGAGGTGAAGACTTACAGAAAATGTTTGACAAGGTTTTCACACACTGTTGCTGGTATTTTGGCCCATTCCTCCATGCAGATCTCCTCTAGAGCGGTGATGTTTTGGGGCTGTTGCTGGGCAACACAGACTTTCAACTCCCTCCAAAGATTTTCTATGGGGTTGAGATCTGGAGACTGGCTAGGCCACTCCAGGACCTTGAAATGCTTCTTACGAAGCCACTCCTTTGTTGCCCGGGCGGTGTGTTTGGGATCATTGTCATGCTGAAAGACCCAGCCACGTTTCATCTTCAATGTCCTTGCTGGTAGAAGGAGGTTTTCACTCAAAATCTCACGATACATGGCCCCATTCATTCTTTCCTTTACACGGATCAGTCGTCCTGGTCCCTTTGCAGAAAAACAGCCCCAAAGCATGATGTTTCCACCCCCATGCTTCACAGTAGGTACGGTGTTCTTTGGATGCAACTCAACATTGAGTTTTTACCAAAAAGTTATATTTTAGTTTCATCTGACCATATGACATTCTCCCAATCTTCTTCTGGATCATGCAAATGCTCTCTAGCAAACTTCAGACGGGCCTGGACATGTACTGGCTTAAGCAGGGGGACATGTCTGGCACTGCAGGATTTGAGTCCCTGGTGGCGTAGTGTGTTACTGATGGTAGGCTTTGTTACTTTGGTCCCAGCTCTCTGCAGGTCATTCACTAGGTCCCCCCGTGTGGTTCTGGGATTTTTGCTCACCGTTCTTGTGATCATTTTGACCCCACGGGGTGAGATCTTGCGTGGAGCCCCAGATCGAGGGAGATTATCAGTGGTCTTGTATGTCTTCCATTTCCTAATAATTGCTCCCACACTTGATTTCTTCAAACCAAGCTGCTTACCTATTGCAGATTCAGTGTTCCCAGCCTGGTGCAGGTCTACAATTTTGTTTCTGGTGTCCTTTGACAGCTCTTTGGT
The DNA here is from genome assembly GCF_034236695.1 of Oncorhynchus nerka. NCBI lineage: Eukaryota > Metazoa > Chordata > Actinopteri > Salmoniformes > Salmonidae > Oncorhynchus > Oncorhynchus nerka. The sequence continues at coordinate 20,393,457 of NC_088422.1, read as the reverse complement.
CTTGGCCATAGTGGAGTTTGGAGTGTGACTGTGAGGTTGTGGACAGGTGTATTTTATACTGATAACAAGTTCAAACAGGTGCCATTAATACAGGTAACAAGTAGAGGACAGAGGAGCCTCTTAAAGAAGAAGTTACAGGTCTGGGAGAGCCAGAAATCTTGCTTGTTTGTAGGTGACCAAATACTTATTTTCCACCATAATTTGCAAATAAATTCATTAAAAATCCTACAATGTGATTTTCTGGATTTTTTCCCCTCATTTTGTCTGTCATAGTTGAAGTGTACCGATGATGAAAATTACAGGCCTCTCATCTTTTTAAGTGTGAGAACTTGCACAATTGGTGGCTGACTAAATACTTTTTTGCCCCACTGTATATCCATCATTTGGATGGCGTATTCGTAATCTTCCTGTCTCTTTCTCTCCCATCAGCCACTCTCTTTCTGCTTCTCTTACCCTCTCTATCCTCTAATTTATGTCTTCACACACCAAATGGATTAGAGTTGGACACAGTACTGGCGCATGAAGGGATCTTAGCATCATTGAGCAAAGACACAGAGAAATGGTTGAAGCCACTGGGCAGCTAGATACAATGCTACACTGAACAAAAATTTAACTGCAACAGCTTCAAAGATTTTACTGTTACTGTTCATATAAGGAAATCAGTCAATTTAAATAAATAAATTAGGCCCTAATCTATGGATTTCACACGACTGAGAATACAGGTATGCATCTGTTGGCCACAAAACCCTTTTAAAAAATGTAGGGGCCAGTCAGTTTCTGGTGTGATCACCATTAGCCCCATGCAGCGTGACATCTCCATTGCGTAGTTGACCAGGCTGTTGATTGTGGCCTGTGGAATGTTGTCCCATTCCTCTTGAAAAACTCCCCAGTCTTTAATGATTACAAGCATACCCATAACATGATGCGGCCACCACTATGCTTGAAAATATGGAGAGTGGTACTCAGCAATGTTCCCTCTAAACTGTTCTCGTGAGCAGCCAGCCGTGCACCTCCTCCAGGAGTGCCGGTGCAGAAGAAATGCCAGGCCATGCAGAACCCCAAGAGATTGCACATTACGGAGTTCGCCCCATTATTTGCACTACACTATATATAGATCATAGTTTTTTCTGTGATTGAGTAAACATTATATAAGCCCCTTTTCTAACTTTGCAAGATTGAGTCTGATATTGTTGGAGGCATAGCCAGAGCGCAACAGAGTGGTCTTTCAATCACCCACGAGTGAATGCGCTTTTCAGATCAGAGCGCAGATTTGTTGATATTCTTTGCTCCTTAGCAAATGATTAGCCTAGTTAGAGATATCTACATGGGCAGGAATGCGTAGGCTACATTTCAAGCTGTCTGTGAATAGCGAGTCCGGTAAAAAGCGTATGTCTTAATTAGAAGGGGCAGTGTTGCATTTTGAGACATGCTTGAATATGCAAATAAGCCAATAGGCAGAGGGGTAGCCTACATTGTCTAATTCTCTGTATTGTAATAATAATCCATTTTATTTTGTAAAGTGGTTTCTTGCATCATACAACACAATACAATGCAATTTACAGTCACCTATTTGGTCCATGGTGTTACAGACCAAGTAAAATAATGTCAAGCCCTTCATAATGTAAAAATGTTTTTAAAAGTCTCATGCAATGTAGGCCTGCATTGAATACAACATATAGGCTACGGTAGGCTATATCATAGAAAGCAAAATATATTTCCACGTGAAAATCTTATTGGATCTTGTCTATTGGTTTTGTTGGTAGGCCTATATTATGCTCAAATGCGCCCAAGACTGTCGGGTAGCTCCCCTGGGACTGCCACGCAAAGCGCAGAAGAACTATCAGCCCACAGAGAGAAGCATGAGATTTAACTTCACTCAACATTATAGAGCTCTCCCTGTTAGTTAACACTATCAACGTTTCCCTTTACTGTGGCAATTGTGATCGAATCAACACAATATTAGCCACTTTCAATGCAAAATACCGAAACAAAACATTATATTGCGTACTCCACACAATATTCAATTGAGCTCAGCAGACCTGAAATTTGCTCACTGTTGATATTTTTTTGAGGGAACATTGGCCACAAGGCTACTGTCTAAAACTGTAAGGGTATAGCCTCAGCGTTCACTGTAAATGCGCACCGGAAGTTGCACAACATTTTTACCCAAAAGACCTCAAATTTCCTAGGTGCTAGAAAACAATTATAGGGAACATTAGTATTCAGTAATGTGTTGTATTGGATTTGCCCCAAACATAACACTTTGTATTCAGGACAGAAAGTCCTTGCTTTGTCGCATTTTTTGCAGTGTTACTTTAGTAAATGTGCTACAAACAGGATGCATCTTTTGGAATATGTTTATTCTGCACAGGCTCCCTTCTTTTCAGTCTGTCAATTAGGTTAGTCTTGTAGAATAACTACAATTTTGTTGATCCATCCTCAGTTCTCCTATCGCAGCCATTAAACCCTGTAAATATTTTAAAGTCGTCATTGGCCTCACTGAGAAATCCCTGAGCGTTGTCCTTCCTCTCCAGCAAATGAGTTAGAAAGGACGCTTGTATCTTTGTAGTGACTGGGTGTACTGATACACCATCCAAAGAGTCATTAATAACTTCATCATGCTCAAAGGGATATTCAAGGTCTTCTTTGTTTACATGTTTTAATCTCTATCAAAAGGTGCCCTCCTTTGCGAGGCATTCGAAAACCTCCCTGGTCTTTGTGGTTGAATCTGTGTTTGAAATTCACTGCTTAACTGAGGGACCTTACAGATAATTGTGTGTGTGTGGGGTACAGAGTTGAGGTAGTGATACAAAAATTATGTTAAACACTATTATTGCACACAGAATGAGTCCTTGCAACTTATTAAGCTCCTTTTTACTCTTGAATTTATTTAGGCTTGCCATAAATGGGGTTGAATACTTATTGACATTTCGGCTTGTCATTTTTTCTTAATTTCTGAAGGCACTGTAACTAATGCAAGAAAAAAAAGAAAAAAGAAAACTACACCTCATAAGGAAAACAGCGCGGACTGTGAAGACACGCTAACACACGCACTCTACACACACTTACATTGTAATATTGTTATATTACTATATTATGGATGTTGTATTGTAGATATGTTGTGGTAGAGTAGTGTGTAATAATGTGTTGTATTGTAGATATGTTGTGGTAGAGTAGTGTGTAATAATGTGTTGTATTGTAGATATGTAGTGGTAGAGTAGTGTGTAATAATGTGTTGTATTGTAGATATGCTGTGGTAGAGTAGTGTGTAATAATGTGTTGTATTGTAGATATGTTGTGGTAGAGTAGTGTGTAATAAATAATGTGTTGTATTGTAGATATGTTGTGGTAGAGTAGTGTGTAATAATGTGTTGTATTGTAGATATGTTGTGGTAGAGTAGTGTGTAATAAATAATGTGTTGTATTGTAGATATGTTGTGGTAGAGTAGTGTGTAATAAATAATGTGTTGTATTGTAGATATGTTGTGGTAGAGTAGTGTGTAATAATGTGTTGTATTGTAGATATGTTGTGGTAGAGTAGTGTGTAATAAATAATGTGTTGTATTGTAGATATGTTGTGGTAGAGTAGTGTGTAATAATGTGTTGTATTGTAGATATGTTGTGGTAGAGTAGTGTGTAATAATGTGTTGTATTGTAGATATGTTGTGGTAGAGTAGTGTGTAATAATGTGTTGTATTGTAGATATGTTGTGGTAGAGTAGTGGGTAATAATGTGTTGTATTGTAGAGATGCTGTGGTTGAGTAGTGTGTAATAATGTGTTGTATTGTAGAGATGCTGTGGTAGAGTAGTGTGTAATAATGTGTTGTGTGATGTACTGTTTCATTTTGTATGCAATTGCATTAATCTTGTTTGGACCCCAGGAAGAGTAGCCTTGGCAACAGCTAATGGGGATCTGTAATAAAATACTAAAATACTTAAAGGGAAGGCCAAAGTGCTGAGTGCTGACGACCTGGCGGTCATGATTAAAATAGCAAGACTGACCAGAGTGCTATTTCTCTCATTACTAAGTGAGAGGCACTGACTTTGTAGGGTCCTTTTTGTGGTAAGAGACGGTAAAGAACAGTAGCTGTGCCGTTCAGCAGTATGTATGCTGCTGTAGAGCAGAGCTCGAGTACACATCCCAGGGAACCATGTTAATAATTACAGGTAGTATTAATATTTAACAGCTCAACTCTTCTTCGAATGCTTAAGCACTTCATATAAATAAAACTCAGAGCAAGAGCAGAGCTGGGGAGAACCTAGTGTTGGTAGGAGGACTGAAGATGTTTCTCTATAATATACCTCTTGCATGAACAGTCAGATGTGCAGTACCCTTTCAACTGCACATGACAATCATCAAGGAACTTAACCAGTGTCCCTCTATCATGGATATCTCGTCACAGAATACACACACCATAATAGCTCCTTGGTTCTGTATTTTTGGACAGCAGTCATGGACAGGAAGCTGCACTCATCCTGGTATCCGATGAAGGAAAAAACTGAGGACAAGGTGCATAGCTTGCATGTTCTTTTGTGGATATTGCTGACACCATGCAAATATCATCTTGGTCAGCATTTTTATATATTTATATTGGGAGTGGCCTTCCAAACTTGAATAATTGGTCAGATGTTGAATGTGTGAGAAGCAGTTTTGGACCAGAGGAGTGTTGTATTCCCGGTGGTGAGGAGGAATCTTACCAGAAGTACTGCTGACGTCCCGTTGGGTCGGAAGAGTTCAATCGACATGTCTGGAAACATCCTGCCGATCCTTGATATCACGTCGTCCACATACCTGGAGGATGACAGAGTACATTTTTACCCTTCGAAAAAAATAGCAAATGTTTCAAACTACAAAACAGTGCCTTTGGAAAGTATTCAGACACCCTTGACTTTTTCTACATTTTGTTAGGTTACAGCCTTATTCTAAAATTGATTAAATAAAACAATATATTCAGCAATCTACACACGATACCCCATAACGACAAAGTGAAAACAGGTTTTTATACATTTTTGCAAATGTATAAAAAATAAACAGAAATACCTTATTTAAATGAGACTCGAAATTGAGCTCAGGTGCATCCTGTTTCCATTGATCATCCATGAGATGTTTCTATAACTTGGAGTCACCCTTTGGTAAATTAAATTGATTGGATATAACTTGGAAAGGCACACACCGGTCTACATAGTCCCACAGTTGACAGTGCATGTCAGAGCAAACCAAGCCATGAGGTCGAAGGAATTGTCCGTAGAGCTCCGAGACAGGATTCTGTCACAGTGGCTTCTTTCATTCTTAAATGGAAGAAGTTTGGAACCACCAAGACTCTTCCTAGAGCTGGCCGCCCGACCAAACTGAGCAATCCAGGGAGAAGGGCCACGGTCAGGGAGATGACCAAGAACCCGATGGTCACTCTGACAGAGCTCAAGAGTTCCTCTATGGAGAACATTCCAGAAGGACAACCATCTCTGCAGCCCTCCACCAATCAGGCCTTTATGGTAGAGTGGCCAGACCGAAGCCAGTCCTCAGTAAATGGCACATGACAGCCCGCTAGGAGTTTGCCAAAAGGCACCTAAAGACGATGTAATCACTGCTAAAGGTGCTTCAACAGAGTACTGAGTAAAGGGTCTGAATACTTATGTAAATGTGATGTCTGTTATTTTGTTTCATATAAACTATCACAACAAAAAAAGTTATTGTTTTGTCGTCATGGGGTATTGTGTGTAGATGAACCTAAGGGTATGTGGGATGCTAGCGTCCCACCTGGCCAACTACCAGTGAGATTGCAGAGCGCCAAATTCAAATACAGAAATACTCATTATAAAAATTCAGAATTTTTATTTGTTTTACCTTAATTTAACTAGGCAAGTCAGTTAAGAACAAATTCTTATTTTCAATGACGGCCTAGGAACAGTGGGTTAACTGCCTGTTCAGGGGCAGAACGACAGATATGTACCTTGTCAGCTCGGGGGTGTGAACTTGCAACCTTCCGGTTACTAGTCCAACGCTCTAACCACTAGGCTACCCTGCCGCCCCGGCAGGCCGCCCTGGTTTAAAGATTAACTTCTTGTGAATCCAACCACTGTGTCAGATTTTAAAAAATGCTTTACGGCAAAAGCATACCGTACGATTATTTGAGAACATAGCCCAGCAGACAAATCATTACAAACAGTAACCAGCCAAGTAGAAGAGTTACACAAGTCAGAAATAGAGATAAAATGATTCCCTTACCTTTGATGATCTTCATATGGTTGCACTCAGAAGACATTCATTTACTCAATAAATGTTCCTTTTGTTCGATAAAGTGTCTTTATATCCAAAAACCTCAGTTTTGCGTTTTCTTCAGTAATCCACAGGTATTCAGAACCCTTCACTTTTTAAACATTGTTAGGTTACAGCCTTATTCTAAAATGTATGAAATTGTTTTATTCCCCTCGTTAATAGAATGCGATTTACCCGCTTTTCTTTTGGGGTGGAGATAGAATAGAATAGATGGTGTGATGGGGGTGTGTCTACAGATACGCCTTGTTCTGACCTCGAGTTAATTCCCTAATAACTCCACTACCTTTACCCGAGATGAAACCATGAATGAAGTAGAGCAAACCTGCTGGTTTCAAGTAAAAGTGGACAAAGTATATACTCTTTTTTCCCGATAGAAATAACAGCATTCTCCATGTACTATAACTTACAACTTGATAAGAGCTAGGTAAATGAGTAATCAGTTTGGATAAGGGAATTGTAAATATAAATGACCGTTGTTTTTGATCAATTCTACCTTATAAAAGCTGGAGACAAATGTGAAACCAGTCATATGGCAGCAAACTGAAGCATATCAACACGACTTTTCCACAGTAAAGTTTATGAAATGCTGTGCCATTATGCAGAATTTAAATTGTAGAGCCTTTTAACTTGCAGGGAGGGGCAGTCTCGAATGTCTTATTTATCGGCCAAACCCACCTCTTTTCTATCATGTTAAATATTAGCAAATATCAGTATCGACCCTCGGTAGGACTAATAACCACATATATTCAACTGTCAATTTACTGTTAGTTCCCTTCAGCTGGTTGTTGCTGAGGATCATTAGTAACAGTTGATAATATATACTACCGTTCAAAAGTTTGGGTCACTTAGAAATGTCCTTGTTTTTTAAAGAAAAACTAATTTTTTGTCCATTAAAATAACATTGAATTGATCAGAAATACTATGTAGACATTGTTAATGTCGTAAATGACTATTGTACCTGGAAAGGGCATAATTTTGGTTATGGAATATCCACATAGGCGTACATAGAGGCCAATAATCAGCAAACATCACTCCTGTGTTCCAATGGCACGTTGTGTTAGCTAATCCAAATTTATCATTTTAAAAGGCTAATTGATCATTAGAAAACCCTTTTGCAATTATGTTAGCACAGCTGAAAACTGTTTTGCTGATTAAAGAAGCAATAAAACTGGCCTTCCTTAGACTAGTTGAGTATCGGCATTTGTGGGTTTGATTACAGGCTCAAATGACCAGAAACAAAGACCTTTCTTCTGAAACTCGTCAGTCTATTCTTGTTCTGAGAAATGAAGGCAATTCCATGCAAGAAACTGTCAAGAAACTGAAGACCTCGTACAACGCTGTGTACTACACCCTTCACAGAACAGCACAAACTGGCCCTAACCAGAACAAAAAAGTGGGAGGCCCCGGTGCACAACTGAGCAAGAAGTCAAGTACATTAGAGTATCTAGTTTGAGAAACAGATGCCTCACAAGTCCTCAACTGGCAACTTCATTAAATAGTACCCGCAAAACACCCGTCTCAACGTCAACAGTGAAGATGCGACTCTGGGATGCTGGCCTTCTAGGCCCATCTTAATCCCATTTTAATCTTTCCCATTTCTTTTTATTGGCCAGTCCGAGATATGTATTTTTCTTTGCAACTCTGCCTAGGCGGCCAGCATCCGGGAGTCGTCTCTTCATTGTTGACATTGAGACTGCTGTTTTGTGGGTATTATTTAATGAAGCTGCCAGTTGAGGACATGTGAGGCGTCTGTTTCTCAAACTAACACAACATGCCATTGGAACACAGGAGTGATGTTTGCTGATTATTGGCCTCTCTATGTACGCCTATGTACATATTTCATTAAAAATCTGCCGTTTCCAGCTACAATAGTCATTAACAATGTCTACAATGTATTTCTGATCAATTTGATGTTATTTTAAATGGACCAACATTTTTTATTTTCTTTCAAGAACAAGGAAATTTCTAAGTGACCCCAAACTTTTGAACGGTAGTATATATTTTTTTTTAAAGACATGTGGGCTAATTAAATTGTTATTTAGCGGAGTGCAGACCAAGCGGCAACAGTTTGAACACGACGCATGGCACAATACTTGGCTGTGTTGTCACACAGTTCCATGGCTAGTGCAGGTAATAGACAAGTGTATAGCCTACTATTGTACACTATTCGACCTATTATAATTCTATGTACACTAATCTTCCAACATTACCATGGGTTGAAGAACTGAATGTTGTTAAAGGCTCTCCTAACTTGTTTAAAAAAAAAATATTATTCACAAATATTTTCCTTACCCTAAATAATCTACAAGATCAGAGTATTTTAAAATGTACCAATTAGTGCTGAAACAGAGACGAATATGCATGTATTTAGGTGGATTTCTTTCATTGAGCTCTAATATTCTGAATCCATTCTCTCCATATATTCTACTGAGTCTGTGGACAAAATTCCAACTAAAAAAGGTACACCATTTTTAAAGGGATGACTTAAGAGAAATGTACTGAAAAGCCTATTGAACGAAAACTTCACGAGAAAATCTGTTGGCCAGTAAGTGGGAGTGTTTTCAGCAGTTGAATTACATTTATTTAGCGCGCACAGGGGAGCCATGCCTGCAAAGCCGGTTAGGCACCTGCACAAGGTAAGTCTGAATACCAACTTACTGAGAAGTGAGTAGGAAAGGCACGTGTAATAAAAGTGTAATATCCTAAGTCGGAATCAGGTCCTATGTGCATTGGGTTGAACAAAGGCAGTAGAGTTGCTTAAAAAAGATGCAGAACAATGTCAATTGGCAACATTGTAGGGTGCAGTCTGCCAGACAGTTACTAGACAAGACTTGTTCTTACATCTAACTGCTTAATAATTCATCTACGGAGTGAAACTCATTTAACCAGAACACAACACATTTTCACTGACTCAAATCAGTATTGTAAATTAACATCTCCCTAGGCGTTGGATACTTGCCATTCTGGGCTAGGAGTTCCAAGTTCCACTTATAACTAAACCAAGTTATTTGAGCCTGACACCCCAGAAATTCCCCTGGTACATGTATGGTTCAACATTGAAAACTTCCGTACACCTTTTTAAAAAAACAGCGGCCTGTTTTTCTTGCAAGTTTCTTCCAGTCTCCATGTAAAGTTGACTTCCCTAAAACGAAACCATGCACCATGGGGATACTCAATTAGCATAGCCCTAATTACTTGATATTGAGCTGCTCCCTAAATACAAAACGAGGATGGGTTTGAGAGAGTCAAATATTTGCCTCTGTGTGTTGAAGTGGCTGCCATATCATCCTTTGTCCTAATGAGGGCTTGGAATTGCCAAGAACTATATTATCACAATACTTACGTGCCAATACAATATGTATTGCAATTCTGCTGAAGAGAAACAAGAGAGAGCCAGGAGAAAACAAGTTTGAGATAAGTGCTCAAAAATGTTGGCACAACAAAAGATGGAGAACAAGCTATAGGATAAGAAATGCCAGAGTTTTGGCACAGGTACAACCGACTAACACTAGCTAATGTTTACTACCTGGCAAAAAATAACATATATACACTACCAATCAAAAGTTTGGACACACCTACTTATTCAAGGGTTTTTCTTAATTTTTACTATTTTCTACATTGTAGAATAATAGTGGAGACATCAAAACTATGAAATAGCGCTTCCGTCCCTCTCCTCGTTCCAACCTGGGCTTGAACCAGGGACCTTCTGCACACATCAACTGACACCCACGAAGCATCGGTACCCATAACTCCACAAAGGCCGCGGCCTTGCAGAGCAAGGGGAACCAATACTTCAAGGTCTCAGTGACATCACCGATCGAAACGCTATTAGCGCGCACCACCGCTAACTAGCTAGCCATTTCACATCGGTTACAACAGCTTTGCACAATCTTCAGAAACGTTGATCTCTGTCATGCCTGGTGTGCTCACAGCAAATGTTGCCCTGATGAGAGACAATAGTCTATAGATGGTTTGGAGGGTTAAAGATGAAAACACAATGGCGCAAAAACGTTCAGCTCGCTGTAGACTGACTAAATGTACTTTCATTTTCTTGTGGGGAGAGCATCCTTGTGCTCTGATTGGCTTCCCAATTTAAGCCTTCATTGACAGCCGAATATTCTAAATGTTGAATTGGGAAAGTCAACCACCCCTTGCCACCAAGTCCTCCATGGTGCGGGCAGCAGGTGATTCTGGGACATCATCATGTAACCCTAACCTAATTCAAATGCTCCAAACAGGGAATTTAGGCCTAACTCTATGCGAGAGTTGATTGTACATATGGATTAAAAAAATAGGACTTGACTAAAAGAAAACACATGAAGATTAGACTGTCTGTGTAGCAGCTAGTCTTTTTGAAGATACAGTATGAATGTAAGAACAAGTCTTGTCTTGTAACTGTCTGGCCGCCGCCTGGCACCCTACAATGCTGCCAATTGACATTCTGCATCTTTATTAAGCAACTCTACTGCCTATGTTCAACCCAATGCACATAGGGCCTGATTCCGACATAGGATATTACACCTTTATTACACATGTCTTTCCTACTCACTTCTCAGTAAGTTGGTATTCAGACTTACCATGTGCAGGTGCTTAACGGGCTTTGCAGGCATGGCTCCCCTGTGCGCGCTAAATAAATGTAATTCAACTGCTGAAAACACTCACTTACTGGCCAACAGATTTTCTCGTGAAGTTTTCGTTCAATAGGCTTTTTCAGTACATTTCTCTTAAGTCATCCCTTTAAATACTGTGTCTATTTTTTTGTTGGAATTTTGTCCACAGACTCACTAGAATATATGGAGAGAATGGTTTCAGAATATTAGGGATCAATGAAAGAAAATGGGAAGAACCATGTGATGGCCCAAACTTCATCGAGAAGACAAACCACCTGGAAATGATCACCATCTGGAAATGATCACAACACAGCTTGTGTTTCAGAAATGTTCCTACTCTTGTTCTGTTACCGTGTTAATATGTGAGTGGACTTGTCACAAGTATCACACAACTGCAATCTGAATTGATGTTCACAACTGTCCCAATGATCTGAATTCCCACCAAAATGACATTGCACAGCTCACAGATGACCTTCCAGAAGCAGATGCAATATCACCATATTACTACACATTACAAACCATTAGGAACACCTTCCTACTATTGAGTTGCACCCCTTTTTGCCCTCAGAACAGCCTCAATTTGTTGGGGTGTGGACTCCACAAGATGTCAAAAGCATTCCACTGGTGTGTTAAGTTGGCTGCATGTCCTTTGGGTGGTGAACCATTCTTGATACACAGGGAAACTGTTGAGCATGAAAAACCCAGCAGAATTACAGTTCTTGACACACTCAAACCAGAGGGCCTGTCACCTACTACCATACCCCGTTCAAAGACACATTTTTTGTCTTGCCCATTCACCCTCAATGGCACACATACACAATCCATGTCTCAAGGCTTAAACATCCTTCTTTAACCTGTGTCCTCACCTTCATCTACACTGATTGAAGTGGGTTTTAACAGGTGACATCAATAAGGTATCATAATTTTCACCCTTGGATTCACCTGGTCGGTTTATGTCACGGAAAGAGCAGGTGATCCTAATATTTTGTACACTCAGTGTGTAGTGGTACCCTTCCAGAGAAAAAATGGATCTGATATCAGTCAGTCAGTTGGAATCACGATCATGCTTACTGGTTAGTTTGACTTTAATCGTACATTTATCTTTATCTTAACAATAGATGGCTCTAACTCGGTCACTGTGTCTCTGGATTAGACAGAGCAGCAACTCTAGCAGCTCAAAGAGATGCATGATTAACCTAAATGTGTTAACCACTTAACATAATAATCCAGACCGGGGGGGGGGGGGGGGGGCTAGCTAGCGGTCTAAGGGAGGTTGGCTTATGCATGAGAGGAGTCAGTAAATATGTTCCAGTTTAGCTGATTACATTCAGCATGACTCCATTTAGAGTATTAACACATATGCATGACAGTGATCTGCCTCATTGATACAGTGATCTGACCGTTTGGTATTTTGTTAGGATCCCCATTAGCTGTTGCGAAAGAAGCAGCTTCTCTTCTTGGCATCCACACAAAAAATGACATAATACAGAACATTAATAGACAATAACAGAACTAAATTAATTTTACAATGGCGCACACAGCTACATATCTAGACCCACTTCAGTTTGCATAGCACACCAACAGGTTCACAGACGATGCAATCACCACCACACTGCTCTATCCCCTCTAGACAAGAGGAATGCCTCTGTAACAATGCTGTTCACTGACTACAGCTCAGCATTCAACACCATAGTACCTTTCAAGCTCATCATTAAGCGGGCTGCCCCCAGGTGGGGAAGGTAGGAAACAACATCTCCACTTCGCTGATCCAATACACTGGGGCCCCACAAGGGTGCGTGCTCAGCCCTCTACCGTATACCCAAGACTGCGTGGCCATGCACACCAACTCAATCATCAAGTTCGAAATGACACAACAGTAGTGGGCCTGATTACCAACAATGACGAGACAGCCTACAGGGAGGAGGTGAGGGCACTCGGAGTGTGGTGTCAGGAAAACAACCTCTCACTTTACGACAAAAAACAAAGGAGATGATCATGGGCTTCAGGAAACAGCAGAGGGAGCACCCCCTTATCCACATTGACGGGACAGTAGTGGAGAAGGTGGAAAGTTTTAAAGTTCCTCGGCGTACACATCATGGACAAACTAAAAGGACCAAATCACTGGCCATTTTAACAAATGGATTTAATAAAAAGGTATCACTCGTCACTTTAAATAATGCCTATTTAATAATGTTTACATATCCTACATTACTCATCTCATATGTATATACTGTATTTCATACCATCTATTGCATCTTGCCTATGCCGCACGGCCAACACTCATCCATATATTTATGTACATATTCTTATTCCATCTGTGTGTGTATAAGGTACAGTTGAAGTCGGATGTTTACAGACACCTTAGCCAAATACATTTAAGGTCCGTATTTATTTATTTTTACAATATTTGACATTTAATCCTAGTAAAAATTCCTTGTCTTAGGTCAGTTAGGATCACCACTTTATTTTAAGAACGTGAAATGTCAGAATAATAAGAGAGAGACTGATTTATTTCAGCTTTTATTTTTTCATCACATTCCCAGTGGGTCAGAAGATTACATACACTCAATTAGTATTTGGTAGCATTGCCTTTAAATTGTTTAACTTGGGTCAAACGTTTCAGGTGGCCTTCTACAAGCTTCCCACAATAAGTTGGGTGAATTTTGGCCCATTCCTCAAGACAGAGCTGGTGTAATTGAGTCAGGTTTGTAGGCCTCCTTGCTTGCACATGCTTTTAAAGTTCTGCCCACACATTTTCTATCGGATTGAGGTCAGGGCTTTGTGATGGCCACTCCAATACATTGACTTTGTTGTCCTTAAGCCATTTTGACACAACTTTGGAAGTATGCTTTTCGACCAAGCTTTAACTTCTTGACTGTTGCTTCAATATAGCCACAATTTTTCTCCCTCATGATCTATTTTGTGAAGTGCACCAGTCCGTCCTGCAGCAAAGCACCCACACAACATGATGCTGCCACCCCCGTGCTTCATGATTGGGATGGTGTTCTTCAGCTTGCAAGCATCCCCCTTTTTCTTCCAAACATAATGATGGTCATTATGGCCAAACAGTTCTAGTTTTGTTTCAACAGACCAGAGGACATTTCTCCAAAAAGTACTATATTTGTACCCATGTGCAGTTGGAAACCGTAGTCTGGCTTTTTTGGGGTGGTTTTGGAGCAGTGGTTGAATATCTCGTTTTAATGACTCCAACCTAAGTGTATGTAAACTTCCGACTTAAACTGTAGTTGTTGTGAATTTGTTAGATATTACTGCACTGTCGGAACTAGAAGCACACGCATTTCGCTACACTCACATTTGCTAACCATGCGTACGTGACAAACACAATTTGATTTGATCAATACATAAACACAAAATATCTAGGTCAAATAGGGGAGAGGCCGTGAGGTGTTGCTTTATCCGTTTTTTAAAACCAGGTTTGCTGTTCAGGTATGACCATTTCGGCAAATTCAGCCAAATAGAATTTTGCCTCTTCGCTTCTCTCATATGCATCTGGAAACTCCCTTTCATACCAAAGCCACATCCCAGACAACGTCCTACCATGAGGCATGCTAGTTAGCAGTCAGATGTATTCTATTATTTTTTCATCTCTTCAGCATCCAGTCTTGACTCCTGCATGCCAAACTCTTCTTGTGACTTGTTGGACTAATAGGCTATTAGATTGTATAACCTGGTTTCTCCATACGTTGACCATGATTGTTTTGAAGGATTAGCTCACATGACATAGCAGATTCGATTTGAACCTTCACCCTGGCCAGTCTCTAATGGCCTGCCATTGATCTAATGTCCAACAGAAATGTGTCTGTTAAGGACTTGACTCCTTGGTAGCTAGTGTCTGCATAAACCCATTATTATATCATTTTCAGTACTATCATATCATTTTCACTACCATCAACATTTCTTTGGAATAATGTAATTACACAGTGCACTTTCTGGGGCATTTCTGTAGCTACATAGAGAAGAAAAATGCCGGAGGGTGGATGCAAAAAAAACGTAAAGGTTGTGCTGCATAATTCATGCGCTGGCTGCTCCTTTTAGAAACGGCAAATTCATCAGAACAATGACGTTTGACAGAGGAGCCGCTGGTTGGCTTCGCCTTGACCCACTCTTCATCCACTCTCTTCCTCTGCTGTACGGAGCCATTAGACTTCCCCAAACCTCAGAGTCACCCCGGCACAACGCAGGTATCGGACAGTGAGAAGCTGCTCAGGGAAGATGTACAGTGACAGCCGTGCCTTCACTGTTGCCCACTATTGATATTTCCTTTTACATCCAGAGTGCAGACACTTTACTGAGCAAAGACAGCCCTACCTACCAAGCCAAAAACTGCTAAAGTGCCAGATGGGAAATATGGGGGGGAAATGTCACTCAAACCCAGTGAATCTGACATTTTGTGAGGATCTTTCTTTTGTTGACAAGGGGTGTGAGGGTGAACAGAAGAGAGCACCAGGTGCCATTTTCACACATTCTGCAAACCTGATCCACCAGAAAGCTGCATTGTAATAACATTATGAAAACCGAAGCCTATATCTATCAAAAGGCACATTGGTGAAAAAAGGTGGGCGATTTCAAAGACCAGCGTACAAAGATGATTAAGGGTACAATGCCACACTGATCAAGGACTATCCATAAGAGCCCAACACACAATGGATTTCTGTTTTGTAGCAGCATTTCCAGCTGGGGACCACGCACTATGCCCGCGGGGGACCACTATTTCCGCTCTCCTTCAACCACTTTCATCTTCCACAGGGGACGTCGTCCCTCAGTCCCTCCAACCAGGCCTCCTGCATGCCCTTCCCCCACTCTCATCACTCTCCTATCAAAGCAAGAGGTCTAAGACAACAAAATAAGACAATGCACCATTTGTATTAGTCACATGATCCCTCTGGACTATGACAACTCTAAACAGAAAGACAAATAACTGGAGGGAGACATTCATCTTTCAGTCATTCAGTCATTGCATTAGCAACTATCAGGGAAATGTTTAAGCAGGAAGAGGGGCTGTACTTACTGTGGTGGCAGAACCAGGGTACTGGGCTGGACTTTGGGTCTTCTCTTGGCAGATGCCCCCATTTGGTTAGCTGAGCGCTTCAATGACTGCTGGTTAAGAAGACTGGACGCCAAGCCAGCATGGTACTGCAACTGAATGGGGAGAAAATAACAGAAAATAATAAAAACATGCCATGTTTTAATACAATAACTAGGCCTAACAGGAAACATGGGGCATTAGGGATTAAGACATATATGGCCAATGCTGAAATCCAAATGCACCTTGCTTAAGCAACCCACAGAAACATTGGAACCATGTGATAGGATATGTATCTACTGTGGTGAGAAGGACAAGACACTTCAGACGGTACTCCATTACAGGGTGGAGATCATCCTGAGCAGCTCTAAACCACATCACATCAAGCATACATAGTGAATACCCAAAAGCTGAGTTAGCCTGGGTCTGTTTTGTCACTAAACCTTGAGACACTTAAATACAGCTCCAAGGCCAAAGATATGCCAGTAATGTGACAGGCGTCAGATTAAAGGCAATAAAAAGGTAGAAATCTGACCTTGAGTTAAGTGACACATGACAAGTTGAAAGCTGTACTGTTATATATTATAATGTGTCCTCTGTTCTAGCCTGGAGCAGCCCACACAAAACCAGAAAATTCACAAGATAACATTGGCAGCAGAGTAGAGAAAAATAAGAAAAGAAGTGACTCATCATCAAGTTTAATTGAGACACTGTAGCCGACTGTTTTCCCAAAGCTAAAACCCAAGCCTGACAACAATCTGCTCACTTAAAAAGGAGAAATATTTGGTTTGGTAGCCCAACTATATCCTCCACTCCTGCCCACTCTGCCTCCCCCTCTCCTCCTGTTGTTGGTTTGGGAGCGACGAGTGGCAAGTAAAGCAGCTCTCACTTTGATGTAGAAGCGACAGAAGCCTGTCGGCAGTGCCACTCCACGTCTGATGAAATGGCGTGAAAGAGATGGAAGCTATGCAGAACACACAGGTGTTAAAATCAGCGTCCGTCCTACAGCCCAACGGCAGGTGTCAAATGTGACAGTAAAGCCTAAAGGGACCAGCAATAAAACATTTAAACAGGGTATGTACAGGCCTGATAAAGACATTACTAATTTGGTATGAATTTACAGGTATAATTAGCATAATGTTTAATAAGCATGTACACTGAGTGTACAAAACATGAGGAGCACTTTCCTAATATTGAGTTGCACTCCCCTTTGCCCTCAGAACAGTCTCAATTCGTAGGGGCGTTCCACAGGGATTCTGGTCCATGTTGACTCATATGCTTCCCACCAGTTGGCTGGTAGTGGATCTCTACTCCGAATAGCTTGTTCCATCTCATCCTACAGATGCTCAATTGGATTGAGATCTGGTGACTGGACAGGCCACTGCAGTAAGCGGAATTAACTGGCATATCCGTGGAACCATTCCCGGACAATCCTAGCCTTGTGGCATGGGGCATTATTATTATTGGGGCATTATTATCCTGCTGAAAAAAAATTGATTTGCAGATGGAGACACTGCTGCCATGAAGGATGCACCTGACTGGCAATGATGTTCAGATATCCTGTGGAATTTAAAGGTTGCAAAGGGCCCAATGTGTGCCATGAAAACACAACATCACCACCAGCCTGCAATGCTGACACACGACAGGATGGATGCATGTACTCATGGGGTTTTCTCCATACCCTAGTCCTCCCAAAAGCATGAAATAGCAGGAACTGCGATTAATCAGATTCTCCAAGGTCCAGTGTTTTCGTTCCTGAGCCCACTGCATCCTCAGTTTTTACATTTTTGCTGAAAGAAGTGGAACTCTGTCGTCGGCTGCCATACCCCATTCGTGTCAAGGTATGATGAGTTGTGCATTCTTTTATGGGTCTTTGAGCACCAATGTTGCGCTGGACTGTCAGCTGACTAATTGTAACCCATCTGTTGTTCTGCACAATTCGTGTCAGCCTCCTTTGTCCGCTTTCATCAATGACCCATTTTCGACCACAGGCCTGCCTTTGGCTGGATGCCCTCTGGGTGGTGGACCATTCTGGATACACACGGGTAACTGTTGAGCGTGTAAAACCCAGCAGCATCGCAGTTCTTGACACACTCAAACAGGTGAGCCTGGCACCTACTACCATACCCCATTCAAAGGCAGACTTACATTTTTTTGTCTTCACCCTCTGAATGGCATACATACACAATCCATGTCTCAAATGTCTCAAGGCTTAAAAATCCTTCTTAAACCTGTCTTCATCTACACTGACTGAAGTGGATTTAACAGGTGACATCAATAAGGGATCATAGCATTCACCTAGATTCACCTGGTCAGACAGTGTCATGGAAAGTGTTCATAATGTTTTTTTACACTCCGTGTATAATAAATGTTTTAGTCAACTTATTCTGTCAAAAATATAAATTCAACATGTAAAAGTGTTGGTCCCATATTTCATGAACTGAGATAAAGATCCCAGAAATGTTCCATTAGCACAAAAAGCTTATTTCTCTCAAATTGAGCACAACATTTGTTAACATCCCTGTTAGTGAGCATGTCATCTTTGTGGAGATAATTCATCCACCTGACAGGTGTGGCATATCAAGAAACTGAGTAAACAGCATGATCAGAACACAGGTGCAACTTGTGCTGGGGACAACGCAAGGCCATTAAAATGTGCAGTTTTGTCACACAACGCCACAGATGTCAATTTTTTAGGGAGCGTGCAATTGGCATGCTGACTGCAGGAATATCCACCAGAGCTGTTGCCAGGGAATTGAATGCTCATTTCTCTACCATAAGCTGCCTCGTTTTAGAGAATTTGGTAGTACATCCAACCCGGCCTCACAACTGCAGACCACGTGACCTCGCCAGCCCAGGACCTCAACATCCGGCGTCTTCAGCTGCAGGATGGTCGGAGACCAGCCACCCGGACAGGCTGATGAAACTGTGGGTTTGCACAACAGAAGAATTTCAAACAAACTGTCAGAAACCGTCTCAGGGATGCTCATCTGCATGCTCATCGTCCTTACCAGGGTCTTGACATGACTGCCGTTGAGCGTCGTAACCGACTTCATTTGGCAAATTCTCCCCTTCGATGGCTTCTGGCACGCTGGAGAACTATGCTCTTCACGGATGAATCCCGGGTTCAACTATACCCGGGCAGAAATCAGGCAATGTGTATGGTGTCGTGTGGCTGAGCTGTTTGCTGATGTCAATGTTGTGAACAGAGTGCCCCATGGTGGAAATCGGGTTATGGTATGGGCAGGCAGGCAGGCATAAGCTATGGACATCGTAAACAATTGCATTTTATCAATGGCAATTTAAAGAGATACTGTGAGGAGATCCTGAGGCACATTGTCTTGCCATTCCTCCACCGCCATCACCTCATGTTTCAGCAAGATAATACACGACCCTATGTCGCAAGGATCTATACACAATTCCTGGAAGCTGAACATGTCCCAGTTCTTCTATGGCCTGCATACTCACCAAGCATGTCACCCATTGAGCATGTTTGGGATGCTCTGGATCAACGTGTTTGACAGCGTTTTCCCGCCAATACCCAGAAAATCCACCATGTGAAGATGTGTCGCGCTGCATGAGGTAAAAATAGAGGTCACACTAGATACTGACTGGTTTTCTGATCCACACAATTTTTTTTAAGGTATCTGTGACCAATAGATTCATATCTGAATTCCCTGTCATGTGAAATCCATAGATTAGGCCTAATGTATTAATTTCAATTGACTCATTTCCTTGTATCAACTGTAACTCAGTAAAATATTAGAAATATTGTTGCATGTTGTGTATATTTTTGTTTAGTGTATAATGTTAAGGGTTTCTATGCAGCAATTCTTCAACAGGTTGAAAATTGCTGATATGATAAAGCCATGCTTCTGATCAGTTTTAATGTATCCTGTATCAAAATGCAGTAAGCCTATACCAGTACGTCACAAAGTATTACCACAACAGGAGACAACAGAAATAAAATCAACAAGTAGAGGACAACCTAGCACCATTCCTCAGGGTCTCCTGGCTGCAGTGCAAACAGGTAGCAGGTCTCATCTGGACTGATTCCGCCAGCTATCTTATGGTACATCACCTCACTTCTTTGTGGATTCTCACAGGGCTCATCCACAGAAAGAGCACTTAAATTGGGGCTCATATAATCCCGCAGCTCATTAATTGCTATTCAAATATTCCTCCTCTTGAACTAATTAGCCAAGATGTGCGGCTATGGAGAGCCGTTTCAAATCAAATCAAGGCGAGAGGCAGACTACACAGCGCTCCCCTAGCTAAATTTAGCTGACCAAAGCAGCTGTGCTAACGGGGAATTATTTTAATTGACCAAGCCTCCTCTTCATGGCTAATGAGGCTACTTTGTTAGGCCTGGATTGTGAAGCAGCCCAATGCTGCAGGAGCCCAGTGAAGCTCAACCTGAATGCCAAACACACTAAATCCAATGGATAGAAATAAACAAGCACAAAAGCTGCAGAGCAGATAATGTTGCTTTAGCCCAGGCTATTCAGGCTGTTCAATTGCGGTCCTCGAGGGTCGAAACACTTCTGGTTTCTGTTTTGACATTTTTCTTTCAAATATGAAAACAAAAACGCCCACTATGCAAAACATTCTCCAAGGTGATCAACATACTGCATGTCCTCCAAATTGTCAAAACTCTCAATTGTTTGTTTAACTTTATAATATACCATATCTGTAACTAGATACTTCTTTCCAATTGACGGCTATACATTTCTGATATTGATCAGTAATATTTACATTTTCAACAGACATAATCGTGAAGATGGATGAATATAAATTCCTAGACACAATAAAATGGCAGGGTAGCCTAGTGGTTAGAGCGTTGGACTAGTAACCGCAAGGTTGCAAGTTCAAACCCCCGAGTTGACAAGGTACAAATCTGTCGTTCTGCCCCTGAACAGGCAGTTAACCCACTGTTCCTAGGCCGTCATTGAAAATAAGAATTTGTTCTTAACTGACTTGCCTAGTAAAATAAAGGTAAAATAAAATAATTAAAAAACATAAAAATAAAAAAATATCCCAAAATGGTGTCAGTTTGACACAGGACCACAGAATATGTAATGCTTTTTGCATATCCAACAGAGATGTGATATGTCTGTGAACAAGTCCTATGAATTATGTTAAATTGCAGTAGTTTATGTCTTAGGTTGTAGGAACAGGTATGATGAGCATTTTCACATATCTGTGACCAATGGTTCTCCTCAATTTAGATCCTTTTCTAATTTTTTCCTTATAGGTTCTGAACTAGAGGTTGGCCGATTAAATCGGAATGGCCGATTAATTAGGGCCGATTACAAGTTTTCATAACAATCTGAAATCGGTATTTTTGGGCGCCGTTTTTTTTTTTACACCTTTATTTAATCTTTATTGAACTAGGCAAGTCAGTTAAGAACACATTCTTATTTTCAATTACGGCCTAGGAATGGTGGGTTAACTGCCTTGTTCAAGGGCAGAAAGACAGATTTTCACCTTGCAAGGTTGGATCCCCCGAGCTGACAACAGTTAACTAGTCCAACGCTCTAACGACCTGCCTCTCTCTCGTTGCACTCCACAAGGAGACTGACTGCCTGTTACGTGAATGCAGTAAGCCAGGGTAAGTTGCTAGCTAGTATTAAACTTATCTTATAAAAAAACATAATTCATAATCACTAGTTAACAACACATGGTTGATGATATTACTAGATATTAGCTAGCGTGTACTGCGTTGCATATAATCTGACTGAGCATACAAGCATACAAGTATCTAAGTATCTGACTGAGCGGTGGTAGGCAGAAGCAGGCGTGTAAACATTCATTCAAACAGCACTTTCGTGCATTTTGCCAGCAGCTCTTCGTTGTGCGTCAAGCATTGCGCTGTTTATGACTTCAAGCCTATCAACTCCCGAGATGAGGCTGGTGTAACCGAAGTGAAATGGCTAGCTAGTTAGTGAGCGCTAATAGCGTTTCAAACGTTACACTGGCAATACTAAAGTGCCTATAAGAACATCCAATAGTCAAAGGTTAATGAAATACAAATGGTATAGAGGGAAATAGTCCTATAATTCCTATAATAACTACAACCTAAAAGGAACCACCAGCTTTCATACAGTGGGGCAAAAAAGTATTTAGTCAGCCACCAATTGTGCAAGTTCTCCCACTTAAAAAGATGAGAGGCGTGTAATGTTCATCATAGGTACACTTAAATTATGACAGACAAAATTAGAAAAAAAATCCAGAAAATCACATTGTAGGATTTTTAATGAATTTATTTGCAAATTTTGGTGGAAAATAAGTATTTGGTCAATAACAAAAGTTTCTCAATACTTTGTTATATACCCTTTATTGGCAATGACAGAGGTCAAACGTTTTCTGTAAGTCTTCACAAGGTTTTCACACACTGTTGCTGGTATTTTGGCCCATTCCTCCATGCAGATCTCCTCTAGAGCAGTGATGTTTTGGGGCTGTTGCTGGGCAACACGGACTTTCAACTCCCTCCAAAGATTTTATATGGGGTTGAGATCTGGAGACTGGCTAGGCCACTCCAGGACCTTGAAATGCTTTTTACGAAGCCACTCCTTCGTTGCCCGGGC
Organism: Oncorhynchus nerka; assembly: GCF_034236695.1. Classification (NCBI taxonomy): domain Eukaryota; kingdom Metazoa; phylum Chordata; class Actinopteri; order Salmoniformes; family Salmonidae; genus Oncorhynchus; species Oncorhynchus nerka. The sequence continues at coordinate 20,370,939 of NC_088422.1, read as the reverse complement.
GGTGTGTTTGGGATCATTGTCATGCTGAAAGACCCAGCCACGTTTCATCTTCAATGCCCTTGCTGATGGAAGAAGGTTTTCTCTTTTCATCTCACAATACATGGCCCCATTCATTCTTTCCTTTACACGGATCAGTCGTCCTGGTCCCTTTGCAGAAAAACAGCCCCAAAGCATGATGTTTCCACCCCCATGCTTCACAGTAGGTATGGTGTTCTTTGGATGCAACCCTGCATTCTTTGTCCTCCAAACACGAGTTGAGTTTTTACCAAAAAGTTATATTTTGGTTTCATCTGACCATATGACATTCTCCCAATCTTCTTCTGGATCATCCAAATGCTTTCTAGCCAACTTCAGATGGGCCTGGACATGTACTGGCTTAAGCAGGGGGACACGTCTGGCACTGCAGGATTTGAGTCCCTGGCGGCGTAGTGTGTTACTGATGGTAGGCTTTGTTACTTTGGTCCCAGCTCTCTGCAGGTCATTCACTAGGTCCACCCGTGTGGTTCTGGGATTTTTGCTCACCGTTCTTGTGATCATTTTGACCCCACGGGGTGAGATCTTGCGTGGAGCCCCAGATCGAGGGAGATTATCAGTGGTCTTGTATGTCTTCCATTTCCTAATAATTGCTCCCACAGTTGATTTCTTCAAACCAAGCTGCTTACCTATTGCAGATTCAGTGTTCCCAGCCTGGTGCAGGTCTACAATTTTGTTTCTGGTGTCCTATGACAGCTCTTTGGTCCTGGCCATAGTGGAGTTTGGAGTGTGACTGTTTGAGGTTGTGGACAGGTGTCTTTTATACTGATAAGTTCAAACAGGTGCCATTAATACAGGCAACGAGTGGAGGACAGAGGAGCCTCTTAAAGAAGAAGTTACAGGTCTGTGTGAGCCAGAAATCTTGCTTGTTTGTAAGTGACCAAATACTTATTTTCCACCATAATTTGCAAATAAATTCATAAAAAATGCTACAATGTTGTCTGTCATAGTTGAAGTGTACCTATGATGAAAATTACAGGCCGCTCTCATCTTTTTAAGTGGGAGAACTTGCACCATTGGTGGCTGTATGTTCTCATGTTCTGAGCAAGGAACTTAAATGTTAGCTTTCTTACATAGCACATATTGCACTTACTTTCTTCTCCAACACTTTGTTTTTGCATTATTTAAACCAAATTGAACATGTTTCATTATTTACTTGAGGCTAAATTGATTTTGTTGATGTATTATATTAAGTTAAAATAAGTGTTCAGTCAGTATTGTTGTAATTGTCATTATTTACAAATACATAAAAATAAAAAAAAAGCAGATTTAAATCGGTATCGGCATTTTTGCTCCTCCAATAATCGGTATCGGCATTTTTGCTCCTCCAATAATCGGTATCGGCGTTGAAAAATCATATTCGGTCGACCTCTATTCTGAACCATCAGGTATAGTTTCAATCAACCCTTGATATAACTTGGCAACCAACTTCTTTGGCGTAGCAGCTTCATTCAGATTTTTTTCTGCGCTAGATGCCTTTAGGTTCATCCAGATTCTGTTGAAGCAATTGAATACGATTTCTGTGTTGGAAGAACTCGGCCTTGGATATTCCTAATCTTTCCTGTAATTAATTGAATGACAGTTGAGATCCATCATAGTACACGTTCAAAATTCATGATACCACTTTGGAACCAGGACTTAAAGGACACTGGCAGAAAGGTGGGGTTGCCTGATGATATAGGTTTTTCCACCTCATGAATGCATGTACATTTCCCCCAAATACAAATGGAATTGAGAATCACTGGAATGTCTGTTTTTTTCATCGATGCCTTGGACCCGAAGTAGTGAATATATTTTACATAACAATGTATTACTTTTGTGGCTTTGATACTCCTAAATGCACAAGGATAGTCTGCTGTTCATTGTTTAAGTGAATGTAATTGTGCATCTCAGTAATACATCTTCATAAGAGGTAGTCCAAGAACTCCAGCTTTATAGGGTAAGTGTAAAACAGTCAATTTGACTCAAGGTCTTTCCATTCCAAATAAAGTTGAGAGCAGGACATTTATTTTATTTAAAAATGTACATGGAATTAAAACTGGCAGGGCCAGGAATAAATACATCAACCATGGTAATATATTCATTTGGATTATGCTGACCATATCTAAGAGGTGACCGAATACAAACAGTGGTATCTATTCCCTCCGCAAGGCAATCAAACAAGCTACGGGTCAGTATAGAGACAAAGTAGAGTCGCAATTCAACGGCTCAGACACAAGAGGTATGTGGCAGGGTCTACAGTCAATCACGGATTACAAAAAGAAAACCAGCCCCGTCGCGGACCACGATGTCTTGCTCCCAGACAAATTAAACAACTTCTTTCCTCACTTTGAGGTCAATACAGTGCCACTGACACGGCCCGCTACCAAAACCTGTGGACCCTCCTTCACTGCAGCCGATGTGAGTAAAACATTTAAACGTGTTAACCCTCGCAAGGCTGCAGGCCCAGACGGCATCCACAGCCACGTCCTCAGAGCCTGCGCAGACCAGCTGGCTGGTGTGTTTACGGACATATTCAATCAATCCTTATCTCAGTATGCTGTTCCCACATGCTTCAAGAGGGCCACCATTGTTCCTGTTCCCAAGAAAGCTAAGGTAACTGAGCTAAACGACTACCACCCCCGTAGCACTCACTTCCGTCATCATGAAGTGCTTTGAGAGACTAGTCAAGGACCATATCACCTCCACCCTAGACCCACTCTAATTTGCTTACCGCCCCAATAGGTCCACAGACAACGCAATCGCAACCACACTGCACTCTGCCCTAACCCATATGGACAAGAGGAATACCTATGTGAGACTGCTGTTCATCAACTACAGCTCAGCATTTAACACCATAGTACCCTCCAAACTCATCATCAAGCTCGAGACCCTGGGTCTCGACCCCGCCCTGTGCAACTGGGTACTGGACTTCCTGACGGGCCGCCCCCAGGTGGTGAGGGTAGGTAACAACATCTCCACCCTGTTGATCCTCAACACTGGGGCCCCACAAGGGTGCGTTCTGAGTCCTATCCTGTTTTCCCTGTTCAACCATGACTGCGTGGCCATGCACGCCTCCAACTCAATTATCAAGTTTGCAGACGACACTACAGTGGTAGGCTTGATGACCAACAACGACAAGACGGCCTACAGGGAGGAGGTGAGGGCCCTCGGAGTTTGGTGTCAGGAAAATAACCTCACACTCAACGTCAACAAAACAAAGGAGATGATCGTGGACTTCAGGAAACAGCAGAGGGTGCACCCCCCTATCCACATCGACGGGACAGTAGTGGAGAGGGTAGTAAGTTTTAAGTTCCTCGGTGTACACATCACGGACAAACTGAATTGGTCCACCCACACAGACAGCATCGTGAAGAAGGCGCAGCAGCGCCTCTTCAACCTCAGGAGGCTGAAGAAATCCGGCTTGTCACCAAAAGCGCACACAAACTTTTACAGATGCACAATCGAGAGCATCCTGTCGGACTGTATCAACGCCTGGTACGGCAACTGCTCCGCCCATAACCGTAAGGCTCTCCAGAGGGTAGTGAGCCACTGCCTGTTCACCCCGCTATCATCCAGAAGGCGAGGACCGTACAAGTGCATCAAAGCAGGGACCGAGAGACTGAAAAACAGCTTCTATCTTAAGGCCACTAACATTGAGTGGCTGCTGCCAACATACTGACTCAACTTCAGCCACTTTAATAACGTAAAATTGATGTAAATTGATGTCCTGTCTCAGCCTCCAGTATTTATGCTGCAGTCGTTTATGTGTCGGGGGGCTAGGGTCAGTTTGTTATATCTGGAGTACTTCTCCTGTCCTATTCGGTGTCCTGTGTGAATTTAAGTGTGCTCTCTCTAATTCTCTCTTTCTTTCTCTCTCTCGGAGGACCTGAGCCCTAGGACCATGCCTCGGGACTACCTGAAATGATGACTCCTTGCTGTCCCCAGTCCACCTGGCCGTGCTGCTGCTCCAGTTTCAACTGTTCTGCCTTATTATTATTGGACCATGCTGGTAATTTATGAACATTTGAACATCTTGGCCATGTTCTGTTATAATCTCCACCCGGCACAGCCAGAAGAGGACTGGCCACCCCACATAGCCTGGTTCCTCTCTAGGTTTCTTCCTAGGTTTTGGCCTTTCTAAGGAGTTTTTCCTAGCCACCGTGCTTCTACACCTGCATTGCTTGCTGTTTGGGGTTTTAGGCTAGGTCTCTGTACAGCACTTTGAGATATCAGCTGATGTACGAAGGGCTATACAAATAAATTTGATTTGATTTAATAAATGTATCATTAGCCACTTTAAACAATGCCACTTAATATGTTTACATTACTCATCTCATATGTATATACTGTACTCTATACCATCTACTGCATCTTGCCCATGCCGTTCTGTACCATCACTCATTCATATATTTTTATGTACATATTCTTCATCTCTTTACACTTGTGTGTATAAGGTAGTTGTTGTGAAATTGTTAGGTTAGATTACTCATTGGTTATTACTGCATTGTCGGAACTAGAAGGACAAGCATTTCGTTACACTCGCATTAACATCTGCTAACCATGTGTATGTGACAAATAAAATTTGATTTTAAATAGAGCAAGATCTCTGAAGACATCCTGTTCCATATAAATCCTGTTTGATCTGAATGAATAAACTATGCATTACCGTTTCTATGCAAAAAGCAAATACCTTACCAATGATTTTATAATCCACATTCAAGAGTGATATTGGGCAGACGGATCCGCATTACAATGGATCCTCATTTATTTTTAAGTAGGGTGATTGTAGCCAAACATAGTGACTGGGGAAGTTCATTTCTCTCTAGAGCTGCTGTGAGCATAAGTAACATGGACTTTAGCAATTTGAGACAAAGTGTCTTAAAAATTCCACTGGGATTTTCCATTTTGTAAATTATTGATGGCCAACAATTCATCTGGGGTAATGTTTCTATCCATATTCATCTTCTCTGGTTCACATACAGTGCCTTTGGAAAGTATTCACACCTCTTGACTTTTTCCACATTTGTTGTTGTTAAAGCCTGAATTTAATATGGATTAAATTGAGATATGTTGTCACTGGCCTACCTACAAAACCCCATAATGTCAAAGCAAAATGATGTTAAGAAATTTGTACAAATGAATAAAAAATGAAAATCTGAAATGTCTTGAGTCAATAAGAATTCAACCCCTTTGTCATGGCAAGCATAAGTAAGTTCAGGAGTTGCTTAACAAGTAAAATAATAAGGACTCACCCCTGTTTAACATGATCTCTGCAATGTCCCTCTGTCGAGCAGTGAATTTCAAACATAGATTCAACCACAAAGACTATGGAGGTTTTCCAATGCTGGATTGGTAAAAATAAAAATGCTGGGTCAATAACGATGCTGGGCCAATTTTGAGCCGCCCTATGGGACTCCCAATCGTGGCCAGATGGGATACAGCCTGGATTCGAACCAGGTACTGGTTCGAATCCAGTGCCGCTTGCACTGAGATGCAGTGCCTTGGACCGCTGCGCCACTCGGGAGCCCAGAAAGAGACTTACCCAGAAAGACTCACAGCTGTAATTGCTGTCAAAGATGCTTCTACAAAGTAATGACTCAGGGGTGTGAATGTAAATTAGATATTTCTGCATTTCATTTTCATTAATTAGCAAACGTTTCTAAAAACATGTTCTCACATAATCATCATTGAGTATTGTGACCAGATGGGAGAAAAAACAACAACAATTTAATCCATTTTGAATTCAGGCTGTAACACTAAAATGTGGAGTAAGTCAATGGGTATGAATACTTTCATCCGTTGAACTTTTGTTTTCGGACTGATACAGTTGTAATAAATGTTTTAAAGACTGGATCCTTCTGAAATCAATTAATTGTTACGCTACCAACTGCAATTTCACCTTGCTCAACATATTGTTGCTTGGGTTTCATGGCAGCAGTCTCAGCAGGTGTTCGTGTAATATTTGAGCTTCAAAGTGTTCAACTGTTGAAGGGTGTCAGCATTTCTATCTAAACTGTTTTCTTTCTAAGTCGTGGATTTATGGTTCTAGTAATTCTAATTCTTTATGAATTAGAAATAATGTGAAGAGTAAGACATGATACACCATCTCATATATGCGTTGAGAGCTTCCCAGACAACAGTTGGTCAAACTTCATTATCTACAGTTTCTTACCCAAATATGTCTGTGTTGAGATATGAGGTAAATTCCTTATCTCCAAGGAACATTGTGTTGAATCACCATGTCTTTATTATTGGCATAGGAGGTTTGAGCTTATTGGGCTATAGTCTAATTATTCAAAGGTATTTACACTCAGAAACAGTCAAATGAAGAAAGGTTTACAAATTTGTTTAAAGTGAATACTTGAATATGAGTTGTGGACATGAGTGTAAAAGGAGTATTGTCTATCAGTTGGATGTTAATATCTCCACAGTTCACATATCAACGAGATGGATCTGTTGTGGTTTAATACCTTAGACATGTTAGGAATAGTATACAGTTTAGTTGATGATTTGTTTAGATCTGCATCCCGCACACAAATAAAATCACCCCCCCATATAATATTGCCTCACATTGAGATAGTTTCAGTATACGGTCATTAATGAACTTTGGGTCATCTTCACTTGCGCAATAACAATTCAGCAAAGTGACTTTTTCTTGTGCCAGATTTCCTTTAAGCATTATAAAACGTCCATTTGGGCGTTTTTCTGTAGTAAAAAAATGTATAAATGAGAATTGATACTTCTCTGGATCTTGAGGAGTAGGTGGAGGACAACCTATCTCAAGGTCGCCAAAAACTTCCCCTTTCACTGCTAAAAAAAAAGTGAGTTTCTTGTAAAAATAAAATAAAAAATAAAATAAAATTAAAAAAAGATGTTGGCATTATTATTTTTCAAATAAGAAAATACCTTAATTCTTGTAGCTGGTTGAACAATTCCATTGACATTCCATCTTACGTATTATCCACAACACGTGATACTGAGAAGGGTCTTCACATATTTTTGTGTCTCATATTTACTCCATACATTATGAAAGGTGCTGATACACTACTTAACGGCTACAATGAGAATAGTGTTGATCACCCTCAAGCTTCTTAGTGGGCATGTATTCACAAGACATCTTATTATTATTTTTTTAACAATAAATCCTTCATGTTTCTCTTTCCACTCCTCCCTGTTGATGATTCCTGCATGAATCCATCATGTACTGTTGCAGAGGTGAGAGAGCAACCATATTGGTGCCTCGGTAGTGGCTATTCCTTTTAATGCAGGTTACTGCTTAATGACTATGTCTCTATGCAATACATTTTTTTAAATAATAATATTATACACTGAACAAAAATATAAAGTGTTGGTCCCATGTTTCATGAGCTGAAATAAAAGATCCCATAAATGTTCCATACACACAAAGCTTATTTCTCTCAAATTGTGTGCACAAATTTGTTTATATCCATGTTAGTGAGCATTTCTCCTTTGCCAAAATAATCCATCCATCTGACAGGTGTGGCATATCAAGAAGCTAATTAAACAGCATGGTCATTACACAGGTGAACCTTGTGCTGGGGACAATAAAAGGCCACTAAAATGTGCAGTTTTGTCACACAACACAATGCCATAGATGTCTCAAGTGTTGAGGGAGCATGCAATTGGCATGGTGACTGCAGGAATGTCTACCAAAGCTGTTGCCAGAGAAGTGCATGTTAATTTCTCTACCATAAACCACCTCCAACGTCGTTTTAGAGAATTTGGCAGTATGTACAACCGGCATCACAACCGCAGAACACGTGTATGGCGTTGTGTGGGTGAGTGGATTGATAATGTCAATGTTGTGAACAGAGTGCCACATGGTGGAGGTGGGGTTATGGTATGGGCAGGCATAAGCTACGGACAATGAACAAAATTGCATTATATCAATGGTAATGAGTATGCACAAAAATAGCGTGACTAGATTCTTAGGTCCATTGCGAGGCCAAATTTAATTTAAGGTATCTATGACCAACAGATGCATATCTGTATTCACAGTTATGTGAAATCCATAGATTAGGGCCTAAGGAAGTTATTTAAATTGACTGATTTCCTCATTTGAACTGTAACTCCTTAAAAATCTATTAAATGTATTTATGTTCAGTATATATACACACACACTACATGACCAAAAGTATGTGAACAACAGCTCGTCGAACATCACATTCAACATCGCATAAATATGGAATATGCCACCCCCTTGCTGCTATAATAGCCTCCAATCTTCTGGGAAGGCTTTCCACTAGATGTTGGAACACCGCTGCCGGGACTTGCTTCCATTCAGCCACAAGAGCATTAGTGAGGTCGGGCACTGATGTGGGGTGATCAGGCCTGGCTTGCAGTCAGCGTTCCAATTCATCCCAAAGGTGTTGTGGTCAGGGCTCTGTGCAGGCCAGTCAAGTTCTGCCACACTGATCTCGACAAACCATTTCTGTATGGACATCACTTTGTGCACAGGGGCATGGTCATGGTGAAACAGGAAAGGGCCTTCCCCAAACTGTTGCCACAAAGTTGAAAGCACAGAATCGTCTAGAATGTCATTGTATGCTGTAGTGTTAAGATTACCCTTCACTGAAACTAAGTGACCTAGCCCAAACCATGAGACCATTAATTCCACCTCCACCAAACTTTAAAGTTGGCACTATGCATTCGGGCAGGTAGTGTTCTCATGGCATTCGCCAACGCAGATTTGCCCGTCAGACTGCCAAATGGTGAAGCGTGATTCATCACTCCAGAGAACGCGTTTCCACTGCTCCAGAGTCCAATTGCAGGGGGCTTTACACCACTCCAGCTGACGCTTGGCATTGCGCATGGGGATCTAAGGCTTGTGTGCGGCTGCTCGGTCATGGAAACTCATTTTATGACGCTCCCGCCGAACAGTTCTTGTGCCGAAGTTGCTTCCAGAGGCAGTTTGGAACTCAGTAGTGAGTGTTGCAACTGAGGACAGATGATTTGTACACGCTACAGTACTCTGCGGTCCCGTTCTGTGAGCTTGTATGGCCTACCACTGCGTGGCTGAGCCGTTGTTGCTCCTAGACCTTTCCACTTCACAATAAGAGCACTTACAGTTGACCGGGGCAGTTCTATCAGGGCAGAAATTTGGCAAACTGACTTGTTGGAAAGGAGGCATCCTACAGTGGTGTAAAGTAGTTAAGAAAAATACAAGTACCACTTAAGTAGTTTTTTGGGGTATCTGTACTTATCTATTAATATTTTTGACAACTTTTACTTCACTACATTCATAAAGAAAATGATGTACTTTTTTACTCCATACATTTTCCCTGACACCCAAAAGTACAAGCTACATTTTGAATGCTTAGGACAGGAAAATGGTCTAATTAACACACTTATCAAGAGAACATCCCTGGTCATCCCTACTGCCTCTGATCTGGCACTCACTAAACAAACTGCTTCGTTTGTAAATTATGTCCAAGTTGGAGCGTGTCCCTGGCTATCTGTAAATAAATAAACTAGAACATGTGGCCAGCTGCTTTGCTTAATATAAGGAATTTGAAACAACATTTTTATTTTGATACTTGAGTATATTTAAAACCAAATACTATTTTACAGGGTGACTTTCACTTTTACCTGAGTCATTTTCTATTAAAAAAGGTATCTATACTTTTACTAAGTCTGATAATTGGGTACTTTTTCCCGCCACTGGCATCCTATGACGGTGTCACGTTGAAAGTCACTGAGCTCTTAAGGCCATTCTACCGTCAATTTTTTTCTATGGAAATTTCATGGCTGTGTGCTCTATTTTTTTTTACACCTGTCAGCAAAGGGTGTGGTTGAAATGGCAAAATCCACTAATTTGAAGGTGTGTCCACATACGTTTGTGTATATATACAGTACCTATCAAAAGTTGGCACTCACGTACTCATTCCAGGTTTTTTCTTTATTTTTACTATTTTCTACATTGTACAATAATAGTGAAGACATCAACACTATGAAATAACACACATGGAATCATGTAGTAACCAAAAAAGTGTTAAATCAATATAAATGTTGCAATGATGCCCCTGCTCCCCTTTGCTGCTCGTGTCCCCTCTCGGGCCACCTGTTTGATTTGCTTGTTCAATTGTGGGAGCCCGTGTGAAGTTCTACTGGCCCAATAGTTTTGGTATGACCTTTTCCAGGAATTCGTCCATTCCGTTTGTTCTACAGCTTTAGGGAAATTTACGAAAAGAAGATTTGAACGGCAACTGAAGACCTCCATCCCGTTTAATCTTTCAGTAAGCCTCGTAATTATGTATTTTGTTCGGTTTCGGCCTTCTCTACATGTTCACCCAGCTCAGCCATATCAGTTTAGATTTTTTTAACATCAGATATTTTATTAATCTGCTTAGACAGTTTCTCATTGCCAGTGCGAATTTGTCAGTAGCGTCTCTAAACTCACTTCGTCAGCTACTCAGTCCATTGTCACATTGTTTAGCTGTGCTTGTTTGTCTCCATTTCTAGATGTAGTATTTGCCATAACATGTAGTTGCCAAGATAACTTTTCAGTTATTTCTTGAATCACCTTCACCCGACTACCTTATGTCGACACATATAGAAAATTTGATAGCTAAAAGCTGGTTTCTGTTTCTAACTGGTAGTTAAATTGCACTTACCTGGTGTCCCTGTTTAAAGGAGAGGATGAAAACCAGAAGTGTTTTGACCCTCCAGGACTGGAATTGAACAGTCCTGCGTTAAGCCCATTTGTCAGATGATGGTAGTAGCTAGCCACGGCAGAAGTAAACTGCAGCAGCAACGTAGCGCAGTGTATACAGTAAGGCCTACATATTATTCAATACTAGTGGCTCTATTCCCAATTCAGAATATTGTTTGGGAACTCTTTCACAAAGAAGATAATACTGAATAAACATGTCATTTCCGAACGTTCTGACAGCATTTCTTCCCCCTTTTCAGTCAAGTTACAGAGCGCTCCCAAAAGCCTCATATGTGGGAGAGAGCGGGAACAGCAGGGTGCTGTGTGAACGTAACCGGTTATTATCTCCATTCAGCTCTGACACAAGCTCTAGTTACCTGCTACCCATTCCATTCAATTAGAGCCATCTGTCTCCTTGCCTGTATAGGTCCCCAACCTCCACAACTCCCTGCATCTCCTCCCAATGGCGAACCGTGACTATTGGACCTAGTCCTTCAGTTGGAGAAAACATTTCCAATACATCAAATCAAATTCAAAACTCAAGAAAATAACAAACAGAGCATCACTGAAAGCGCCAGGAGAAGGAGGAGAAGCAATGCTTTTACGACACAATCAAAACAGGACACAGCTCACAGAGAGACAGCACACGGACACAAGAGCGGCACAACAGTCACGGTGTGTGTTAATCACGAGGGAACCAAGCCAGAAAAATCCATATTACAACCTGCTGTGATAATTGCATTGTTTAGGCTAATCTAATCTCTTAGAAATGCATTCATACGCCACCGTGATATAAGGACAAAAATACATACATCGTTTCAAAGAAACAGTTCCAACAGACAACAGTCAAATACAGGATTAACTACTGATTCAGGACCACGGAGAGTTACTGCAACTCAGAGCAAAGAAAACAGGTGCCCTGCCTCCACTATTTCAGCATGCTGAAAGAGAGTGCTGATAGAAACAGCAGTCACATACAGCATAAAATAATGTGAAAGAATTAGCTGCCCATTCACTCAAATAAGCCAGTAGACCTCAATCATAATAATAGAAAAACAACCATTTAGTAGTCCCAACACAAAATTAACAAGCCAGCTATTACTTCATTGCAAACATATTTTAAATCACTTTCAACACACCAAATAACCAGCGATCTAAAGTTCAAACGCAAATGAGATTGGACATATTCCTCACAGGAAACTAATTTGGGTTTAAACAAGTTTCTACGGACTCTGATTTAAAAAAAGAAGAAGAAGAAGCGGTGTGACAATGCAGTCCTAACCGCCAATGACCGCTGACAGAATGACTGAACAAATGCTCCCGTTTTATTTTTTTATCAGTAATTTAATCAGGGCATACACTACACGTAAATGTAAAATCTTATCTTGGACGTGCTCACATTTTGCGATTTCTTTGTCCCACATCTTTTATTCCTCAACCCTAGGACGTGGGCGCTCTTATTACACGATGATTCCCAAGTTGATCCAGCCCTGCGTTTTTTCGGTTGTCATAGGAATTTTGTTTTGCACATTATTAAGTGCAGAAACATTTTTTTTTAAGAAATGGAGGACGCACGCGGATGTAATATTGATGGAATTCGTTTTGCATGGCCTGGTGCCTCATATGATGCATTTTGCATCATCATAAGATAAAAACTTTGCAAAATACAACATCAAATTATGCAAAATGCATCATACTTGGATGATTTCAGTATCTTTAAAGTTACATTTCGCTCAAACCACGCGAGTCCCAACGTACTGATTGATCATTGCCCAAGTTCATAGGATTTCACCCAGATCATGAAAATGTGTCTTGGATGGCAAAACGTGACGAATGTGGCAAAATCATGTAGTGTATGCCTGGTATTAATTACACCCCCCAACTCTTTTACGCTACTGCTACCCTCTGTTCATCATATATGTATCATCACTTTAACCATATCTACATGTACATACTACCTCAATCAGCCCGACTAACCGGTGTCTGTATGTATATACAGCCTCGCTACTGTTCTTCACTGTTGTTTTTATTTATTTACTGACCTATTGTTCACCTAATACCTTTTTTTGCACTATTGGTTAGAGCCTGTAAGTAAGCAGTTCACTGTAAGGTCTACTACACCTGTTGTATTCGGCACACGTGACAAATAAACTTTGATTTGAGCAACCTCTTACAAACAGCATAGAATCATTTTAGAATACACTTAGATCTCAGAAACAACATGGGGTCGTGCACATTGGTGAGGCAACCGCTACAGGCTTAGGCTAATGCAATTGACAAAGTGTACTGTGAAAGATTATGGAATATTCCAATTCTTGGATTGCTCAAAGGAGATTGGCTGAAAAATCATCATGTCCACAGGGTTCAACACAACGTGTTGGCTAGTTTTGGAAGAAAATACACTGCAAATAATGAAAGAAATCCAAGATGAAAAGGTCCTTCTGAAAGCATCAGACATGAGCAGTTACAGATGAATCTGTGGTATTCAGAAAACAAATATTTGGAAAATATTATCAAAAGGTCCCCTGCAGTCCTGAACTTTTTTAATGAGGAATTAGCAGGCGAAAGCAAACACAGGCGACTGTTCTCTAAGCTTTATAGTCCCGTGTCTGAGAACTAATAAGGGATCCATGCCAGCAAAGTTTGAACATCAAACATCTTTTCTCTGAGCAGCATATTTTCAAAAGGTCTCTGCTTTTTAAAAGTTGATTCCCCCTCCCCCCTCACAGTCCAGATCTTCCAAACTGACCAGCCATTAGTTGTGCCTTTTGCAGCAATCTGCAGACATGTGCTCCATCATTACTGGCAGAGCAGAGCAGAGCCGTGTTGTGGAGGCAAGCTTTCTGCTCTCTGATCATAACTTGGGTAAGGGGCTGAGCCCCGTCATTCATCTGTTTTGACAGCCTTGTTCAACAGATGATTAAGACTTACAACCTGTTGGTGGAATATCGGGACTGTGCAGAGAAAATTATTATCAGCTTATTCTATTGCCATCAGGGTTTTTGATAAGACTAGGTTACCAAGAAAGATAGACATAAGTAATGACATTGGATGAGAAATGCTGTACACGATACCAGTCAGAAGGATTTTTACCAGTAGCAAGTGAGGTCATTCAAAAGCCACATTAATGAATTCTAGCATTGAATTCTAATGCATGAAACTGTATATTGAATTTCACACCAGCATTACGGAAAAGCAAGATGTGAACCTTCTCACTAATTAAAATTGAATGCAAGTGAATGGAGTAATGTAGATCTAGAGATTTATTTTTAAAGATAACATCGATGCATAATTTGCTATTAGACCAATTTTCAGAAAGATAGGACTAATAGTGGCTTCTTAATCTCTGAGATCATTAGCTGTCTGGATTTGTGGCCGCTGGCCTCTTGCTTTTTAAGTGGGGAATGTAAGACTGCCGCTGGCAATGTGACCTTGAAGAAGCAAACAGGGCTGAAAGGGTTGAGGGGAAATGTAGCAATGCAGTCCGGAGGATACAGCTTAGCACTGTACATCAGTAGCCGCGCCACATCTGCAGTGCCTTCAGAAAGTATTTGCAGACCTTGACTTATTTCACATTTTGTTGTGTTACAGCCTGAATTCAAAATGGATTAAAATTGTTTTTTTTCTCACCCATCTACACACAACACCCCATAATGAAAGAGTGTTCTCAGACCTTTTTGCTAATTTATTGAAAGTGAAATACAGAAATATCTAATTGACCTATGTATTCACACCCCTGAATCAATACATGTTAAAATCACATTTGGCAGCGATTACAATTGTGTGTTTTCTGGGCAAGTCTAAGAGCCTTGCACACCTGGATTGTACAATATTTGCACACTTTTTTATTTTCTTCAAGCTCTGTCAAGTTGGTTCTTGATCATTGCTAGACAGCCATTTTCACGTCTTGCCATATATTTTCAAGACGATTTAAATTGAAACTGTAATAAGCCACTCAAGAACATTCTATGTCTTCTTAGTAAGCAACTCGTGTAGCTTTGGCCTTGTGTTTTAGGTTATTGTCCTGCTAAAAGTGAATTTGTTTCCCAATGTCTGTTGGAAAGCAGACAACCAGGTTTTCCTCTAGGATTTTGCCTGTGCTTAGCGCTATGCCGTTTATTGTTATCCTAAACATAACATGATGCAGCCACCACCATGCTTGAAAATATGAAGAGTGGTACTCAGTGATGTGTTGTATTTGCCCCAAACATAACACTCTGTATTCAGCACAAAAAGTTTATTTATTTGCCACATTTTTTACAGTTTTACTTTAGTGCCTTACTGCAAAAAGGATGCATGTTTTGGAATATTTTTATTCTCTACATGTTTCCTTCTTCTCACTCTGTCATTTAGGTTAGTATTGTGGGGTAACTACAATGTCGTTGATCTATCTTGAGTCCTCCTATCACTAACATTAATGCAACCGCTGGATCTGATTTTTTTTAACTTTACGGAATAAGCAAACCATGCAATAATCTGAAATAGTCACAATAGCCGCCGTGTTGGTATCAACATAAACAACAAATATGATAAATATTCCCTTACCTTTGATGATCTTCATCAGAAAGCATTCCAGGAATCCCAGGTCCACAATAAATGTTTGTTTTGTTCGATAATATCCGTTATTTATGTCCAAATACCTCCGTTTGTTAGCGCGTTTGGTATACATATCCAAGTGCGCGCCCTTCGTTGTTTTTTCTTTTCTATCGAAGACGCAATTTTCCGGTTGAAATATTATCGATTATTTAGACAATTGACAACCTGACGATTATTTATAAACATTGTTTGACATGTTTCAACAAACTTTACCGGTATTATAAGGATGTATTCATCTGCATCTTTGACCACCTTTGAGCCAGTGGATTACTGAACAAAACAGAGTTTTTGGAATATAAAGAGGGGCTTTATCGAACAAAACTAACATTAATTGTGTAGCTGGGACTTTTGTGACTGTAACCATATGAAGATCTTCAAAGGTTAGTGATTAATTTTATCGCCATTTCTGACTTTTGTAATTCCTTCACTTGGTTGTAAAATGTTTGTATGCTTTTGTAAGCGGGGCGCTGCACTCAGATAATCACATGGTATGCTTTTGCCGTAAAGCCTTTTTGAAATCTGACAAAGTGGCTGGATTAACAAGAAGTTCATCTTTAAGCCGATGTATAAGACTTGTATTTTTTATGAATGTTTAATATGACTATTTCTGTATTTTGAATTTGGCGCTCTGCAATTTCACCGGATGTTGACGAGGTGGATAGCTAGCAGAACGCCTGCGCCAGAAAGGTTAAAGCACCTTTGACAGAAATTACAGCCTAAAGTCTTCTTGGGTATGACGCTACATGCCTGTCACTCCCGTATTTGGGGAGTTTCTCCCATTCTTCTCTGCATATCCACTCAAGCTGTCAGGTTGGATGGGGAGCGTTGCTGCACAGCTATTTTCAGGTCTCTCCAGAGATGTTCGAACGGGTTCAAGTCCGCGCTCTGGCTGGGCCACTCAAGCACATTCAAAGACTTGTCCCGAAGCTTCTCCTGTGTTGTCCTGACTGTGTGCTTAGGGTTGTTGTCCTGTTGGAAGGTGAACCTTCTCCCCAGTCTGAGGTCCTGAGCGCTCTGGAGCATGTTTTAATCAAGGATCTCTCTGGGACAAGTGAAAATGGTGCAGACAGATAGGGTTGCCGTGCTTCTAGCTATTAGGAAACTGAATGTTTTTTTGCTGTGTTATTTCTTACATTATTAGCCCAGAACATTTTGTGTGTTATTACATATAACAGGGAAGAACTTTTAGATATCAGAGTGGAGGTAACTCCCCAGCATGACCAGCATTACGACAAGGAAAACAATTTACCCTGATCGGATCCTTTGTTCATACCCCCCAGGGCAATTGAACTGATTCCAGAGGCTGATCCAAAACACCGCCGGCGGAGGAGAGGTACTCGGAGTGGACTTCTAGTCCGACCCAGGAAGGGCACACCACCCACCACTTCTGAGTATATTACTGGCTAATGTTCAGTCTCTGGATAATAAAGTTGACGAGCTCAGGGTGAGGATTTCCTTCCAGAGACATCCGGTACTGTAACATAATCTGTTTCACGGAAACATGGCTCTCTCGGGATATGCTGTCTGAGTCCGTACAGCCAGTTGGGTTCTCAGTTCATCGCACAGACCGGTATAAATATCAGGTGAAACCTTACGTCTTGCTTCCGGACAAGCTAAACACCTTCGCCCGCTTTGAGGATAACACAGTGCCACCGACGCGGCCCGCTACCAAGGACTGTGGGCTCTTCTCTGTGGCCGACGTGAGTAAAACACTCACAAGGCTGCCGACCCAGACGGCATTCCAAGCCGAGTCCTCAGAGCACACGCAGACCAGCTGGCTGGAGTGTTTACGGACATATTCAATCTCTCCAGTTCCCAGTCTGCTGTCCTCAACATGCCCACCATGGTTCCTGTACCCAAGAAAGCAAAGGTAACTGAACTAAATTACGATCGCCCCATAGCACTCACTTCTGTCAGCATGAAGTGCTTTAAGAGGCCAGTCAAGGATCCTATCACCTTACCTGACACCCTAGACCCACTTCAATTTGCATATTGCCTAGATAGATGCAATGCAATCGCCATCGCACTGTACACTGCCCTATCCTATCTGTGCAAATGGGTCCTGGATTTCCTGGCGGGACGCCCACAGATTTTGAAGGTAGGAAACAACACCTCCACTTCACTAATTCTCAACACTGGGGCCCCAGAAGGATGCGTGCTCAGCCCTCTCCCATACTCCCTGTTCACCCATGACTGCGTGGTCACGCACGTCTCCATCGCAATCATCAAGTTTGCAGACGACAACCGTAGTTGGCCTGATTACCAACAATGACGAGGTGAGGGCCCTGGGAGTGTGGTGCCAGGAAAATAACATCTCACCCAAAGTCAACAAAACAAAGGAGCTGATCGTGGACTTCAGGAAACAGCAGTGGGCGCAACCTACACACGGGACTGCAGTGGAGAAGGTGGAAAGCTTCAATTTCCTCTGTGTACACATCACTGACAATCTGAAATGGTCACACCACACAGACAGTGTGGTGAAGAAGGATGCCTCTTCAACCTCCAGACGCTGAAGAAATTTGGCTTGGCATTTAAAACGCTCACAAACTTTGACAGATGCGCAATTGAAAGCATCCTGTCGTGCTGTAACACCGTCTGCTATGGCAACTGCACAGCACGCAACCACAAGACACTCCAGATGTGCAGTCTGCACAATGCATCACCGGGGGAAAACTACCTACCCTCCAGGCCACAGCACCCGATGTCACAGGAATGCCAAAAAGAACATCAAAGCCAGCTGTGCCATCAGAGACTCTGGGTTCGCGCCCAGGCTCTGTCGTAACCGGCCGCGACCGGGAGGTCCGTGGGGCGACGCACAATTGGCCTAGCGTTGTCCGGGTTAGGGAGGGCTTGGCCGGTAGGGATGTCCTTGTCTCATCACGCACCAGCGACTCCTGTGGCGGGCCGGGCGCAGTGCGCGCTAACCAAGGTTGCCAGGTGCACGGTGTTTCCTCCGACACATTGGTGCGGCTGGCTTCCGGGTTGAATGCGCGCTGTGTTAAGAAGCAGTGCGGCTTGGTTGGGTTGTGTATCGGAGGATGCATGACTTTCAACCTTTGTCTCTCCCGAGCCCGTACGGGAGTTGTAGCGATGAGACAAGATAGTAGCTACTAAAACAATTGGATACCACGAAATTGGGGATAAAAAGGGGTCAAATTCAAACAAACAAAAAAACACAAAAAAGAACATCAAGGACAACTAGAGCCACTGCATGTTCATCCCGCTATCATCCAGAAGGCGAGGTCAGTACAGGTGCATCAAAGCTGGGACCGAGAGACGGAAAAACAGCTTCCAACTCAAGGCCATCAGACTGTTAAATAGCCATCACTAGCACCTTAGAGGCTGCTGCCCTACATACATAGACTTAAAATCACTAGTCACTTTTATAAATGTTTACATATTTTGCATTACTCATCTAATACAGTGGCAATAAAAAGTATGTGAACTGTCACGAATCCCGCCGAAGATGGTGCCTCTTCCTGTTTGGGCGGCGCTCGGCGGTCGTCGTCCTACTAGCTGCCATCGATTCCCTTTCCTTTTGTTTCTGTTAGTTGGGTCTAATTGGTTACACCCGTTTTGAGTTTAGTTTTGTTTGTGGGCTATTTAAGGGCACTAGGCCCACTGGTTATTGTGCAGGCTTGTTCTCTGTTTTATGGTGTTGGTTGATTATTGTGATCTCTATTTTTCCGGACAGTTTTAGTCCTGTTTATTTGGACGGGTTGTTTCATGCGCCCTTGTGTTTTGCATGCCCATTTTTCCGCTGCCATTGGAAAAAAAGATCCACGTACGGAACTACCTGCTCTCTGCGCTTGACTCCTCCACCCACCATTCATAGAAGTCATAACATCAACCCTTTGGAAGTATCTGGATTTTTGAATAAATTGGTAATCTAAGTCACAACAATAAACAGAGTGTGCTTAAACAAATAACACAAATTATTGTATTTTTCTTGTCGATTTTGAAGTGGAGGTTGGAAAAAGTATGTGATAATGACTTTTCCTAAAGCTAATTGGAGTAAGGAGTCACCTAACCTGGAGTCCAATCAATGAGACAAGATTGGAGATGTTGGTTAGAGCTAGCTTGCCCTTTACAAAAAACTCACAAAATTTGAGTTTGCTATTCACAAGAAGCATTGCCTGATGTGAACCATGCCTCGAACAAAATAGATCTCAGAAGACCTAAGATTAAGAATTGTTGACTTGCGTTAAGCTGGAAAGGTTTACAAAAGTATCTCTGATGTTCATCAGTCCATGGTAAGACAACTTGTCTATCAATGGAGAAAGTTCAGCACTGTTGCTTCTCTCCCTAGGAGTGCCATCCAGTACAGATGACTAAGCTCACAGCGCAGAATGCTCAATAATGTTAAGAAGAATCCTAGAGTCAGGTAAATACTTACAGAAATCTCTGGAACATGCCAACATCTCTGTTGACGAGTCTACGATACGTAAAACGCTAAACAAGAATGGTGTTCATGGAAGGATACCACGGTAGAAGCCACTACTGTCCTAAAAAAACAGTCTGAAGTTTGCAAAAGTGCACCTGGAGGTTCCACAGCGCTACCGGCAAAATATTCTGTGGACAGATGAAACTACCAAGTTGGGTTGTTTGGAAGGAACACACAACACTATGTGCAGAGAAAAAAAAAGGCAGAGCAACAACAAAACCTCATCCCAACTGTAAAGCATGGTGGAGGGAGCATCATGGTTTGGGGCTGATGTGCTGCCTCAGGGCCTGGACAGCTTGCTATCGTCGACGGAAAAATACATTCCCAATTTATCAAGACATTTTGCAGGAGAATATTAGGCTAACTGCCGCCAATTGAAGCTCAACAGAAGTTGGGTGATGCAACAACCCAAAACACAGAAGTAAATACGCCTTCTGGGAGGGGCCCAGTCAGAATCCTGACCTCAACCCGAATGATATGCTGTGGCATGACCTCGAGAGAGCAGTTCACACCAGACATCCAAAGAATATTGCTGACTTGAAACAGTTTCGTAAAGAGGAATGGTCCAAAATTCCTCCTGACCATTTTGCAGGTCTGATTCACAACCACATAAAACTTTTGGTTGAGGTTATTGCTGCCAAAGGAGGGTCAACCAGATATTAAATCCAAGGGTTCACATACTTTTCCAGTCTGCACTGTGAATGGTTAGACGGTGTGTTAAATAAAGACATGAAAAAGTATAATTGTTTGAGTATTATTAGTTTAAGCAGACTGTGTTTGTCTATTGATGTGACCTAGATTTTTATTTCAACCTTATTTAACCAGGTAGGCTAGTTGCTAATTTGCAAATGCGACCTGACCAAGATAAAGCATAGCAATTCAACACATACAACAACACATAGTTACACTTGGAATAAACAAAACATACAGTAAATAATAAAGTAGAACAAAAGAAAACAAAAAGTCTATATACAGTGAGTGCAAATGAGGTAAGTTAAGGGAGTTAAAACAATAAATAGGCCATGGTGGCGAAGTAATTAAAAAATAGCAATTAAACACTGGAATGGTAGATGTGCAGAAGATGAATGTGCAAGTAGATACTGGGGTGCAAAGGAGCAAGATAAATAAATACAGTATGGGGATGAGGTAGGTAGATAGATGGGCTGTATACAGATGGGCTATGTACAGGTGCAGTGATCTGCTCGGACAGCTGGTGCTTAAAGCTAGTGAGGGAGATACGAGTCTCCAGCTTCAGAGATTTTTGCAGTTCGTTCCAGTCATTGGCAGCAGAGAATTGGAAGGAAAGATGACCAAAGGCAGAATTGGCTTTGGGGGTGACCATTGAGATATACCTGCTGGAGCGTGTGCTACAAGTGGGTGCTGCTATGGTGACCAGTGAGCTGAGATAAGGTGGGGCTTTACCAAGCAGAGACTTGTAGATAACCTGTAGCCAGTGGATTTGGCGACGAGTAAGAAGCGAGGGCAAATCAACGAGAGCACATAGGTCGCAATGGTGGGTAGTGTATGGGGCTTTGGTGACAAAACAGATGGCACTGTGATAGACTGCATCCAGTTTGTTGAGTAGAGTGTTGGAGGCTATTTTATAGATGACATCACCGAAGTCGAGGATCGGTAGGATGGTCAGTTTTACGAGGGTTTGTTTGGCAGCATGAGTGAAGGATGCTTTGTTGCGATATAGGAAGCCGATTCTAGATTTAATTTTGGATTGGAGATGCTTAATGTGAGTCTGGAAGGAGAGTTGACGGTCTAACCAGACACCTAGGTATTTGTAGTTGTCCACATATTCTAAGTCAGAGCCGTCCAGAGTAGTGATGCTGGACGGGCGAGCAGGTGCGTGCAGTGATCGGTTGAATAGCATGCATTTAGGTTTACTTGCGTTTAAGAGCAGTTGGAGGCCACGGAAGGAGAGTTGTATGTCATTGAAGCTTGTCTGGAGGTTAGTTAACACAGTGTCCAAAGATGGGCCAGAAGTATACAGAATGGTGTCGTCTGCGTAGAGGTGTACCAGAGAATCACCAGCAGCAAGAGCAACATCATTGATGTATACAGAGAAGAGAGTCGGCCCGAGGATTGAACCCTGTGGCACACCCATAGAGACTGTCAGAGGTCCAGACAACAGGCCCTCCGATTTGACACACTGAACTCTATCAGAGAAGTAGTTGGGAAACCGGCGAGGCAATCATTTGGGAAACCAGGCGAGGCAATCATTTGAGAAACCAAGGCTGTCGAGTCTGCCAATAAGAATGTGGTGATCGACAGAGTCGAAAGCCTTGGCCAGATCGATGAATACGGCTGCACAGCAATGTCTCTTATCGATGGCGGTTATGATGTCGTTTAGGACCTTGAGCGTGGCTGAGGTGCACCCATGACCAGCTCTGAAACCAGATTGCATAGCGGAGAAGGTACGGTGGGATTCAAAATGATTGGTGATCTGTTTGTTAACTTGGCTTTCGAAGACCTTAGAAAGACAGGGTAGGATAGATATAGGTCTGTAGCAGTTTGGGTCTAGAGTGTCACCCCCTTTGAAGAGGGGAATGACCGCGGCAGCTTTCCAATCTTTGGGAATCTCAGATGATACGAAAGAGAGGTTGAACAGGCTAGTAATAGGATTTGCAACCATTTTGGCAGATAATTTTAGAAAGAAAGGGTCCAGATTGTCTAGCCTGGCTGATTTTTAGGGGTCCAGATTTTGCAGCTCTTTCAGAACATCAGCTATCTGGATTTGGGTGAAAGAGAAATGGTAGGAGCTTTGGCGGGTTGCTGTGAAGGGTGCCGGGCAGTTGACGGGGGTAGGGGTAGCCAGGTGGAAAGCATGGCCAGCCGTAGAGAAATACTTATTGAAATTCTCAATTATAGTAGATTTATCGGTGGTGACAGTGTTTCCTAGCCTCAGAGCAGTGAGCAGCTGGGAGGAGGTGCTCTTATTCTCCATGGACTTTACAGTGTCCCAGAACTTTTTTGAGTTAGTACTACAGGATGGAAATTTCTGTTTGAAAAAGCTAGTTCTGTCTCCCAGAGATGAATGTACTTTGGTGCGAAAAGTGCAAATCAATCCCAGAACAACAGCAAAGGACCTTGTGAAGATGCTGGAGGAAACAGGTACAAAAGTGTCTATATCCACAGTAAAACGAGTCCTATATCGACATAACCTGAAAGCCACTGCTCCAAAACCGCCATAAAAAAGCCAGACCATGGTTTGCAGCTGCACATGGGGACAAAGATCGTACTTTTTGGAGAAATGTCCTCTGATCTGAGTTAACAAAAAAATAACTGTTCGGCCATAATGACCATCGTTGTGTTTGGAGGAAAAAGGGGGTGTTTGCAAGCCGAAGAACACCATCCCAACCGTGAAGCATGGGGGTGGCAGCATCATGTTGTGGGGGTGCTTTGCTGCAGGAGGGACTGGTGCACTTCACAAAATAGATGGCGTCATGTCAACATCTCAAGACATCAGTCAGTTAAAGCTTGGTTGCAAATGGGTCTTCCAAATGGACAATGACCCCAAGCATACTTCCAAAGTTGTGGCAAAATGGCTTAAGGACAACAAAGACAATGTATTGGAGTGGCCATCACAAAGCCCTAACCTCAAACCCATAGAAAATGTGTGGGCAGAACTAAAAAAGCATGTGCGAGCAAGGAGGCCTACAAACCTGACTCAGTTACACCAGCTCTGTCAGCAGGAATGGGACAATATTCACCCAACTTATTGTGGGAAGCTTAGTTAAACAATTTAAAGTTAAACAATTTAAAGGCAATGCTCCCAAATACTAATTGAGTGTATGTAAACTTCTGACTCACTGGGAATGTGATCAAATAAATAAAAGCGGAAATTAGTCACTCTACTATTATTCTGACATTTCACATTCTTAAAATAAAGTGGTGATCCTAACTGACCTAAGACAGGGAATTGTTACTAGGATTAAATGTCAGGAATTGTGAAAAACTGAGTTTAAATGTATTTGGCCAAGGTGTATGTAAACTTCCGACTTCAACTGTATGTATAATATATTTGCAAAAATGTCTAAAAACCTGTTTTGCTTAGTCATCATGGGGTATTGTGTATAGATTGATGAGGAAAATAATTGATTTCAGCAATTTTAGAATAACGCTGTAAAGTAACAAAATGTGGAAAAAGTACAGAGGTCTGAATACTTTCATTGTACATCAAACAATGAGTGTACATGTTACTTAGGATTTAAATCTTCTCAAACAGCCTAATTCATACTCTTCAGTGGAACAATGAACCTTAGTGTCCTGCTATTAAAATAATGTATATATACACTGACCAGGTGAAAGCTATGATCTCTTATTGATGTCACCTGTTGAGGGAAACGCAAAATAAATTCCAACCCTTTTGAGAGGACAATAGCGGCAATATATGATATTCAGCACCACAGATAGCAGTCGGATCAAATTACCATGAAATCTGACGATCAGGGCCACAGAGCAGTGGACACAATGGCTGTCTGGTGAAGTTGCAGGGATAATCGAAACTCGTGAACATACTTTTTGGATTTAAAAACCTACCAACAAAAGGAAATATTGTACTCCAGTGATTAATTGAAATACCCACACCAAGCCACACGAAATTGAATAATAAAGCACAGATACAAGTAGTATAATAAACAGGTTCGATCGTAATCAATATTTATTATACTGTTTTAAATAAAAACCAAAAATCACGGGTTGCCGACCTCTGACCTAAGAGAATGAGGTGTGATGGAACCACTATTCAATTATTGACTAAAATAATGTAGGCTACCGCATTGATTTAGAAGACAAATATGATTAAGCAGTCAATACTGATGTAGTTAACAAACCAAGATATTATTTTCACTGGCACGTAGCCCATGGTCTTAGACACTGAAAAGTCTTTGTCACAAGCATTTTGGATTTGGATCAGAATGCTGCTTATAATACTAATACTGCTTATTATCTATCCTGTTGTTTAGTCACTTTACCCCTAACTATATGTACATATCTACCTCAATTACCTTGTACCTCTGTACATGTGTATCCACTGAGTGTACAAAACATTAGGAACACATACTCTATCCATGATAGATTGACCAGGTGAAAGCTATGATCCCTTTTTGAGTTCACTTGTTAAATCCACTTCAAGCAGTGTAGATGAAGGGGAGGAGACAGGTTAAAGGATGATTTTTAAGCCTTGAAACAATTGAGACTTGGATTGTGTATGTGTGCCATTCAGAGGGTGAATGGGCAAGACAAAAGTACCTTTGAACTGGGTATGGTAGTAGATGCCAAGCACACCGGTTTATGTCAAGAACTGCAACGCTGCTGGGTTTTTCACACTCAACACTTTCCCGTGTGTATTACAAATAGTCCACAAACCAAAGGACATCCAGTCAACTTGACATAACTGTGGGTAGCATTGGAGTCAACATGGGCCAGCCTCCCTGTGGAACACTTTCGACACCTTGTAGATTGTTCATGCCCTGACAAATTTAAGCTGTTCTGAGGGCAAAGGGGAGGGGGGTGAAACTCAATATTAGGAAGGTGGTCCTAATGTTTGGTATACTCAGTGTATAGCCAAGTTATCGTTACTCATTGTGTATTTATTCCTCATGATATCATCTTTCTATTATTTTTCTCTCTGCATTGTTGGGGCCCGCAAGTAAGCATTTCCCTGTTAATCTACACCTGTGACAAATACAATTAGATTTCAATGTAATAGGTTTAGAAAACGTATTATGTATCAGTGTATCACACAGTGAAACAGCAGTCAGAGGAGTTGGCTAATATATAATTCACCTTGCTTAAGGCCAAAAAGAACATGACAGGGCAAACAGGCTACCAAGTGAACTACACAGTCACCTTAAATTAGAGCAATAGGAAGAAAAATATGTTTTTATTAAACATAATAGTCTAGGCCTAAGGACAAAATGGACCTTGAGCTTTCTCAAACTGAACATATCTTAGGTTGGGCTATGGTGAGTGACAAGTAGTAGCCGTGGGCTGAACATGTTTCCCTTTAATGAAATGTTTGTTTACTCATTCTTGCATATATCCAGTCTTGAAATCTGGTTGTATTTCTAAAACAGGCTGTATCATTTTTCACACTTTGTTATCATTTTATGCGAACTTACAATCCATGTTTTTGAATATCCTGGAAAGCAATTCATGGAGAAAAAGAACCTGAGATGAATGGCAATTCCAGAAGCACCATGTACCCTTGTTAATGACCTTGGTTTACCACCAGCTTGGGTATAGCCTACCATTTGTGCACACATGAG
This sequence comes from Oncorhynchus nerka, assembly GCF_034236695.1. NCBI lineage: Eukaryota > Metazoa > Chordata > Actinopteri > Salmoniformes > Salmonidae > Oncorhynchus > Oncorhynchus nerka. Next base: position 20,344,934 of record NC_088422.1, on the reverse strand, counting down.
TCACAGCACAACTGTGCAAACTTTTTTTGTTTGCTGCTTCCTCTATATTTGCGGAACTGGTAATTCTCTAATCAATTGTTTTTACATTAACATAAAGACTGCAGGAGAAAGGGTCAGTGCTGTAGTCTTTGGCCAAGTGCAAGGGGAGCGTCGATACTCCTGCACCAGAGCCCCGGCCCTTCTGTGGACCCCTCTGGAGGCGTGGGGGAGACAGAGATAATCTCCCTCCAACTCTGCTTCACGCCTGGGCTGTGGGTTGGGGAAAAAACACCAGAGGGTGGAGGTGGGGAGAAGATGGACAAAGACACCTAGACACCTCCCTCCCTTCACCAACCACTGTACAAGTCTTTCTCTTTTACACAGAATATCGTACTTTAAGGAGAGGAAAGAAATAATGCAACAGCACTCACCCGTGACTTTAACACAGCAAAACAACAACATTGAATAGCCTGCACAATCTAGGAAGAGTATTCGGTACGTAAACTCAGAAGTGCTACACAGAAAGACAAACCCAAAGGAAAACACTTATACCTGAGTGGATCTACACTGAACCAAAAAATATAAAACGCAACATGTAAAGTGTTGGTCCCATGTTGCATCAGCTGAAATAAAAGATCCCAGAAAGAGCTTACTTCTCTCAAATGTTTTTACATCCCTGTTAGTGAGCATTTCTTCTTTTCCAAGACAATCCATCCACCTGACAGGTGTGGCACAGCAAGAAGCTGATTAAACAGCATTATTGTTACACAGGTGCACCTTGTGCTGGGGACACTAAAAGGCCACTCTAAAATGTGCAGTTTTGTCACACAGTACAATGCCACAGATGTCTTAAGTCTTGAGGGAGCGTGAAACTGGCATGCTGACTGAAGGAAAGCCCGCCAGAGCTGTTTTCAGAGAACTTCATGTTAATTTCTCTACCATAAGCCCCCAGCTTAATTGTAGAGAATTTGGCAGTACGTCCAACCACGTGTAACCATGCCAGCCCATGACCGCTCCACATCACCTCGGGTTTTAGCATGATAATGCACGCAATGATCAGTACACAATTCCTGGAACGTGAAAATGTCCTAGATCTTCCAAGGCCTGCATACTCACCAGACATGTCACCCATAGAGCATGTTTGGGATGCTCTGGATAAACGTATACGACAGAGCATTCCAGTTCCCCCCCAATATCCAGCAACTTCGCACAGTCATTGAAGAGGAGTGGGACAACATTCCACAATCAACAGCCTGACCACCTCTATGCGAAGGAGATGTGTGGCGCTGCATGATGCAAATGGCCAACAGATGGATATCTGTATTCCCAGTCATGTAAAACCGATAGATTTAATACATTTATTTCCTTATATGAACTGTAACTCAGTAAAATCTTTGAAATTGTTGCATGTTGCATTTATATTTTTGTTCAGCATACATCCAAAAAGCAGTTCAACAACATCCGGAGTTCCTATGCACTGGTAATGACGAATGAAAGTACCGTTGACGGGAGGCAAACTACCATAAGAAGTGAAACTTCAGTGTATTTGGGTGGGTGCCCTCTGCCCATGACCGTGAGGAATCAAGTTGGCGAGCAAGTCAGATAGAGACATGGGAAAAGACAGCAGAGGTATGCAGCCTTAGCCGACTGATCAATAGCTGGAAAACTGCTATCGATCAACTGTGTTTATCCTCCCTTTGGGCAAAAAAAGCAACACGCTGGAATGGGAGACAGTTACATGTATCTTTTGGGGCAGAAAAGTATTTAGTCAGCCACCAACTGTGCAAGTTCTCCCACTTAAAAAGATGAGAGAGGCCTGTAATTTTCATCATAGGTACACTTCAACTGTGACACAAAATGAGAAAAAGAAATCCAGAAAATCACATTGTAGGATATTTAATTTATTTATTTGCAAATTATGGTGGAAAATAAGTATTTGGTCAATAACAAAAGTTTATCTCAATACTTTGTTATATACCCTTTCTTGGCAATGACAGAGGTCAAATGTTTTCTGTAAGTCTTCACAAGGTTTTCACACACTGTTGCTGGTATTTTGGCCCATTCCTCCATGCAGATCTCCTCTAGAGCAGTGATGTTTTGGGGCTGTTGTTGGGCAACAACACAATGCTTCTTATGAAGCCACTCCTTCGTTGCCCGGGCGGTGTGTTTGGGATCATTGTCATGCTGAAAGACCCAGCCACGTTTCATCTTCAATGCCCTTGCTGATGGTAGGCTTTGTTACTTTGGTCCCAGCTCTCTGCAGGTCATTCACTAGGTTCCCCCGTGTGGTTCTGGGTTTTTTGCTCACCGTTCTTGTGATCATTTTGACCCCACGGGGTGAGATCTTGCGTGGAGCCCCAGATCGAGGGAGATTATTAGTTGTCTTGTATGTCTTCCATTTCCTAATAATTGCTCCCACAGTTGATTTCTTCAAACCAAGCTGCTTACCTATTGCAGATTCAGTCTTCCCAGCCTGGTGAAGGTCTACAGTTTTGTTTCTGGTGTCCTTTGACAGCTCTTTGGTCTTGGCCATAGTGGAGTTTGGAGTGTGACTGTTTGAGGTTCAAACAGAAGTTCAAACAGGTGCCATTAATACAGGTAACGAGTGGAGGACAGAGGAGCCTCTTAAAGAAGAAGTTACAGGTCTGTGAGAGCCAGAAATCTTGCTTGTTTGTAGGTGACCAAATACGTATTTTCCACCATAATTTGCAAATAAATTCATTAAAAATCCTACAATGTGATTTTCTGGATTTGTTTTCTTCTCATTTTGTCTGTCATAGTTGAAGTGTACCTTTGATGAAAATTACAGGCCTCTCATCTTTTTAAGTGGGAGAACTTGCACAATTGGTGGCTGACTAAATTCTTTGATATCAATATAATTTTCAATATCAACAATTTGAATGTTTATATCAGTAATTCAATGTTTTTATATAAAAATGTAATTATCAATAACATATTCAAAAAATATATATTAAACACTGAATAAATATAATTATTGATATCAAACATTACAATTATTGAAAGATATTCAAAATGTTTTATATAAAAAATGGGATATGATAGATAAAAGATTGTTATAAAATAGATTTATTTATATCGATACATCTATTTTTTTATATCAGAATTGCATAATTCCAGACTGACCACATTTCCCTTAAATTAAATAACTTGCAGGCGGCAGAAGCCATTCATTTGTTTATGTCCCTGTTAGTGAGCATTTCTCCTTTGCCAAGTTAATCCATCCACAGATGTAGCATATCAAGAAGCTGATTAAACAGCATGATCATTACACAGGTGCACCATGTGAATGTTCAATTCTCTACCGTAAGCCATTTTAGAGAATTTGGCTGTACGTAGAAACGGACTAAAAACCTCAGACCACTTGTAACCACGCCAGCCAAGGACTCCACATCCGGCTTCTTCACCTGCGGGATCGTCTAGGACCAGCCACCCGGACAGCTGATGAAATTGAGGAGCATTTCTGTCTGTAATAAACGCCCTTTTGTGGGGAAAATCCCATTCTGATTGGCTGGGCCTGGCTCCCAAGTGGCTCTCCCAGACCAACCCATGGCTGCGCCCCTGCCCAGCCATGTGATATCTATAGATTAGGGTCTAATTGATTTACTTAAATTGACTGATTTCCTTAAATTAACTATAACTCATAATCTTGAAATTGTTGCATGTTGCGTTTATATTTTTGTTCAGTATAAATCCGCAAAAACGTGGCAAAGCAGCTTACTTTTTGTCTTGGATACAACGTGTTATGTTTGGGGCAAATCCAATACATTACTGAGCATCACGTTCCATATTTTAAAAAATAGTGGTGGCTGCATCATGTTATGTAATCGCTTGTAATCGTTAAGGATGGGGGAGTTTTTCAGGGGGAAAAAATAAGCTGAATGGAGCTAAGCACAGGCAAAATCCTAGCCCGAAATCTGGTTCAGTCAGACACTGAGAGATGAATTCACCTTTCACCAGGACAATAACCTAAAACAGGCCAAATCTACACTGGAGTTGCTTACCAATACAATATTGAATGTCCCTGAGCGGTCTAGTTACTCTTGACTTAAATCGGCTTGAAAATCTTTGGCAAGACTTGAAAATGGCTGTGTAGCAATGATCAACAACCAATTCAACAGAGTTTAAAGACTTTGAAAATAATAAAATGGGCAAATATTGTACAATCCAAGGTGTAGAAAGCTCTACAGACTTAGGCAGAAAGACTCACAGCTGTAATTGCTGCCAAAGGTGATTGCAACATGTATTGACTCAGGGGTGGGAATACTTATTTAAATTAGATATTTCTGTATTTCATTTTCAATATATTTGAAAAAAAATGTCTAAAAACACGTTTTCACTTTGTCATTATGGGGTATTATGTGTAGATGGGTGAAAAACAGTTATTTAATACATTTTGAATTCAGGCTATAAGAACAAAATGAGGAATAAGTCAAGGGGTATGAATACTTGATGAAGGCAATGCACCTTCCTTAATGAAGATACGCTACCTTGCGTTCTCTTATCTATATAAGAGCACTAAGAGGGAGTCTTGTGTGTAAGGGAAATAACGTTCATTGAGTTATTTTCTTGTGAAAGCCAAGTGATCAAAGGAAGTCAAAGTACCCCATGAAAATGGACATTGAAAATGGGGACATGGGGTTCAAGATCACTTCAGGCACAAGTGTATCAGATACTGGAGTGGGAGACATCTGTGCATTCTCAACAGGAGAGCCCTGGACTTTTATATTAGGCTACATCAAACATTGTGACTGGCTCCATCACAAGCACTCCAGAACATGGTCAGAAAACTGCCACAGTGATACATAAAAATCTTATTTCTAAAACAATATTAGTCCACAATGGTGACTTAGTGAGCACCCTTTCCAGTGCGAAATAAAAGGCAATAGTCACCCTGAAATAAAAATAAGCTAGATACCCCAAACTTTTGAACGGTAGTGTAACTTAGAAATGTCCTTGTTTTCCATTTATTTATTTCACCTTTATTTAATCAGGTAGGCCAGTCGAGAACAAGTTCACATTTACAACTGCGACCTGGCCAAGATAAAGCAAATCAGTGTTACTGATAAAGCAAAAACAACAGAGTTACATGGGATAAACAAACGTACAGTCAATAAATAACACATTAGAAAAATCTATGTACAATGTCTGCAAATATAGTAAGTTTAGGGAGGTAAGGCAATAAATAGGTCATAGAGGCAAAATAATTACAATTTGGATTAACACGAGTGATAGCTGTACAGATGATGATGATGTGCAAGTAGAGATACTGGGGTGCAAAAGAGCAAAAAAATAATAATAACAATGTGGGGATGAGGTAGTTGGGTCTCCGGCTTCAGTGATTTTTGAAATTCGTTCCAGTCATTGGCAGCAGAGAACTGGAAGGAAAGGTGGCCAAATGCTTTGGGGATGACCAGTGAAATATACCTGCTGGAGCGCATGCTATGGGTGGGTGTTGCTATGGTGACCAGTGAGCTGAGATAAGGCGGGGTGATGAATATGTAGCGAGGGCCAGCCAACGAGAGCATACAGGTCGCAGTGGTGGATAGTATTTGGGATGCTTTGTTGACGAAATGGATGGCACTGTGATAGCCTCCAACACTACTCAACAAATTGGAAGCAGTCTATTTTGTAAAAGACATCGCCGAAGTCCAGGATCGGTAGGATAGTCCATTTTAAAAGGGTATGTTTGGCAGCATGAGTGAAGGAGGCTTTGTTGCAAAATTGGAAGCCGATTCTAGATTACATTTTTGATTGTAGATACTTAATGTGAGTCTGGAAGGAGAGTTTACAGTCTAAACAGACACCTAGGTATTTGTAGTTATCTACATATTCTAAGTCAGAACCGTCAAGAGTAGTGATGCTAGGAGGGCGGGCAAGGGCAGCAATCGGTTGAAGAGCATGCATTTAGTTTTACTAGCATTTAAAAGCAGTTTGAGACCACGGAAGGAGTGATGTATGGCATTGAAGCTCGTTTGGAGGTTTATTAACACAGTGTCCAAAGAAGGGCCAGATGTATACAGAATGGTGTTGTCTGCGTAGAGGTGGATCAGAGAATCACCAGCAGCAAGAGCGACATCATTGATATATACAGAGAAAAGAGTTGGCCCGAGATTTGAACCCTGTGGCACCCCCATAGAGACTGCCAGAGGTCCGGACAACAGACCCTCCGATTTGACACATGAAAACATTCATGAAAATATTTGCAAAATGAATAGGAAATATAGTCAAGACGTAAATGTTGACATGGTTATAAATAATGATTTTTTTATTTAAATAGTAATTGTGTCCTTCAAACTTTGCTATCGTCAAAGAATCCTCCATTCCAGCAATTAAAGCCTTGCAGACCTTTGGCATTCTAATTGTCAATTTCTTGAGGAAATCTGAAGGGATTTCACACCATGCTTCCTGAAGCACCTCCCACAAGTTGGATTGGCTTGATGGGCACTTCTTACGTACGGTCAAGCTGCTCCCACAACAGCTCAATAGGGTTGAGATCTGGTGACTGTGCTGACCACTCCATTATAGACAGAATACCAGCTGACTTCTTTCCTAAATGGTTCTTGCATAGTTTGGAGCTGTGCTTTGGGTTATTGTCCTGTTGTAGGAGGAAATTGGCTCAAATTAAGAGCCGTCCACAGGGTATGGCATGGTGTTGCAAAATGGAGTGATAGCCTTCCTTCTTCAAGATCCCTTCTACCCTGTACAAATCTCCCACTTTTACCACCAACAAAGCACCCCCAGACCATCACATTGCCTCCACCATGCTTGACAGATGGCGTCAAGCACCCCTCTAGCATCTTTTCATTTTTTCTGCATCTCACAAATGTTCTTCTTTGTGATCCGAACACCTCAAACTTAGTCTATCCATAACACTTCTTTCCAGTCTTCCTCTGTCCAGTGTCCATGTTCTTTTGCCCATCTTAATCTTTTATTTTTATTGGCCAGTCTGAGATAAGGCTTTTTCTTTGCAACTCTGCCTAGAAGGCCAGCATCTCAGAGTCGCATCTTCACTGTTGACGTTGAGACTGGTGTTTTGCGGGTACTATTTAATGAAGTTGCCAGTTGAGGACATGTGAGGTGTCTGATTCTCAAACTAGACACTAATATACTTGTTTTCTTGCTCAGTTGTGCACCAGTATCGCTTTTCTGTGAAGAGTAGTAGACAGCGTTGCACGGGATCTTCAGATTCCTGGCAATTTCTCGCATGGAATAGCCTTCATTTCTCAGAACAAGAATAGACTGATGAGTTTCAGAAGAAAGTTATTTGTTACAACCTTACTGTGAAATGCTTACTTACAAGCCCTTAACCAACAATGCTGTTCAATAAATAGAGTTAATAAAATATTTACTAAATAAACTAAAGTAAAAAACAAATCTAATCAATCAAAAAGTAACAACAAATGTACATTATAACGAGGCTATATACAGGGAGTACCGGTACCGAGTCAATGTGTGGGGACTCAGGTTAGCCGAGATCATTTGTAAGGTGACTATGCATAAATAATAAACAGCGAGTAGCAGCAGCCTATGCTTTAAAAACGTAACAATTTCGCAACAATAGGGTGGTCCGGTGTTTTTGTGGCTAACAGAGATGCTAACATGTCATTGTAGGTCTTTCGCTAATGCACTGGAAGCGTATCACGGAGGAAACGGGAGCTCCTAAAATTGGGATAATAGATGGGATACAAACAAGTATTTCTAAGGATGGAGGGGCTTCACATTGACATTCGAGGAAATAATCCACAAGATTCCAATATTTCACACAGCATGAAAGAAACTGCATTGCAGAAAATCCAGTACGCACTACGACTGAATACTGGCCTTATATTTTGTAGCCCAGTAGAAAAGCTTAGCCTACCTTGTTAGACCACTTGTAAGCCTGAAGGAGCTGACTGTACAACGGAGTCTTGTCCTGAACTGGGTCCAGACTCAGCAGGCCACTGTTGTGAAGGGGATGACTCTCTGAAGGTCTGCCAACCAGCGTACTGAGGCGTTCCAATTCACTACGCAAGTACATAGAATAGCAGCTGTTAGAATAGGCTTGTTGTTCCCTTTAACACATCAATAAAAAGACAACAGAATAGATTCACCACAATGGAGACAACAAAGAACTTATATCAATACACATGTATATTAATCATCTAAGATTTACAAGACTATCCAAAGAAAACAGCACACATAGCAAATGCCCAATATTTTCAATTAAAAGTGCTTTCCTGTTAATATTTTACAAATCTGATGTCATTTATACTTTTAGAACAGTTCGTGGTTCTGCATGGTTCTACAGCATTGCTAAATATGCAAAGTGGTCCACAAAAAAAAATCTTTATTTTTCAGCATATTCCTTTTTGGGAGAATAACATTTACAATGGGGCAAAAAAGTATTTAGTCAGCCACCAATTGTGCAAGTTCTCCCACTTAAAAAGATGAGAGAGGCCTGTAATTTTCATCATAGGTACACTTGAGCTATGACAGACAAAATGAGAAACAAAATCCAGAAAATCACATTGTAGGATTTTTTATGAATTTATTTGCAAATTATGGTGGAAAATAAGTATTTGGTCACCTACAAACAAGCAAGATTTCTGGCTCTCACAGACCTGTAACTTCTTCTTTAAGAGGCTCCTTTGTCCTCCACTCGTTACCTGTATTAATGGCACCTGTTTGAACTTATTATCAGTATAAAAGACACCTGTCCACAAACTCAAACAGTCACACTCCAAACTCCACTATGGCAAAGACCAAAGAGCTGTCAAAGGACACCAGAAACAAAATTGTAGACCTTCACCAGGCTGGGAAGACTGAATCTGCAATAGGTAAGCAGCTTGGTTTGAAGAAATCAACTGTGGGAGCAATTATTAGGAAATGGAAGACATACAAGACAACTGATAATCTCCCTCGATCTGGGGCTCCACGCAAGATCTCACCCCGTGGAGTCAAAATGATCACAAGAACGGTGAGCAAAAATCCCAGAACCACACACCTAGTGAATGACCTGCTGGGACCAAAGTAACAAAGCCTACCATCAGTAACACACTACACCGCCAGGGACTCAAATACTGCAGTGCCAGACGTGTCCCCCAGTACATGTCCAAGCCCGTCTGAAGTTTGCTAGAGAGCATTTGGATGATCCAGAAGAAGATTGGGAGAATGTCATATGGTCAGATGAAAGCAAAATATAACTTTTTGGTAAAAACTCAACTCGTCGTGTTTGGAGGACAAAGAATGCTGAGTTGCATCCTAAGAAAAGAATGAATAGGGCCATGTATCGTGAGATTTTGAGTGAAAACCTCCTTCCATCAGCAAGGGCATTGAAGATGAAACGTGGCTGGGTCTTTCAGCATGACAATGATCCAAAACACACCGCCCGGGCAACGAAGGAGTGGCTTCATAAGAAGCATTTCAAGGTCCTGGAGTGGCCTTAGCCAGTCTCCAGATCTCAACCCCATAGAAAATCTTTGGAGGGAGTTGAAAGTCCGTGTTGCCCAGCAACAGCCCCAAAACATCACTGCTCTAGAGGAGATCTGCATGGAGCAATGGGCCAAAATACCAGCAACAGTGTGTGAAAACCTTGAAGACTTACAGAAAACGCTTGACCTCTGTCATTGCCAACAAAGGGTATATAACAAAGTATTGAGATAAACTTTTGTTATTGACCAAATACTTATTTTCCACCATAATTTGCAAATTAATTAATTAAAAACCCTACAATGTGATTTGCTGGATTTTTTTTTCTCATTTTGTGTCACAGTTGAAGTGTACCTATGATGAAAATTACAGGCCTCTCTCGTCTTTTTAAGTAGGAGAACTTGCACAATTGGGAGCTGATTAAATACTTTTTTGCCCCACTGTATGTTAGAGTCCTTCACGTCAACAGTATCTAGCGAGCGCAACAAATGTTTTACATTCAACCAGGTTTCCATCCAACCTTTTTATGTGAGTAAAGTAAGTCAGATACAAAATGTCATGACAGGCCTGATGGAAACAGAATTTTTGTTGGTAAACTTTCCAAATGTCTACAAAACAGAATATGCTAGACAGGGTGAGATCTTTCTGTGTCTGTAAAATTAATTATGCGAGAAATGTTGCTGGAAAGCTTATGCGCAAATATTGATAATAACCATCATATCAAAGTAAACTTGGAGTCACACGATGACATGTTGTGTGGTCCTCCCACTAGACTCGTTGGGAAAGTATGCAGTTTATTAGGCTACAGATTAAATAAATTGTGATACAGTGATGAGCTTGATGCTCCTTTCCAATAAACATTGGGGGTCTTATTCGGATGACACCATTCTGTATACTTCTGGCCCTTCTTTGGACAATATGTTAACTAACCTCCAGATGAGCTTCAATGCCATACAACTCTCCTTCCGTGGCCTCCAACTGCTCTTAAATGCAAGCAAAACTAAATGCATGTTCTTCAACCGATCGCTGCCCACACCTACCCAACCGTCCAGCATCACTACTCTGGACGGTTCTGACTTAGAATATGTGGACTACTACAAATACCTAGGTGTCTGGTTAGACTGTAAACTCTCCTTCCAGACTCACATTAAATCCAGAATCGGCTTCCTATTTCGCAACGAAGCCTCCTTCACTACCCTAGTAAAACTGACTATCCTACCGATCCTTGATGTCATTTACAAAATAGCCTCCAACACTCTACTCAGCAAACTGGATACAATCTATCACAGTGCCATCCGTTTTGTCACCAAAACCCCATATACTGCGACCTGTATGCTCTCGTTGGCTGGCCCTCGCTTCATATCCATCGCCAAACCCACTGGCTCCAGGTCATCTATAAGTAGTTGCCATGTAAAGCCCCACCTTATCTCAGCTCACTGGTCACGAAAGCAGCACCCACCTGCAGCACGCGCTCCAGCAGGTATATTTCACTGGTCACTCCCAAAGCCAATTCCTCTTTCGGCAGCCTTTCCTTACAGTTCTCTGCTGCCAATGACTGGAACGAACTGCAAAAATTACTGAAGCTGGAGACTCATATCTCCCTCACTAGCTTTAAGCACCAGCTGTCAGAGCAGCTCACAGATCACTGCACATAGCTCATCTGTAAATTAGCCCATCCAACTACCTCATCACCATATTGTTATTTATTTTGCTCCTTTGCAAACCAGTATAGCTACTTGCACACTCATCTTCTGCACATCTATCACCCCAGTGTTTAATTTGCCATACTGTAATAATTTTGCCACTATGGCCTATTCATTGCCTCACCCCTCTTATCCTACCTCCTTTTGCACACACTGTATATAGACTTTCTCTATTGTATTATTGACTGTATGTTTGTTTTTCCATGTGTAACTCTGTGTTGTTGTTTGTGTCGCACTGCTTTGGTTTATCTTGGCCAGGTCGCAGTTGTAAATGAGAACTTAAATAAAGGTGAAAAAACAACATGATGATCGTTGCTTGCTGCCATTTGACAAATAAAAATAAATCTCACTCTTTTGTCCATAATAATTTCATCATGTAGGCTATATGGCGCTGTTGGCCACAGCACACGTGCCAATTGCAGAGTGGGCACTCGCTATATAATGGAACATTCATCAGTAGAGTTGAAAATGTGATGGAAACCCATTTCATTTTATTTGCAAAAAAGTCTAAAAACATGTTTTCATTTTGTAATTACGGGGTATTGTGTGTATACGAATTCAGGCTGGTTAAATGGAAACCCATTTAACTTGTATTTTTTTATCAGTAGATGGGAATTTAACCCCAATAGTTAAAAAAAAATGTTAACTACATCATCACACACAGCCTTCTTTCTGCAACACGTCAATTTGATGCAAACACATCTCTGGTGGGAAAATGCGCATATTATTTTTATGCTGATTTTAGAATATTTGCATAAAAAAACTGTCGCCAATTGGATGGAGACATAGCTATTGACAATCACCATGTAATGGAAAGCACTTTGAGGTGTGCATGCAAGACTTGCCAGTGTGCTGGGGTTAGCTAGCTAGCTAGTTGCTATTATGCGTTTTTTATAATTTTTGTAACGAAAAGCGCTATATAAAATACATTATTATTAATTGCTCTTGAGCACACACACAAGTTAACGTTACATATATATACACGCACACCATTTCTACTTCAACAGTACATTCCTCACGGACTATAACTAAACAGCACGCTGTCTGTTAACAGCAAATATTTCGCATTTTCTTGTTTACAGCTAGCTACGGCTAACGTTACTCACTTCAAGTCGCGATTCACAGACTGCAGGTTATCTTGAAACTCGGTAATAAAAACCTTTTCGCGTCCTTCAAGGGTTTCTTTGTTTTTCATCCCATCTTTCAGAGAGTCAAAAACCCTTGTTACACTCGAACGAAGTGCCTGAATAGCATTTATTGCTTGAGAAAATGCTTCTAAATTCACACCGACGTTCATTGCGTCCGCCATTTTTTCCACACGCTGGGACTGTACGTCGCACAAACAACGTCATTGATTTGGAATGCATGTAGCAAGGGAATTGTAGTTCTCTCTTCCCATGCCCACACGTTTGCTCTCATTTGCCAACAACAGGTATAACATTCCCCCTTAATCAATTTTTTTGTTAATCATTGCTAAGTTTTCTGTCTACAAACATTGTGTCACTGCCTGCCTGTGACAATAATTTGGCTTCATGTGACCCTGTAGAAATGTGTAGGCTCATTGTTTCCTCTACTCCCAAGTGGCGCAGCGTTCTGAGGCGCTGCATCTCAGTGCAGAGAGGCGTCACTACAGTCGCTGGTTCGATTCCAGGCTGTATCACATCCGTCCGTGATTTGGAGCCCCATAGGCCGGTACAAAATTGGTCCAGCGTCGGCCAGGGTAGGCTGTCATTGTAAATAAGAAGTTGTTTTGAAACTGACTTGCCTAGTTAAATCAAGGTTAAATTTACAGCAACAAATAAAGTGTGTGTGACCATCAGGACCATGGACAGCTCAACTTCCTTAATAAGTTAAGAAGCTACCCTTGGCTTGATGCTATTACTTGAATTACACCTATATCCTAAAGTCGCACCTTTAGGGTTAGGCTACTTTTTCGTTTTACTGTCCATCTGTCTTAATTATTCATTAATGCAATTGTCAACAATAGAAAAGCATAAGCTAGCCTACATATTCCTCTAGAGTTTTAGGCTACAGGCCTAGACTGTTTAGAATGCATAGACTATACTTTTCAAGAGCCATAAAGGAACTTCAAGTTGTTTAACTGTAAAACAATTTGCGTTAGTCTATTGCTGAGTGAAAACTAGATATCCATATCTGCCTTGAGTGACTCGTTTGAGCTGTTCCTTTAAGCAGGACAGGTAGCCCGATCGACTCATGGGATGGTTATATTACTGGGCGGTAGATGAAGTTGCGCACCCTCTTCACAAACACGTAGTTTGCAGATCAGATTCTGACGAAAAGAGCGCAGGAGAACAAGAGCAGTAGGGATTTTTGAAATAAGATAGTGTGTTAATGCATGGGGAAAGTGAGGTCGAGAGAGAGAGAGAGAAATTAAGCTATTTCCTTCTGCCCTTGAGCGCGTAGGACAAAACTGATATCGTAAAAAGTAGGGGAACATGAACAGACGCAATGCCATTCCTGAAAAAGTATTGAAATATGATATATTTAGAAGTAATCTATTGCGCGTACGGGATGTAGTCGGTATCATCATAACAACGCACTGCTTTCCTCAAAAGTATCAAACAGAAGAGAAACAAACAGAAGGGGAGAGCATCTCATCTAATCCTCTTACTGAAGGGAATACAGTTAAGTACAGTGACGTTAAGCTTCTTTTTAACGACGAACCAAGGTGCAACGGCAGGCTTCAGAATGCTGACAACACTTTTGCAAAGGGATGCACCCATGGCAGAATATGAACATGCCTACCTTCTCGGAGCAATTTGGTAAGTGCCGTGCTATTCGAGTTCTACCTAGAACACGAGGAATTGATGGTGCTTATTTATATATCTATTAAAAACGAATTACACCGTCAAAATGAATCATGCTTGCAACCATGCAGTAATGACTAGCCACATATTTCGTATTACCTTTATACATTTGGAATCATAAATACACTTCAGAGAGCTTTAGAGGTTTGACATAGGCTGTAGTGTCAAAGTTGAGAACATCCGTACCCCACCTATGGGAGTCCAAACATTTTCAAAGTTTATAGAATTAGTCACAATGCGACATTTCTAGCGTGTTTATTTGCAAAGTGTAGCCTAGGTATGTCTCCATTTGCCTGGGAGAAATGGTCGACAGTTCCGTTACCTCTAATGGCAGAGTATATGAGTTCAACAGTCATCCTTCTGTGGGGACGTTGGATAACTTTTTGAACTTGCATTTGAGTTAGGAAAATGCATCAATTATGGTCGTCTTATGAATATGAATTGGTTGTGAAAACAAAGTGAAAGGCTACAATATTTCAGATTTAGGTCTACACCGATATGTAATATAAAGGGTTTCAAATATGTTCAAGTTTATCTAATTAAAGATTGATGGTTGTTAGTTGTCGTAAAAATAAATAATAATAATAATAATAATAATAATAAAGAAGTAGCAGTAGCCTACAGTAGAGTTTTAGTGTGCCTTATTTTGTTGAAAATGTGAGTGGCAATTCTCCCCCCAATAAGCTGCCCACTGGGCACAGACATCAATTCAACGTCTATTTCACGTTTATCGTCCAGTGTGTGTTAAACAAATTGTCTTTTCTCCTTCTCGATATAGCCAAAAATGGAGCATGTAAACCCATCATTTGAATGACATTAAACTCAACAAAATCTCATCAAGAGGGAGCTTCTGAGTGGACCGCGGGAATATTCTAAATGGTATAGGCTACTCATGGACATGCGACTGCTTTTACTGTGACTTGCCTGGAGTGCCAAAGGTGTTTGATCTGAGCAAGATTTGCATGTCACCAATATCAAACACAACAGGCTCCTTTTAAAGTGCAACTAGCTATACTTTAAAGGAATGCTTTCATTGATGTAATTTCAACGTAGGACAACACATATTTCGAAACTAAAGTACATGTAGCTTATTTGGGAAGGCATAGGCCTAGATTTGTATAGACATCCAGCAGAGTTAAGTTGTATCCTACAAGCGGCAGGTGTCTCAACATGAAAACAAAACGGATTCGAAGCTGATCCTCTCTGTGTGTGGACCGACGGTGGCACATCTTGCCTCCCTCCAGACACTTGGTCTTGGACGATGGATGTGGTCTCTACGAGTGCCATGCTCTCACATGTGGTCTTTCTTCTGCACTTTGTGACTTTGACACTTGGACAGTATGACATATGCAAGAGTCTGGTTAGTATGGATAATGGACAAACATGGGAGTTTTACGCATGCCAACCCAAACCCACGGCTATGAAGGAGTTCATGCAAATTACGGTGGATCCCCTTGGCATCACTTGCGGCAATCCCCCGGAGAGGTTCTGTACTCTGGTAAGTTTCAGGTTCATGATTTTTACAATGGGCCTAAACTTTGAAGTGTTGTCTCTATAACAGGAAATTGACATGGAAGGAGATGTTAGGACAATGATGGCATGACAATGTACCTTTTCTATGAGACAACTCAGGACAGAAGAGTTGAAACCGACTTTTATTACTCTTTATTATAGTGAAAAATGTAAACAAGACTTAAAGACAATTAAAATGGTGTGGAATCACTGTCTCCATAAATGCACCAATATAATATAATAACTTAATTATATAAAACATATTTTTTATATAAATATGAAATATATTAATTTAATATTACTATATTTATTTATTTTTAGCAGCAGAAATACACTGAAACAAATCAGAAAATACTTTATCTTCCAAATCATCAGATAATTGATCATTAGTACATTGGACAATGTTACACAGGTTTCTGCATCAATACAGTTATTTATTACCTAATGGTTGCATACTAAAACCCACTAAGTCTATCTCTGGTTATTTAACTAAATAAAAATGTGTTTGATTTTCAAACAATATTATTAGATGACATTTGTATTGTGTTTGTGGAAGAGATGCTAGGTACTGATATGAATTACTATTCCATGTATTGCAATTGGATACTGCGGTTGTATTGGGATTTGATGTTCCAAACATATTTCTCACTATACTGTATGTCTGCTGCAGAGGGACAGGAGATAACATGAGAAAATTAGTTTTGATCAGTCATGGAAATAAGTGCTGAAAACATGTTGGCAATTTAAAAAGAAGATGGAGAAGCTATAGGATGCAAAATACCAGATTTTTGGCGCAGGTACAGCCGACCAGGTAGACTTTTTAAAAACATTTTTTTACAAATCGATACTTGGAGTCAAGCATTATCTTCCCAAAATATTTCCATACTGTATGCAACTAACGATTTCCCACCCCCCATCACTAACTTATAACCAACATTGTTTAAACGGACACACTAGACTATGGGGCTATGCGAGGTGCACTATCATGCATCATGGTATAGGGCTACATTCACATTTATTTGTAGTATTTTGTATCCTGTAAAGTTATAAGCTTGTTTATGTGTAAGCTCAGTTTTTTTTGGGGGGGGGGGGTGCTGACAAGGGTCTAAGAGAGGCTGACAATGTTGCTGTGGGCAACCAGCTGGCTTGATTGTAGAATAAACAGATGTATAATTTGTCCAGTTGGGCTGTACTACATGGGGTCAGAATAATGATCACAAAGCATACTATGTACATTTTGATACTGTGTTATCTGCAACTTCTGCTGATCAATTGTCATATAGCCATAGACTTACTCACTGATTTGAGCATCTGTCTTTGTGTTTAGTGACAAGTCACTTAACATCCTAAATATCACCAATGGTAATTATGATCATCACATTTACAACTAAACATGCAGCAATATGTAGCATCCACCTGGGTAATGCTCACAGCAGCTTTCTTTGTGCCAGATTGCAAACCTCACATTGGCTGTGGTAGTGGAGAGGTTAGGATGGATTGTGGCAAATTGAAAGGGGGATAATTAGAGATAGCATGAGCCAGGTTGCGACATCGAGCCTAACACTCTGTCTCTCACAATGATTGATAAGGGATCTTTAGAGGCCACAGGGAGTCCAGACATGCAGTCAGATTTGAAGTGTCATCCAATGGAAGGTGGCAGGAAATTAGCATTGTATCTGTGTGCTACTTCAGAGACAACATCAGTGTGAATGAGCAAATCTTATATGGGTCACATGTAAAACTGAGTGTGGAAAGTCAGAAAAAAATATTGGATATACACTGAACAAAAATATAAACGCAACATGTAAAGTGTTGGTCCCATGTTTCATGAGCTGAAATAAGATCCCAAGAATATTCCATATGCACAAAAATCTTATTTCTATAACATTTTGTGCATGTCCCCATTATTGAGCATTTCTCCTTTGCCAAGATAATTCACCTACCTGACAGGTATGGCATAACAAAAAGCTAATTGAACAGCATGATCATTACATGGGTGCACCTTGTGCTGGGGACAAAAGACCACTAAAGTGTGCAGTTTGAGGGAGCGTGTAATTGGCATAATGACTGCAGGAATGTCCACCAGAGCTGTTGCCAGGAAATTAAATGTTAATTTCTCTACCATAAGCCACCTCCGACGTCATTTTAGAGAATTTGGCAGTATGACCAACCGGCCTCACAAACGCAGACCACGTGTAACCACGCCAGCCCAGGACCTCCACATCCGGCTTCTTCCCCTGCAGGATCGTCGGAGACCAGCCACCCAGACAGCTAATAAAACTGTGGATTTGCGCAACTGAAGAGTTTCTGCACAACTTTCAGAAACCATCTCAGGGATGCTCATCTGCATGCTCGTTGTCCTCACCAGGGTCTTGAACTGACTGCAGTTCGGCATCATAACCGACTTCAGTGGGCAAATGCTCCCCTTCAATGGCCACTGGCACGCTTGAAGTGTGCTCTTCACAGATGAATCCCGGTTTCAACTGTACTGGGTAGATAGAAGACAGCTCGTATGGCAGCGAGTGGTTAGCTGAAGTCAACATTGTGAACAGACTGCCCCATGGTGGGGTTATGGTGCCTTCATACTCACCAGACATGTCACCCATTGAGCATGTTTGGGATGCTCTGGATCGACGTGTACGACAGCGTGTTCCAGTTCCCCCCAATATCCAGCAACATCGCACAGCCTTTGAAGAGGAGTGGGACAAGATTACACAGGCCACAATCAACAGCCTGATCAACTCTATGCGAAGGAGATGTGTGGTGGTCACACAGGTCACACCTGTTTTTTTTTTTATCCACGCCTCTACTTAATTTTTTTTTTTTAATAAATATGGTTAAAGCAGGTTGCCTATTCTGAATGCACTGGGTGAGGTAGGTGCTGATACAGAAGCAGGTGTCCCAGATAGACGACAACGACAGGGAGAGCGACGTCAGGTTGCATTTTAGAGTCTATGCCCCCATTCATTTTCTTCTTTCAGTCATAATCCATTCAATGTCTATTATTGACTTGTGTGTGGCTGGATACTGTGATGCACAGATAACCGAAATAAAAGGATAAATGCAGGAGAGTTCTTCACAACTACATGGCTTGTTTGGCACTGAACTAAAAGACAAAGGAAAGCAGGTATTTAATGAGGGAAATTGGTTGCAGGTGCTCTCAGAGCATAGAGATGTATAGAGATCGCTAACGCTCAATAGCCTGTATAACATAGGAAGCTCCATTTGAGGACTGATACGTAGCGATCTCTACACGTCTCTGTGGCTCAGAGGTGCCTGCAATTATAGGGAGAGTTAACAAAAGGGAGAGTCAACAAAAAAGTTACATTAAAGGGACAGTTAACTAAAAAGCAACTTCATTGCTTAGAATAAGCCATCCCCCTATTGAGTATGTTGACTTTCCTTGGAAAAGCTTTCCTGCTCATGAATGATTTAGAGCAAATACTGTATCTGTCAATGTAGGCCCACAGGAGATGCCATTGCATTTTTACTCAGTGCTGGGAGCAGAGCAGACTCTGTATGTACCATTGCTGGGAACAGGGCAGACTGCATGTAGCATTGCTTAATGAGAGGAGGGAAGAGGGAGTCAAAGGTAAACAAATCATTTGATTCCTTTTCTGATTTTCGTGACCAAGCTTCCTGCTGCTAGATGGACATAATGCTATTCTAGGCTATCGATAAACTTACACAAATGCTTGTCTTGCTTTGGCTGTATAGCATAATTTCAAAATCTGAGATGACAGGGTGATTAACAAAAGGCTAAGCTGTGTTTCACTATATTTCATTTGTGATTTCATGAATATGAATATTTTCTAGTAATATTCTTTGACCGTTGCGCTATGCTAATTAGTGTAGTTGATGACAATTCTCCCGGATCCGGGATGGGTAGTTCCAAGAGAGTTAACCTGAGAGGAGGGAAGAGGGAGAAAATGAGGGAGAGAATGAGGGAGTGAGGGAGGGAGCTAAGCAAAACAACAAAACTCAGACCCACTTCTGATGTAATTATACACAGTTTGAAAGACAAAGAGAGGAGACAGACAGTGTCCATATGTGAAGTGAGGCATCACTGCCACTCTCAATCCTATGAGCTCAAATGATTATTTACCAGTACTCTTATTCAACAGAAATGCCCTACATTACAATGTAAAAACATCCAAAACTAAAAATAGCACTGCAGGTTACAACACAGCAGTGGAGTGCATTATAGAAAGGGCTTCAATTTGGTACATTGTTTGCAGTGTGTTATGAGAACTGTTTAGATTAGATATGTCACCATGGTGTATTTATCCTACCGCTGTAGAGGTACTGTGATGTCACAAATGTGCAGCTTTGGCCAGTTTTGTCCTGTGTCATGAATTATACATAAGTCCTGGTAGCTTCAGCCCCCCTCCTGTGCTCCCAAAGGGGAAAGATTTCATCCCATTTGGATATGACCACAAGCAATAATCTCCATCTGCCTGTTGTCATGCCATTGGAGGTCTTGGGGAATTCTTCAAATTAAGTTGTTAGTGTGGTAATCGTCTACGTCACCTTTCAGGGAATTACAAGATTTTTAGGAAACCAACATGAAAAAAATAAGGTTTTTGATTGATTACAGCCCTTTTACAGTGCTATGAACATCATAGTGTGTGTGTGTGTGTGTGTGCGTGCAGATTAAAAGACAGTAGGCTGTGGTCCATGCTGGGAAAGGTGAGGCTCTTGTGAGGCTTGTTTTCTCTCTGGTATAATTAGGCTGCTGTTTCCCAGCTGTTATATCAGCAGCCCTCCCACGGGAGCTTCTTTCACTGTAATTAAGTCAAGCAAGAGAGCCAGAGAGGAGAGGAGACACATCTCTCCAGGTGGGTAAATAGCAGCGCTAAACACTAGCTTCCCATACAGTACATGGCTCTCCATCCACACCAATGCAGTTGGGCATGTGTGTGGACTGTGGTCCTGTCCAAATCTGTGGGCTCTCTTCTCTTCACTTATCCTCTCCTCTCCTCTGACATGTCTCTTCCTTTTTCCTATTTCGGTCAGTGCAGTTCCACAGATTGGATCTGATTGGATTTAAAGACAATGTCTTAACAATGTTGACTGGCTGACTATGATTGGGATTAATAATGTCGACTGGCCTCTGACTGTGTGAACGAACTGATGAGGTCATCTTCAGGGTAGGTCAGAGGTAGGGTTGCAAAGGGTCGGAAACTTTCCGGTAAATTTTTTCTGAAATTTTCCAAGGGAAGTTAAGCCCGGGAATGTTGCTTAAATTTATTTTTAAAAGTTAGCTTATAACAGTAAACATTTTTTTTGTGGGATACACAAGGCAATTCTAGATCTTGTGGCATATTTTGGTTAAACTATCCCCAATTCAATGGAATTGCAACCCTCTGCATGCACATTGCATTCTTCCATCACATGTACAGTCGTGGCCATAAGTTTTGAGATTGACACAAATATTAATTTCCACAATGTTTGCTGCTTCAGTGTCTTTAGATATTTTTGTCAGTGTCAAAGGCTTTTATTGACAATTACATAAAGTTGATGCAAACAGTCAATATTTGCAGTGTTGACCCTTCTTTTTCAAGACCTCTGAAATCCGCTCTGGCATGCTGTCAAATAATTTCTGGGCCACATCCTGACTAATGGCAACCCATTCTTGCATAATCAATGCTTGGAGTTTCTCAGAATTTGTTGGTTTTTGTTTGTCCACCCGCCTCTTGAGGATTGACCACAAGTTCTCAATGGGATTAAGGTCTGGGGAGTTTCCTGGCCATGGACCCAAAATATCGATGTTTTGATCCCCAAGCCACTGAGTTATCACTTTTGCCTTATGGCAAGGTGCTCCATCATGCTGGAAAAGGCATTGTTCGTCACCAAATTGTTCCTGGACGGTTGGGAGAAGTTTCTCTCGGAGGATGTGTTGGTACCACTCTTTATTCATGGCTGTGTTCTTGCAGGCAAAATTGTGAGTGAGCCCACTCACTTGGCTGAGAAGCAACCCCACACATGAATGGTCTCAGGATGCTTTGATGTTGGCATGACACAGGACTGATGGAGGCGCTCACCTTGTCTTCTCCGGACAAGCTTTTTTCCGGATGCCCCAAACAATCGGAAAGGGGATTCATCAGAGAAAATGACTTTACCCCAGTCCTCAGCAGTCCAATCTCTGTACCTTTTGCAGAATATCAGTCTATCCCTGATGTTTTTCCTGGAGAGAAGTGGCTTCTTTGCTGCCCTTCTTGACTCCAGGCGATCCTCCAAAAGTATTTGCCTCACTGTGCATGCAGATGCACTCACAACTGCCTGCTGCCATACCTGAGCAAGCTCTGTACTGGTGGTGCCCCGATCCCGCAGCTGAATCAACTTTGGGAGACGGTCCTGGCGCTTGCTGGACTTTCTTGGGTGCTCTGACGCTTTTTTCACAACAATTGAAGAGCTCTCCTTGAAGTTCTTGATGATCCGATAAATGGTTGATTTAGGTGCAATCTTACTGGCAGCAATATCCTTGCCTGTGAAGCCCTTTTTGTGCAAAGCAATGATGACGGCACGTGTTTCCTTGGAGGTAACCATGGTTGACAGAGGAAGAACAATGATTCCAAGCACCACCCTCCTTTTGAAGCTTCCAGTCTGTTATTTGAACTCAATCAGCAACTCAATCAACCAGCCTTGTCCTCGTCAACACTGACACCTGTGTTAATGAGAGAACCACTGACATGTCAGCTGGTCCTTTTGTGGCAGGGCTGAAATACAGTTGTCACGGGCGTCGTAAGAAGTGGACCAAAGTGCAGCGTGGTGAGTGTACATATTCCTTTTATTTATAGAAATGTAGCCAACAAAACAAGGAAACGACCGTGAAGCTTAACTTCGGCAATAATGCATCTAACAAAGTCCACTACCCATACTGAAAGGAGGGAAAAAGGGCTACCTAAGTTTGATTCCCAATCAGAGACAACGATAGAAAGCTGTCCCTGGTTGAGAACCATACCCGGCCAACACATAGAAACACAAATCATAGAAATAAAGGACATAGAATGCCCACCCAAATCACACCCTGACCAAACCAAAAAGAGACATAAAAAAAAGCTCTCTAAGGTCAGGGCGTGACAGCAGTGGAAATGTTTTTTGGGGATTCAGTTCATTTGCATGGGAAAGAGGGACTTTGCAAATAATTGCAATTAATCTGATCACGCCCAGTATCTAGGATGACCACAATTTGCCCCATGCAAAGTGACACATCTCCTTCGCAGGCTGTTTGATTGCGGCCTGTGGAATGTTGTCCCACTCCTCTTCAATGGCTGTGTAAAGTTCATGGATATTGGTGGGAACTGGAACATGCTGTCGTACACGTCGACCCAGAGCATCTCAAACATGCTCAATGGGTGACATGTTTGGTGAGTAGGCAGGCCATGGAAGAACCGGGACATTTTCAGCTTCCAAGAATTGTGTACAGATATTTGCGACATGGGGATTCATCCGTGAAGAGCACACTTCTCCAGCGTGCCAGTGGCCATCAAAGGTGAGCATTTTCCCAATAAGTTGGTTATGACGCCAAACTGCAGTCAGATCAAGACTCTGGTGAGGATGACAAGAACGTAGATGCGCATCCCTGAGACGGTTTCTGTCAGTTTGTGCAGAAATTCTTCAGTTTGCAAAACCACTGTTTCATCAGCTGTCCGGGTGGCTCGTCTCAGACGATCCCGCAGGTGAAGAAGCGGATGTGGAGGAGCTGGGCTGGCGTGGTTACACGTGTTCTGCGGTTGTGAAGCTGATTCGACTTACTGGCAAATTCTCTAAAGCGACATTAGAGGTGGCTTATGGTAGAGAACTGAACATTAAATTCTCTGGCAACAGCTCTCGTGGACATTCCTGCCGCCAGCATACCAATTGCACGCTCCCCCAAAACTTGAGACATCTGTGGCATTGTGTTGTGTGATGAAACTGCATATTTTAGAGTGGCCTTTAATTTCCCCAGCACAAGGTGCACCTGGGTAATGATCATGATGTTTAATCAGCTTCTTGTTATGCCACACCTGTCAGGTGGATGGATTATCTTGGCAAAGGAGAAATGCTAACTAACAGGGATATAACATTTTGGGGATATTTGATTTCAGCTCATGTAACATGGGACCAACACTTTACATGTTGCGTTTATATTTTTGTTCAGTATATTTGAAATATACCTAATGCCTGTCTGTCTGGAGTTCCAGGAAGCTGGGGTTTAAGACATTTTGTATAATTGTAACAGGCAAGCACACACATTATGTATTGTGAAACCTGTTGTAAAATGTATTTTAATGTTACCTTTCTTTTATTTTAATGTATATTACTGCCTTAATTTTTGCTGGACCACAGGAAGAGTAGCTGCTGCCTTGGCAGCAGCTAATAGGGATCCTTAATAAATACAAATGCAAATTCAAATAGTATTTGAACCCAGGCCTGGAAGCTGTGTGGGTGAGTATGACTGTTGGTGACGAGTGTGACAGTTTGCACTCAGGCAGACCAATGTGACGTATTGACACTGGGATTTAGAGGTCAGGGATGACCACATAGCAGGCAACCCCATTGTTGATCCATTCCGTGTGTAATCCATCTGTGTCAGTAGAGTAGTGTTACACCTCAACACTGTTGAAGCTATCTATTTTCAGACATTTAGGTATGCAACCCATCTCATTAGTCTTTCTGATGTTTTTTTGTTGTTGAGTGATGTCATTTGATTAAATGGAAACACTAATTCACAATGTGCATTAAATGAGTGTTAGTATAACCAGAGGCAATGATTCCTGCATACAGGGCAATTCCCAGATGGATATCCACCAAACACAGCCTACAAAGTGTTTAATGGAGACATATGCTGAGTGTGTTAACATGTTGGGACAAACACACAAACATGGTCCCAGGGGGACCCATTAAAAAGGTTGGCCAGATTGTTTTGGAAAATCTGTTTCCAGGTTGTTTCAGGTTTCTTTGTTAGGGGGGGGTAGACTATATAAGATAATGCAAATGTTACTTTAATTTTATCTGACTTGTTTCTCATAAGCAAAGGCTTCCAAAGAACCAATAAATACTACAAAAACATCAGTTGCGTACTTTGTGAGCTTGTGGGAACCTTTAGGGGGTCATTCCTACACTTAAAAAAAGGTGCTATCTAGAACCTAAAAGGGTTCTTTGGCTATCCCCATAGGAGAACCATTTAAAGAACCCTATTTGGTTCTAGGTAGAACCATTTTGGTTCTAGGTAGAACCCTTTTCGGCTCCATGTAGAAGCCTTTCCACAGACGGTTCTACATAGAACCCAAAAGGAATCTACTTGGAACCAAAAAGGGTTGTCTTATGGGAACAGCCTAAAGACACTTTTGGAACCCTTTTTTCTCAGATTGTATAATTCATAGACACTATGCTAGATGAAATAAAAACTCAGTATGGATTTAGAATGTTATAAAATGGTGAGATAGTAAATGTGTACTATATTCCAAAGGGAAGAGAGTAGAACAGTGTTTTCCAACACTGACCAGTTGTCTTTCCCTCTTTCAGGAGAACCCGTACCTGTGTAGTGACGAATGTGACGCCTCCAACCCGGACCTGGCTCACCCTCCCCAGCTGATGCAGGACCGTGAGAGCAGTGGCCTCATCACCTACTGGCAGACGGTGACATGGAGCCGCTACCCGGAGCCCCTGCTGGCCAACATCTCCCTGGCCTGGAACAAGAGCTTGGAGCTGACCGATGACATCCAGGTCACTTTCGAGTATGGCCGCCCCACCATCATGGTGCTGGACAAGTCCCTGGACAAAGGGCGCACCTGGCAGCCCTACCAGTTCTACGCCGACGACTGCATGGACGCCTTCGACATGCCCGCCAAGCGGGTGCAGGACCTGTCGGCCACCAATGTGACGCGGGTCATCTGCACAGAGCAGTACTCTCGCTGGGTGGGCTCCAAGAACGAGAAGGTGCTGCGCTTCGAGGTGATGGCGCGCTTTGCTATCTTCGCAGGGCCCAAGCTGCTCAATATGGACAGCCTGTACACACGCATGGAGAGTATGAAGGGCCTGAGGGACTTCTTCACCTTCACCAACCTGAGACTGAGGCTGCTGAAGCCGGCCTTGGGGGGAACCTACGTCCAGAGAGACAACCTCCTCAAATACTTCTACGCCATCTCCAACATAGATGTACCAGCCAGGTAAATACACACACCCTTACCTTTCTTTGTCTCATTGGACAATATCTCTTGCAAAGATATTTGAGTAAGGGACTTTTTTTGTAGTCAAATGGTAAAATGCACAGTCCTAATGTTATACCGTACAGTGTACACTGTATACAATAGTCCAGAAGGAAAGCGTGGCCACGGTCTTGGTTTCTGATGAGGAGCTGTGCAGGAAATTGTCTGAAACACAAACCGGCTTGATACTGTCAAAGAAACAGTCGCTCTTTCTACTGACAGTGAAATCTATAGCAATCCAATCTTAGTGCTAAATCAGTAACCTTTGCTAATATAAATATTGATAAAAATGTATGAATTAGCCCCTCGGGGCATCATTGCATTGCCCAAACCTCCTGTAATACAAGCTGTCAGTCAATAGTTATTCCTGTACGTCAAAGAGCAAATTGTTTTTAGAGGGGGTTGAGGATGGGGGTAGGGGAAGATGAGCGGTCAAATGGACACAGAGAGATAAGGTAAAGAGCCCATGACTGATGTTCACTGGTTTATAATGATTAGGGAATAGGGACATGTTAAGCTAATAACCACCAGGAAATTCTTCTTGGATATTTTGATCATCCCTAAGTATTGAGAAGCGCTTGCAGTGTTTAAATGAAGGGGATGGGACGGCCTCCCTTATGGCCTGTGTGTGTGCCTCCCTAAATGGACTGCACACACAGATGGAGGAGGCCCAGGGCTCTGTAATGACATCAGGCCCATCAGCACAGGGATGGAACTGACTCCTTCTCCTACTCCCCCTTTTCTCTCCTCGCCTCCCTCTTCACTTCTTCCTACTCCTCCTTTTCTCTCCTCATCTTCCTCTTCGCCTCCTCCTCCACCTCCTCTTCCCCTTCTCTCCTCTTCCTCCTCCTTCTCCAACCCCCCCTTCTCCTCCACCTCACCTTCCCCTTCCTCCTCTCCTCCCACTGCTCCTTCTCCTCCCTCCCTCCTTCCTCCTCCCTCGTTCCTCAAAGTGCTAGTTTGAAGTGGCATCAAGGAGGAAGGACCGTAGCTTGCCTGTCCTTAGATGGCACATATTATTTTGAGAAACAGCGTACTAGAGCAAACCAGATATATCTGTTTCTCCCATTCTGTCCGTGTGCCTGTTAAAAGAAGGATAGAACAAGCAGAAAAGAAGGAAACCATTCTCAGACCTTCACTCTGGTCACTCAGCATGCACTGGATCATTACTATCCTACAGTCTGAAATGAATCTGTCTGCTTAGAAAACGACTAAACCGCACACACACACAAGCCTGATACGGCAATATCTAAATAATCACCAGCTGGTGTGGATGAAGTTGAGCTGGCCGGGTAGTCTACAAATAGAACATTACAAAATATTTATGGTGTGAAGCTTATTTGTGTCCAGAAGGCATTTGAAAACCCTTGGTTTGTATTATACAAACACATATCTAAATTAATCATATTGTGACAATCAGGAAAATATTAAATAAAGGGTGGAAATAGGGATGCTGTCATTGATAGGTGGATTGGGGTGAGAGTCCAGTCCCAACAACCAGATGTTCCAGTTTTGAGGGGAAATGGAAAGAGAGCCTGTGATGCGACTTCCACTTTTGGACGTTAACAAGGCAGCACTCCATCTTAACTCCTCCTCCACATTTACTGGATTGGTTGAACAGCACAGAAGATAAAACTGTCGGGGGAGGTTTTTATTTATTTTTCTTCTTGTCAAGACCAATAAGTAGGGGATCTAGTTTCAGGTGTATCTTTTACGCCTGCTACGTTAGGTTAGTGTGAGAGTGACCCTGGTGCATACAGTATTATCTTGTTTCAGGAGACAGATGGCTCCAGTTGTTGGGTGTAATATATTGCCATAGCCATCATCTGTCTGACCTCCTCGCCCACCTTCCCCTAATACACAATGATAGGAGACGTCAAGCTGTCAGCAGAAACCCAAGTGTCAGACAGACAGAGGCCCCACTAATGCTGTCTTTATCTGCCTGGGCTCTGTGAGGTGGTCTGTGTAAACTTTGGTCCTGTTTCGGCACCTATCACAGTGGGAAAAAGGACCTTGACACTAACAACTGTTTATAATTAATAATTTTCCACGAAAGCTTGAAGTTCACAGGCTTGTCTCAAGTTAGGGTTCCAGGCGCTAACTTTTGCCTGTTGGGTTTCTGTGATTTTTTTTCTTCTCCAAAACCTAGGTAGTGAGAATGTAATACTGTATAATGTTAGGCCTGATCCTCCTTCCACACAGTCTAACTAAGGGACTGTGGAACAGGGGATTTCCTTGGGCTGGGACTAGGGAGACACATGGGCAACCTGATTATATAAGTGTGGAGAAATACCTCTGCGTGCTAACATGATTCATTTTTTTCCACAAGGATCCTGTAGGCAGAGCTGACAGTGACATTTTGACCTCTCGCACTTTAAATCTCCTGCTTCCTCTCCCGTTGGAAAACAGCTCCATGTAAAAAATTATAATAATAACATGTATCCAGACGGGAAACTCTTAGAAAGTAAGTGGATTATGGGAGAGACCAATAGGACAGACACTATATTTCTCTCCAGATCCTCCCAATCCAACCACCTCTAAACATGCACCACCCCAGCCCACAATGGCTGTTAATAATATAGTAATATACAGAACACAGGCATTACTTTGTTAACTGTGTTTAGCAGTGTTGGAATGAGAACTCTACCATTGGAGAGAGTTTTCCAGCCTATCATTTATATCCACACAGACAGTCCAGTCGGCATGGCATCCAGATAGTTGTCAAACAGTGTCCTCTCAGGCCTGTGCACAGCATGGAGGGAGCTCTGAGTGGCTTTTCTCCATTGCTTGTGTTGCTGCGCTGTGTTGTGACTGTGGAGAGATTTGAGCTGTGAAGAAGACCGGGTGGCTGATATTACGAGGAGCACAGAGAGAGTGTCTCCCTAAGATGACAGTCTGTCACACCTGACAGTGACAGCAGTGACCCTCTCAGCCTTATGGGCCTGTCCAATCACAGATGTGAAAAGTATTATGGGATATATCCTTAACTGTCACTATGACAAAGGGCTGGTCTCTGACACCATTATTTTACCTGCCTATGTCCTTGTAAGGTCATTATTTGAGTGGGGGTAAAAAGGACACGTGTATCTGGAACTCAACTGAAGGCAGACTGGATAGATCTCTGTAGAGCACAGAAGAACAAATGTCAGTGTGACCTCAGCACAACTTTCTTGTCTTGGGTAAGGCAAGGGTAGGGATGAAGTTAGTGCGCTGCTGCTACTGTGTCTATAGGCTACAGTCTTTCTGTAATTTTTTTGCTTTGGTCTGCAATCGGTTGTGCATGATGCAGGACTTGGCCTAGTTTTGGGAGCAGCTTGTGTTTCTAGAGCGGAGTCGTGTGCTGTGGAGCAGTAGTATGAGGACAAACATTATGCATGTAATGACTGCAGGTTGGGAGTGAGCGGAGAGGGCACTTAAACAACTTTCATGAGATTTGTGAGTTTGCTTCTAAACAAAATCCTTATGCCAACACAATCAGTGCTGTCTGTCAAACATCCAGCAATGGGCATTAGCTTCAGTGAGGGCGAGGTCAAATGCTCAGTCACGCCCTGTCTGGAGTCGGCAAGCCACAAGGGAATGGATGCCTGCCCTTCCATTGTACAAGTAATTATATACGGTACATATATCATTACTGGTATGTAACTGACAGAACTGTTAATTGAGTGTGAAGTCCTCTTCATCAGATTCTTCTGTTTTCTGGTCTTCCTCATCTTTCTGCTATGTCCTTCAGCAGTTAATGAGGGGATGAGTGTAGCCAGTAATTACATTGAGTGTAAAAAACATTGTCATAGACTGACCAGTTGAATCCAGGTTAAAACTATGATCCCTTATTGATGTCACTTGTTAAATCCACTTCAATGGGCGTAGATGAAGGGGAGGAGACAGGTTAAAGAAGGTTTTTAAAGCATTTTCTTGCCATCGAGAGGGTGAATTGGCAAGAAAAAGATTTAAGGGATACTTCGGGCAATGAGACCCTTTATCTACTTCCAGTCCGATGAACTGGTGGATACCATTTTTATGTCTGTTGACAGTATGAAGGAAGTTAGAGTAGTTTTGCAAGCCAATGCTAACTAGTGTTAGCGTAATGACTGGAAGTCTATGGGCATCTGCTAGCATGCAGAGACATAAAAATGGTATCCACAAGTTCACCTGACTCTGGGGAAATAGATCAAATAACTCTTTGCCAAAATCCCAAAGTATCCCTTTAAGTGCCTTTGAACAGGGTATGATAGTAGGTGCCAGGCACAACAGTTTGAGTGTGTCAAGAACTGCAACGCTGCTGGGTTTTTTACGCTCAACCTTTTCAACACCCAAAGGTCCACCACCCAAAGGACATCCAGCTAACTTGACACAACTGTGGGAAGCATTGGAGTCAACATGGATCAACATCCATGTGGAATGCTGTCGACACCTTGTAGAGTTCATGCCTCAACGAATTGAGGCTGTTCTGAGGGGCAAAAGGGGGCGCAACTCAATATTAAGAAGGTGTTCTTAATGTTTTGTACACTCAGTGTAAATACTGTGGCGGACTGCAATAGCATCGAATAGTCCCCGCGATATGCAACTGTTCAGGGACGTCAGGAACCAATAAACGCAGTCAGTCAGGAAAGCAAAGCACC
The DNA here is from genome assembly GCF_034236695.1 of Oncorhynchus nerka. NCBI lineage: Eukaryota > Metazoa > Chordata > Actinopteri > Salmoniformes > Salmonidae > Oncorhynchus > Oncorhynchus nerka. Next base: position 20,314,671 of record NC_088422.1, on the reverse strand, counting down.
TGTTCACCTGTTCTGGGAACAAACATTTTTAGGTTGCAGGGAGGTTCTGAGAATTTTTTTTTTTTTTTTAATTTTTTTTTACCTTTATTTAACTAGGCAAGTCAGTTAAGAACAAATTCTTATTTTCAATGACGGCCTAGGAACAGTGGGTTAACTGCCTGTTCAGGGGCAGAACGACAGATTTGTACCTTGTCAGCTCGGGGATTTGAACTTGCAACCTTTCGGTTACTAGTCCAATGCTCTAACCACTAGGCTACACTGCCGCCCCAAACACTGCCGAATACTCAATTTACATCACAAATAGTATGGTTAGTATGAGTATTTGAACACAGCTCATGAGTTCAAAACCTAATCTAGCAGTGTTATCAAAAGTCTTATTGAAACATTGTTCAGAAACCTCAAATAACCTATCATTTCCATTCTCAGAACGTTATTTATTACCTTCAAATAACCTATAATTTCCATTCTCAGAACGTTATTTATTACCTTCAAATAACCTATCATTTCCATTCTCAGAACGTTATTTATTACCTTCAAATAACCTATCATTTCCATTCTCAGAACGTTATTTATTACCTTCAAATAACCTATCATTTCCATTCTCAGAACGTTATTTATTACCTTCAAATAACCTATCATTTCCATTCTCAGAACGTTATTTATTACCTTCAAATAACCTATCATTTCCATTCTCAAAGTGTAAAAAAATAAAATAAACTCCCAGTAAAAAGTTAAAGGAACAATAGTCAAATGTTCTCAGAACCTCCCTGCAACCTAAAAATGTATGTTCCCAGAACAGGTGAAATGTTCACTTCCGTTCTCAGAACGGTTAAATGGAACATTTTTAAAACGGTCAGGTATGTATGGCTTTATTCCCAGAACCAATGGGAAACCAAAAACTTGCGCTCCCACAACTTCCAAAGAAGCAAATGTGCTAGCTGGGTAATGATAATGAACCGTATGCTCTCGATCACACTCACACAGTGGCATGGAGTGTAGTAACATTTTGTGGAATCACGCTGACTCAGCACTTGATTTTGTGATTATGTGAACTTTGTGTTGCTTTGTATATATTTTTATTTAAAATGTATTTAACTAGGCAAGTCAGTTAAGAACAAATTCTTATTTACAATGACGGCCTACCCCGGCCAAACCCGGACGACATTGGGCCAATTGTGCGCCGCCCTATGGGACTCCCAATCACGGCCGGTTGTGATACAGCCACTTGGGTATTCCCAACATTTTCAAGACTGTCTGCAGAAACGGACCGTTCTAGAAAATGTATGAGAAATGCATTGTGTTATTATGTCTGTTTCTAACTTTCATTTGAAAGTATTTTAAGGAATTGCTGTCTGCTCCCACTGAATGTATAGTAGGCCTACAATATACCAGTACAGTATGCCTGTTCACAAGACATACTGTACTGAACCATAATTTTCCAACAGTTATTTTCTCTCTGTGTTTCCCTGTAGGGGAGTAGCTTATTGTATGACTAATGATGCTCGGTCCAGGCTTAGGATGATAACAGAGTTAACCAGTCCATGCTTTCTGCCCTGACGTTGTCAGCTTTGGGTTGCAGATGAATTATGAAAATAGAAAACACTGCTCGCCGTCTGGTACTCCAACACTTACAGTTCAACCCTAATGCGGCTAATGAAATTAACATTTCAGGGGGTTGGAACATGAGGAATTAATGCTGTCATCTCAGGAAGTAAGCTCTGTATGAGTGGAGAACAGCACACTCTCTCCCACGCTCGCTCTCCCCAGTCCGCCTGCTCTGCTATCCGGTGTATGTGACAATAAAACAGACTTTTTGGGGGGTTGGTTACTGTTGGAGCATCATTACCCAATGAGATGAAACAGCCATTTGACACTATGAGCTTCTAGTGTGTCAATTTGAGAATAAAAAAGTAATCTTCTGACTAGCTTTGCATTGCAATAAAGGTGAAATTTTTTGGGGAATTGAATTGTCACTCAGCAGGATCATTTTGGGTCTTTTATCATTATAGTTTATTGTCAAAAACTCTATCTTCCAGATTGCAGAAGTAAGATGTTAAGCAAGAGATGGATAAAGGTTTCTATTTGTAGAGGGAAATATTGAAATGTAAATTTACAAAGGTTTAATTGAGGGAGTAAAGCATCATTTGAAGTGAAGAGTGGTTTGTTTCCCAATGATGCGGACAATTTGTCTCTTAGGAAAAGGCTGGAAATGTCTGTTTTTTATGCAGCGAGCAACGTTTGCAGATATGGGATCTTTGAAAGGCTGCTAAGAGTGGGATCCTACTTGTACGCCAGCAGCACCTCAGGCGTAAATATCATGGCAGCCTACATGGATCCCATGCCCCCAGGGGCACAAACAAAAGAGGGTGTCCTTATGAAGGCAAACAGAATATTTCAGCAGCACGCTGTCCCTCATCAAATTTTCATCTGCCCAATTCTATGATGAGGAGGACTATTTTTGGTGCAGCTCCATCACAGTAGGAGATCCCTGGCCAGCCAACCTGTCCATCCGTCCTCTAATGATCGAGAGCATACGGTTCATTATCATTACCCAGCTAGCACATTTGCTTCTTTGGAAGTTGTGGGAGCGCAAGTTTTTGGTTTCCCATTGGTTCTGGGAACAAAGCCATACATACCTGACCGTTTTAAAAATGTTCCGTTTAACCGTTCTGAGAACGTAAGTGAACATTTCACCTGTTCTGGGAACATACATTTTTAGGTTGCAGGGAGGTTCTGAGAACATTTGACTATTGTTCCTTTAACTTTTTACTGGGAGTTTATTTTATTTTTTAACGCTTTGAGAATGGAAATGATAGGTTATTTGAAGGTAATAAATAACGTTCTGAGAATGGAAATGATAGGTTATTTGAGGTTTCTGAATAATGTTTCAATAAGACTTTTGATAACACTGCTAGATTAGGTTTTGAACTCATGAGCTGTGTTCAAATACTCATACTAACCATACTATTTGTGATGTAAATTGAGTATTCTCAGAACCTCCCTGCAACCTAAAAATGTTTGTTCCCAGAACAGGTGAACAGGTGCTTATTGGTCATATTATGGATATAGTGAGTATGCCAAAAGTTCCCGGATGTTGTACTACATTCGCCAAAATACGAAGTATACAAGCAGTGGACACCATTTCTGTGCTTTTAGGTCCCATAATGCAATTCTTCAGAAAATGGGCACGGCTTCACATCGTTTTCAGATTTGAAGAAAATGGCAGAAAATATGCAGCCGAAGTCCAACGAGAGCAGATACAAATTCATTGCTTTAACTAATTATGACAAATATTAAGAAAATGTTGAGCAATGTAATAAAGTAATAACTTTTCCAGTAAGTTAGCTTACACGTTATGTTGGCTGACAATTTGTTAGCTACGCTATCCTTATGAACCACATAGCATATCATTACAGCAGTATGTACTGGTATGTTAGCTAGCTACCTAACGTTAGTTGGCTTATAATATATCAAACTTACCAGTATATTGACTATATGCTATCTAACTAATTACCCAACATTTATTGACTTGATTATTCCCGTCATTCTTAGCTTAGCTAAGTGGTATAGTCGTTGTGCATTCTTAATGGACATTCGGGTGCTTTCGTAAATTCGCTCTGGCGATCTACTCCAATTTCAGAGAACTCTCCTCTGAGTGTACCAGAGCGCAGAATAACTGATGAATTTACGAACACTCAACACCCGTTGAATATGGCCAGTGTCAGTAAACATAAGCAAAACATCGTGCCAGCAGCACAGTTAGTCACCAACGGTCTGGATAACATGAAAACCGTCTAATCAGCTCTGCTAGGTTGAGTAAAATGGTCAGTGAGGTGTTCACCAAAAGGCATGTGGGACACTCCCCAAACATATGGAAGAAGGTACTCAGATGAGACTAAAATGGAGCTTTTTGGCCATCAAGGAAAACGCTATGTCTGGCGCAAACCCAACACCTCACATCACCCCAAGAACTCCATCCCCACCATGAAGCATGGTGGTGGCACCAACATGCATTGGGGATGTTTTTCATTGGAAGGGACTGGGAAACTGATGGATGGCGCTAAGTACAGGGAAATTCTTGAGGGAAACTTGTTTCAGTGTTCTAGAGATTTGAGACTGGGACGGAAGTTCCCTTTCCAGCAGGACAATGACCCGAAGCATACAGCTAAAGCAACACTCGAGTGGTTTAAGGGGAAACATTTGAATGTCTTGGAATGGCCTAGTCAAAGCCCAGACCTCAATCCAATTGAAAATTAGTGGTATGACTTTTTGTCTTATTTCTTGCATCTTCAAAGTGATAGGCATGTTGTGTAAATCAAATGATCCAACCCCCCCAAAAATCTATTTGTGTTCAGGCTAACACACCTGAACACACTTAACAAGATAGAGGATCGAGATCATTTTCTTGATGCTGAGAATGGAATGTATATGTTTATAAATAACATTCTTAGAGGATTCTTTGAAGAATGTTGTTCCTTAATGGTCTCTGGACGTTCTGAGAACTTGACTTTAATTAAAACCATGAAGAAACCTCTAGGAGACGTTATGCTGAAATACTGAAATTCACGCTTGGCACACCTGTATTTGGGGAGTTTCTCCCATTCTTCTCTGCAGATCCTGTCACGCTCTGTCAGGTTGGATGGGGAGCGTCACTGCACAGCTATTTTCAGGTTTTTCCAGCGCTGTTCGATCGGGTTCAAGTCTGGGCTCTGGCTGGGCCACTCAAGGACATTCAGAGATTTGTCCTGAAGCCACTCCTGCATTGTCTTGGCTGTGTGCTTAGGGTCATTGTCCTGTTGGAAAGTCTTGAGCAGGTTTTCAACAAGGAGCTCTCTGTACTTTGCTCCGTTAATCTTTACCTCTATCCTGACTAGTCTCTCAGTCCCTGCCGCTGAAAAATATTCCCACAGCAAGATGCTGCCACCACCATGCTTCACTGTAGGGATGATGCCAGGTTTCCTCTAGAAGTAACACTTGGCATTCAGGCCAAAGAGTTTAATCTTTGTTTCATCAGACCAGAGAATCTTGTTTCTCATGGTCTGAAAGTCTTTAAATGCTTTTTGGCCAACTCTAAGCGGGCTGTCATGTGCCTTTTACTGAGGAGTGGCTTCAGTCTGGCCACTCTACCATGGTGGCCTGATTGGTGGAGTGCTGTGGAGATGGTTGTCCTTCTTGAAGTTTCCCCCATTTCCACAGGGGAACTCTAGAGCTCTGTCAGAGTGACAATCGGGTTCTTGGTCACCTCCCTGACCGAGGCCCTTCTCCCCTGATTGCTCAGTTTGGCCGGATGGCCAGCTCTAGGAAGAGTCTTGGTGGTTCCAAACTTCTTCCATTTAAGAATGATGGAGGCCACTGTGTTCTTGGGGACCTTCAATGCTGTAGAAAGTTTTTGGTACCCTTCCTCAGATCAGTGCCTCGACACAATCCTGTCTCGGAGCTCTACGGACAATTCCTTCGACCTCATGGCTTGGTTTTTGCTCTGACATGCACTTTCAACTTTGGGACCTTATATAGACAGGTGTGTGCCTTTCTAAATCATGTCTAAACAATTGCATTTACCACAGGTGGACTCCAATCAAGTTGTAGAAATATCTCAAGGATGATCAATGGAAACAGGATGCACCTGAGCCCAATTTTGAGTCTCATAGCAAAGGGTCTGAATACTTATGTAAATAAATAAATAATAATTTTTTATTTAGAATTGAATGTAATACCTTATGTTGTTCTTGTCTATATCTGTTCTGTACGTTGTTATGTATTAGTATGTTATATGTGTACCCCAGGAAGAGTAACTGCTGCATGTGCAATAGCTAATGGGGGTCCTAATAAACTTAACCATTCCCAGAATGTTGTGGAAAGGTTGTATGCAAAATAACCATAGGACAACCATGCTCTCACCAAGCTTTAAGACACATATGGTTCTCAGAATATTATCTCAGACAGTGTGTGTCAAATCATTTACAATGACAATAATTACTTTGTCGTATAGCTTTTTACTCTCTTCATTTGCTGTAGATATAAATTGCACAGATACAGATACACCGGGTCAGAAGCGTCTCTGCCTATATGCAGACTACGCATTGTGCATAGGGCCCCGTGGCCGCTAGGAGTTTAGGAACTCAACTTACCGTTGAGAGTTTAAAATGTACACAATATGCAATTTCAAAATTTGGCAGCGCATCAGCAGTTTTCCACTGACAGTTACCCAATTAACCCATGTCAGCTAAACATTTTTAGATAGCTGGCTAGACTACCTTACCAAGCAATCTAAATCTTGTAGTAATCATCACCAAATTACTGACCAGGCATGCAGGGCATGTGCTCAGTAGCCCTGATATCATATGAATATGGTGTAAGTATTGACAAAATCTGTAGAATTGCAGGAAATTAGCTTCAAAACTGCAATATTTTCAATGAAAATTTTGCCCACACGGGGGGGGACCCCCAAACCAAATGTCGCTTTTTGGCCCCCAAAAAGCTAGATGTGCTTCTACACACGGTGTGTCAGTGGTGGTCAGTGCTGTTTTAAGATGAGGGAGGACGATGTATTTTGTCATGAGCATGGCCTTATTTCTATAACAGCATATTGGATAGCCCTCATTCATATTAAATTCACCCAGTTCAATGTAACAGCGATAGGTTTAGGCTACCACATGATAGTAAAGTTTTCCTTATACCCATCATGAGGTTGCTACGATAGAGCCTATGAAAATAAAATTTACAACATAGGTGAACACAGGTCGAGAGACAAATTGGAGTTTTCTTCCGTTTAAGAAAAGTTTTTCAACAGAATCGGCAGAATGAATACACCCCTGATCCCACGTAAACAGTTCACTCTCATAACAGCCAAGCCAAACCTCTACAAACAGCCTACATCTTTGTAACGTCATAGTCAGCATAGCTAATAGAACTAGCATGTTTGTAAACCCGCTACAATCATGCAGTAACGTTAGTGTACAGTCAGTAAGCAGTTACACCGGTGGGCCCCGGGGGCAATAAATTAGTAATACCAAAAGCTTATCTTGACTTGGAAGAGTTCCAGTTTTGTGTTGGAAAGTCATAGCCAGCTAGCTAACATAGCACCCCTCTGTTTGAGCAGGGCGTTTCAGTAGGCTTCTCCTTCATTTTGGAAGAAATTAATTTGTTCAAAACTGTTCAACTACTGTCTTTCACTCTCTTTTGAGACAGCTACTCACCACATTTTATTGCAGTGCTAGTTAGCTGTAGTTTATGCTTTCAGTACTAGATTAATTATCTTATCCTTTGATTGGGCGGACAACATGTCAGTTCATGCTGCAAGAGCTCTGATAGGCTGGAGGACGTCCTCCGGAAGTTGTCTTAATTACTGTGTAAGTCTATGGAAGGGGGTGAAAACCACGAGCCTCCTAGGTTTTGTATTGAAGTCAATGTACGCAAAGAAGGACGAAAGCTATCTGTCCTCTGGCTACACCATGGTACTTACTACTTTACAGAGTGCTGTTGAGGCTACTGTAGACCTTATTTGCAAAATAGTGAGTTCAGTTATTTGGTGACTATATTTAGTATAGTTTTATCTAAAGAGGATAACTTAACTTTTTTAACAATTTACATTTTTAGGAAATTCACTGAGGAGGATGGTCCTCCCCTTCCTCCTCTGAGGAGCCTCCACTACAGTGTATAGTGGGAGAAGTGCAGGGGATCCAGTCCCTAACTGTCTCTGCTGTGGACAGTTGCACTGCGGGTGTTTTCAAAACACTCTGGTCATAATTGGCAGAATCCCACTGAGACTCAACCCACGGAGCCCACAAATTAATTATGCAAGGACGGACCTTTTTATTTTCCCCGTGTGCTATTTTGGTGTGCTCTTGGAAATTTGAAGCCGTCTCCCTTTCTAAAGCTCCCCTTTGTCTACACTTCTCACTTACACTAATGTATCTACAGTATATCTCTGCCTATCTGCATATCCCTTCAGGAAAAGGAGCTGCGCTTTGCATTTGACTTCCGCCCTTGCTGGTTGGGAGTGCAGTAGAAGTTTTCTTTTTGCATCCTGTGTGAATAATTTAAAGGAGCTGTCCATGCCAAAGCTTTCAAGGTCGTTGGCAATTGGTAGTAAAAGAGCCAGTAGCTTGATGTTGTAGAAGGGCTGCTGCTCCCTTCATGAGGTGGTGTCTCCCTGGTCCGTGCCGGCACTCACCAACACTTAAATCGCAAAATTCTCCAGCAGGGGCAAGGGTGAAAAATATGGAGAAAAAGTCTCCTGTAGATGTCCATCCCTCCGGGTTGCGTTGGGATCCAGTGCTCTCGTGGGTATTAGCTGGAAACAGTAGAGATTTGTTTTCTTCTCATATCAGACGTTCCTCAGAGAACAGTGAAAGAGAAAAGAGAGAAAATGCAAAAAGCATGTGGAGCAATGAACCCTGTATGACTGCCTCTCTCAGACATTTTCCCTGGCAAGGGGCTAGCAGAATTCTAAAGCAGCTGTGCCTCAGAACCTCTATAAGAATGTACAGGGGCTGTTAGTTTCACTGTTAGTCAGGTGAAATGTTACCTCCAGTGGAGAGCTGTTGTGAAAACCCTGAGCAGGTTATCATTAGTGGAGGTCAGAGTCCTTCTGGTCCCAGGCACAGATCTGAACCAAAGCAGAAAAGCCTGTTTAACCCTCCTATTGTGTTCGTTTCATGTTAATTAATTCTGTGTTCCCGGTCCAAAATGACCGCCCCATTATAGCTGATTATAAATCCATAATAATACATAAATTATCACCTAATGTTGTGTTAGATCACTTTATCAACTTAAGTTCTTGTGAACATTACACGTTTTGAACTTCTATTTGCTATTTATGGCCTGTAGGCCTCATTAACCTGAGCTCATACAACTCGTTTTTGAGTTTAAAAAAAACATTATGTATGGATTCTTTTGATTATAACAAACACTCAGATGAAACATATTCTGCTATTTATCACAGACAACTTTGTGTCAAAGGACTCTCTCCTCCTCACCAGTGTCATGATCAAAGATATGATCAAGAGCCTGACATATAGTATATTGTATGGTCATTGTGCTGCCACAGAATGAATTGTGAGCAAGGCCTCAAAAAAGAGCTGTGAGAAAAGTTTGATATATTATTGAAACAATGTTGCGATTGTTTGTGAGAATGCCAACAGGTGTGGTTCCCATGGGGGAAATATTCTACTGAGGAAAGATCCCTGTGGGGGTTGCCATGGAAGCCAAGAAGGGGAGTGAGGTGTGTGTGTGTGTGTGTGTGTGTGTGTGTGTGTGTTCAAACACACATGCATGTATGGGTCTGGTAGAGGACGTGTGTCCATCTGATGAATGGGCATGTGCCTGAACTTTTATACACTAATTTTAGTCTCACCCATTCATTTCTAATCACTGGTCATTTTTGACCAGGAACACCACGGGTGTACAAAAGTTAAATAAAACACCCCAAATTTTATGAAAATAATCTAAATGTATTTTGTGTGTTCAGATGCTCTGTGTGGACAAAGTCATGGAACCTTATGACAATCAGATCAAATGAACTACATTTTTTAGAGAGAACTTGTAAATCGGTCCAATTCGACCAGAACACACCAGGAGGGTTAAAGCCAATTCTACATATCCTCTTCAAGGCCCATAGAGACAACCTGTATTCCTGAAAATCAATATGAGTAGCAGTACAATGTTCCTCCTAAACAACCAATACTGATATACAGAATGAAGTCATGCAATTACTTTTATCCTCTCAGATTCATCGACCATCACAATAGTCAAGTGTAGCCCACTCTGTAAATGCATCATGGTGGTTATGAGCCTAGTTGTGCCGGCTGAGTAGTAGGTTATCTTTAACTCTGCATTGTTGAAAAAGGACCCGTAAGTAAGCATTTAACTGTTGTTTACAAAGCATGTGACAAATGCAATTTGATTTGATTTGAAAAAGTGATTGTACATTTATACGTTTGAGTGTGTCTGTCCTTCTCTATTGTACTCGTCTTTCTATGCATGGACAGCCCCACTAGGGAAAGAAGTGAGTGTTAACAGCTGTAATAATGATGGTTGTGGCCCCCTCTGTGCAGGAGGGTGATTCGGAAGGCACCATTTGTCCCTGTGTCCTCGCTATCCATTCTTATTTGGGATTAAGCAAGTCATCATGAGGCAGTGGGAGTGGACGCCCGGCAATTCTCCCGAGAGAAGTTGAGGAATTAAATAAAGCTCCCATTAACGGCAGCTCCCAGCTGTGAGCGAGCGGGGCACCTGACTCTACGCCAGCCTTTGATCTGTCTATCCATATTTGTTTAGCACTTGCTGTTATTTACTCACCTAAATGCGGAATTTCTCATTTCCGGCAAATGCAAACCTTTTTTTGCGTGTTTCTTATTGAAAGGTGGAGCTGGCGTCTCTGGCTCACCAACGGTAATAAACATTCAGCTGTTTACAGGCTGTGATTGTCTTTATATTAGGCGGATTAAAAACACAGTTTCTAAGTCTGTGTTTGAAATTGCAACTGACTTCATATGACTTCAACCCATGCATGGTAGCAGTAGTGTGGCCTGGCCGGGGCCACCTCTCCCCTCCCATCTCACTCCCTCTTCCCATTCTACCAACCACCTTCCCATCCCGGCCCCTCCTCCCCACCCCCTTTGGAGAATAAAAGAGAAGGATGATTTATGAGGAGCTGACGGATGCTTCGGTTATCGATCCTGCATCCCAGGGCTGCTGCTGTCGTAGTGCATCTGGGATCACATTACATCAAAAAGGGTCAATCAGAGCGAATGAAACAGGACTTTATTGGGCTGATCAACACTCTGAAAGGCTCTGAAAATCAGCCTGGTCCCGTGCTGTACTTCATATCTGGCTTAAAGATTACTGCCACTCAGTTGGCATAACTGTTATTGACCATTTCTGCACTTTTTGGAAACAAAAGATGCTCTACAGAGATATTGGACTCCACCCAAACCATCTAGGAGCCTGAACCCTCTCTTCACCTTTTCAAGGCCGCGTTAAGATATTGACGCAGTGACAGACCAAACCCGCTCAGGTAATACTTCCCATCCTCTCTAAGCGTTATCGTCATACTGTTGTCTATACTGCCAGGGGTGTCGTCAGTTGTAATCTTGTACCTATTCGTTTGAACTCCACTCTTAGATCTGCTATTGTTAGCTCAAAATAGGAGCCCACGGTGGCCTGCTCACCCAGTGCTTTTAGTTCAAATGTGAATTCCATCAACTTTAATTCTCCATCGGTTTCCAAATCACATAGAGGCCTTGGGCTGTTGCACAATAGCAACCAAAGCCCATGTAAGTCAGTTTATAACATTCTATCATTGGTTACTCTGAGAGTTCCTCATATTGACATTGGCTGGGGCCTCAGGCCCTTTGGTGCTAACTTTAGAAAAGTAATTGGAAAAGTCATTCAAATGTCTTTTCCTTCCTCTAATACTAATAGGGATAGATATACCAAATGGTGTAGTTCTATGCAATCTTATAGCCATACCAACTATATCAATATCAACCATCAAACAGGGTCTGCAACCGCCTATTGAACGTACAGTGGCTTGATTGAGTTGGAGACTCCATGTGACTTTTTAAATAATCGTTAAGGACTTGGGTTGATGCATCTGAACAGGATTTTACTTCCTAAACTGGATTACATCAAGATTTGGGCTATGCAGACGAATCCAGACCCTCTGGTACTGACGGGGACTTGGACCTCTGGGGACATTCTGGATTCTGATATTAATATTGAGGGTTATAATGTGTTTAGAGCTGACAGACAGGGTAGACTGATTATTCTTCAAAAAAAATATTTAGCTGTCTCTTTACTGAAATGTTTTGCTACCATATTTAAGCCTTTTGTCTGGAGAAAAATGTATCCATAACTGTTGTAGTTGTAACGATCTGAGTGTAGTGGGTGAGGAGTCAAGCGCAGGAAGCAGAGAGTTCAGGTGAGTGCCATTTTAATGCACCGACAAACGGCGAACATAAGCCAACCCACACGAACACACACGGCGTAATGAACAAACAGGAGGACTAAACGGTCCTGGGAAAACCCACAAAATGGGAAACACAAAAACCCATAGACGTGCACACAAGTACACTAAAACAGATGGTCACAATAATTAATCCCGCACAAGGAACTCTGCGGGCCGGCTGACTAATAAAGCCTACTACCTAATTCAAAACAGGTGCACTCAATCAACACATAAGGAGGGGGAGGAAATAATCAGTAGTAGCTAGTAGGCCGGCGACGACGACCGCCGAGCGCCACCCGAACGGGAAGGGGAGTGTCCTTCGGTCGGAGTCGTGACAGTACCCCCCCCTTGACGCGTGGCTCCCGCAGCGCGCCGACACCGGCCTCGAGGTCGACCCGGAGGACGGGCGCAGGGCGATCCGGATGGAGGCGATGGAAATCCCTCAACATTGACGGATCCAAAATGTCCCTGGTGGGTACCCAGCACCTCTCCTCCAGACCGTACCCCTCCCAGTCCACGAGTACTGCAGGCCCCTCACCCGGCGTCTCGAATCCAGAATGGCCCGTATCGTATACGCCGGGGACCCCTCGATGTCCAGAGGGGAGGAGGGACCTCCAGTACCTCACCGTCCTGTAGGGGACCAGCTACCACCGGCCTGAGGAGAGACACATGAAACAAGGGGTTAATACGATAATAGGAAGGGAGTTGTAATCGATAACACACCTCGTTTATTCTCCTCAGGACTTTGAACGGCCCTACACACTGTGGCCCAAGCTTCCGGCAGGGCACGCGGAGGGGTAGGTTTCGGGTCGAGAGCCAGACCCTGTCCCCTGGTACAAACACGGGGGCCTCACTGCGGTGGCGGTCAGCACTCCTTTTCTGCCGTCCACTAGCCTGTTGAAGGGATTCCTGGACGGCCCTCCAGGTCTCTTTGGAGCGCTGCACCCATTCCTCCACCGCAGGAGCCTCGGTCTGGCTCGGATGCCACGGTGCCAGGACCGGCTGGTACCCTAACACACACTGAAAGGGGGACACATTAGTAGAGGAGTGGCGTAGTGAGTTCTGGGCCATTTCAGCCCAGGGGATGTATCTCGCCCACTCCCTGGCCGGTCCTGGCAGTACGACCGCAGAAACCTACCCACCTCCTGGTTTACTCTCTCCACCTGCCCATTACTTTCGGGGTGATAACCGGAGGTCAGGCTGACCGAGACCCCAGACGCTCCATGAACGCCCTCCATACTCGGGACGTGAACTGGGGCCCCGATCAGAAACTATGTCCTCCGGCACCCGTAGTGCCGGAAGACGTGGTGAATAATGCCTCCGCAGTCTGTAGGGCTGTTGGGATACCGTGCAACGGGAGGAGACGGCAGGACTTAGAGAACCGATCCACAATCACCAGAACCGTGGTGTTGCCCTGAGACGGGGGAAGGTCGGTCAGGAAATCTACGGATAGATGTGACCATGGCCGTTGTGGAACGGGGAGGGGTTGTAACTTCCCTCTAGGAAGGTGCCTAGGAGCCTTACTCTGGGCGCATACCGAACAGGAGGAGACATAAACCTTAACGTCCCTAGCCAAGGTAGGCCACCAATACCTCCCCCGAAGGCTCCCCACTGTCCTCCTCACCCCAGGGTGACCCGAGGAGGGTAGGACGTGAGCCCACCGAATCAGTTGGTCCCGAACACCAAGCGGCACGTACCTCCGCCCCGCCGGACACTGAGGAGGCGCGGGTTCAGCCCGTAACGCCCGCTCGATGTCCGAGTCCACCTCCCATACCACCGGTGCCATCAGCTTTGAGGCTGGAAGGATGGGAGTAGGTTCGGTGGACCTATCCTCCGTGTCGTAAAGGCGGGACAGTGCGTCCGCCTTCACGTTCTGGGAGCCCGGTCTATAAGATAAAGTGAACCGGAATCGAGTGAAAAACATGGCCCACCTTGCCTGCCGCGGATTCAGTCTCCTAGCTGCCCGAATATACTCCAGATTTTGGTGGTCGGTCCAGATGAGAAAGGGGTGCTTAGCCCCCTCAAGCCAGTGTCTCCACACCTTCAGAGCCCTGACCACCGCTAACAACTCCCGGTCCCCCACATCATATTTACGCTCCGCTGGGCTGAGCTTACTCGAGAAGAAAGCGCAGGGGCGGAGTTTTGGTGGCGTACCCGAGCGCTGTGATAGCACGGCACCCACCCCAGCCTCGGACGCGTCCACCTCCACTATGAATGCTAGAGAGGGGTCCGGATGCGCCAACACGGGTGCATCCGTGAACAGCGCCCTCAACCTGTTGAAAGCTCTGTCCGCCTCTGCTGACCATCGCAACCGCACCGGGCCCCCCTTTAGCAGTGAGGTAATTGGAGCCGCTACCTGGCCAAAACCCCGGATAAACCTCCGGTAGTAGTTGGCAAAACCCAAAAACCGCTGCACCTCTTTTACCGTGGTGGGAGTCGGCCAATTACGCACGGCCTTACTGCGGTCACCCTCCATCTCCACCCCCGAGGTGGAAATGCGATAACCCAGAAAGGAGACGGCTCGTTTGGAGAACACACACTTCTCAGCCTTGACGTATAGGTCATGCTCCAGCAGTCTACCAAGCACCTTGCGTACCAGAGACACATGCGCGGCGTGAGTGGCTGAGTAGATCAGAATGTCATCGATATAAACAACCACTCCCTGCCCGTGCAGGTCCCTGAGAATATCGTCTACAAAGGATTGAAAAATGGCTGGAGCATTTTTTAACCCATACGGCATGACGCAGTACTCATAGTGGCCCGATGTGGTACTAAATGCGGTTTTCCACTCGTCTCCCTTCCGAATACGCACCAGGCTATACGCGCTCCTGAGATTTTGTGAAGAACTGCGCTCCCTGAAAGGATTCCACTGCCGTAGCAATGAGAGGTAGTGGGTAGCTGAACCCCACTGTGATGGCATTTAGACCTCTATAATCAATACACGGACGCAATCCTCCCTCCTTCTTCTTCACAAAAAAGAAACTCGAGGAGACGGGTGAAATGGAGGACCGAATGTACCCCTGTCCCAGAGACTCCGTGATATATGTCTCCATAGCCAACGTCTCCTCTTGGGACAGTGGGTACACGTGACTCTTGTGAAGCGCAGCGTTACCCTGGAGATCTATCGCACAATCCCTTCCCGGTCGATGTGGTGGTAATTTAGTCGCCTTCTTTTTACTAAAAGCGATTGCCAAATCGGCATACTCGGGGGGAATGCACACTGTGGGACCCTGGTCTGGACTTTCCACCGAGGTGGCACCGACGGAAACTCCCAGACACCTTCCAGAACACTCCTCTGACCACCCCTGGAGAACCCCTGTTTCCACAAAATTTTAGGATTGTGCCGGGCCAGCCAGGAATCCCTAACACCACTGGAAACGCAGGCGAATCAATAATATAGAGACTGATACGCTCCCTATGATTCCTCTGCGTTACCATGTCCAGTGGGATCGTGGTTTCCCTGACCACCCCTGACCCTAATGGCCGGCTATCTAGGGAGTGCACGGGAAAGGAGAATCTATCGGCACAAGCGGAACACCTAATTTAATAGCAAGTCCGCGATCCATAAAGTTCCCAGCTGCGCCTGAATCGACTAGCGCCCTATGCTGGGAAGAGGGAAAAAAATTTAAGGAAAAAAATCAAGACAAACATGTGACCAACAGGGGTTCTGGGTGAGTCTGGTGCTGACTCACCTGGGGTGATCGAGAAATGTTCCGCCTGCCATCTCGACTCCCAGACGGACCCCCCCAGCACCGATCGGCCGTGTGTCCTCTCCGACCACAGTTGGTGCAGAGGGAGCCTCCTCCTCCGGTACCCCTCGGCAAAGCCCCTCCCAACTCCATCATAACAGGAGTGGAGGTGCTGGGTGGTTGAACACACAGGACCCTCTCCGAACGCCCGCGGGCAGCCAGCAGATTGTCCAGTCGGATGGACATGTCAATCAGCTCATCTAATGAAAGAGCGGTGTCCCGACACGCTAGCTCCCTGCGGACGTCCTCCCCGGAGACTACACCTGTAGTTGTTGATAAGGGCCCTGTCGTTCCACCCGGATCCTGCTGCCAAGGTACGGAACTCCAACGCGTAATCCTGGGCGCTCTTTTTCTCCTGCCGAAGATGGAATAGTCGTTCTCCCGCCGCTCGGCCATCTGGAGGATGGTCAAACACGGCGCGGAAGCGGCGAGAAAACTCGGGTAGTGCTCCTTAGCTGAGTCTGGGCCATTCCAAACTGCATTTGCCCACTCCAGAGCACGACCCGTGAGACAGGAGATGAGGACATTCACCCTCTCCGCTCCCGAGGGAGTAGGTCTGACGGTGGCCAGGTATAGTTCTAGCTGGAGTAAGAACCCCTGGCACCCTGCTGCCGTTCCATCATAGACCCTCGGGAGCGTAAGACGGAGGGGGCTGGAGTCGGGAGATGGGGAGTCCTGAGGAGGGGGGGCCGAAGGTGGAGAGAGACCGCTTCTCTCCCATCGGTCCATTCCCTTCATCACCAGATCCATCGCCGTTCCGATCCGATGGAGAACGGTGGTGTGATGTAGTACCCTCTCTTCCATCGATGGGAGGGGAGTGGCTGTTGCTCCTGCTGACTCCATTCCTCAGTGGTGCGGGATTCTGTAACGATCTGAGTGTAGTGGGTGAGGAGTCAAGCGCAGGAAGCAGAGAGTTCAGGTGAGTGCCATTTTAATGCACCGACAAACGGCGAACATAAGCCAACCCACACGAACACACACGGCGTAATGAACAAACAGGAGGACTAAACGGTCCTGGGAAAACCCACAAAATGGGAAACACAAAAACCCATAGACGTGCACACAAGTACACTAAAACAGATGGTCACAATAATTAATCCCGCACAAGGAACTCTGCGGGCCGGCTGACTAATAAAGCCTACTACCTAATTCAAAACAGGTGCACTCAATCAACACATAAGGAGGGGGAGGAAATAATCAGTAGTAGCTAGTAGGCCGGCGACGACGACCGCCGAGCGCCACCCGAACGGGAAGGGGAGTGTCCTTCGGTCGGAGTCGTGACAGTAGTGGTCGACCAACCTCCCTCTGCTAATCTTTGTGTACTCGAGGAGTTAACTAGTTGTCTTATTTTACTAAATCAGAAATTATCCTGGGTGACTTAAATTATGAAGAAATGCATTCTTCAGACAATCTAAAATACATTTGTAATGAACTAAACCTAACCCAGATGATGACTAAGCATACACAGCCCAACCCTAAAGATCCTTCAAAGTAAACTCTGAGCTTGTGTTAATGAATACACCAAAGAAATATGTTTCAACTGGTGTCTTCGCCCAAGACATTAGTGACCTTTTCCCAGTTGTTTGTGTTAGAGATTGTCACGATCGTTATAAGGAGTGGACCAAGATGCAGCGTGGTATGTTTCCATCCTTTCATTTAGAAGAGAAACTTAAAGCACAAAAATAATAAAGCGAAAAAACAAAACGTGAAGCTACATGCAGTGCAGAAAGCAACTACACACAAACATAGTCAAGATCCCACAAATCACAATGGGGGAAAAGGCTACCTAAATATGATCCCCAATCAGAGACAACGATAAACAGCGACCTCTGATTAGGAACCATATCAGGCCACCATAGAAATGCAATTCCCCTAGATAACCCACCCTAAATCACACCCCGCCCAACCAACATAGAGAATAAACAGCTCTCTATGGTCAGGGCGTGACAGTACCCCCTCCCCAAAGGTCTGGACGCAAAACCTGACTCAATAGGGGAGGGTCCGGGTGGGCATCTACCATCGGGGGCGGCTCCGGTGCGGGGCGCGTCGCCGGATGCTCCGGACCGTGGATCGCCGCCGGGGGCCCCGGACAGTGGATTGTCGCCGGGGGCTCCGGACCGTAGATCATGGCCGAGGGCTCCGGACTGGGAATCCCCGCTGGAGGCTCTGGACCGCAGACCGTAGCTGGTGGCTCTGGACCGCAGACCGTCGCTGGAGGCTCTGGACTGTGAAACGTCGCTGGAAGCTCTGGACTGGGAACTGTCACCGGAAGCTCTGGACTGGGAACTGTCGCCAGAAGCTCTGGACTGGGAACTGTCGCCGGAAGCTTGGTATGTGGGGCCGGCACTGGTGGTACCGGGCTGATGACACGCACCTCAGGGTGAGTGCGGGGAGGAGGCACAGGACGTACTGGACTGTGGAGGAGCACTGGAGGCCTGATGCTTGGGACCGGTACAGGTGGCACCCGGCTGGTGACACGCACCTAAGGGCGAATGCGAGGAGCAGGAGCAGGAACAGGACGGACCTGACTGGGAAAGCGCACTTGAGGGAGAGTGCGAGGAGCTGGCACAGGACATACTGGTTTGTGAAGGTGCATTGGAGACCTGGTGTGTATTGCTGGCATCAATTGTTCCAGAAATTTAACAAACTTCTCAGGACGAGTACGGGGAGCTGACTCAGGTGGCACCAAACTGACAACATGTTCCTTAATTCCGTGCATCCTCCACCAACTCAAGAACTCTCCCATTTCTCTCTCCTCCAAATTTTTCTTCTTCTCCCAGACTGGCTCTGGTTCACTCCTCGGCTCCGCCGACTGCTCCATGTGCCTCCCCCAATTTTTTTATTGGGGTTTCTGTGGCCTTCCACCCTGACTTCGTCGCTGTCCCTCCTTCGCTGCTTCCACCTACTTCCATGGCAGGCTCTTGTCTCCTGCCATTATTTCTTCCCAAGTCCAGGCTATTCTCTCCCTGATCTCCTTCAAAGACCAGGATGCCATCTCCTCCCGAGCACACTGCTTGGTCCTGTTGTGGTGGGACCCAACCAACATAGAGAATAAACAGCTCTCTATGGTCAGGGCGTGACAGAGATGTGAGAATACAAAAAATGTAAGCCTCGTGTCATCACAAACAGGAACTTTAAAACGTAAGTGAACAAGCTTTTTTTCACATTATCTTTATTTTAGTGACCTTGATTGTATTTCAGCGAACCCTGAACTTGATTTAGTTTTGAGCCTGATTTAGCTTTGTCTTCAATACTATTGTGGATAATCATGCTCCCTTCATAAAAGTAAGGTTTGAAGGTAGATCGAATGCCTGGTACACTCCGGAATTATCAGAAGTCATTCATAAAAGAGATGATGCTTGGGTCAAGGCCAGGAACATAGACTTAGGCACAGACTGGCAATTGTTTAAGCAACTGAGGAATGATTGTGTAAGACAAAGCAGAAAGGCTAAATCTGATTATTATGTTTTATTTATTTATTTAACCTTTATTTAACTAGGCAAGTCAGTTAAGAACAAATTCTTATTTTCAATGACGGCCTACCCCAGCTAAACCCAGACAATGCTGGGCAAATTGTGTGCCGCCCAATCACAGCCGGATATGATACAGCCTGGATTTGAACCAGGGACTGTAGTGACACCTCTCGCACTGAGATGCAGTGCCTTAAAATGTTGCGCCACTCGGGAGCATTATGTAACCACTCTTTTGGATTGTAATGGGAACCTGGCTAAATTCTGGAAACTGTCACATCCCTGACGGGTCTGCTTCCTCTCTGCCACAAAAAAATGTATTCAGACATTGGCCTCATTAAGGGAAAAAATGACATCATTGATGCATTTAATTACCATTTTATTTCAGCGGACTGTCTCTTTGAAATAACTTCTAAGCCTATTAGAAGATATTGTGCTGGATACTGATAGGGGAAATTTGGTGAATGTTCAGAGAAATGATAGTCAAAGCTTTTCTTTTAGGCTATTTACAGAAGAAAAAAAGTCCTGGATGCTTTACTAGCAATAGACAACAAGACATCCTCAGGGGCTGACCAATTGGATCCTGGTCTGCTTAAGTACCTAGATTTTTTTATTTAACATTGTTATCAGGAAATATTCCAAAAGTACAGAAATCAGTTCTTGTTCTGCCACTCCATAAGGTCAGGGATAGTAGTGATCTTAATCATTATCTACCTATTTCAAGGCTTCCTTGTCTAGCTAAGATTCTTGAATCGTTGGTAAATGTACTGTTGTGGAAATTCTTACACAGGGACACTCGAAGTCAATCTTAAATTAATCATTGTTTATTGTCAGCACGCTGGAGATGTTCCAAGAAGCTTGATGAACATCTGTCAGGAGCTCTAATGGGGCAGTCCCGTTAGTTCCCTTATATACTGACAAGTCATATTTGCATGAATTAGCTTATTCATAATTAATTAATCATTAATATTTGCTTCATTCATGTGACCGACCAATACCTCACAAGGCTTCTTCTCTCTAAGCTGAGACCTTGAAACTGAGATGTCTTTCGTTCTCCAAACAAGGTCTGGGCGTACTACCAAATTGCAGATACTGATAAGTGAGGATTCGTTCAATCAGTCAATTGCATGAAAACATAAATTGGTTATTAGAACAGCACATGAATAGAACACAGAAATTAGTTATTAGAAAAGCACAAGTATAACATTTCCATCACAGTTCTTCGCTATTTTTTATTTTAGAAATGTATTTTGAATGTAAACTAATCAGGGTTTATGCCTGGGCATAGCACTAATACAGCAACCAGTTAATGATCTTGTCCATGCTTTAGACACTCAAATTAAATGTTCTGCTTTATTTGTGGACCTGTCAAAAGCTTTTGATACTGTTGATCAGGTTATTTTATTGAATAAGTTGTCCTCAATAGGCCTGAGCTCTGACACCTGTTCATGGTTTTATGATTATCTTAGTGATTGAACTCAGGCCATCATGATTGATGAATTTAAATCTGCTTTTTTTAAAGTACATAAAGATGTACTGATACTATTATTGTAACGCTCGTCATTGGAATGAGGTGAGGGCCAAAGCGCAGAGTGGTAAGTGTTCATCATTATATTTATTAAACAGAGAACACTAAACAGAATAACAAAAGGAGAGCAAAACGAAACAGTTCTGTAAGTTGACATACACATAACTGAAAACAATCACCCACCCTACACAGGTGGGAAAAGGCTACCTAAGTATGATTCGCAATCAGAGACAACGAACGACACCTGCCTCTGATTGAGAACCATACCAGGCCAAACACAAAACCACAACATAGAAAAACAAACAGACTACCCACCCAACTCACGCCCTGACCATACTAAAACAAAGACATAGCAAAAGAACTAAGGTCAGAACGTGACAGTACCTCCCCCCCAAAGGTGCAGACTCCGGCCGCAAAACCTGAACCTATATGGGAGGGTCTGGGTGGGCGCCTGTCCGCGGCGGCGGCTCTGGCGTGGGACGTGGACCCCACTCCACCATAGTCTTTGCACGTTTCTTTCCCTGCCTCAGTGGCGCCTTTAGAGCGGCGACCCTCGCCGCCGACCTCGGACTGGGGACCCTAGCAGCGGGCCCCGAATGGATGGGAGATTCCGGCAGCACCAGATGGGCGGGAGATTCCGACAGCGCCAGACAGGCGGGAGACTTCAGCAGCTCCGGCGTGAAGGGTGACTACGACAGCGCTGGGCGACTCCGGCAGCTCCTGACTGACGGACGGCTCTGGCAGCTCAGGACAGACGGGAGGCTCTGGCAGCTCAGGACAGACGGGCGGCTCTGGCAGCTCAGGACAGACGGGCGGCTCTGGCAGCTCAGGACAGACGGGCGGCTCTGGCAGCTCAGGACAGACAGGTGGCTCTGGCAGCTCAGGACAGACGGGCGGCTCTGGCAGCTCAGGACAGACAGGCGGCTCTGGCAGCGCTGGACAGTAGGGAGACTCTGGCAGCGCTGGACAGGAGGGAGACTCTGGCAGCGCTGGACAGGAGGGAGACTCTGGCAGCGCTGGACCGGAGGGAGATTCTGGCAGGGCTGGACAGGCGGGAGCACCTGGAGGAAGGAGACGGAGAGACAGCCTGGTGCGTGGGGCTGCCACCGGAGGCCTTGTGCGTGGAGGAGGCACCGGATAGACCGGACCGTGGAGGCGCACTGGAGGTCTCGAGCACCGATCCTGCACAACCTTACCTGGCTGGATACTCCCCGTAGCCAGGCCAGTGCGGTGAGGTTGAATAGACCGCACTGGGCTGTGCTGGCGAACCGGGGACACCTTGCGCAGGGCTGGTGCCATGCCAAGATCCGTTCTGTGTCAAAACTACTGTCAGATTTTATAGCTATGCAGGAATCCCCTGCTGATTTAAAACTTGTGCTTAATAGGGGCAAAACCAAATACACGTTGTTTTTAAACTCTCGTAAGAATGTTTCAGATTGGTTAGATGGTTATCCAATTGAATGTGTTCCCGCATATAAATACTTATGCATTTCGATTTATATGGATTTGACGTTTTAAAAATTATATAGATGAGCTGGTTAAGAAGCTAAGATTTAAAGTTGACTTTTTTTACAGAAACAGAGCGTGCCTTTCTCTAAGTAGTAGGAATCACATTCTCAGTCAACCTTTTTATTTGTTCTTGATTATGGTGATATTATTTAAGTGCAGCTGCTACTATTCTTAATCCCTTGGATGCCATCTACAGTACCATATGCTCTTTGTTTTGTTACAGGTCACAGTTTTGATACTCATTACTGCATCCTGTATCAAAAGGTTGGCTGGACTTCGCTAAAAGACCCACAGATCTCTGCATTACTTCCTTCGTGTTTACAAGGCCCTACATCATAAACTTCTGTCTTATCTAACTTTGCTGTTGAAGTATATACACCTGAGTTGCCTAACCTGTTCATAGGATTGGTTAACTCTTGAGGTTCCTAAGGTCTCCACCGAGCTAGGTAAATCTGCTTTTAGTTTTAATGCACCATATTGCTGGAACAAACTACCAAATACATTTCATCTTGCTGTTCTGGTGCCGTTTGGGCAATTTAAAGTATTGATTGGCGACTTATGTGTGGAGGAATGTTGTATTTCCAGGTGGTTTGTAATGTTTTATTTGTGCTTCCCATGACTGGATTTGTCTATTTTAATGTGTGTGTAAATATGCATATATACAGTATTTTGTGTATAATGTGTATAGTTATGTTGTATTATACAGGGCCCATTTGAAAAAGAGACCTAGGTCTCAATATGTCTTCCCTGTTAAAAAATATGTAGAATGTACGGTCCTGTTTCTTCTTCCTCTCCAGATGGCCGGATGGGGGTTTGATCCTGGCCCAATAGCAGGGCCTGGCTGGCGCTGGCCCTTAACATGAGCTCATGAGCCCAGGCAGCGGGGGTGTTGCCCTGCAGCAGCCGGATATAGCTGCCCTGGTTCTGGGAAGGAAGGAGAGCATTTTCCTCCGAGAGCACAGGAGTGAGGCTCCTTCACAATCATAACGGGGGTTTCTAAAGGCACTTTGAAAATGCAACGCACACATCCTCACACCTTGACAAAAGCATAATTTTCCACACACTATTTTTGCGCTTGAAAATCTAACGTGGTCTCAGTAATGAATGACTGTGTGTGCGTGCGTGCTTGTGTGTGTACATGTGTGACTGTGTACGTGTGTGTGACAGCCACTGCGTGAAGGCAGGATACTTCCTGAATGTAGAGCGTAGTGTGAGCAGAGCCATTAATATATAGTATACGGCTTGGTGTGAGGGTCTGTTCTCTATTCCGCAGCCACCCCCATGCTTCAGTGACTTCTCAAAGGAGAAGGGAAAACAATATGTTTTTGTCAAAGACAGAGCGACCTTGTCCATATTGTCCTTTACAGTGTAGCAAATGATTCATCCTGTCCTTGGCTCACTCTCCATGTTTAATCATGGGGCTTTACTGTCCACTTTGCACTTTTGTGAGGTGTCAATAATTTGTAATATTCATGTTGATGGTGATGCATACCAGTCTGCCTACTAGTGTGTGCACATTGCATAGTGTTTCACAGTCCATAACTAAGCACATTTAGAATATGCCAGCAGGCATTTATTCTGCCATCAGACAAGACAGATCTCTTTTGCATCAATGTTTTTTAGAGCTTGCACTTTCTCCTGGAAGCATTACAATCAGGGATAGGGCTTGGGTAGGGTCTCTGTCATTAAATAAGGCACAGTGGCTTTGTTACAGTAATAAGGGACCATCCAGTGGATGCAAATGTAGTATTGCAGTATTTGTAAGCATAAATGGTGGAGGAGGATGGAAAATGTCCCTATGAAAGCCAGAAATAGTTTGGGAAAGACTGTATTTATTCAATGTTTAGAGCTTTCTTGCAAAATAGTTGATGAGCAACTTCCATGAGCATGTTAAGGAGTGAATAAGATTATCTTTGTTCATAGATGTTTGGTGGGAGATCACTAACTGCCCAAATAGTTCTGTAATTGATTAATAGTGTAGCTAAAGTGGAGGACCTAGTGATAAGCTGGAGCGCCGGGGGTTTTCACAGAAGGCACTGAGACGAAGTGGGCTGCTGATTTATTTGTAATGAAGAGGCACTTGATGGGAGTTCTGTCTCCAGGAGCCCTGGGATGAAAAAGCCCTGCGATTGTCGCCAAGTTTTTAATTATGGCTTACAGGTCTCAAGAGGGTGGGAGAAACTCCAACAGTTTCCAGAGGGGCTTTTGAAAACAGACTTAATTGAAGTCAATTGGTTTGGAATGAAACCAGGCTGTCTGTCAATTATCCTCCTCATTGTGTTCAGTTTGAAATGAGAAAGAGCCACATCTTCACATGATCCACCCTTGTATCTATCTTTACCAGGAGGAAAGTATATCTAACCTTTAATTAAAAACCTCTACGGGATCGGTGTCCCTATACCGGGACGGTTGATGCTAACGTGCGCTAATTTGACTAATTTGTTATTTTTATTAGGATCTCCATTAGCTAACACCATAACGCTGGCTAATCTTCCTGGGGTCCAACACCAATTAACAAGACATTACAAAGAACCACAAATCAAGACTTCACAAACATTCAACAAGTAGACAATACAGACAATTAAAATACCTGACAGGAAACACATTTAACATTCAGTTGATGCTTTCTATTTCCTGTCCAGTGATATGGTATATAGCGTTATATGTTATTTTAGTTTTTTCTTGAAGGTGGATTTACTTTTTGCCTGAGAAATGTGGATTGGTAAAGAGTTCCATTCAGCTATGGCTCTATATAAAACTGTAGATTTATAGTGATTTGTCCTTGCCTGTCTGGTTTGGTGGTTATCGTGTTGCTTGGATGTACTAACTGGCCAGAAAAAAAAGTGTTTTCTAAAAAAATATATAACATTCCTAAAACAAAATCTGAAGACTGGATAGTAATTTGTTTTCAACGTGAAGCCATGAGAGATTCTGATGCATTTGGATAATATTCATACAGATAGAGTAATGAAGAGCTAATCTGGCAGCCCTGTTTTGAGCCATTTGGAGTTTTTTTTTATCTTTCTTTGCTGCAGATGACAATATAACTGGACAGTGTGATAGGACCAGGGATTTAATCACCTGATTCAGAGTCATAGATGTTACATACTCTGAACATTTTCTTGTAACAGCAATTCCCTTACCCATCTTAATAATAATAGTGTCTATGTGTTCTGACCATGATTAAACTGCGTCAAACAATGACGCCCAGTAGTTTAGTTTTTTCACGTGCTCTACATACGTTCTATTCATCAGCAAATTCAATTGGGGATCATCAGCAAGCATATATCTTGAACCAAATACAATACATTTAGTTTTAGAAATGTTCAAAACCAATTTGTTCATATCAACCCACTCAGACACCATTCTTAGTTCACTGCTCAGTACATATGTTAGCTCATTACATTCTGATGCTAGAGTCATCAGCATACATGACCACTCTTGCTTTATTCATTACTGAATGTAAATCATCAGTAAAGATAGAGTAGAGAAGTGGGCCTAGGAAACTTCCTTGAGGAACACCACAGTGTATATATTTACTGTTTGAAAAGCTACCATTAAAGAACACTTTTTGCCATCTCCAGGATAGATAGCTTTCCATCCAGGATAGAGCTGCAGACTTAAAACCATAACATTTGAGTTGACCTAGTAACAGTTCATGATCAATTACATCAAAAGCAGCACTGAAATCTAGCAACAGTACACCAACTAACTTCCTGTCATCCATACTCTTTAACCAATAATCTGTTGTTTATGCTAAGACCATACTCGTAGAATGCCCTTCTTTGTATGCATGCTGGAAACCCATTATCAGAATGACATTGTAAGTAACAGCAAACTTTCCAGGACATAGACATGTCTTAAATGGGCAGAAAGCTTAAATTCTTGTTAATCTATCTACGCGGCCCAATTTACAGTAGCTCTTACAGTGAACAAAATACTATGCTATTGTTTGAGGAGAGTGCACAACAAAAGATAACTTATCACAGCAACTGGTTTGATACATTGACCTCCGAAGGTAAATAATGTACTTTTCAGTAATACATTCAGCATTCTTGCTCTGATTTGTCATCCTGAGAGTCCAAGAGATAAAAATGTAGCATAGTTTTGTTTGATAAAATAAATGTTATATTCAAATGTAGGAACTGTGTTCAACAGTTTGAACCCCTGTTTCTGGCTCCATACCTACCCCGCCCGGCCATCTAGATGTGTGAAAATTAGTGTATAAGCTAATGATCCATCATGTATGACATTCCTGGGAGTGTGTAAAGTTACATTTTTTATTAGCATATCAGTTTTGTATGTTCTCTATTGTTATGTACTTGAATATGTATCAATTGACCAATTCGGCACATTTGTGCAGACTTGATACAAAATACTGTACAGTATTGCAACTCTTCACTGGATCAATCTGAAACTTTACACACACACTGCTGCCATCTAGTGTCCAAAATCTAAATTGCGCCTAAACTGAAATATTATATTATGGCCTTTCTCTTGCATTTCCAAGATAATGGAACAGAAAAAAATACGAAATCCCGTGTTTTTTTTGTTTGTATTATCTTTTACCAGATCAAATGTGTTATTCTCCTTCATTCATTTCTAATTTACACAAACTTCAAAGTTTATCCTTTCAAATGGTATATATAATATGCATATCCTTGCTTCAGGTCCTGAGCTACAGGCAGTTAAATTTGGGTATGTCATTTTAGGCGAATGTTGAAGACAGTGTGATGACATATTCACTGATTAAAACGCACCCGAAAAGGTCCAAGCACCACCCTCCTTTTGAAGCTTCCAGTCTGTTATTCGGACTCAATCAGCATTACAGAGTGATCTCCAGCCTTGTCCTCGTCAACACACACCTGTGTTAACGAGAGAATCACTGACATGATGTCAGCTGATCCTTTTGTGGCAGGCCTGAAATGCAGCGGAAATGTTTTTTGGGGATACGGTTCATTTGCATGGCAAATAGGGACTTTGCAATGAATTGCAATTCATCTGATCACTCTTCATAACATTCTGGAGTACATGCAAATTGCCATCATATAAACTGAGGCAGTAGACTGTGAAAATTAATATTTGTCTCATTCTCAAAACTTTTGTCCACGACTGGACATCTTCATGGTATCAAAGTGGCAGTTTTTGGATATGCTAAGTACCAAATAACACATTCTGATTCTACTGTATTTTCACCCAGAATTGATTGAGAAGATTCAGAATAAATGTTTTGTATGCCTATAACAGTATGGTTTGTTGTTGGACAATGTTGACACAATGTCGTTGTGTTTGCTGGACATCTACAGACAAAGAGCAATCCTTTGGAGAGTTCAGGAAGTTCACTGTAATCTCAATCAGGTTTTTCAATGGAAGTCTAGCTAGCTATAGGGCACAGTAAGTGTAGATCAGAGGAGATGAGTAGGCAAAGAGAGGCGAGGAGACGAGATATCTGGGACCCAAGAATAGTAAACCACCCTTTACTGGCTCAAACTGGCTCAAACTGCCAACCAATCAGCCTGTTACCGACAGAAGCAGCACGGCTGGCCCTTAAATGTTCATGGAGAGCTAACATCATTATGCATGTCAATCTTTCCTGCATCACTACTTGTCTTGCAGTTTAAACTACTAGCACACTGCTCAGACACCCATGCATAACCCACAAGACATGCCACCAGAGGTCTCTACACAGTCCCAAAGTCCAGACCATGGGGAATGCACAGTACTTACACAGAGCCATGGCTATATGGAACTCTATTCCACATCAAGTAACTATTCCACATCAAGTAACTCATGTAAGCAGTAAAATCAGAGACCAAAAAAACATATAAAACTACACCTGGTAGTGTGTAATAATGTGTTGTATTGTAGATATGTTGTGGTAGAGTAGTGTGTAATAAGTAATGTGTTGTATTGTAGATATGTAGTGGTAGAGTAGTGTGTAATAATGTGTTGTATTGTAGATATGTTGTGGTAGAGTAGTGTGTAATAATGTGTTGTATTGTAGATATGTTGTGGTAGAGTAGTGTGTAATAAGTAATGTGTTGTATTGTAGATATGTAGTGGTAGAGTAGTGTGTAATAATGTGTTGTATTGTAGATATGTAGTGGTAGAGTAGTGTGTAATAATGTGTTGTATTGTAGATATGTTGTGGTAGAGTAGTGTGTAATAATGTGTTGTATTGTAGATATGCTGTGGTAGAGTAGTGTGTAATAATGTGTTGTATTGTAGATATGTTGTGGTAGAGTAGTGTGTAATAAATAATGTGTTGTATTGTAGATATGTTGTGGTAGAGTAGTGTGTAATAATGTGTTGTATTGTAGATATGTTGTGGTAGAGTAGTGTGTATTAATGTGTTGTATTGTAGATATGTTGTGGTAGAGTAGTGTGTAATAATGTGTTGTATTGTAGATATGTTGTGGTAGAGTAGTGTGTAATAATGTGTTGTATTGTAGATATGTTGTGGTAGAGTAGTGTGTAATAATGTGTTGTATTGTAGATATGTTGTGGTAGAGTAGTGTGTAATAATGTGTTGTATTGTAGATATGTTGTGGTAGAGTAGTGTGTAATAATGTGTTGTATTGTAGAGATGTTGTGGTAGAGTAGTGTGTAATAATGTGTTGTATTGTAGATATGTTGTGGTAGAGTAGTGTGTAATAATGTGTTGTATTGTAGATATGTTGTGGTAGAGTAGTGTGTAATAATGTGTTGTATTGTAGAGATGTTGTGGTAGAGTAGTGTGTAATAATGTGTTGTATTGTAGATATGTTGTGGTTGAGTAGTGTGTAATAATGTGTTGTATTGTAGATATGTTGTTGTAGAGTAGTGTGTAATAATGTGTTGTATTGTAGATATGTTGTGGTAGAGTAGTGTGTAATAATGTGTTGTATTGTAGATATGTTGTGGTAGAGTAGTGTGTAATAATGTGTTGTATTGTAGAGATGCTGTGGTTGAGTAGTGTGTAATAATGTGTTATGTGATGTACTGTTTTATTTTGTATGTAATTGCCTTAATCTTGTTTGGAACACAGGAAGAGTCGCTGCTGCAAGGCAGCAGCTAATGGTGAACCGTAATAAAATACAAAAATACAAATCCTTGTGGAGGTGTGGAGGTCCGTCCTATGAATATTTCATGCAAATGAAGGGTGGTCGGCTCACCAGAGTGGAACACTTTATATTGGAAGTGACTCCCTCATCTGATTATTATTGTTATTCAAATGTCACCATTACCATGCTATCCTGCTTGCCACCTCTCTCGCCATCTCAATCTTACCCCTTCAAAAAATGATTTGGATGTAAATGGCCTAGTAATTTCTCGAGATCAGGAAATGTTGTTTGACCTGATACTTTTTATTTTCTTATCTATTTATTTGATTCTGTTTCCCTGAAAGATTTAGCTCTTGCCACTTATAAAACATGCAAATGCATACTGCTGATTGTCAATCACGATCTTCAAGAACGTTTTATCTCTTGTTCTCTCTCTCTCTCTCTCTCTCTCTCTCTCTCTCTCTCTCTCTGTCTCTCTCTCTGTCTCTCTCTCTCATCTTTGAGCCCACAATAAATTAACAATGTGTTATAAATCATACTCTTTACCCCCCCCCATCTTGCCATAGGTGTAAGTGTAACCTCCATGCTGGCCAGTGCACCTTTCGGGAGGGCAGCCTGCAGTGTGACTGTGAGCACAATACGACGGGCCAGGACTGCACTCGCTGTGAGAGGGGCTTCAAAGCCAAGTCATGGAAACCTGGATCCTACCTACCCACCCCCAACGGATCCCCCAATACCTGTACGTAGCTGACAGCTGTACACTTCAAACATCATATTATACCAAAAATACTGTACCAGGCACGTTACTTGATGGATGAAGTAATGGCTGAAAAATTATTTGGGCCATCTGCTCTATACAGCCACAGAGTGGTGCAGCCGAAGCTGTCACATTTCACAAGAGAGAAGTCCTTTTTCTTGAGGAATTCTACAGATGTACACTGACACTGTATGCAGAAGCACCCTATTCTTTACTCACAAACTACAGTGGGAAAGGGGGCTTGCCGCTTCCAATGACAGATTTGGTGCCTGATGTTCTGTACATTAAGCACTGAAAGCTGAAAAGCCTTCATCTCTTTAAAAATAAAAATATATAAATAAAGACACTTATTCTCAAAAATAAATGAGTAAATCTCCATTTGTTTCTCTCACTCTCTCTCTTTCTCTGTCTGTCTGTCTGTCTGTCTGTCTGTCTGTCTGTCTGTCTGTCTGTCTGTCAGGTGAGGCTGCTGGGACTCTTGGCAGTAAGTAACAATCCTAATCAAACGGGATAGAGCTTGTTATCGTTTCTTTTTCATTCTCTGTTCGTATGCCATACTTTAAAAAAATCATATTTATTGTCTATCATTTATGTCCCTCCACTCTGGTGTTGTGGTGGGTCCCTTCATGGTAATCATGATGATCACACTCCCAACACATTTTTCCACAGTTTTATATCCCTCAGTGCCGGTCTATAATTCAAATGGGGGGGAGGGGCTTCAAAGTGTTTCAGTGTAACAGGTTTTGTAGATGAGGGCTAGCCAAGGACATGGTGTGAGAGGGACTGTGAGTGCATGTGGGTTCTGTGCAGACCTAACGATGTAAGATCTTAATTTAAACCAGTTTGCCACAGCAGGACAATAATGCTGCAGCAACAGGAAATGTAAATTATTATATGGATCATAATTAATGGACATTTTTGTAGGGGTTGATACATTTTTTGTAAGGGAAAATCAAGTCTGAAATTTCAAAGTGGAAATTTAACTTCAGAAGCCTTTTTAAACCTCAGATGCACTATAAGTTTTATATTTCCTGTGTTGCAGGAAAGTTTTTCCAAATTAAGATCGTACATCTGTATAAGAGATGCTGTACAGCCACAGCTGTGGTGGAATAACCATATTGTGAAAGCAAGGTGTTCTCCACAACGGCCAAACAAGTGATGGCTCTGTACATGTGTCTGTGGCAAGCGGAATCACATAATGGGTTATTTGATGGTATATCCATGATCCGGATATTCCCATGTTAGTGCATTTGTTGATATAATTTGATTTTCTCTCTACCTTCTTGGTGTTGTGCCCTCTCAGCCCCCACAACAGTCCAGCCCCCGCCAACAACCACACCTGCGTTGGCAACTACAGCCAATCCACCCACAGACCAACTGCCCACATTTACCACTAGTATAGAAGGTGGGAGAGCAACTATGGTTGGAGTGTCTGACAGCCAGGCAGAGTGCCTGTCTAAAAGGAACATAGGCTGCATCCGAAATGGCACCCTATTCCCTATATTGCCTATATAGTGCACTACTACTACAGAACCATATGGGCCCTGGTAAAAATTAGTGCACTATGGGCCCGATTACAGACTTAGGAAATGTATGCCTTTTCTACGCACTTCTCAGAAGTTGGTATTCAGACGTACCTTTTGTAGCTGCGTAACAGGCTTTGCAGGAGTGGTTCCCTTGCGTGCTCTGAATGAATTTAATTAAACTGCTGAAAACCTCCCAATATAATTTCTAGTGGAGTTTTCATTCAATAAGGTTTTCAGTACATTTATCTAAATCCATCCATTTAATATGGGGTAGTCTACCTTAGTTAGAAAATATACAGGAAAACATTTCAGAATATTACGGATCAATAAGAGGAAACCATGTAGCACTAAATGCATATTCCTCTCCTTTCAGCACCAATTGGTACATTTCAAAATATTTATGAATGAAAAATAAATACATTTGGAGAGCCTTTATGCACTAAATATATTGGTAAATCAAAAATACAGTGGTTTGATTCATCCTGAAAGCTGCCATATTCAATTGTTCAGTCCATGAATTATTGGTCGTGGAGAAAGCATACAATAGGGGCTGAATGGTAGTCCTATAAATCTACCCTAATAATCCTCACTAATCATGGAACTGTGATGACAACGGTCCAGTCGTTGTGAGCCGTGCACCAGGATCCATGTTTAAACTGCTATGTATGGTCTGCGTTCCATAATGACTCAAATAGGTTAGAATGTTTCATTTTATTGCACAACTTGTAATATGTTAGCCACTATTGCTAGCGATCCTCAGGAACAACCACACAAACGTGACAGAGGAAGGAAAGGTAAACTAACCATGTAATAGAATGATGCAAAATGTAAGGAAACTAACACTAAAGTCAGTGACAGTTATAAATGTACGTTGGTATAACTGATGGTGGCTACCGATAATGGATAGTATTTTTTTTTAAATACAGTGAAAAGTCTGGTGATTTTATAAAAACTCATGAATCAACTTGGTAGGTTTGGTGCTACACTGTCATTTGCGATAGGCTACAGAAGCCTATTGCTTGGGTCTCCACATTTCACATTTCATAAATTATAAGGCCAGCATTTTATAAACTTCACTGTGGAAATGGTGACATGTTGATATGCTTCAGTTTGCCACCATGTGACTGGTTTCACATTTGTCACCAGTGATCATATGGTCAAATATATCTAAAACAATTGTCACTAAATGTTCAATCCCCTTATCCAAACAGATGACTCATTTACCTAGGTCTTATTAATAGCTCTTATCAAGTTGTAAAATACAGTGAATGGAGAATGGTGTTATTTCTATCAGAAAAAATAATGTAGATGATGTTCCACTTGGAACCAACAGGTTGCTCGACCTTATTCATAATTTCATCGTGTGTAAAGGTGGTGGAGCTGTGAGGGAATTTAAGTCAAGGTCAGAATACAGTGTATCTGTAGACACACTTTCATTTCTTTGATCTCCTCCCCCAACGAATAGTGAGGTGAGTAGCATGCTATTCTCATGCTTGTTCAAGATCAGACTACGCGTTGAGAGAAAATCGCATTAAAAAAGCAATTATGTTCCATTTAAGCGCACTTATTATAACTCGTGTATATGACAGACACAAGGTGCCATTTCAGACGCAGATAGCCTGAGAGCTCATCAACCTCCTGCCTCCTATTGACTTTTAAACCAGAGTACATTTACTAAAGCAGCACATACAGTAGAATGTGTCCCCGGTGCATTCCTGATGACCAGGAAATGTGTAGTACTGCAAAGCTGAAAGGGAAGTATACTATAGTGTTGACGTAGCACAAAGGCAAAGGAGAAGAGAGGAGTTGATGAATCTTGGTCATTTAGTTTGTAGTAGTAAAGTGGCTGGTTGAGTATGAGTGTTGTATATCTCACACATAATTTTTACCAACCCCACTACAGTAGTTTGTGATGCATAGCATACTGGAAAGAATAGAACATATTCATATCTGCATGTGTGTTGTGTCATCAGAGGAGTAAAGATGTCGTTATTTGTAATAAATAATTTCTGTGCGTGTCGGTATGTGTGTGTTTGTGTGTGATGGTTTGCATTCATGCACATTTCTGTTTGTATTTGTATGCATTCTTTTCTGTGTGTGCGTGTGAGAGAGAATTTGTGCTGAATTATACTTCCATAGAACTGGATCTCCCATAATGTCAGGCTGGACACAGGCCTAGTGATTTCTGATGATGTGTGTGTGCGTGCGCGTGCGCGTGCGTGCGGCTCAGTAGATTGGAACCACCTTATGGCTCTGTCTACTGCCGTGAAGTGACAAAACCTCACAGGCGCTGAGTGTGAGAGTTTTTACAGCGTGTGTTCCCTGTCAGTAGTGACTTCAAAACCTCACAAGTGAAAATGTAAAATTCCACAATACACTTGCCCAGATGAAATCTTTTAGTTTAGCTGTCTGAAAATAGAGAAATTCTAGGCTAGTTTGGAGAGTGTAGTAAAGTCTAAGGACAATCCCCATGGGAACAGCATAGGACAGGATACTGTACTGTGATTACGCTACTGTCCATTGGGAAAGGGATATGGTGTTAACAGTGGAGAACTTCAGGGTCAGTTGTCCATTTAGCTTTCACTGAAAGGGGTCTTTCTAATGTCAAGGACTCATAGTTGTACTATGAGATGTTTAAAATGTTCATGATAGCTTGAACTATTCTAAGCTCATGGGAGGAAATTAGTCATTTTTTAATTTCATAATTGGAAACCTATAGACATGTACATTAACGCAGAGGTACCGGGGCTAAAGCCGAGGCCAGTGGGGGGCCGAAGAGGCCGGAAAACAAAAAATGTAAAGGATATATATTTCTATTGTTGGTTGCGGCTGTTGGTTTGCCTTTTGCAGATTTCAAAATACAATTACTGGAAAAACACACAGTTTGGTGTTTTGGGGCTATAAAAAAAACAAAGCCTTGGGGTCCAAAGATTTCTTAATCCGGCCCTGGTCATGTCTCCCCCCATCTGTCCTGATGAATTATGGAATATGCTCAATATCAATACTCAAGAGGAAAGGTAATCCATGTTTATTTTTAAGCACCTTGCTCTGATACCTTTCTCTGTGGTGACACAAATCAAATCAAACTTTATTTGTCACATGCGCCGATTACAACAAGTGTAGACTTTACCGTGAAACGCTTACTTACAAGCCCTTAACCAACAGTGCAGTTCAAGAAGAAGAACATATTTACCAAGTAGGCTAAAATAAAAAGTAATAATAAAAAGGAACACAATAACAATAACGAGGCTATATACAGGGGGCACCGGTACCGAGTCAGAGTGCAAGGGTACAGGCTAGTTGAGGTAATCTGTACATGTAGGTGGGGTGACTATGCATAGGTAACAAACAAACAGTGAGTAGCAGCAGTGTACAAGAGGGGGGGGTGGGGTATGTCAATGTAAATTGTCCCTTGGCGATTTTTATGAATTGTTCAGCAGTCTAATGGCTTGGGGGTAGAAGCTGTTGAGGAGCCTTTTGTTCCTAGACTTGGCGCTCCGGTGCCACTTGCCATGCAGTAGCAGAGAAAACAGTCTGGAGTCTCTGACATTTTATGGGCTTTCCTCTGACACCGCCTATTATATAGGTCCTGGATGGCAGGAAGCTTGGTCCCAGTGATGTACTAGGCCGTTCGCACTACCCTCTGTATCGACTTACGGTCAGATGCCGTGGCAGTTGCCATACCAGGCGGGGATGCAACCGGTCAGGATGCTTTCAATGGTGCAGCTGTAGAACCTTTGGAGGATCTGGGGGCCTATGCCAAGTCTTTACAGTCTCCTGAGGGGGAAAAGGTTTTGTCGTACCCTCTTCATGACTGTCTTGGTATGTTTGGACCATGATAGTTCGTGGTGACGTGAACAGCAAGGAACTTGA
The DNA here is from genome assembly GCF_034236695.1 of Oncorhynchus nerka. Classification (NCBI taxonomy): domain Eukaryota; kingdom Metazoa; phylum Chordata; class Actinopteri; order Salmoniformes; family Salmonidae; genus Oncorhynchus; species Oncorhynchus nerka. The sequence continues at coordinate 20,279,266 of NC_088422.1, read as the reverse complement.
AACTCCCGACCCGCTCCACTACAGCCCCGTCAATGTATTGGGGGCCTGTTCGGCCCGCCTTTTCCTGTAGTCCACGATCATCTCCTTTGTCTTGCTTACATTGAGGGAGAGGTTGTTGTCCTGGCACCACACTGCCAGTTCTCTGACCTCCTCCCTATAGGCTGTCTCTATGTTGTCGGTGATCAGGCCTACCACTGTTGTGTCGTCAGCAAACTTAATGATGGTGTTGGAGTCATGTTTGGCCGCGCAGTCGTGGGTGAACAGGGAATACAGGAGTGGACTAAGTACACACCCCTGAGGGACCCCCTACTCTTACCACCTGGGGGCAGCCCATCAGGAAGTCCAGGATCCAGTTGCAATTGGTGTGAGTCTAGGGTGTCCGGGAGGATGATGTTGATGTGAGCCATGACCAGTCTCTCAAAGCACTTCATGGCTACCGACATGAGTGCCATGGGGCGGTAATAATTTAGGCAGGTTACCTTCGCTTCCTTGGGCACAGGGACTATGGCTTCGCTTCCTTGGGCACAAGGACTATGGTGGTCTGCTTGAAACATGTAGGCATTACAGACTCTGTCAAGGAGAGGTTGAAAATGTCAGTGAAGACACTTGACAGTTGGTCCGCGCATGCTTTGAGTACACGTCCTGGTAATCCGTCTGGCCCAGCGGCTTTGTGAATGTTGACCTGTTTAAAGGTTTTGTTCACATCGGCTACCGAGATCGTTATCACACAGTCATCCAGAACAGCTGGTGCTTTTGTGCATGCTTCAGTGTTGCTTGCCTCGAAGCAAACATTAAAGGCATTTAGCTCATCTGGTGGGCTCGCGTCACTGGGCAGCTCATGTCTGGGTTTCCCTTTGTAGTCAGTAATAGTTTTCAAGCCCTGCCACATCCGACGAGCGTCAGAGCTGGTGTAGTAGGATTCAATCTTAATCCTGTATTGACGCTTTTTGCTTGCTTGATGGTTCGTCTGAGGGAATAGCGGGATTTCTTATAAGCGCCCGGATTAGTCTCCCGCTCCTTGAAAGCGGCAGCTCTAGCCTTTAGCTCGATGTGGAGGTTGCCTGTAATCCATGGCTTCTGTTTGGGGTATGTACATACAGTCACTGTGGGGACGACGTCATTGATGCACTTATTGATGAAGCCGATGACTGAGGTGGTGTATTCCTCAATGCCATTGGACATATACCAGTCTGTGCTAGCAAAACAGTCCTGTAGTGTAGCATCTGCGTCATCTGACCACTTCCATATTGAGCGAGTCACTGGTACTTCCTGCTTTAGTTTTTGCTTGTAAGCAGAAATCAGGAGGATAGAATTGTGGTCAGATTTGCCAAATGGAGGACGGGGTAGAGCTTTGTTTGCATCTCTGTGTGTGGAGTAAAGGTGGTCTAGGATTTTTCTTCTACTTCCCTGGTTGCACAAGTGACATGCTGGTAAAAATTTGGTAAAACGTATTTAAGTTTGCCTGCATTAAAGTTCCCAGGCCACTAGGAGCGCCGCTTCTGGATGAGCATTATCTATTTTGCTTATGGCCTTATAGGAGTTGGTTGAGAGCTGTCTTAGCGCCAGCTTCGCTTTGTGGTGGTAAATAGATGGGTACGAATAATAAAGATGAGAACTCTCTTGGTAGATAGTGTGGTCTACAGCTTATCATAAGGTACTCTACCTCAGGCGAGCAATACCTTGAGACTTCTTTAATATTAGACATCGCACACCAGCTGTTATTGACAAATAGACACACACCCCCGCCCCTCGTCTTACCAGAGGTAGCATCACTGTTCTGCCGGTGCATGGAAAATCCAGCCAGCTCCATATTGTCCATTTCTTCGTTCAGCCACGTTGCGGTGAAACATAAGATGTTACAGTTTCACGCAAAAGGCGTGGATCTGGGTGAAAGCAAGATATCCTTCTCGTCAGACTCGTTAAAGGAAAACGATTCTTCCAGTCCGCGGTGAGTAATCGCTTTTCTGATGTCCAGAAGTTATTTTCAGTCATAAGAGACAGTAGCAGCAACATTATGTACACAATAAGTTAAAGGATCAGAGGGAGATTTCATATGGTTTGAGCCAGTTTGCTACAGCAGAAAACGTATCCTGCAACAACAGGAAATGTGGATTATTATGTGGATTATAATGGACATATTTTGTAGAGGTTGATAAATAGACTACAAGTTTGCATTTCCTGCTGTGCAGGAAAATTATCAGCAACAAAATAGTGATCAAATTAAAAGACTACATCTGTACCCAGTAGACGATTATGAATTTGCTCAAAATTAATGGCATGAGAGTAGATTCTACTCTACATCCACCTACGATGCTTGGCAGTCATATTTTTTTCTCCAAATTAATTCGACATGCTTGTTCATTCGACAATTCTCACTTGTTTGTTAAAGTACAAAGGCAGCGTTTTCTTGACTTGGAGGGCTGATCTATGAACAGTTTGGATTATTTGTATTATAAAATCTAGAGTCAATTGCGTGTAAGTAACATAATAAAAAAAGTCCCCGTTAAAATCTGTCAGTTTGAACTAGAGAGACCTGCATCCGCCAAAATCTCACTTCCGCATCTGCGGTGAATGGTGGCAGAGCTAGAGGTGTTTTGTCATTCCATGAGACATCCCGAAAATGCGACCTTCTCATGAAAACATATGTAGCGTCCGAATGGTTTCACCTACAAACTATTATGACCACTCTATGGAAAGGGGAGGCTCTCACGATGTTGGTATCCGTTTTCCACAAGTGTCACGGGAGTCGTCTGAAGGTAACCGGAACCAGTTTTAAAGGATGAAGGTGTCACGTCCTGATCTGTTTCACCTGTCCTTGTGCTTGTCTCCACACCCCTCCAGGTGTGGCCCATCTTCCCCACTTATTCCCTGGGTATTTAGACTTTTCCCTAGTCTCTCTTCTCGCCCTTATGGTTTTGACCATTGCCTGTCCTAACTCTGAGCCAGCCTGCCTGACCTCTCTGCCTGCCCCTGAGCCTTCCTGCCGTCTGGTGCCTTTGCCCCTACTCTGGATTATCGACCCCTGCCTGCCTTGACCTGTCGTTTGCCTGCCCCTGTTGTTGTAATAAACATTGTTTCTTCAACACAGTCTGCACTTGGGTCTTACCTGAAACGTGATAGAAGGTCGTTTTGTGCCTACCCAAAAAAGGGTTTAAATATGTGTAAAAAATATACAGTATGCATGTGTGTATATCACTTAGAAATGTCCTTGTTTTTGAAAGAAAAATAATAATTTGTCCTTTAAAATAACATCAAATTGATCAGAAATGCGGTGTAGACATTGTTCATGTTGTAAATGACTATTGTAGCTGGAAACTGCAATTTTTTTTCATGGAATATCTGCATAGGGGTACAGAGGCCCATTATCAGCAACCATCACTCATGTGTTCCAATGCCACGTTGTGTTAGCTAATCCAAGTGTATCATTTTAAAAGGCTAATTGAATAGAAAACCCTTTTGCAATTATGTTAGCACAGCTGAAAACTGTTGTACTGATTAAAGAAGCAATAAAACTGGCCTTCTTTAGACTAGTTGAGTATCTCTGGAGCATCGGCATTTGTGGGTTCGATTACAGGCTCAAAATGGCCAGAAACAAAGAACTTTCTTCTGACACTTGTCAGTCTATACTTGTTCTGAGACATGAAGACTATTCCATGTGAGAAATTGCCAAGAAACTGAAGATCTCGTTCAACGCTGTGTACTTCTCCCTTCACAGAACAGCGCAAACTGGCACTAACCACAATAGAAAGAGGAGTGGGAGGCACAACTGAGCAAAAGGATAAGTACATTAGAGTGTCTAGTTTGAGAAACAGACGCCTCACAAGTCCTCAACTGGCAGCTTCATTAAATAGTACCCGTAAAACACCAGTCTCAACGTCAACAGTGAAGGGGCGACTCCGGGATGCTGGCCTTCTAGGCAGAGTTCCTCTGTCCAGTGTCTGTGTTCTTTTGCCAATCTTAATCTTTTCTTTTTATTGGCCAGTCTGAGATATGGCTTTTTCTTTGCAACTCTGCCTCGAAGGCCAGCATCCCAGAGTCGCCTCTTCACTGTTGACGTTGAGACTTTTAAAATTATAAACTTGGATTAGCTAACACAACGTGCCATTGGAACACAGGAGTGATGGTTGCTGATAATGGGCCTCTGCACGTCTACGTAGATATTCCATAAAGAATCTGCCGTTTCCAGCTACAATAGTTATTTACAACATTAACAATGTCTACACGGTATTTCTGATGAATTTGATGTTATTTTAAAAACAAGGACATTTCTAAGTGGCTCCAAACTGTTGAACGGTAGTGTAAATATATTTCCTGAGCTGTCTTATATCTCCTAGATATAAGACAAACACTTCAAAACCTTGTTTCTTATTATTTATTTTTTGACTGTTATGAATGTTTTATTCAAAGCGTTTCTCTGGGCTATAGTAGTAAAGGCCAAATTCAATATATATATTTTATACCTAAAGGGGCCCTAAAATTTTAATCAAATAGCTAAATGATCCATAGTATGACCACCCCCAACGGCTTAGACTTTTAAGAAATAATGAATAAGATTATGAACAGGGGAGGTCCTGATCCTAGATCAGCAGTCCTGCTCTGAGACGCTTTGTGAATACAGATCTTGGTGGGGTTCCTATCAATTCCAGGTGTGTAGTCAGTCCCAACCATAGGATTAAAGGTGATTAAAGATAGGGTATAACAGAGGATGGCTGTATCATTCTACATCATATTAATTCCACACATGATCCCTGTATCACAGCGGCGTTGTTCTCCAAGGTGAGATTCCTCACGATGACAGAATCTTTCCCTGTCTCTGGGAGGGAGAAAGGTTGGAATGATGGAGGGATGAGTGATGAATATTTATATCCCTCCATTCTCACCACAAATAGTGCATACTGTACAATACATTCCCCACCAAGGACAATCTTTTTAGATATTAATACTATAAAACAATCACAAGACGGTTGTGATAGGATTTACTATACAATACAGTGCCTTTTGGAAAGTATTCAGACCCCTGGACTTTTCCCACATTTTGTTACGTTACAGCCTTATTCTAAAACTACACAGAATACCCCATAATGACAAAGCAAAAACAGGTTTTTGGAAATGTTTACTAATTTATTAAAAATTAAAAAACGATAATATAACATTTACATAAGTATTCAGACCATTTACTCAGTACTTTGTTGAAGCACCTTTGGCAGCGATTACAGCATTGAGTCTTCTTGAGTATGACGCTACAAGCTTGGCACACATGTATTTGGGGAGTTTCTACCATTCTTCTCTGCAGATCCTCTCAAGCTCTGTCAGGTTGGATGGGGAGTGTTGCTTGCTGCACAGCTATTATCAGGTCTCTCCAGAGATGATCGATCGGGTTCAAGTTTGGGCTCTGGCTGGGCCACTCAAGGACATTGAGACTTGTCCCGAAGCCACTCCTGCGTTGTCTTGGCTGTGTGCTTAGGGTCTTTGTCCAGTTGGAAGGTGATCCTTCTCCCCAGTCTGAGGTCCTGAGTGCTCTTGAGCAGGTTTTCATCAAGGATCTCTCTCTGTACTTTGCTCTGTTAATCTTTCCCTCGATCCTGACTAGTCTCCCAGTCCCTGCCGCTGAAAAACATCCCCACAGTATGACGCTGCCACTACCATGCTTCACTGTAGGGATGGTGCCAGGCTCCAGACGTGACACTTGGCATTCAAGCCAAAGAGTTCAATATTGTTTCATGAGACCAGAGAATCTTGTTTCTCATGTTCTGAGAGTCTTTAGATGCCTTTTGGCAAACTCCAAGCAGTTCTATCATTTGCATTTTACTGAGGAGTGGCTTCCATCTGGCCACTCTACCATAAATGCCTGAATGGTGGAGTGCTGCGGAGATTGTTGTCCTTCTGGAAGATTCTCCCATCTCCACAGAGGAACTCTAGAACTCTGTCAGAGTGACCATCGGGTTCTTGGTCACCTCCCTGACCAAGGCCCTTCTCCTCCGATTGCTCAGTTTGGCCAGGTGGCCAGCTCAATGGAAACAGGATGCACCTGAGCTCAATTTCGAGTCTCATAGCAAAGGGTCTGAATACTTATGTAAATAAGGTATTTCTGTTTTTAATTTTGAATTAATATGCAAACATTTCTAAAAACCCTGTTTCCACTTCGTCATTATTGGGTACTGTGTGTAGATTGCAGAGGAATTGTTTTTCTCACTTTTAGAATAAGGCTGGTAAATGTCAAGGGGTCTGAATACTTTCCGAATGCACTGTATGTACAAGGTGAAATTCATTGCATTTATGGATGACCGATGACAAATTCAACCAATGGCACATTGTAGTGGTGTTCATTTACATCTCCTTCAAGCACACACCCACACACGCAAGCACACACAGACACGTCAGTGTAACTCCACCATCAAGAGGCTGAGAGTAATATATGATCTAGGGATGTCATTCAGAGAACAGATCTTCTCTGGTAACATTATTCTCTAAACTGGTTGTCCATTGAGGCAGATAGTAAGTGTTACCCCACAGCTGCAGTACATATGAATTGTGACTTGCCTCAGTACCTAGCTCTGCTCCACATACGTGTGAGTCCCATGTAGCCCAGATAGTTTACCACAGGTAAATTCACCTCCAGCAGACATATGATTTCAGCACGGCCATTTGTCAATAATACCCCACCCTAACGAAGCCATAATGTTGTTCTTGGCACGTAGTTGTCACGCACTTTTATTTTACCTTTATTTAACTAGGCAAGTCAGTTAAGAACTAATTCTTATTTTCAATGACGGCCTAGGAACAGTGGGTTAACTGCCTGTTCAGGGGCAGAACGACAGATTTGTACCTTGTCAGCTCGGGGATTCGAATTTGCAACCTTTCGGTTACTAGTCCAACGCTCTAACCACTAGGCTACTCTGCCGCCCTGACCTTAGAGAACCTTTTATTTCTCTATTTTGGTTAGGTCAGGGTGTGACTAGGGTGGGTAGTCTAGTTTTTTATTTTCAATGTTGGCCTGGTATGGTTCCCAATCAGAGGCAGCTGTCTATCGTTGTCTCTGATTGGGGATCATATTTAGGCAGCCTTTTCCCACCTGTTGTTTGTGGGATCTTGATTTTGTATTGTTGCTTTTAAGCCCTACAAAGCTGCACGTTTGTTTTGTTACTCTTTATTTGTTTTGCTGCTGGTTCACATTAATAAATAGGATGAACGCCTTCCATGCTGCACCTTGGTCCAATCCTTCCAACAACTAACTTTACAGTAGTATTCAGATATGTAAATACAGATCATACGAAAGCGGAACAGAATTGAATTCCCCACATGGATGCTATTAAGATATGCTCCAGCAGTTGTCCCAAAGTACATGCACAAACATTTCCTTAATGATATGCGCTTGTGCCTGGTGCCCAGTGTGTATTAACTCTTCCCGGCTGATAATTGGGCCTCTTTTTAAGTAAAGATTGAATTGAGAGTGTGTCCTTTTGGCCATGTGCTAATGATCAACCACTGGGGAGGGATTCTGCGTTAATAAAACATCAGCATGCCAGACAGCAGGAATGCTCCCACTGTTCCAAGTGCGCCCCACTGAATCACAATGCGCCCATCTACAGGAGGAGGGCGAGTCGCTCCTCTCTGCCACGTCTCACTACACTACAGGGAGACTCCACGCTTAGTGCTATACCTGAACCATGTTGACGTTGACGCATAATATTAGTATGATTTGAAATATCGGACATAGGGGATAATAAAAACATGATTTGGTTATAGGCCAAGCGCAAAGAAACCAATATTGTGTGTGTAGGCATGTTTGCATGCATGTACGTGTGTGTTTTATATGTGCGTTCATTAATTTGTGTGTGTGCTTGTATTTCTGTCTCTCAGCCAATGTACCTTTAGTTAGAAGCATAGCGTTCATTGTTAGAATACTTCAAAATGTCAGACCCTTACGAGACACTGTATGACCCCCATCATCTTCTGTGCCAATTAGACACCAGCAGCATCACTGACACAGTAACAGCTGTGGTGGGTCCCACATCCAGCACGCAGCTCAGGGACTCCCTCGCTGACACACCAGGTGGGAAACTAGTGAGATGAACACACGTCTCGTAGTAGTAGTAGTAGTATAGAGTATGATCACCTCAAACTGTATATGAATTCAAAGTATTTTAGTCGGGATACTTTTAGTCTCACTAGGCAAACACTAGGATTGCAGTTGTAATATGATGTTAGACAACATCTGGAGAGCATTGGTGTGTGGCTGTTGAAGTTAATGAAAGAATACCTGCCTTATGAATACACAATAAACCTCTCAACCTAACTACCTCATTACTGGCTCAATAAATGCTCTCCAATTACTCCCTCAAGTGTTGCTTGTGGCAACTGACCAAACATCCACTATACCAGCCACTGTGCCAGTCTCTGCCAGTCCCGACCAGACAGATAGTCCATCCTTAAACACAGTGACCTCGCCACCCCTGGAGGTAACACCCCCCACAACCACAGTGAATGCGCAGCCGAAAGGTAAGTACCCAGATACACCGGAGGAATCCCTGACCTCTGACCTTACACCCTTAAACTACATTAGCTTTGACACCTTTTTTCTGTAAATGTCTTTTTGATATTGTTTATAGATCCAAAAGTGTGAATATTGGTTAGACTATTCTTGCAAAGCATCCACCTTGGACCTACTGATAGTCACAGATTTTTCTATGACTTATCATTTAGTACATTTTACAAATGTTTGGGACTATAAGGATAGCGAAACACGCCTCACTTGAAACAGATGTGTAAGAGTGACAGGCAAGAGATTCAGAAATCCTCACTGTTTGTCAGAGAACTCAAAGAAGCCTGTAGACCCCCTATTTACACCCATTAACCTCGTTCAGTGTGGATCATGACTGCTGGAAGCCATAGAGTGCCTTAATCTCCCCGTAGGTTGCACTGGGGTAAAGAGATTAAACATGATTACTGGGCTAAAGTAGTCCTTAAGGCACGATACGGTATGTGGGCCATGATGCTGCTCTGTTAACATCTCCATGTGCTAGGGTATTTACACTTCAGGGGTTCCTGTCTTGTGTCAGCTACTAGCTTACACTTAGTTGTGTCCCTCAGACGCTGGGTGAGTATTAGAACAGAGGCTTGTTTTTTTTACTCACTGTACAGAGCCCACATTTGTAACCCCCAGATATAAAGAGACAGTGGGAGTGAATAGGGGAGTTTGGAGAGTATGGAATGCATACTTTGACAGGACCAATGATGATAAGGTAACTCTATCATTCTACGCTGTTTTTTGTCTATTTTGACAGTGACAGTTTGTAAATACTGAAGGTGAGAAGTTGGCCAGGTGTTTTCTACTCTCTTGTTTGGAAGATTAAATACCCAGCAGGCTCACTATTTCTCAGGAACTGGCAGCATGTTGATCTTATCCCAGGGATTTCTAGAACACAGATGAATGTAGCTACTTTGATTCCCTTGGGAATGTTTGATAGGAAAGAGAATGCAACAGAACGTTTCCAATCACCTGCAATAAAAACGACACCAAAGTGCTTTGTGGCATTTTACTTTTAAATCAAATGGCCATTCTGTTTGTTGCCCCCTTAGCACCTTCCTCCTGCTTAGCAAGGGTCTGATTATATCCACCGGTGGGTGCATTGTGTGCATCCACCGGTGGGTGCATTGTGTGCATCCACCGGTGCATTGTGTGCTGCCCGCCCAGCCGGTGCTATACCTCACACCGTACAGGGAAAGTGCTGCCACTGGACACAATCAACAGCCAGGGGCGATAAATCATGAAATACGCTATCATTGTGTAACATCATCTCTTTCTGGAGCACAAGGTTGAGCCAGCATTACTGTGCTGGGGGTCAAAGCTCAAGCATTTCTGATCTATTTCTGAATAACAATTGAATGAACAGCTGCTAAATATTTCACAAGCCGAGAGAAGACCGGTCATGGTAAGGGAGACCAAAACAGGCAAAATTATGGAGCCCGTGGAGATAGATACATACATGAAACCATAACAGGATGGCGGCACAGAACACTGTGCCTGAGGTTGGGCCACAGGGCAGATGCAATGGAAGTGATGATATCAGGGCATGGGGTATTCCATTTCTACTGATACTGACTGAAATGGGGGAACAGTTGGCAATGTCACTGGACAATGCCAGCGAGCCAACATCAATATATTATAGATATAGTGGTTAATATGCCATCTTGACAACTCGTGATTTTTCTGTACACAATTGCAGTTACTCAATCATCTGAAGCAGCTGACGTCACATTTGATGCAACCATTCCAACATCAGATGGATTTACTCAAACACTAGACAGCACAATGACAACTTCTTACACAGTGACTTCTGACACCAGTCCCACAGCATCTGACACCAGTCCCACAGCATCTGACACCAGTCCCACAACATCTGACACCAGTCCCACAACATCTGACACCAGTACTACAACATTTTACACAGTGACTCCAACATCTGACATATTTACCACAACTTACTTCAGCATCTGATGAATTGACTTGGACATCTGGTGTCCTTTCTGGCATCGGACACAGTAACTGATATAGTAACACCACTAAGACATGGATTTACCTCTGCACCTGATGCTGATACCTCAGTATCTGCTACATTTATTCCAGCATCTAATGGAGATACACTCACCTCTGACGTGGCTACTTCAGCATCTGATGGACTTATCTCAACATCTGTTGGAGCTATTTCAATACCAGGAGCAGTTCCTCCACCTCCCGACACTGTTACTTCAGCACCTGAACCTCTTTCCCGGGCACTGGTTGATGCAGCTGTTCCATCCCCTGACACAGATACCTTAACATCTGATGATCCTATCCAGGCACCTGATGTAGTTACTACAGGTCCAGACTCATCTTCAGCAACCCCATCCCCTGACACAGATACCTTAACATCTGATGATCCTATCCAGGCACCTGATGTAGTTACTACAGGTCCAGACTCATCTTCAGCAACCCCATCTCCTGACACAGATACCTTAACATCTGATGATCCTATCCAGGCACCTGATGTAGTTACTACAGCTCCAGACTCATCTTCAGCAACCCCATCTGCTGACACAAGTGATCAAGCTCCTGACTCATTTGATCCAGCTCCTGATTCAGGTGATCCAGCTCCCGATTCAGGTGATCCTGCTCCTGATACTGGGGATAGTGAGAAAGGGGAAAATAAAGAAGAAAATGTTAAACAGGAAACAGGTACATTGTGATATATATTTTTTCTTCCATTTATAAGTTTATGCATATTCCATCAGTAAATGGTAACACTGCAAATATTGAAGGAACCACATTTAGAATGAATAAAATGATACTCTAATATGCAGTTGTGTATGCAGTCTATATGCTGCTAATATGCAGTCGTGTCAGTAAGGTGTTATGACCTTCATACAGGGTGTTGCCTTAATGGCTTCCTCAAATAGTTGGGGGGATAATACCTAAAGGTTCATTCAACACTAATAAAGAATGAGTAAACAGTTTGAAGTTGCTATTTATTCTGATCTCTCACAATCTCTCTGGTGTACATAGTTACCCCCAAAACTGAAGCCAAATGGGAAGGCAAAGGGAAGGTGAAAAAGAAAGAGACAACAAAAGGTATATTGATCAACAGTAGTCTAGTAGTGTTTGTACTGTATGCTAATTCTGCTATCATTAGCATGTCAGTTTGTAGCGGTGTCGGTAACCATCCATTTTGAATTCCCTGAACCCACTCACGGTGACTCAGCAATGGGGTTGAAGTTGACGTGTTAGTCGCCTGGTTGCTATAGGAAAACATCCCCACTGGGGGGTCAGAGTGCAAATAGATAATTGATGGACAAAATAAGAGTAGAAAAGCATTGAGACATTTTTTGGGCTGAGCCCATGTCCCAGTAAGATACCTGATCCATGGTTTCATGAGGCTATTGACTCACCAGGCTGCTAACATGCATTAGGAGTAGTGTGTGTGTGTGTGTGTGTGTGTGTGTGTGTGTGTGTGTGTGTGTGTGTGTGTGTGTGTGTGTGTGTGTGTGTGTGTGTGTGTGTGTGTGTGTGTGTGTGTGTGTGTGTGTGTGTGTGTGTGTGTGTATGAAACCTAATGTATTTTTGTTGTTGACATGTTACAGAATGGGCCACATAATATTGTGTGGGTGATTCTGTCACCACTTAGACTCCACTCATCAGCTGTAGATGAACCAGTATTGAAAACTAACTTTGGACGGTGATTACTATCACTTCAGGGTGGTGTTCATTAGGCACTAAAACTGAAGAAAACAGTTACACGTTACACGTTTTTTTCCATTGCGTTCCCTAATATACACATCCCTAGTAAGGCCTCTTACTGCTGGTGAGGTGGATTGTCTGTTTGGGAATGAGATGTTGTTCTGGTAGAGCAGTAAATAGCTATCCTTTGTTAATTACTGACCGCTGTAATGCACAATGCTTTGTGTTAATGGGTAGATTTACATGGTTGATAACTATTGATGGATTGTATGCTGTCTTTGTCTGTGAATCCTGTGAGATGTCTGACAGTGACTCACTATTAGCAGGTCGTAACCTCTTGTGTTTGGCAGACATTTAGATTTTAGTGGTCATTATATTTCAGCGACTACGTAGTAGAGGCGTGTTCACATGGGCATGTTAGTATTAGCTATAACTCAGTTAAATATATGCTTTATTTCTCAAGCGGTTGTCAAACTGTTGATTCCTGGTGGGTCCAAAAACAGCCAGTCTAAGATTGCATACGTCCAGTTTCAAGGTAAGAAATAATTTCCCGCATTAGATCTGTTTGGACAAGACAACTGTGGAAAAATGGCCAAAGTTTGCCAATTCTTTTCCTTCATTCATTCATCGTTTGTTGTTTCTTTGTTGCATTTTGGTGTTCTGTTTGTTTCATAAGGTAAGCAACTAATTTCCGTTTCATTTTAGTAATACTGTCGTTCCTTTTTATTGTGAACTTAATGAAATCTCACAACCTATAGCGTCTATGTTTCCACTGATTGCGTAATGTGATTAGTGTGGATGTCTGTTTGAACTGTGGATTCATTTGTGAGACAGTGGCCATTCTTTCAACAAATTGTAGGGTAATTGGCCCATTCATATTTGATAAGGTGTTCTTGCCCCCCCCCCGTCCCCGTCCCACTGCTCTACTCTGTGGCACAGCAGGTCTTCATATTGCACCAGCAGCATCTTCAAAATAATGTGTCAATAATGATTCCCATCTAAACAAAGAGATGTAACATGATGCCTGATTAAACAACTAAACCATAATCTAAATCTCCTTGTAAATGTAGCATTATTTAGCTTCTTGTAGTATAATGGAACAAACTGCTAATGCATAATAAGCTCCATTATGACAATCAATTGATCGAGACTGTAATGCAAACAAAATTGAAACAACTTATTTGGTGTATTTGCGCTACCATTAATTACGTTACACCTCTGTAAATCAATGTACAGTATTGAGGCCGGATCGTTAGCTGGTTAAATAATGCAGATTTTCACTTATTGTGGCCCCATGGCCCCATGGGAAATCAATGGATTTCCCATGGGGCCACAAAGTCAGGAAGTGGTTTCTGAACTCAGCATAATTCAGGCCTATGGATCCTGCTATGTCTTATCCATTTGGCTTTTGTATAATGAGTGAAACAGTTAAGTTGTACACTTAGAAATACATTTGCTATCTAGAACCTTGAAGGGTTCTTCGGCTGTCCCCATAGGTGAACCCTTTGAATAACTTTTTTTTAGTTCCAGGTAGAACCCTTTTGGGTTGCATATAGAACCCTTTCCACAGTGGGTTCTACATGGAACCCAAAGGGGTTCTACATGGAACCAAAAAGGGTTATCCTATGGGGACAGCCAAATAACCCGTTTGGAAACATTTTTCTAAGAGTGTAGAGTGAATAACTTTGAGTGCTACCTCTGAGTTTGAATTGTTTGAATAGGACTATTCCTCCTCCTCCTCCTCCTCCACTAACCCTACTCCGCTCTTTCCCCTTGTCAGACTGTGAGTGCTATGGCCACTCGAACCGCTGCAGTTATATTGACTTTATCAACATCGTGACTTGTGTCAGCTGCAAACACAACACTAGGGGGCAGAACTGTCAGCACTGTCGACTGGGATACTTCCGGAATATCTCTGCCGAGCTGGACGATGACAACGTTTGTATAGGTCAGGACCTCTCATCAGTTCCTTAATGTACATTACACAATGATATGCACAGTGGAAAATGTTTGATAAAGGCAAAACAAGACAGATGTATCATTGTGTATTACCTTCAATCCCTACTAATCACCTGCAAATCTGTGATGTCTCCTGTATGACCCCTTGCAGGTCAAGAGTATTAAAGCATGATCCTTTGAGCCTATAACAGCTAAATAGAATCATTATAGCTAGCTAATCATTTATTCAGAAAAGGTTGAAAACATTGCGATTCATACCATAGTAGCCTAAAATATTAGGAATTACAATTACACCTGCTGGCTCTAAATTAATCGGCATACAATGTTTGTAAAGCAGCATATGTAACAATACATGAAGGTACCCTGTCTAAAGTTGTTAACTGTTACGTTGTTAAGTAAACTTTAAATGCTCCTTTCACATCTATATTAGAACTGTGTTGGTGGAGCCCATTGCCATGCATCCTATTCGACTCCCCATTTATCATAGGTAATATGAAAAAATAAAGACTAAAGAATACAGCCAGTGTCTAAATTAAATGTAACTGTCGACAATTTTAAACAGCATGCAACATTCAGGTGTATTTATAAACAAATGATTTGTAAACCAAGAAAATTACAATTACACAAATTCAACCAATGAGGTTGAATGATTTATTACTGATTTATATATATATACTCATAATAAATAGTCTATGAAAGTATACACTTTTCAGCCCCTTTATAAACCCTTGATTAACATTTTACTACATAAATACAGTATCACTACACAAAGTAATGCACAGTGCCGAGCAAGAATGACACAATGGCACACTGACACCTACTGGAGGATCTATCATACACAACAGCAATACTGTTAGTACTGTTGTGATCTATTGGACATTCTACATTTTGCAATGGAATCAAAATCAGGCACTTTTCTTACTTGACAAATTCCCCCGTTTCAGTCCATTTCCTTCTGTTTGGTTGCGAATGAAGACGACCCTGTCCTACCTTGTACTAAAGTAATAATACATGTACTAAAGTAATATACTGTAATATTACAGAGAAATGGTAAAGCAATGCCTCAGGCTGTCAGTTTCCTCAGGCTGTCAAAGTTTCCTCAGGCTGTCAAAGGCTGTCAAAGTTTCCTCAGGCTGAGAGATGTGTCATGGAGTAAAACACAATGTTCCTTCATGTAAAATGATTAAACGTGCATAGAATGGGCAGTATAATACCACTGACATGTTTATGTTGATGTAGGTCTATGTGACCGGGGCTAGTGACACTGCTGTTTCAACTAGATTGATGAGCACTTGGCTTATTTAGATGTGCTGTGCTGTATTTCTACCCACTAAAACAGCAATGTCTTGTTAATCCCTTTGTGCAGAGTGTAACTGTAACCAGCTGGGGTCCTTCCACGCCCGCTGCAACGAGACAGGGTACTGCCAGTGTAGGGATGGCTCCACTGGGACGAAGTGCGAGGACTGCCTGCCTGGATACAGCTGGAGACAAGGCTGCTCCCGTAAGGAGTGTGTGTGTGTGTGTGTGTGTGTGTGTGTGTGTGTGTGTGTGTGTGTGTGTGTGTGTGTGTGTGTGTGTGTGTGTGTGTGTGTGTGTGTGTGTGTGTGTGTGAGAGCCATGAGTCCTTTGCAAGGTTGTGTAACAATCTAGCAAACTTTACTGTATAATCACTAATTCAAGAGAACATTTGAACTGTACAGGTAAGGTCAGAACAGGTGTCTTGTTAATGTACAGTAAGTGTTGCCAGAACCAGAGTATCCTGTATTGTTTCTAGGCTTGAGGCATTCAGCGGGCCACTTAGTTTCCTACCTCCTTACTCTCCATCTCCTCCCTGTCTCCCCTCGTAGCCAACGTCTGCGACGACGACATGCTGCTGTGCCAGAATGGAGGCACCTGCTTCCAGAACCAGAAGTGTCTGTGTCTGCCAGAGTACAAGGGCCTGCTGTGTGAGCAGCTGCTCTGTGAGGGAGAGAGGGGCTGCAGCGGTGCCTCTGCCTCCTACCTCAGCCTGGTTGCCATGCTGAGTTGCCTTCTAGCCAACGCCCTGCTTAGACAAGTCACTGCTTGCTGAGCTACACCCGGGACAGCTGGAATACACCTGGCTACATTTTTGGGATCCGCCATTCGCAGTGCTTAGCTCAGTCTAACTGTGCTGTTGCATTCTGGGAGAGTGTTTGAGGGCTCCAGCCCCCCTGTCACCTTCGCCATGATGAGACAGAGAGAGTTCCTCTCTATGAATGCCAGTACTGAAAGAACTTATACCAAAAAAACAAAATCACCATCTTAGAAAAGTTTAGAGCGAATTGTATTGTCGTACATCTAAGTTTGTTCTCACTGAAATACTGCACTTACCCAACTTGCTTTCTGAACAGAGATGGCTGTAATCACTGCTGAGGCCTACTAATGCCAAGTTTATCTTACTCTCAAATTCATGTTTCCTTACTTTGCTGCATAGTTTATTTGTTTCCTGGAACAATCATTGAACTGAAAAGTGGAGAAAAAGTAAACCTTTTTTGTGTGTTTTTTTTACCAGAGTTGATGTTTCAGTAGCTTGTGGTGGAGAATCAATTGTCGCATGGAAATCATGAAGCAAAGAGAGAGAGTATAACCTATCCAAATCAAACAAATCTATGTATGAATATTTTTTTGTAGAAATTGTTATTTTTGTTCCAAGTAAACGTCATCATTCTGAAGAAAATGACCCATGATGAGCTTTTTATTATTCAAAAAATTCCTGAGAATGTGACTGTTAGATGATGTTCCTGATGCCATTGCAGGAATAAAGCCTGAAGGTCTGAAAGTTGAAGAATTCAGTCCAAGGTTTTATCCAACAAGCACACACACACACACACACACACACACACACACACACACACACACACACACACACACACACACACACACACACACACACACACACACACACACACACACACACACACGCTCTCTCTAATAGGTGAATATAATACTTCTGGAGGAACACATTTCTGGAACCTAGCTTTAGATATTTATCTTTACTTGTTATTACATTACACGTTGAGATCCCAAACGAGCATTATCACGTATGTCTCTAACAATACATGTACAATGCTAGAGCTACAATTAGGTGATTGATTTAGGTCACACAATATGAAACCATGACATTGATACTACAATATTATGATATGAAGCCATGACATTGATACTACAGTATTATGATATGAAACCATGACATTGATACTACAGTATTATGATATGAAACCATGACATTGATATTACAGTATTATGATATGAAGCCATGACATTGATACTACAGTATTATGATATGAAGCCATGACATTGATACTACAGTATTATGATATGAAACCATGACATTGATACTACAGTATTATGATATGAAACCATGACATTGATACTACAGTATTATGATTTTATATGTATCCTTATCCTGAGCATCAGAAACCTGGTATGCAAGGGATATCATATCTGGATATGTGTCATGAAATTCTGTTTTGAAACTGTGCATATGAAATGTGAGAGCCCATATCCAAAATTAACAAGATCCCAGCTCTGGATTTTAGCAGCCAATGATTTGTTGGATGACAGTTGTAAAGAACAAAATAAGATTGAGACACTACAAATCCTCAATGGAAGAATAGCACCGGAGTCAGAAAATATGGTATGCAAAATCTTCTATTTTGTGTTTGTGATTTTTTTTCTATTTTGTGTTTGTGACCTCTTATAGAATATTAGCTCGAAAGTATTGTGGAGCTCCTGCACCTAAATATAAACAGTAGCAGTACCCAAAATTAGTACCGGCACCTACAGTATTTCAGTCAACGTCAAGCACATGCTATTAACTCTGGGTGTCCAGTTCCCTTCTTGACTTTCCCTTCCACTAAATGATATGTTTAATATTCAAGCACTATGCCTATTATTGACATTTCAGAGTCAGGGATCAATCGATCATTGGGCAAGGAAAGAAAATGGATGTCAAAGAAACATGGAGACAAATAAAAGTAGAGGTCACCTCTACTGACAGGTGAGTCATTCAATGTCATTTCAGTAAGTTAAACCTCATGTCCATGTTGTTTTTAGACGTGTCTACACACAGCACAAATGTATGAATCCAAGGTAACAGTTAATTCACTGTGTTTGCAAACGTAACATTATGAATTGCTGAAATCTAATAGAAAAAGAAAAGCAATATGCCAAAAGTAGAAGATAGTATTTTCTATGATAATGATTCTCTGTATCTGACTTCCTCAGACACTGCAGAACTGAAGAGCAGACGTTCTGACAGCGACTTCGTGGTTGGCACCCATCATCTGGGAGTGCACCTTCAATTTAGACATCATTGACAACATGTATCAAAAACGTCACTATAGCAACTACGATTTTTAGCTGTTGGAAAGTAAATACATGAACTTAATTGACATTTTATTTGATGTGATTGGCAGGTACATTCGCTTCCTTGAGACATTTTTGGTGACGGCAGAGCATAACTATTTGTTTGGGTTCAGAGTCCACTATTATATATTCAGTGACCGAACCCAGGAGGTTCCAGCCATACCCATGGCCTCTGGGATGTCCCTTACCCTGATCCTGGTACCCAGGTTTACACACTGGCAGGAGGATGGAATTCATCAAGAAAACCATATAAGAAGTGGTACATTTCCCAATGATCTCAAAACAGCTCGGTTGGTTCCGCTCCACAAGAAGAGCAGTAAAACAAATGTAGAAAACTACAGGCCTGTGTCACCTTATCCAAAGTTGTTGAGAGATGAGTTTTTAATCAACTTGAGGGATACCTTCTCGAGCACAAACTTCTTTATGAACTACAATCTGGCTTTGGAACAGCTCATTCTACTGATTCTTGCCTTATCCACCTTTTTGACCACATTAAGCAGAAAGGTGAGAGGGAACTACACAGGTATGGTCATGTTAGACTTGCAGAAAGCTTTTGACACTGTGGACCATGATATTCTCCTGATGAAACTGAAATGCATGGGTCTAAATGATGTAGCAGGGAATTGGTTTAGGTCTTATCTGATCAACAAAACACAAGTATTGTAACATCTGCATCCAACTCACACTCCCAAACACTTAGATCCCCGGAACGCAGCCCACTTTCCAGCTCACTCTCTAGCTCACTCTGCAGATCACAATCATCGGAATTCTAATCACCTGTTCACACACCTGCATGTCATCATCCCACACTATTTAGTTCAGTTCCTTGCACCCCATCACTGCAAGGTATTGTTCGTTTTGAGACACACTATTTCGGAGCGCTGTGTTTTTCCCGTCCTTCTCTCCTCCCGTGTATGATAGTCTGCCTCACTCACGATGCCTTTTGCCTATTCCCTGCCTGTACTGTTGCCATTTTTGGACCTACCGTTTATGACCTTCTGCCTGCCCCTGGACCCAGCTACCTGCCTCCTCCTATGGTCCCTTTCACTAAACACCTGTTGCGCTCTGCGCTTGAAACCAGCTTTCTGTCTCCCTTGTGTTTATTGCAAGTATGTCATGTTGGTGATGTTCTGTCAGAGGCCAAAGAAAAACCCTGTGGAGTACCGCATAGATTCCATTTATTTTCTTTATATAAGAAATTGTAGTTCTTATATACGTTAATGATATGCCAGATACAGTAAAGAGCAAACTCCTGCTTTATGCTGATGATTCAACCATACTTAAACTCAGCAAAAAAAGCAATGTCCTCTCACTGTCAACTGTATTCATTTTCAGCAAACTGAACATGTGTAAATATTTGTATGAACATAAGATTCAACAACTGAGACATAAACTGAACAAGTTCCACAGACATGTGACTAACAGAAATGGAATGTGTCACTGAACAAAGGTGGGGTCAAAATCAAAAGTAACAGCCAGTCAGTTGCAGGTGATGTCTGGTGAGGACCTGCCTTACAACAGGCCTACAAGCCCTCAGTCCAGCCTCTCTCAGCCTATTGTGGACAGTCTGAGCACCGATGGAGGGATTGTGCGTTCCTGGTGTAACTCTGGCAGTTGTTGTTGCCATCCTTTACCTGTCCCGCAGGTGTGATGTTCGGATGTACCGATCCTGTGCAAGTGTTGTTACATGTGGTCTGCCACTGTGAGGATGATCAGCTGTCCGTCCTGTCTCTCTGTAGTGCTGTCTTAGGCGTCTCACAGTATGGACCTTGTAATGTATTGCCCTGGCCACATCTGCAGTCCTCATGCCTCCTTGCAGCATGCCTATGGCACGTTCACGCAGATGAGCAGGGACCCTGGGCATCTTTTTTTGTGTGTTTTTCAGAGTCAGTAGAAAGGCCTCTTTAGTGTCCTAAGTTTTCATAACTGTGACCTTAATTGCCTGCCGTCTGTAAGCTGTTGGTGTCTTAATGACCGTTCCACAGGTGCATGTTCATTAATTGTTTATTGTTCATTGAACAATCATGGGAAACAGTGTTTAAACCCTTTACAATGAAGATCTGTGAAGTTATTTAGATTTTTTGGAATTATCTTTGAAAGACAGGGTCCTGAAAAAGGGACATTTATTTTTTTGCTGAGCTTAGTATCAGAGAAGGATACATTTTACATAGAGGAGACCCTGAGTAAGGAATTGGTTGACTGGCAACAAATTGTCGCACATTTGGGAAAAACTTAATAGATTTTGTTTGGAACAAAACGTAGATTGCTTAGGGCTGACAAGATAAAGGTAAACTGTGCAGGCAAAGAGATTGAATCTAAAACAAGTGGAACTTATCATGGTGTGTCCTTAGATCAATCCCTTTCCGGAGACCTGATTTCTGCTAAAATTCTTCCTAAAATGGCAAACAAATTGAAATATTGTAACACTAGATATTTTAACATTAAAGTTAAGAAACTGCTTATCTCAACCTTGATTCAGTGTCATTTTGTTTATGCCTGCTCTGCTTGGTATAGTGGGCTATAAATAAGCTGAAAAGGAGAATGCATGTCATGCAAAATAATGTTGTCAGGTATATGCTGAATGTCCCTCCCTAGGACCCACATAGGGGTATAGGAGTTCTGGGAGGTGGCCTTGTTGCTTTTGGAGTCCAGTGTGGACCAACTTAAACATAATATTTTTTGCATCTTAAATCTTGCCTCAGGTTATATGAAAAACCACATTGATATGGTATATAACCAACACAGATTCAATACCAGACCTGGTGTTATGTCTTGTAACTCCCAAGAGTAAACAGTACTGCGAGGAGCATGTTTTTCTATACAGGCATTTGTCTATGGAATAGCTTCCCCTTGGAGATCCAAGTAAAGAAAAAGTAAAAATAGCTTTAAAAAGCAGGCAAAGGTTTTCATTTGGACAAGATTGTCTAAGTAAGAGAAACCCCTCCACTGCCTCTTGTGCCCCCTACTGCTGGTCAGGTGTATTTATTTTGAAGGATTGGTATGATGTTCAATTAATAGATTGTTTTAATGTGAAATGAATATGGTTGATTTTTAAGGTTAGGGGGAAGTGCAGTGAATAGGGACACTTTTTAGGATGTCAATATAAATGAATGTATTTATGGTTGTTTGTCATTTTGTCTTGCCTTTTATTCATTATATGTATTATTGTTTTTACCACTAAGAACCCATTTGGAAACAAGCATTTTAATGAATACTTTCAAGATATCCTCTGGGTCCACATTGTACATTTTGTTGTATATGTCTGTTACCCAAAATAATTCCAATTAAATTCAAGAAAGGATTCGAAAAGAGGCCCACTTCCTGTTTTGTCTGGATGTGGACATGAAGTTTCACCAGCGCTGGGGAGCTGAGGAGCTCAGCCAGCTTGTAGCTGCAGTTCAGCTATCTTACTACTATGAGAGCCGGGACAAGTTCCCCTACGAATGCAGACCTGCCTCATTATCCTTTGTGCCCCTGAATGAGGGGGACTTCTACTATGCCGGAGCAGTGTTTGGAGGGACTGTGGAGGAGGTCCACAAGCTGACTAGGACATGCCAGGAGCATCTGGACAGAGACAGGGTTAATGTTATAGAGGCAGCGTGGCAAGAGGCGAAACATCTCAACTGCTACCTTATCTACAACAAACCCACCCGGCTGCTCTCCCCTGAGTACATATATGGGACTACAGAAGGGGTCATGATGCACCTGAGATCAAGGTCATAAGGCTGGCCTCTGTCATTAAGAATAACGTAGAAATACGACAATGTAAAAATGTAGAGGGTCATTAACCTCAGTTTCGGATGAAAAACAAAAACGTGAAATACAAATGATTTTAAACAGAGGTTGATCTGCTTTGCTCTTATACTCAATATTATTAGGAACTTTGTTTTTTAAGTTCGCTTTTTTCATTAATATTTTGTTGTATTAAGGCCACAAAAGACAACAGGCAGAAATGTTATAACGATTGAATTGATTAATTAAATATGATCTACCACCACCAATGTATTTTGTCAAACTGAATGCGTTGGTCACATGTTGTTGGTATAGTCAGAGCCATACAATTGTACAGTGCTTTCCGAAAGTATTCATACCCCTTGACTTATTCCACATTTTGTTGTGTTACAGCCTGAATTCAAAATTGATAACATGTAATTGTTTTCTCATCCATGTATACACACAATACCCCATAATGACAACGTGAAAACATGTTTTTAGAAATGTTTCCAAATGCATTGAAAATAAATACAGAAATATCTCATTTACATAAGTATTCACACCCCATTTCTATGACGCTTCAAATTGAGTTAAAGTGTATCGAATTCCCTTTGATCAACCTTGAGACATCACTACAACTTGATTGGAGTCCACTTGTGGCCAATTCAATTGTTTGGACATGATGTAGAAAATCTGTGGAAAGACTTGAAGATTGCTGTTTACCGCCACTCCCCATCTAATTTAACAGAGCTTGAGAACATCTGCAAGGAAGAATGGGAGAAGATCCCCAAATCCAGTGCTAAGCTGATACAAACATACCCAAGATGACTTAAAGCTGTAATCACCGCCAAAGTTGTAGTATTGACTCGGGGTCTGAATACTTATGCAAATGTGATGTTTAATTTTCAATACATTTGCTAAAATGTATAAACATTTTCACTTTGTCATTAAGGGGTATTGTGTGTAGATGGGTGAGGAAAACAAATATTTTTAATCCATTTTGAGTTCAGGCTGTAACAACAAAATGTGGAATAAATCAAGGGGTATAAATACTTTCTGAAGGCACCGTAGTTTACGCTGTACTAGAGCCTACTAAATTCTGTATTGTACCTTTAAGACGAAGCTACTGAAATCGTCATATGTATGCGCCCATTCCATAACAGCGAATATTGAAAAAGAAACGAGCATGTGGAAATGTGTGATATGAAATTCACTTTTTATGTAGCTGATTGTTGTAAAAGCGGTAAAGACTTGGTAATAGTTTGTGGTAATTATTCCGGTGCATAAAATGTATCGTGTTATCTGTTCTAAGTGGTTTATCTCCGGCTTGTCCTTGACTGTGGGAGCGACCATTGGTGCGTCTCTGAATGGAGATTCGACGAATCGATGCATAAATCCGAGCCATGGATTACTCAATCGAGTACCCGTTATACCTATTCCAAGTGTGGACGCAGCAACCGACCTTACCACGTACCAAGGAGGCGGTCAAATGGTAGGGTCCCGATCAACAGCTGCAATGAAGTACGGCTTCCCATCTCTCGCCAATATCAAGACGAGGGAGTCCTACGTGACATCTTATGATCCCAGAAACAGGACTGCTGCATGGGTTATAGAGCAACTCAGTCCTGATGGCTTGACAGGACCTTCAGATAGGAAATTTTGCGACTTTAAAGAGGATGATACGGTGCACGTGTACCACAGGGCTACCAATGCAGACTACAGAGGCAGTGGATTTGACAGGGGGCATTTGGCAGCAGCTGCCAATCACAAATGGAATCAAAAGGCAATGGATGACACGTTCTATCTCAGTAATGTCTCACCACAGGCAAGTCATGTATTGTGGGGAAACATGGCATATTAGGCAATGTGAAGATGAATAAGTGTTACACAGTGTGCGAGTGGTAAAGGTGGCAATATAAGTGTGCAGTTTAAAACGCTTTATTATGAGTCAAAAAGGCTTCTGAATCCCATGTAGCTACACTTCCAGAGCAAAGTGCATGAATCAATGAATGGCTGTTCAAGAAAATCAAGTTTCTTTTATTCACCTCGTCTTCTCCTAGAACCCAAATTTAAATCAAAATGCATGGAACAACTTGGAGCAGTACTGCCGTTCACTTACCAAGCACTACATGAATGTGTTTGTGTGCACGGGACCACTTTATCTGCCCAGGTGAGTGTCATTTGAAACAGACTTCCATAACAAACATAATGGTATTTTTCAGTGTTGCCATCTTAAACGCCATTCACACTGTGATCTGCTTTTGCAAACAGGCATTATGCAAGCATCATGATCTGTGTGAATGGGGTCCAAGGTGAGAATGATACAGAAGTCATAACTGTTCCTTCTCTCTGCTTATAGACAGGAACCAGATGGGAAAATGTATGTGAAGTACCAGGTAATGGGGAGGAACCATGTGGCGGTCCCCACCCATTTCTTCAAGGTGGTGATCCTGGAGAAACAGAGGGGAGAGGTGGAGCTGCGCTCGTATGTGATGCCCAACACACCTGTGGATAACAAGATTCCTCTGGAGCGCTTCCTGGTGCCCATCGAGAGCATTGAGAGAGCCTCAGGACTGCTCTTTGTACCCAACATTATGAAGAGGACAAACAACCTGCTGGCTATCACTGCTGGAGGCAAATGAGTCTGGTCAGCTCTGTGTAGTGTGGTGGGTCTGGTTCATTAGGGCACACTGTAGCAAAAATGTTAGAATTGAAAACAAACATTTTCATTGGACAGTACTGACCCGTTTCACTCTATTTTTAAGTTTACTTTCATTTTTGGCTGCTGAACACAACCTTGGTCATTCAGCTCTATGTCGTGTGATGACCATCCTCAGTAAGGTTTACATGTGACTGCACCAAACCCATCTGCTTTATCAATGTAGTGCTTATCTTGCATTGAATTAAACAAAAAGGGAAACAATCCAATTATTGTCCAGTAGGATGTGATGCTAATAAATATTTAGGAGCATTAGACTAGTTCTGAATGATTCTTGCTTATTATTTTTGACTATCTAAAGGGGACACACATCTTCACATTAAATAAGCTGTTCCATCTTTGAAAAGAGTGGGGGCTGGCCCTGATACTGGAAAAGGACCAAGCAGAAATGCTGAAGGCAGGGCTTACACTTTCTAAAGTACTGCTCATTTTTCATCGAGGACAGGTGAAGACTGTTTTGTTCTACTAGTCTTGGTCTTATTACTGTACCATTCTAGTGATGAAAACATGTCAACCCCTTGATAAAAAGACAACATCCATATTTCTGTGCATTTTGTTGTGGCAGAGCCACAGAACATAAAAGATACAGGCGAAGAACCAATATGTTTAATAGGGAATCATATCAGCCCTACTTGTAACATCTGCACCATTCTGGATGCTTAAATTAATATCAGGTGTTCTTCACTCTCCTTCCTACACACATTGAACCACAGAAAATACTATGCACAGAGACTTCACCACATGTCTGCAGTCCACATTGCCCATGGCATCTGTAAGATTCTATAAAAAGTTTACAATGGGTTCATGTAAGTCAATGTATGTAAGTTCCTAAACAAGTACAGTAAATCCCCTCCACCTTCCACTGTATTTACTTGAGGGCAATTCTACGGTAACGAAATTACAGTGAGACTAAAATGTATGCCAAACAGAAACCATTGATTTCAAAGTTTAACAAACCATACAATACCACTTAACAATTTACACAGTAAAAAAAACACTGGAAAACCTGTGGAGATGGAAAGGTAGGTAACATAATTACAGTAAAATCTCCCTCACTTTTATTCTGTTACCAAACTTTGAATCTGCACAGTTCTTCCTGTAAATTTGTTTTTTGGAAAAACTGTTGAAAGTAGTCCGTGCGCATAGAGTTAGTTCTATGGTTTGTTAAACTTTGAAATCAATGTTTTTTGTTTGGAATGCATTTTAAAGTGAAAAATTGGAGTATCTGAGAGTAATTCCGTTATCATGGAATTGCCCTTGAGCTGCTATTTGTCATGCCGGGTTATGTTCTGTGTACCTGGCTCAGACTGGCTTCTCAGACCCCTTGGGACTGTAGTGTCTTTTAGAAGGGACAGAACTGGAATGCTCCAGAAAATCATGAGGATTAACTTAAAAACAAAACAGATAAATATGCAAAACATGCTTAGGAGCACAAGACATCGCAGCACGAGGAGTAGGCCTATCATTTAATATGATGGATGTGTAGCTTTTGGAACTACTGCCATTTCTCCAGCAAAACGCAACCTGAAGGTACGCTTTACGTTGATGTTTTCCGTTTAGAGAATGACTGACCTGCAGTGACACATTATTATGGTAATTGAGGTGGGTGGCAGCATACAGGCATATTTAGCTAAGGGAACTGAATGAAATATGACATTCTTCAGAATACAGCAAGGATTGTTGTTTAACAAAAGTCCTGGACATGCACACGGTGAGATACTGTTACTGTTTTCATATTTTCCTGTCTGAACACTTTTACAACAGATGAATTAGCTCTAATATACAGTTAGAATGGATTTGACTTCACAACCTATATGTCTCATGTATCATTTCTCCTTAGGGAAACTGAACATCTGAATAAAATACATATTGGGGAAAGGGAAGCACATCTGCTTAGCAACATACTAGGTAGGCAGAGACCCCAAACTCTCCCTGAAAATGATAATACTGACCTCGTATAATCCACAAGAAGACATGTAAGGGATTTATCATTGAACGCCTTGTCCTGAATGTTCAAACTCATTGAGACCTTCGGAGGTAGAAGTAGCAGAATGATCAAATGTGTGGCTCTCTGTCAGAGTGTATGCTGAGGTACCATGGGATGTGTGATGTGTACCCCACTGGATGATATGTGCAATGTGTCTCTGCTGCTGTGGAGAAGAAGGAAGAGGCCAGTGGAACTGTCTGAGTTCCCACAGGTTGCATATGAGGGCTATCAGAAATATTCTGGACTGAATTACCCTCCCACCTCTGGGATGTCGTCTGGTCAACAGCCCACCTACCAGATAGTGATCAGAGCATTAACAGTCTAGATAAGAATCCCGGGTCTACTCTGTATGGATAACGACAGATCACTAAGATGAGCATTTGTCTTTGTGTTTTTGGTCAATTGGTGCTTATATTGGTCCTATTTCACACATGTACAAGTGTGCATTATACATATGTGAATTGGATTTTTTAAATATATCCCACTGAGACACCCTCGGAGAGTGGGGTCGCAACCAGGAATCAGCCATTATTGACGGCGATTAGCAATTAGGGTTAAGTGCCTTGCTCAAGGGTTCAGACTGACCATCACCTTGTCTGCTTGGTTATTGGCCCAATGCTTTTAACCTGCAAGTGTGTATTAATACGAATGCGTAAATTGGTGCAAAAAAAGTATGAAAATGTATGTAATAGGAGCATCTGTTAATCAAATGTAAAATTACATATATATATATATATATATATTTTTTTACATATCCCAGCTCTCCTTGAGACATCCTTGGAGAGGGGGATGTGTATTAATTCTAGATTCATCCCAGCGGACAAGTGATGTCATTAGTTTCTGGTTTCTTGTTGATGTCCATTCAACCAAGATTGCCTGCTGCTTGTTTTGTGCATACTAATGGTTTATACCGCCAGGTGGCAATATTTATATAAATGTCACTGATCAATGACAGCATTTCAGGTAGTTTGTAAAAATAAATACCACATGAGAAACACTACATGATTAAATTAGCGAAATAAATCTTTAATTGTAGTTGCATTTCTACATAAATTACATACATGTTTTTACTTTTACGATGATAGGCCTATTCTTGTTACCATTTACACACATCAAATTATTATTTTAACATTCATAGAAATGTTTGCAGTAAGGAGTTTGCAGTAACATGGCAAAAATATTGTTCAGTATTATATAGGGCAAGGAAAAAGGAAAGAGAATAGTTTTGGTCACTCTCTTGCAAATGGTTGGCAAAACGTCCCTAAAAGAACTGGGAAACAACGAAGATGCACTATACTGTGAACTGATCTGTGGTTTCTATTGCAGTGCAGTATATATTATTTCCTTTCAATAAAATAACACCAAAGCAGGAGGACGCACCTTTCGCTTTGAAAGAGAAAATCAATTTAAATCCTCCAAAGAGATTCTGTGTGCAGGTTGGGTGCAACAAGAACACTTGAGGGAAATAGATGCATATTTCTATCAGAATGCAGATGTTCTATACCTGCAGCACATTGCTATCAGAATGCAGATGTTCTATACCTGCAGCACATTGCTATCAGAATGCAGATGTTCTATACCTGCAGCACATTGCTATCAGAATGTAGATGTTCTATACCTGCAGCACATTGCTATCAGAATGCAGATGTTCTATACCTGCAGCACATTTCTATCAGAATGTAGATGTTCTATACCTGCAGCACATTGCTATCAGAATGCAGATGTTCTATACCTGCAGCACATTGCTATCAGAATGCAGATGTTCTATACCTGCAGCACATTGCTATCAGAATGCAGATGTTCTATACCTGCAGCACATTGCTATCAGAATGCAGATGTTCTATACCTGCAGCACATTGCTATCAGAATGTAGATGTTCTATACCTGCAGCACATTGCTATCAGAATGTAGATGTTCTATACCTGCAGCACATTGCTATCAGAATGCAGATGTTCTATACCTGCAGCACATTGCTATCAGAATGCAGATGTTCTATACCTGCAGCACATTGCTATCAGAATGCAGATGTTCTATACCTGCAGCACATTGCTATCAGAATGCAGATGTTCTATACCTGCAGCACATTGCTATCAGAATGCAGATGTTCTATACCTGCAGCACATTGCTATCAGAATGCAGATGTTCTATAACTGCAGCATATTGCTATCAGAATGCAGATGTTCTATACCTGCAGCACATTGCTATCAGAATGCAGATGTTCTATACCTGCAGCACATTGCTATCAGAATGCAGATGTTCTATAACTGCAGCTTCAACACAATCCATCATACTCTGACAAATACTATTCAGCATTTTATTAAAACAATAAACAAAGATATTCAATAAATAATGTTGAACTGATTGAAACAAACATAATTTATAGCATAACATAAATACCATTTTACACATAAATTTACATTTTTTAAATAAAACATAACGTACTTTAACAATAGTCTAGTTGATAAAAAAAATCTAATTATGTTTAAGCTTAACATTTCCACAGACCAAAACACAGGTCAACACAGTAATTCAGGGGACTAATTTCCTGAAAGCAGACCACTGGTGTTTTCAGATGAGAATTAGCAGAAGTCAGAATTGAGAAGTCATGCAAAGACACTTGTTGAGACCACCTTTGAAGGTTGCTAAAGTTAGCTACCTGCATCTTAAATAAGACTACAAAAAAGGCCTTAAGTCCACTCCATGTTCATAGCTTCAATCAACACTAGAGGGAACTTGAACTGACAATGAATCTGGTTTATACCTCAGTTACAGCCTAAAACCCCATGTGGATGTACTGCCCGGAAGAGACGTTCATCACTCACTTTGGATAGAAGGTATTCTAAAAGAAGGAGTGTTTGTGTAGGGCCGTTAGTGAAATGACTCTTCCAGAAGCGCAAGGGTAGGGGAGTGGCCAGAGGAGTGGCCAGAGGAGTGGGCAGAGGAGTGGCCAGGTATTTGAGTTCAGTCCTATTCTATTCAGCACTGTCAAACTGCAAACAGTGAAGGTTTGGCCTACACATAACAATTTAGATACGCAGAGGACAAAACAGTCAACTATGTTTATCAATATTATATAATAGCATCAATAAATTGTTCATTTTTAACAAAGAACCCACATATGAAAAGGGGATAATGGGGGAAACGATGTGTGAACTGTCTACTGAAGTAGACATACAATTACAATCAAACTCTTACTATTGTCTTGCAATATTAGCACAGCCGAGTTTAACACAATGAACATATACAGTACAAAATACTATTCCCCTTCCAGACAATCAATATAAATACTGTGAACATTTTATATACATCTACGAGGTACGTAAACCTCTAAATATACTAATATTTAAGCATATACAAAGTATGCAAAAAATGATATAGCTGAGCTCTTTCTTTACCATTAGCAATTTAAAACACAGCACGTTTGTTGTGCTACTGTCGTCCTGATGAGGTAAGAACAGCAGAGTATACGTAAAATATACAGGAAGAATATAGAAACACTTTCTATTGGGACGTGCTTTCAAAAGCTTGTCAACATGAGGAGGCTTTCACTGATAGAGTTGTTCACTTGGCAACATATACTGTATGCTTTTGAAGTAAAACAAAACAAAACACTGGGATAAAAAAACAGCCATTGAGTAAAATCAAATATTGATGCTACAATGTACTATACTATTGCTGGAAGATACAGCTTGGCTGTGAGTATGACGTACTTACTCTGTTTACTAAACTCTGAAAACATAGGGTCCATAAACGAGTGTCCTCTTTTAGCACCAGGTGCTATATAAACACAGTGACTGGAAATTATAAGTGTAGATGAGAAACCAGAAACATTAAAGCTTATAATTGTTCAAATCACTTCAAAACAGGCTCTAAGATAACAGCACAACTGTTGTTTTATGTACTAGGATAGCGAGTTTAGGATGTCTTGCAGCCAGGTGTTGACGTTATAGCTTTCTCTAAAGTCAATCTGGAATGTTCTGCCTATCCATGTGAGAGATGCAGACTCGGTCTCAACCTAATTAAGACTCATCTCTTCAGTAGGTCCTATGATTGAGTGTCGTCTGGCCCAGGAGTGTGAAGGTGAACGGAAAGGCACAGGAGCAACAAACCGCCCTTGCGGTCTCTGCCTGGCCGGTTCCCCTCTCCCACTGGGATTCTCTGCCTCGCCTCAAACCCTATTACGGGTGCTGAGTCACTGACTTACTGGTGCTCTTCCATGCCGTCCCTAGGACGGGTGCGTCACTTGAGTGGGTTGAGTCACTGACGGGGTCTTCCTGTCCGGGTTGGCGCCCCCCCGGGTTCGTGCCGATCTTTGTGGGCTATACTCTGCGTTGTCTCAGGATAGTAAATTGGTGGTTGAAGATATCCTTCTACTGGTGTGGGGCCTGTGCTTTGGCAAAGTGGGTGGGGTTATATCCGGCCTGTTTGGCCGTGTCCGGGGGCATCGTCGGACAGGGCCAATGTGTCTCCCGACCCCTCCTGTCTCAGCCTCCAGTATTTATGCTGCAATAGTTTGTGTCGGAGGGCTAGGGTCAGTCTGTTATATCTGGAGTATTTCTCCTGTCTTATCTGGTGTTCTGTGTGAATTTATGTATGCTCATATGCTCCCTCTAATTCTCTCTCTCTCGGAGGACCTGAGCCCTAGGACCATGCCTCAGGACTACCTGGCATGATGACTCCTTGCTGTCCCCAGTCCACCTGGTCGTGCTGCTGCTTCAGTTTCAACTGTTCTGCCTCGGCTATGGAACCCTGACCTGTTCACCGGATGTGCTACATTGTCCCAGACCTGCTGTTTTCAACTCTCTAGAGACAGCAGGTGCGGTAGAGATACTCTGAATGATCGGCTATGAAAAGCCAACATTTACTCCTGAGGTGCTAACCTGTTGCACCCTCTACAACCACTGTGATTATTTCTTATCTGACCCTGCTGGTCATCTATGAACGTTTGAACATCTTGGCCATGTTCTGTTATAATCTCCACCCGGCACAGCCAGAAGGGGACTGGCCACCCCTCCTAGCCTAGTTCCTCTCTAGGTTTCTTCCTAGCCACTGTGCTTCTAAACCTGCATTGCTTGCTGTTTGGGGTTTTAGGCTGGGGTTCTGTACAGCACTTTGTTACATCAGCTGATGTAAGGAGGGCTTTATAAATACATTTGATTGAATCTTTCTGTGATCCTGACCACATCCATTGAAAATAATGGATTTGGACAGTATAAATGTATTTCTCTGGAGAGTGGCTGGGTGTTGGTAGTTCCTCCTCCCTCCCCCAGCCCAAGAGTCATTGAGATGGGATTAGCCCCCTCTCCCCTCCCTAGCAGTTGCTGCTGTTCCTGAACTCTCCGTTCTCCGTGATCTGGAGCTTGGTGGGGGAGATGCCGTTACGGGTCTGCATGCTGTAGCGCTCCTTCAGCTGGGTCAGAGCGCTCATCAGGCGGGCGTTGGCCGCGTCTAGAGAGGCGATGCGTTTCTCCTGCAGAGTGAGGAGGGAGAGAGAGGGAGGAACAGAGAATGATGGAGGAAGAGAAAGACGGAGGGAGGAAGAGAAGAGGGTTGTCATCACACAATCCAATGAATCCTTCATAACATGGCTCTGATCGACTGTACTACCGCTTCTAAGCAAACCAACATGACTTAAACAAAACAAGCAGCCACTATTGTAAACAGAAAAGGAATGTTGCTGAAGTAAAAACGTAGATTGTCCACATACAGTACATTTTGTACTTGTCACAGTAATTCCAGTGGCTGGATTGTTTGCAGTGAGTGAGACCTATCATTTTCAATCTGAGGAGGTTGTTAACATTTATAAAGCCAGAGGGCGCTGTTCTCTTCAAGTCCGTAGTCTGACATGTTACAGTAAATCTGTGAATCAAATATTTGAGTAAATACTTTATATTGACAGTTGTGTAAAAAACATCTATTGCCAGGAAAAACATTTCTTGTGGACACTAAACACTCACCTGGGCTTCAATGATCTTCTGTTTAGAGTCCACTATCGACTGCATATCTGAATGATCTTTTTTCAGTTCCTCCTCAACTGACATCAGCCTGAAAGAGTAACAAAGATATGTTTGTATTGATGGCTGTTCAATACCGTTCCATTTATTCAGCCAGACATAACGAGCCACAATGAGCCCGTCCTCCGATTTAAAGTCACACCAGTCTCCACTGGTAGGTAAAGGACACCTCACCTCGTGATGATGCTCTTCATCTGGAGCTCCTTGTCGTCCTGCTGCCGACTCAGACGCTCCTCTGTGTCCTCCAGGCGCGCCTGGTACTCCAGCAGCATCGTCTGGGTCTGCTCGTCCTGGCCCTTCAGGTGACACTCATACTCCTCCAGCTTCTTGGCTGACTGACACAGCCTGTCCTGCAGGATGGCTATTTCCTGCTGGTACTGGACACAGGACAGAGTGGCAGTCAGACCAGTGTCACACACACACTTGTCATTCTCAAAGCAGCCCCCATTCAGTGGGCTAAGAGACTGTTTGTGGTTGTTATGCTTTCTGCTCACTGCAGCTAGCGACTGGAACGAGTTACAACAAACACTCAAACTGGACAGTTTTATCTCCATCTCTTCATTCAAAGACACAATCATGGACACTCTTACTGACAGTTGTGGCTGCTTTGTGTGATGTATTGTTGTCTCTACCTTCTTGCCCTTTGTGCTGTTGACTGTAACCAATAATGGTGTGTACCATGTTTTGTGCTGCTGCCATGTTGTGTTGCTACCCATGTTGTTGTCATGTTGTGTTGCTTCCATGCTATGTTGTTGTCTTAGGTCTCACTTTATGTAGTGTTGTCTCTCGTGTCCTGATGTGTGTTTTGTTTCATTTGTCATTTTAAAATCCCAGCCCCCGTCCCCGCAGGAGGCCTTTTGCCTTTTGGTAGACCGTCATTGTAAATAAGAATTTGTTCTTAACTGACTTGTCTAGTTAAATAAAATAAAAAATAAAAAAATGGATTCTGTTTTTCTTGGGCTCAACTGCTGACAGAAGAGTAGTCATACCATCTTATGTGGAGTAACTACTGTAATTTACGGTGTATGCTAATGGCTGAAAACTTAGGTACACAATCAAGTCAAAGCTGCTAGTCATGCTAGGTTCAAATGGGTCTGGGTTCAAATGTGGGATCCTGCAAAGCTTTCAGGTACATTTCTGCTGTCTCTGGGAAATTCTGCAAGCAAGTGAATCCCAAACATATTCCTGAAAAAAACCCACAGCATTTAACAAACTATTAAAAAAAGACACTGCTGTTGTGTAATGTACCAACTAGACTCCATAGAAACCATACAGTAGACAGAACCCGGTCTAAAACCATAGGGATTGAAACAAATTCTTCAAATATTATATTCCAGCACTGAGTACTGTATTGTGTCTGTTTAATACAAACAGATTAAAGAGCCCTTCAACTAACTATAACTAAGGACTTTATAAAGAGCATTTACAGGTAGTAATTGTCAACAATAATGAACAGAAGTTTGATTTGTGTTTGGTTCTCACTTTGGCAGATATGAAAACTGTGAAATAATCACTAAAACACCTCTTAAAAACATCTACAATTTGAAATCCAATGTGTGTGATGAAAATGTGTCCGTGTAGTTTTGTAACTTCAGCTTGTAAGTGTGTTCAAGTGCAATATGTTGCTGGTGTATAATTCATTGGAGTAGCTGGGGAAATTGGCAGAGGGAGGGGAGGGCACACACTTGCCTGTTGAGATAAATCTTCTCTTGAGCTTCAGTGTGTGCAGTTCCGCCTATACCCATCTAGCAGATTGGCATTTATTGTCATGAATATTGCCCTGGAGGCAGCTCTGCAGAGTGGTCTAGCTGGCACAGCCACAACATCTAACCCTAACCTTAACCACACTGCTAAACTGAATGCCTAACCCTAACCATACTGCTTAGCCTAATGCCTAACCTTAACCACACTGCTAAGCCGAATGCCTAACCCTAACCACACTGCTAAGCCTAATGCCTAACCCTAACCACACTGCTTATCCTAATGCCTAACCTTAACCACACTGCTAAGCCTAGTGCCTAACCCTAACCACACTGCTAAGCCGAATGCCTAACCACACTGCTTAGCCTAATGCCTAACCTTAATTTAATACCAAAAAGCACATTTTAGTTTTCTTGAATTTTTACAACATAGCCAATTATGACTTTGCAAGCTGGCCCATCTAGTGGAAATCACTAAGTTCTGCCTCCAGGGCAAGATTCATGACAATAAACGTCAACCTACACCTGGCAGTCTACCTACATTTCAACAATGTCAGAATAGAGAGGCTAATTCAACTCGTATACTGTACTATAATTTCACCACCAGTATACAGTATATCATGGTGCTTCTCTGCACACAGTATCATTTTCATACCACTTAAGCAGCAAATAACCCTTTAATAGCCACATGCATTCAAATCAAGACCTGCTAGTAGGGAGATATACAGTGCCTCTGTCCGTTTTTTGCTTTTGGCTCCGCAACACTTTCACTTCATTAATAACAACCTTAGAATCTCGTATTGATAGCTCATGTTAATAACCATGAATATGTTCTGACTTTATGCTACTCCTCTAAAGAAGTAGAGTAGCCGTGCTGAATATTATTGCGATGTTGCGTTGTAGCAGATGCTAGGTTTTACAAGATGCTAGACATTACCTTTTCAGTCTGGGTGAGCTCCTCTTTGTTTCTGAGGTCTTCCCTGTGCTTGGTATCTGGGTCAACTCCCTCATGGTCTAAATACTGGACATTCATATTCAACAGCCAGGCAGCAGTACGATCCAGGGCATTGGGGTTCACAGGGGAGGACGCCTGGTGGAACACACACACACAACACACACAAGCCGTCTGGTAAGTAATTGTTAGAAGAAGTGAGGCAGGGTAAATAAATGTTGCATGATGAAAATCACAAGCTACAATAGGATAGAGATGGCCATTTGACATGTTTTGGCTGTTCAAGTACTCGTTTCTTTTTTTGAGTACTCAAACTGAGAATATATATTTTTAGAACACAAGGCCCGCACTGGGCCCGCGCATGTATCTATACAGTATGCCAACAGATCACAACAATGCCTTATTTATCATAACCATTACAAACAAATCCTAATAGCTAAATTGCCTCAATAAAAAAGCAAGTGCCATGTAAGATGAATTTATTGAAACCATAATATCAACTGGTTATTATATTATATCTTGAAACACAATCTTCAAAAAGGCAGTAACCTGCTTGTAGAACTCTATGGCTGTGTAATGGCATAGCCTTGTTTTGTTCATTTAGTAGACAGACGCTCTTAATTCCTGAGCCCAGTCAAGGCACCTATTTTATAGTAAAAAAAACATGATGTAATATAAGAATAAAATATAACAGAATATTTATCCAAATTAATAAAGTTTCCAGTGTGAAGTGATGCACATCTCATGCCTGGAGCAGTTATTCTCAGAGGGATCATTTGAAACGGAGATTTAAAATATCTTATTTTCGATATACAGACGTTCAATTTAGTTTATTCTGCCTGTTCTTTTGAATTTTTAAATGGATGAACATTCCACATTGAACACTGCATAGTGATGAATTAAGGCCATGACATATGTCTGATGAAAATACACTCTGTCTTAGTCAAACTAATGTTTTTGCATATTGTCAGTGTGGAACCTGTTTGTTTTGGGGGGTTATAGCCTAGGCTAACTAATTCTAATTCTAGCACTAGCAGTTCGAAAAGTAGCTTAAGCGGAAAATAGATGGGATGCAATTATTCAAAAACTGCCACTTGTTGTTGGAACACATTTTCCTACTTCAATCAACCAGTCCATTTTGAATTTGTGATAAAACTGTCATCATTTGGAAAGGAATGTAGCTTGTGTATCCCATCAGTTCGATATATTTTTATAGACAGTTATTTCTGTAGGCCTAACAGGAGCTTGTGTGCGCACTGAGCACGTGTGGAGGGAGGGGTTGGAATGGAGGGAATGTGACACGGAAGGAAAGGGCATTTAGGGAAAAGAACAGTGTGATGCTTGGTTTCTTTTTTGTAGTGCCCTGCAAATGCACATATACAAATGGAACACTAGAGTCAAAGCATTTTTTTTTTTTTAAATGGATAAAGAACAAGCTTTGACGTCCATTCGAGTACTCATGCCCTTCAATGGGAAGCCAGTGTCTACTGAGGAGTAGAGCAGAGCCAGTGTATTCAGCTAGGGGGATCAGAGGAACACATGTGAAGCAAGGGGAAGACACAGGGGTGGTTGTTTTTGCATTGGTGAATTAACCATCTGGAATTGTCTATTTAATGTTATTAAGGAATCACGAGAACGTGGAATCCAGTCTCTAAAACCTCGATAAAGAAGACTTTAATAAATTATGGGATTGATTTGTTTAATAGCAAAATGGTTCAGTTAGTCAATATGTTAACCCGTCTTTTCACCTGCCCCCTGGTGTGTTCTCTAAAAACCCCTCCTACTCTGTCTGGGACCAGGCAACCACCACACATTCCTCCTACTCTGTCTGGGACCAGGCAACCACCACACACTCCTCCTACTCTGTCTGGGACCAGGCAACCACCACACACTCCTCCTACTCTGTCTGGGACCAGGCAACCACCACACACTCCTCCTACTCTGTCTGGGACCAGGCAACCACCACACACTCCTCCTACTCTGTCTGGGACCAGGCAACCCCCACACACTCCTCCTACTCTGTCTGGGACCAGGCAACCACCACACACTCCTCCTACTCTGTCTGGGACCAGGCAACCACCACACACTCCTCCTACTCTGTCTGGGACCAGGCAACCCCCACACACTCCTCCTACTCTGTCTGGGACCAGGCAACCACCACACATTCCTCCTACTCTGTCTGGGACCAGGCAACCCCCACACACTCCTCCTACTCTGTCTGGGACCAGGCAACCCCCACACACTCCTCCTACTCTGTCTGGGACCAGGCAACCACCACACACTCCTCCTACTCTGTCTGGGACCAGGCGACCACCACACACTCCTCCTACTCTGTCTGGGACCAGGCGACCACCACACACTCCTCCTACTCTGTCTGGGACCAGGCAACCACCACACACTCCTCCTACTCTGTCTGGGACCAGGCGACCACCACACACTCCTCCTACTCTGTCTGGGACCAGGCGACCACCACACACTCCTCCTACTCTGTCTGGGACCAGGCGACCACCACACACTCCTCCTACTCTGTCTGGGACCAGGCGACCACCACACACTCCTCCTACTCTGTCTGGGACCAGGCGACCACCACAAACCCATGGAGAGAGATCCCAAATATTACCAAGGGGAGGGGTGCAGTTGAGTTTAGCTAGTTTAATACTCCATCTGTTAACAATGAGGGTTTATTCAGACCAGGGACAAAACTGATTTACTTGAGTGGAACATGCATTTAATAACCACTCCGGTGTCCACAGTCACACAATTAATTCTGCCTGTCTACTCCATTCGCAGGCTTCAGCACTGAGGCCTGTAGGTTACCGCCTATGGACTCACTGCCCTGGGTGATTTGCTATTCGCTTAGTGAGGCTGAGTGTTATTAATGCTTATCGAGGCCAATTGGGCATTAAAGCCATACTCTCTTCACCAACCACAGTGAGTGAGAGCTGGAGACCGCCACCGAGGTCATATCCCGCCTGGCTCACCCCTCTAGGCCACAGATGAAGTAAGGCTAGCAAAGCTAATGGGCTTGGCTCTGTGTGTTATTATTCTGGTGTTCAGCCATTGGTTATGCAGAGTTATTCCTCATCAGAATCTAATTTCCTACCTGCAACACCTAGTACATGCAATCCAAATTCTGCCAGATAGACATTAACCTCTCTGCGCACCGAACCCGTTAGCGGGATTAAATTCGACAACATACGGTGATCACTACATAAATAGTCATATTAAACATTCATGAAAATACAAGTGTCTCACATGATTCGAAAGCCTAGAATCTTGCTAATCCAACTGCGTTGTCAGATTTAAAAAAGTATTTACTGCTAAAGAATACGATGCGATTATCTGAGGACAGAGCCCCATAAAAAAAACTATTTCAACCAGCACAGGCGTAACAAAATCACAAATTGCAATAAAATAAATAGTTTACCTTTGATGATCTTCCTCTGTTTGCAATCCCAATGCTCATTGTTACACAATGAATGGTCTTTTGGTTTGATAAAAATCAATTTTTATACACAAAACATTTTGTGAACGGCTTGTGTCGTGAATTCCGTCTCATTCAATTTTCGACAACACATTTGATGTAAATACACACACTAAACGTGACTTTATCCAGTCATGTTTGGTTTCATTGCAATCAACTGGTTGTTTGTAACACAACCAAACTGGTGGGTCATTTCGCGGGACGTATTGACTGAAAGAAACCGATTTGAAGACAACAAGTAATGACATCATTGTGCACCAATGTTATGACAGCTGTTTCGTTGATTGACTGTATTTTAACCCAATGACCACTGATCGTCTTGAAATCTAGCTTGGTCGATAGCCAATGAGCGGAGGTAAACGGCAATATGTAATGGTTATGTGTTGGAAGACCAACCCATGTAGTAAACTCTAGCGTAAATAGGGTCATTCGCCATTGAAGATTCATACTGGAAGCCACGCATGTTACGCACAGCACTATTTTGGTAAAGCGCATCTTCAGCTGTTTACATATCATGGCGACTAAGTCAGGGAAAGCTAAATCTAAGTCTAGATATACAGATGTACACACAATTTAAGAAGAAATTGATCGGGAAAGTGAGACAGATTCATTTAGCTAGCATAGCTTTGATTCCCAAATGGAGGAATATTTTTTGAATGGAGAGGACATCGTTTTGGACTGGTAAGTTCTTCTCATGCTAATGCTGTTTTTTGAAATTAATAATATAAAATATTATTTGTGATTTTTTAAAAACATTTTAGTAGCAATATATAAACATTTAATGAAATGTGTAAAGTACACGTTGGCTATACATTGTGGGTGGGGGTATGTTTGTATGTATGTGTATGACCCATAGCCTATGTTTGTATGTATGTGTATGACCCATAGCCTATGTTTGTGTGTGTATATATACATATTGTGGATTAGAGGGAGCATGGCCGAGATGCGTGTGTCTGCTGCTCCACCCCACCCCACCCCCATGTGAAATAGCCTATTTGAGGCTGTTGAGGGGAGGGCAGGCCCACAACAATGGCAAAAGTGAAATGGAGACAGTAGATACAGCTGGTCTGTTGTAATATAATAAAGACAGTAGATCTAGCTGGTCTGTCAGAATATAATAGAGACAGTAGATCTAGCTGGTCTGTCATAATATAAATGAGACAGTAGATCTAGCAGGTCTATAATAATATATTCAACCTTATGTTCCCTGTACTCTATATATCTCTGTTTATTATACCTGTTGATACAGGGCTCATATGTGAAACTATTCTAACTGAACAGTTTCTTTCACAGTGACACTGACTCCGAATGGAAGCCCCCAGTGCCAAGGTGTCCATCCCCCACTGAAGCTGGTTCATCCAGCCGGACACCTGTTGTCTCAGCGCTACTGGGGCAAGGACTACAACAAGAGCATGGGAGGTGTGGACCTGTCAGATGCGCTGATAGGCTATTACAATGTTCTTCATAAGACAATGAAATGATACAAGACCTTCTTCTATCGTTTCATCGACATTGCTGTGGTGAATGCATTCATCCTACACAAGGAAATGGCTAAGAGCTTTGGAAAGCCCTCCATCTCACAGCTAGCCTTCAGAGAGCTGCTCACCAAGGAGCTTGCGTGCTACAGCACCACTGCACCACGTTCTGGCCCCTCTACCTCGGCCCCTTTTGCTCCTGCCACAAGTGGTGAACACCACATCTGCCCAAATGTATTTCTGCATGCATGGATGTGCCTCAGGACCAAAAGGGCACAGCATGGAGGCGTCGCTGTGTTCTTTGCAAAATGAAGTACCCCATCACATGCACCACATGCTTGGTGACTCTCTGCTTTACAGCAGAAAGAGACTGCTATGGCACCTGGCATCAGCAGCACAATATTGTGTAGAGGACTGAGGGTCTTCCAAATATTGAAAGTGTTATTTTGTAAATGTATATATATTTTTTTCATGTTTTTTCTCAATTTTGTTGGGGGGGGGGGGGGTGTTAGAATACTATTTTGGTATTTTGTATATAATTATTCCATTCAAAATGTATAACTTCACCATTTTGGCCACTTGGGTACATTTGGGCTACTTGTGTGGGACACCTGG
The DNA here is from genome assembly GCF_034236695.1 of Oncorhynchus nerka. Lineage (NCBI taxonomy): Eukaryota > Metazoa > Chordata > Actinopteri > Salmoniformes > Salmonidae > Oncorhynchus > Oncorhynchus nerka. Next base: position 20,238,044 of record NC_088422.1, on the reverse strand, counting down.
GTGACTTCATGATAAATGTCATGTTTTGGAAGTTATCATTCTGAAACTTTGCACAAGTACTGTTGCCCTCTTATGTGTTTCACTGAAATTGTCCCCATCATCCTATCTGAATGTTTGTTTTGTCTTGTTCAATTTAAATATGATACAACAATAAAAAATAAAAAGTATGGTTTTTTCATTGTATTATCTAAACCAGATCTATTGTGTTATATTCTCCTACATTCATTTCACATTTACAAAAACTTCAGAGTGTTTTCTTTCAAATGAAACCAAGAATATGCATATCCTTGGTTCTGGGCCTGAGCTACAGGCAGTTAGATTTGGGTATGTCTTCAGGTGGAAATTGAAAAAAGTAGGGGGGTAGCTGTAAGAGGTTAAGAGCTTATCAAATCTAGTGTTGCACGGTATACCAAAAATTCTGTACATTTTCGATACTAGAACATAACACACGGTTGGGTACTCCAATTTTTGTTACTTTCAATACTTCTGTCAAATGTGTCTCATGTCATATACGGATTGGGAGGATCGAGTCTGTCTAGTAATCTGTCAGAATCTTCTTAAGGGGAAAGTAGTTAACCAGACTGCACTTGCGCATGCATTGGAAAGCTGCGGCGGTCATCCCCCTCTTCAAAGGGGGTGACACTCTAGACCCAAACTGTTATAGACCTATATCCATCCTGCCCTGCCTTTCTAAAGTCTTCGAAAACCAAGTTAATAAACAGATCACTGGCCATTTCGAATCCCACCGTACCTTCTTCGCTGTGCAAGCCGGTTTCCGAGCTGGTCTCGGGTGCACCTCAGCCACGCTCAAGGTACTAAACGATATCATAACTGCCATCGATATAAGACAGTACTGTGCAGCCATCTTCATCGACCTCGCCAAGGCTTTCGACTCTGTCAATCACCGTATTCTTATCGACAGACTCAACAGCCTTGGTTCCTCAAATGACTGCCTCGACTGGTTCACCAACTACTTCCCAGACACAGTTCAGTGTGTCAAAAATGAGGGCCTGTGGTCCGGACCTCTGGCAATCTCTATGGGGGTAACACAGGGTTCAATTCTCGGGCCGATTCTTTTCTCTGTATATATCAACGATGTCGCTCTTGCTGCGGGTGACTCCCTGATCCACCTCTACGCAGACGACACCATTCTGTATACATCTGGCCCTTCTTTGGACACTGTGTTAACTAACCTCCAAACGAGCTTCAATGCCATACAACACTCCTTCCGTGGCCTCCAACTGTTTTTAAACGCTAGTAAATCCAAATGCATGCTTTTCAACCATTCTCTGCCCACACCCGCCCACCCATCTTGCATACCTACTCTGGACGGTTCTGACTTAGAATATGTGGACAACTACAAATACCTAGGTGTCTGGCTAGACTGTAAACTCTCCTTCCAGATTCTTATTGAACATCTCCAATCCAAAATTAAATCTAGAATCGGCTTCCTATTTCACAACAAAGCATCCTTCACTCACGCCGCCAAACAAACCCTCATAACACTGACTATCCTACCGATCCTCGACTTTGGCGATGTCATTTACAAAATAGCTTCCAATACTCTACTCAGCAAACTGGAAGCAGTCTATCACAGTGCCATCCGTTTTGTCACCAAAGCCCCTTATACCACCCACCACTGCGACCTGTATGCTCTAGTCGGCTGGTCCTCGCTTAATATTCGTCGCCAGACCCACTGGCTCCAGGTCATCTAGAAGTCTATGCTTAGTAAAACTCCACCTTATCTCAGCTCACTGGTCACGATAACAACACTCACCCGTAGCACGCGCTCCAGCAGGTATATCTCACTGATCATCCCAAAAGCCAACACCTCCTTTGGTTGCCTCTCCTTCCAGTCCTCTGCTGCCAATGACTGGAACGATTTGCAAAAATCGCTGAAGCTGGTGACTTATATTTCCCTCACTAACTTTAAACATCAGCTATCTGAGCAGATAACCGATCGCTGCAGCTGTACATAGCCCATCTGTAAATAGCCCACCCAATCTACCTACCTACCTCATCCCCATATTGTTTTTATTTACTTTTATGCTCTTTTGCACACCAGTATTTCTAGTTGCACATCATCATCTGCTTATCTATCACTCCAGTGTTAATTTGCTAAATTGACTATGCTGCAGCAGTGTAAAAAAGGAGGTCAATGCAAATAGTCCGGGAAGCCATTTGATTAACTGTTTAGCAGTCTTTTGGGTAGAAGCTGTTAACCTCTCTAGGGTAGGGGGCAGCATTCAGAATTTTGGATGAAAAGCATGACCAAATTAAACAGCCTGCTACTCGGGCCAAGAATATATGATATGCATATAACTGGTAGATATAGATAGAAAACACTCTAAAGTTTCCAAAACTGTTAAAATAATGTCTGTGAGTATAACAGAACTGATTTAGCAGGCGAAAACCTGAGAAAAATCCATTCAGGAAGTCGTTTTTTTTGTTGGTTTTGTAGTTTTCTATTCAATGCCATTACAGTATCCATTGACTTAGGACTCCATTTGCAGTTCCCATGCCTTCCACTAGATGTCAACCGTCTTTAGAAATTGTTTCAGGCTTGTATTCTTATAAATGAGGGAGTAAAACCAGTCTGAACGAGTGGACCCTAACGTGTCGCAGAGATTTTTCAGGCGCATGTGCATTTCTTGTTTACCTTTTATATTGACAACGTTATTGTCCGGTTGAAATATTATAGATCATTTAAAAAAACAACCTGAGGAATTGAACATAAACATCGTTTGACATGTTTCTATGAATTTTACAGATACAATTTGGATTTTTTTGTCTGATTGTTTTGACTGAGTTTGAGCCTGTGGATTACTGAAGAAAACGCGCTAACAAAACGGAGGTTTTTGGATATAAAGAGACTTCATCGAACAAAAGGTACATTTATTGAGTAAATTAATGTCTTCTGATTGATGATCCTTCATATGGTGGCAAAGGTAAGGGATTAATTTTATCTCTATTTCTGAGTTTTGTAACGCTTCTGCTTGGCTGGTTACTGTTTGTAATAATTTGTCAACTGGGCTATGTTCTGGGCTAGGTATGCTTTCGCCGAAAAGCATTTTATAAATATGACACTGTGGTTGGTTTAACAAGAAGTTCATCTTTAAACCTATGTCAAATATGTTTTGTTTTCTGAATTTTTTAAATGAGCATGTCTGTAATTGAATTTGGCGCTCTGCAACCTCACTGGATGTTGGCCAGATGTGACGCTAGCATCCTAGAGAGGTTAAGGAGCCTTTTGGTCCTAGACTTGGCGGTCCGGTACCGCTTGCCGTGCGATAGCAGAGAACAGTCTTTGACAATTTTTAGGGCCTTCTTCTGACACCGCCTGGTATAGAGGCCTGCATGGCAGGAGGCTTGGCCCCAGTGATGTAGTGGGCCGGACGCACTAACCTCAGATGGCAAGCAGTTGCAATACCAAGTGGTGATGCAACCAATCAGGATGCTCTCGATGGTGCAGCATTCTAGTACAGTTAGATAGTTAACACACACACACATGGACGAAGCGTTCAAAGGCACTGCATCTCAGTGCAAGAGGCAGTCCCTGGTTCGAATCCAGGCTGTATGTGTCCAGCCGTGATTGGGAGTCCCATAGGGCGGCGCACAATTGGCCCAGTGTCGTCAGGGCCGTCATTGTAAATAAGAATTTGTTCTTAACTGACTTGCCTAGTTAAATAAAAGTTTAATAAATAAATACCTCCACTCCCGCACCTTGTTTACAAAACTGGCTTCAGAAGCAAATTATGGGAATATGAGGGCCAGAACACCTAAACTACTAAGAAAAAGGTGTTTTGCGAAGCAGTGCAAGGGAGTTTGCATTGTAACATTGTCGTTATTCTACTAAATTTGAATGATTTTTGACTGACAATGACATGAACATACAGGTTAAAGAAGGATGTTTAAACCTTGAGACAATTGTGACATGGATTGTGTATGTGTGCCATTCAGAAGGTGAATTGGCAAGACAAAATATTGAAGTGCCTTTGAACAGGGTATGGTAATTGTGTCAAGAACTGAATGCTCCACCACCCACAGTGAGACCCCCCCTGATGTTACATGTTCTACTCACTTTGTGAATGGTGCGCTGCTTGGTCTCAGGACTGTCCCCTTTAGACGAAGACGACTGCTGTCTCAGACGGTTGCCGCCACTGGGCCCCCAGTCGGGGGATGATGACATCATGCTGCCACTGGAGGGCCGCGGACCGGGGTAGGCTGTCTGGAGCATGTTGGGTGGTGTCCTGCCCCTGGTGACGGGCGGAGGGGGCTGGTCTAGCCTTCGCTGAGGGCCGGCGCTGTTCTGCCGCGGCACGTTGGGCTGGTGCTCCCCGAGTGACAGCTGGCGGCGGGTGGTAAACTCACTGCTGCTGCCTCCTCCACTACTGACCGCCACCCCCTGGGTGAGGAAGACCCCCGGATGCTTGGGGGTGTCCTCTGTGTTGTTGCCCTGAGAGCTGACGGAGCTGTGGCCATCAGAGCCCGAGTCAGCCAGGGGACCCCGCGGGGACACGCTCATGGTCATCCCCGTGGCCATCTGGTAAACAGGGTTCTGGAAGGAGAGCGGGGCCAGGAGCTGGGTGGGCCTCCCTGGGGTGCTGCTCTCTGTGCTGGGGGTGGTAGGGGTCTGACCTGTCCTCCTTAGAGTGGGTCCGGGGCCGGGGTGGGGATGATGCCCTGCGGGGTGCGGGCGGCCCAACCCCCAGGCACAGGGGTGACTGGGGACTGGCTGTCATTGAAGAGCATGTCGCTGGGGGAGCCAGGGCTGGGGCCAGGGGTACTCTCCAGGCTGCGGCTGTCCTGCAGGTCCACCATGGACAGACTCTTGCTGCTGTTGGGGAGCTGCACCTCAGCCTCGTTGGCCTCCGAGTAGCTGGAGCTTCTGGCTGGAGACTGTTGGATGCCAGAGTTCCTCGTCACAAAGAATATATCCTTGTTCTCTGGGGTTGGCGATGGCAGCCTCGTAAAATCCACCAACCTGCACCAAGACAACGGCATCAAATGAGAGAAATGTTGTTTTAGACCAGAGACACTGTAAAGATAATATCCTTGTGGTTTTCAAAGGACTGTTAAAATAACGTATGAATTGTAAAATCAACATCTATTAAAAGGCCCAGTGAAGTCAAAATTCTGTTTTCCAGTGTTTTATATCATATGTGACTCATTTCAGGAAGCTAGACATATGTCGCGCGCCACTACTTCACAGGAGAGGCATTTGAACGTAAACATTTGAAAAAATCTAAATGCGTTTTTTTGCACGTTCTGGAACGTGAACTTTCATGTACCTTAATAACACCATATGTGCCATCTGTAAATACGAATGCAATTGTTAAATTACGAGCCAAGTCAGTTTATTTTTTATTTAACTAGCCAAGTCAGTTAAGAACAAATTCTTATTTACAATGACGGCCTACCCGGACGATGCTGGGCCAATTGTGCGCCGCCCTATGGGACTTCCAATCCCGGCCGGTTGTGATACAGCTTGGAATCGAACCATGGTCTGTAGTGACACCTGAGATGCAGTGCCTTAGACCGCTGTGCCAGACAGGAACCTTCCCACTAGCCATGATTGGCTGAGATAATGGATAGGCTGGACATGCCAAGAGATAAGTTTGGATTGGTCTGCCATGTAGCACGCTTCTGTCTATAACAGGGGTGGGCAATTCCAGTCCTCGAGGGCCTGATTGGTGTCACAGTTTTGCTCCAGCTAACACACCTGACTCCAATAATCACCTAACCATGCTCTTCAGTTTAGAATGCAATTTGATTAATCAGCTCTGTTTGCTAGGGATGGAGAAAAAGTGTGACACCAATCAGGTGCTCGGGGACTAGAGTTGCCCACCCCTGGTCTATAACATGAGCTGCTCAGTATGTGGCGGTAATCCTTTCTAATAAGGCTTTTTTGAAATATATCACGAAGAACTGCAAAAAACACCTGTCTCTGGATTACATCCTCAAACTAAGTGCAACCATGGCATCCGAGAAAGAGAGGGAGAAGCATTCATCCATGTATACGGGTAAGAGAGTCTAGCTAGCTACATTTTCAGATATTATACAATTCAAATTTTCATTTCAAGTTAAAGCGTACTGTTAGCTAGATAGCTAACGTTTGCTCGCTAGCTAGATAATATTACTCGTATCTCTGGGCCATTTGTATTGCTAGTTAGAGCCTGATGTTAGCTAGCTAGCTAACATTGAACCTAGTTGGTTAGCTTTAGCTAACTGTATATTCATGCAGGGTAGTAACGTTATGAGGTAATAACGTTATGCGCTAGCTACATGTCACACTCACAACCGTAAGCTAACTTAACGTTAGCTAGCTAGTTAAAAACTAGAACTAAAACATTGTTTAGAAAGTTGCTTTTAGTTGCCTGGTTCGCCAAAATGACATATACTGAATTATTTAAAAAACATATTGGTTTATTGGTGTTAAAATACACCAGTTATGCTATTTTGGACTACCAGGCTGCCGATGTCTATGCAGCCTGTCGTTTTCGTCTTTATACTTTTTCATAATGACAAGTTTGATGTCAGATGACAATGGAATGTTCATGATGTCACTATGACAACTGTATACAGGCATGTTGATAGACGTAGTATAAACCAGCTTTTATTCTTGAAATCTTTGGTTGTTTAGCACACTACTGTACTAACCATACTGTTTAGAATATGGCCTTCTTAAAGAGATGGTTGGGCTAAGGCTTAAGAGGGTGTGAACTATGCTGAATGGGTGTAGACAAAGAAGAATACTCCAGAAGGTGTACAAAAAATTCAAGGGCCATTTTCTCAAAAGTGGGGTTACAAGTTTATTAACCTTCAAAGCAGAATTACTTTCCCATTATTCCTCCATCTTCTAGCCCTGAGTCTCTGCTTTTATCGAATGTAAAAAAAAAAAATATTTCTAAATTTGCTACATGAGACCAAATCGAGCCGGCTGGTCACATATGAACAATTTATGAAACCGAAACCGTAAAAGTGTTAAAATTTGAATCATGGGCGAGAGTTGTCTATCCATTGTGACGTCACCATTAAATTAGTTAATAGACTAATAACAAAAAGTGTTCCAAACCACTCTGCCAATAACAGCTAGTTTTCGGTTTTCCCCTTCCCACTACCAGACAGTTCACACAAAATTATTGCTTGAGAAAGAGTGTTTTCCATTTGAATGGAAACGTTTTACAGTAAGGTACTTAATTGTTACCCAGAAATGACTTGATAGCAATATAAAAACAACTGCATTGGGCCTGTAAGTTAAATGTTGAAATGCTGATCATGTAAACTCCCATATAGATCTCCAGATCTCTGCAGATTGTGTGTCATACGAAGCATAAATAACACTCTCATTAGAATTCTGTGGTCCCCTTACCCAGAGAGCTCGCTGTCCACGACTATCTTGTGAAGAGGTAGGCCGGTGGAGAGGCTACAGCTTGCCAATGGGAGGGGGAGGGGGGGAGAGCCCATGCCATCAGTCGGGGTGGACACCTGGACCCCAGATGGGTTGGTCAGCGCAGAGTTCACGTCCCGCAATATACGGGCCAGGGGACCCAGCTTAGAGGCTGTGCTCTGCAGGAGACAAAATAATAATGTACACTGATATCTCCCATGCATATGTCTCATGCAATTCCTATGAACTAATTATTTTGTATAATGTCATTTTCACATATAAAATCGGTATGTCCACTTTTGTCAAGCCATAGGAAAGGACTAGTATCCGGTAGCTTGGTTACTGAAAGTAGTGAGAATGTGACATTGGAGAGTAAATCCCAGTAGTGTGGCGTAATCCTTGTACCTGATCCAGCTGAGAGACGTCCTCGGCCAGCAGGGAATGCAGGGATGAGAGCTCGCGGCCCAGGTCGATGTAACCCTCGAACCCTGCCGTGTTGGAGATGGTCTCTGGGTTGGAGATCTCCAGCAGGAAGCGTTGCATGTTGGTCCATTCGTGCTCCAGGAAGTGGTTCATAAAGGACATGTACTCCTCCTTGTTACCAAACCTGGACAGATAAAGAAACAAAAACAGAAGGAATGATGCGGTTTCCAACAGACAAACATACACAAACATGCACATTTTATGGATGTGCACTAGTGGTGTGCAGGTCACCCACAATTGCTAATAACCCACCTGCAACCGCTCAATTAAACTCAGCAAAAAAAGAAACGTCCATTTTTCAGGACCTTGTTTTTCAAAGATAATTAGTAAAAATCCAAATAACTTCACAGATCTTTATTGTAAAGGGTTTAAACACTGTTTCCCATGCTTGTTCAATGAACCATAAACAATTAATGAACATGCACCTGTGGAATGGTTGTTAAGACACTAACAGCTTAAGGTCACAGTTATGAAAACTTAGGACACTGAAGAAGCCTTATTACTGACTCTGAAAAACACCAAAAGAAAGATGCCCAAGGTCCCTGCTCATCCACGTGAATGTGCCTTAGGCATGCTGCAAGGAGGCATGAGGACTGCAGATGTGGCCAGGGCAATAAATGACAATGTCCGTACTGTGAGACGCCTAAGACAGCACTACAGAAAGACAGGACAGACAGCTGATCGTCCTCGCAGTGGCAGACTACATGTAACAACACCTGCACAGGATCGGTACATCCGAACATCACACCTGCGGGACAGGTACGGCAACAACAACTGCCCGAGTTACACCAGGAACGCACAATCCGTCCATCAGTGCTCAGACTGTCCGCAATAGGCTGAGAGAGGCTGGACTGAGGGCTTGTAGGCTTGTTGTAAGGCAGGTCCTCAGACATCACCGGCAAAAACGTTGCCTATGTGCACAAATCCACCGTTGCTGGCCAGACAGGACTGGCAAAAAGTGTTCTTCACTGACGAGTCGCGGTTTTGTCTCACCAGGGAGGGGTGATGGTCGGATTCGCTTTTATCGTCGAAGGAATGAACATTACACCAAGGTCTGTACTCTGGAGCAGGATCAATTTAGAAGTGGAGGGTCCGTCATGGTCTGGGGCGGTGTGTCACAGCATCATCGGACTGAGCTTGTTTTCATTGCAGGCAATCTCAACGCTGTGCATTACCGGGAAGACAACCTCCTCCCTCATGTGGTACCCTTCCTGCAGGCTCATCCTGACATGACCCTCCAGCATGACAATGCCACCAGCCATACTGCTCGTTCTGTGCGTGATTTCCTGCAATACAGGAATGTCAGTGTTCTGCCATGGCCAGCGAAGAGCCCCGTTCTCAATCCCATTGAGCACATCTGGGACCTGTTGGATCGGCGGGTGAGGGCTAGGGCCATTCACCCCAGAAATGTCTGGGAACTTGCAGGTGCCTTGGTGGAAGAGTGGGGTAACATCTCACAGCAAGAACTGGCAAATCTGGTGCAATCCATGAGGAAGAGATGCACTGCAGTACTTAATGCAGCTGGTGGCCACACCAGATACTGACCCCCCTTTGTTCAGGGACACATTATTACATTTCTGTTAGTAACATGTCTGTGGAATTTGTTCAGTTTATGTCTCAGTTGTTGAATCTTGTTATGTTCATACAAATATTTACACATGATAAGTTTGCTGAAAATAAATGCAGTTGACAGTGAGAGGACGTTTCTTTTTTTGCTGAGTTTATATGTGATAAAGTGAAAATATGAGGCCCCTAACCAGCTAATATAGAAAATGCACCATAGGCTACCGTCGGAGACGGCAAAACAATTTTTTTGACAGGGGTTGCAGGATTTGTTGCGCCTGATTTAGATACGTTTCTGCTTATAATAACTTGTCCATAATTAGATACAAGCAGCATTTCCTCTGTCAGAGAATCTGCTCTTCTTTAATATTATTACAGCTATGTGAAAGGTTATAGACCTACAGTCAGTGTCCAGATTTCAGTTTCCATTTAACCCATCTGAACAGTAGGCTTCAGTTCCCTTGACTTGTCATAGGCCTATTCGAAGTCCCCGACTTGGCACGATCAAATTTGTATAGCGCCTCACTTTTTCTGCCCATTCCCAGAAGCATTTGATTACTGCCGTGTAGGCTCTTTGGAGAGCGTACAGTTAGACCCTAAAGTTTAGGCGTACTCTCTAATTCCAGATAGCATTAAAAGTATGAAAGAAAAACATCAATGTAGCCTATAGATATACATTTCACAAGAATGATACATTTATGCATTTTTTAAGGTATTGTTTTCTCTTTATTCAACCTGCCCGCCACCCACCCGCTCTTCACCCACACACTATTTAAACCAGCCTGCCCTGCAGACATAACCGCAGGGACTGTGGGTTATAAGTCAACCCGTGCATCACTAACACACTAGTACACACACCCACACTTACTTGGTGAAGTTGGCGAGGTTCTGCGTGACCTTAGCGATGAGCGTGAGGGTGCGAGCGGTGCGGTCGTCGGGATACTCCTGCATCAGGTTGAAAAGTGACGGGGACATAACGGCTGGACACAGGAAGCGCAGGAACAGAGAGGCACTGATCAGACGCTCGCTGATGTCCGGCCGGCCCCGACTGCTGCACTGCTGCCTCCACGAGGCAAACACCTCCTTCAGTTCCCGCGGAAAAACACTGCATGGAAACATTGACAGGTACATTCATTTTTTACGTAATTTGCACAATTCAAGCTTTCATTAGATGATGGTGAAAGCTCGGTAATAGAATATGAGGGCTAATGCTAGCTACTTCTATTGGCAGTGAGGGGGGAGGGATGTGTGTTTATTTACCGGTAGGAGTCGATGATCTTGCAGAAGGCCAGCTCACAGCACATCTTCAGGTTGCTCTGGTTCTCAGGGAGGTCTACTGAGGAACACTTCCCTGGGTCCACCTCGCAGTTCTCATCTGACTCGTACAGGGCTTTGATGAACTCTCCTGGGAGAGGGAGGGAGATCAGCACCTAGGCCTGTTGTCACTACTCTGACTAGGACCACAATCTCCATTACAGTACATATAGGCCTACAGTTATGAAGTGATTTTAGAGGCAAAAGAAATTCAATTCAGATTCAATTTCTTTTGGCACTAAAATCGTACAGTTCTGCTAGTTGGCACACGCTAATGTCATGCACACTGATAGAAACCCCACTAATTGTACTAGGTAAGGAAACTGCTGCTGTTATTTGCTATAACTGTTGGACTATTGGATTATTATAATGTGGTGTGTTAAATAGCCTGTGGCGCATGACAAAACATGGTAAAAAACAATACTGTTCCCTTTGTTGAATTGAGTCCACGGACATCAGATGACAGATTCAAATCTCTACCCCGCAGCTAGATTGATGAATCATTTTCTCACTGATTGTCTTTCACCAAAGTTTTACATCGCTAGACAGCTAGCGAAAGAGCCCCAAGTTCTGACATTATTATTTGATTCCCTTTTCATTATCTTTGGTGACATACTTTTAATAAGAGTGCCAGTCAACCATCAAGGACAGACCAACGCTCTGAATCATTCAACATGGCTTCAAACAAAGCAGTGGTGAAAAGTACTTAAGCAAAAATATTTTAAAGTACTACTTAAGTAGTTGTTTGGGGTATCTGTACTTTACTATTTCTATATTTGACAACTTTTACTTCACGACATTCCTAAAGAAAATAATGTACTTTTTTACATTTCCCCTGAAACCTAAAAGTACATGTTACATTTTGAATGCTTAGCAGGACAGACAAAAGTCCAATTCACACACTTATCAAGAGAACAAGCCTGGTCATCTCTACTGCCTCTGATCTGGCGGACTCACTAAACACAAATGCTTCATTTGTAAATTATGTCTGTGTTGTAGGCTATCTATAAATTTAAAAAACAAGAAAATTGTGCCGTCTGGTTTAAAATAATATACTTATAATACTTAAGTATATTTTAGCAAATACATTTACTTTTGATACTTAGGTGTATTTAAAAGGAAATACTTTTAGACTTTTTTGCTGGGTGACTTCCACATTTGCTTGAGTCGTTTTCTATTAAGGTATCTTTATTTTTACTGGATACTTTTTCCACCACTGAAACAGTCACTTTCCAGAAAAACAATGAATAATTGATCTGAAGAGTCACTTAAAAATGTACTGTGTGTGGAGAGTACAGGGAGTTTTTCTGAAGGCCAGATACTAGCCAGAAGTATGATACTTAATGAACAACACACAGGCCTATTCCATGTGTTCATGGCTCCTCTTCTATCTTAAAATACTTTTGCTCTCTGCTGTAATAGTAGCACTGTCCCCTTTACAGTGTCTGGATGTCACCTACCCAGTGCGTCCTGCAGGTACTTCTGCCCCACCAGTTTAAGGTACTCCTCAATGGCTTTGGTGGCCAGTGTGTTCTCCCTGAAGATCAGGTGCTCGTTCTCCCCACAGCGATCCACTTCTGACATCATCAGGTCAGTCAGGAAGTCCTGAAAGCAAAATAGAACTGTGAGGCCTTGTTCCAATACATTGAAAATAAATCTCCCCCTTCCTTCCTTCCTTGTAGTGATCTCATCCCATTGGCTAGGTAGGCTAACAGCAAGGTTTCCACAACATACTGTAGCTTTCACCATTCCTATCATGTCACCATAATTCTCAGAAGGGAGGGAGGAGGAGGAAGGAAGCATGCCTTTTTTTAAGTATTGGAAGTATCGCCTCATATTCACCGCCAAGAACATACAAATACAAGTGGTAATAAGGTGAGTTTATGGGCACCGTTTGGGCAAAAACTGGTTGAATCAACATCGTTTCCATATAATTTCAACCCAAAAAATATATGTGGTGATTTTGAATCAACATGGAAAACTGATTGGATTTGAAAAAAAGTCACCAACGTAAGGGGATTTCATATGTTCTTTCACCAAACTTTTAACCTAAATCCAATGACATGGTGACATGTTCTGTTGAATTCACGTTAGTTGACAACTCAACCAAATGTAAATCAAAACTAGACGTTGAACTGACGTCTGTGCCCAGTGGGCAGGCAGAGGCTGATCAGAGCTGCATCATGGAACCAGGCAACCTGGTTCTGTTCTGGGAACAGATCTAGATAGTGTGTATTGCAAGGAAATGAGCCTATCAATGTGATCTGAAATGCAGCGCGTGAACAGTCTCTACATAAATAAATAACTGTACTGCTGCACAGCCTAAGCCTGATTGATACTGAGAGCAGTGAGTTTGGACAGAGAGAGAACGAGAGAGACAGGTAGCTCAGACAAGTGACTCTTCCTCTCTTATCGATTCTGTGCTAATGGATCAAGTGGTTAGCCCCTCCTTTCCTTCCCCCCGCCCACACATACAGTCGTTCTCAGGCGGTGTCCTTCTTAACCAGTCACACTCCCTCTTTATGAGCTCCTGTAATCTGCTCTGGTTGACTGCAGTCATATCTATGGAAGGCATGGTGATAGGCTAGCTAGGCTATGCATGCTAATGAGGCATCAAAGGGAACATGCTATCATAATCCCAAAGACTGTACCAGAGAGAGAGAGAGGTAGACATTTCAGCTACTGTACGCACAGTATTTACTGTATCAGTCAAATGTAGGCTAAATATCTGAATGCTCCTCATCAATGTAACTGGTATCTCCCATGTTGACAAGCTGTGGATCTCCCATGTTGACAAGCTGTGGACCTCGTACCAGATCATCCAACCATTAAACTATGATATCTGGATGGTGCAGAGGATTATGAATGTACGAGGTGCCGTGTATCCTGACAGACACTAACACAGTCCCTCACAGCACACAGTCACTGACAGCACACAGTCCCTCACAGCACACAGTCACTGACAGCACACAGTCACTGACAGCACACAGTCACTGACAGCACACAGTCACTCACTGCACATCAACCACACACATGACTAAGCTAAACCCGTCTCACACTACTTTACAAGCATTTCGCTACACTCGCAATAACATCTGCTAACCATGTGTATGTGACCAATAAAAATGTGATTTGATTTGAGCCGGCCCGGGCCAGCACGGTTACACATCCACCATAGTTGTTGGACCCATGCTGGGAAAGGGCAATGTGAAAAGGAAATGTTCCAGGTCAGCAAAGTACAGTTCAGCTCAATACTAGTGTGAAAAGCGTTTTACTGTCCCACTCCCTACTGCTACCCCCAGACAGGCCTGGAGAGCGGCTAGAGAAGTCTTTAACATGCACTGACTGCACATACTAACACTATGCCAGGTAGGTAACGCACTAACACGCTATGCCAGGTGGGTAACACACTTACTAACACGCTATGCCAGGTGGGTAACACACACACTAACACCTAATGCCAAGTGGGTAACACACTAACTAACACGCTATGCCAGGTGGGTAACACACTAACTAACACGCTATGCCAGGTGGGTAACACACTTACTAACACGCTATGCCAGGTGGGTAACACACTAACTAACACACTATGCCAGGTGGGTAACACACTTACTAACACGCTATGCCAGGTGGGTAACACACACACTAACACCTAATGCCAAGTGGGTAACACACTAACTAACACGCTATGCCAGGTGGGTAACACACTAACTAACACGCTATGCCAGGTGGGTAACACACTAACTAACACGCTATGCCAGGTGGGTAACACACTTACTAACACGCTATGCCAGGTGGGTAACACACTAACTAACACACTATGCCAGGTGGGTAGCACACTTACTAACACACTATGCCAGGTGGGTAACACACTTACTAACACACTATGCCAGGTGGGTAACACACTAACTAACACGCTATGCCAGGTGGGTAACACACTTACTAACACGCTATGCCAGGTGGGTAACACACACACTAACACGCTATGCCAGGTGGGTAACACACACACTAACACCTAATGCCAAGTGGGTAACACACTAACACGCTATGCCAGGTGGGTAACACACTAACACGCTATGCCAGGTGGGTAACACACTAACACGCTATGCCAGGTGGGTAACACACTAACACGCTATGCCAGGTGGGTAACACACACACTAACACCTAATGCCAAGTGGGTAACACACTAACTAACACGCTATGCCAGGTGGGTAACACACTAACACACTATGCCAGGTGGGTAACACACTAACACGCTATGCCAGGTAGGTAACACACTAACACACTATGCCAGGTGGGTAACACACACACTAACACCTAATGCCAAGTGGGTAACACACTAACACGCTATGCCAGGTGGGTAACACACTAACACGCTATGCCAGGTGGGTAACACACACACTATGCCAGGTGGGTAACACACTAACACGCTATGCCAGGTGGGTAACACACCAACACGCTATGCCAGGTGGGTAACACACCAACACGCTATGCCAGGTAGGTAACACACCAACACGCTATGCCAGGTGGGTAACACACACACTAACACGCTATGCCAGGTGGGTAACACACACACTAACACCTAATGCCAAGTGGGTAACACACTAACACACTATGCCAGGTGGGTAACACACTAACACACTATGCCAGGTGGGTAACACACTAACACACTATGCCAGGTGGGTAACACACTAACACACTACGCCAGGTGGGTAACACACTAACACACTATGCCAGGTGGGTAACACACTAACACACTATGCCAGGTGGGTAACACACTAACACACTACGCCAGGTGGGTAACACACTAACAAGCTCTTATGCTGTTTGTCTTTTTGAAGTTGTAGCCAATAGCAACAGTCATTTTAAAATGAAGCCAATAGCAACAGTCATTTTAAAATGAAAGAGAGCCTCTAGAATAGGAGGAACCTAAGTGAAAGCGTAGAGCCACGGATCCTTATCTATCCATCTATTGGATTAGGGCTAAACAGGGAAATTAAATGAGGGGGTGTGAGCCACCACAGGGCAGTGGATAGATGCATAATGAGGCAAAGCTCCACTTGTTTCTCAGAGCAGAACGTAGGCCAACTAAGAAAGGCTGTTTAATGAAGCTCCATCGCCCTGTTGCTGTTCTAGCAAAGACTAGTAGGCGTAAGCTTCTGTGGGGTATCGGCATTATTACAGTGGTGTTACATAGCAGCAGAAAAGTTTGAGGGACAAAATCTAAAGAGAAGTTTCTATGCTGAAACAGCGCTCCGCAATAACAAGTGCTGACCTTGTGCACACGAACACACTCACACACGCGCGCATTATCGTTCAGTCTCACTGCATGGTTTTACAGCAGGAGCTGAAGAGTGGATGGAGCGGATCAGGAATTAACCAGGACTACTAGGCTAATTACCACAGGGGGCTGACACCGCTTTCCTTCCTGGGACTGGTGTGAGAGAAGACAGCACAGTGGCCGTATACCAGATCACAACCTCATTCATATGAGATATAGCCTTGATTTCAACTAGATAGATCACGTTCATGTAGCTCCTGAGATGTGAAACACTTCTCCAGGCATGGTGAGACCTGATTATCTGCGCAGTTTGAAATAAAGACAGAACGTGGATAAAGACAGAATCTTAACATGACCTATATTGGTGGACATATTTAAAAGAGATCCTAAAACACATTTTTTGCTTTGCTTTTCCTTAGGGTGCTTTTTAGTTGTTCAATTTGTCATTATTTAGCTTTTTATCTCAAGTTTATTGTGTAGTAAATATTTCAGCCTTTATTTTCATTGTTTTTTATTTGTTGCAATGTCTGAAATGTGCTGCATAAAGAAAGCTTGATTTGATCTCTGTAGTAGGGAAGATTTTCATGTGCGCAGTTCAGCTACATTTTTAAATTCCATTACTGTTGGTTCAAAAACACCAAACAACAACCCCTAATGGCATGTATTGATTACCTGGACTTAAGAAGGACTATTTACCACATAGCCTAACGTATGGCAAGTGGTGAAAAACAGGGACTGAATTTAAATGATCTAGGCCTATGTTTCAAATGTAACATTTTGACCACAGCCCATTGTCCTAAATTGGAGGTATTAGCAGCAGTTAGTGTACACAAGTCCCCTTTCAGCTAGTCCTCATTAGAAAGTGCTGATACAATGTAGTGTTGTCATCATAGTCCCCCAACCACCCACTCTAAGCAGGGGTGGTACCCATTATCTTTCCACAGCAGGGAACACCAGAAAACATTTTGCAACGGAAAACGAAAAGTCCCAGTAGTACATCCCAGTAGTACATCCCTGTTTCCGTTCACTTTCTTCTGTTTGACTCCTAATAAACACGACCCTCTCCCAACCCAAACAGGAAGCATTCACATTCTTCTAGGTCTAGGAGACTGCTTATAGTAAGCATGTGGGAGGACTCCCAAAGACTAGAAATATGAGGCTAACTTGACTTTTAAACCCCAATCCTAGACGGAGACAAGATAACCTTATCTGGACTCCTTTTCAAACCCCAGACCCCTATACTATCTTGCCTAATCTTTTGCAGCTTTTGTGTGCAATATGCAGCTGAGATGTTGACTTATCTGAGACAATGGTATCACTGACTGTGACCAATCAAAACCCTCACAGTTGTAATGATTACAATAGGAGAGCTTTGTCTTTACTATCAATTCGATCTGGGTTGTGTTTATATTTGACATTCGGCAATATTACTATTTTGGACTATCATTTGAAAACGGAAATGCAGAGAACACAACACACTATCGTTTGAGTGTAGGACAGCCTCTGTGGAAAGTAGGAGGCCTTACCTTAGCCTTGCCGGTGCTCTGTAGGATGTGAACCAGGGCACTGGCCATCTCCTCCTTGTTCTTCACACTAAGGCCAGGCTCCAGGATGGAGCACAGCAGCATGTAGTTATTGGTGATGTACTCTGCAAACTCCTTATATGACTCCATGGGCAGGATACTCATGCTCTGGTACCGCGACTTGAGTCGAATCATAGGTCCGGGAGTTTTCCCTTTGTTCGGGTTGGGCGTGCTCACAGAATACCACTTCTCCACAAACTGGCGTCCCGTGACGGCACCGACGGGAATGTTGACCAGGCCCACATAGTTGTTCTTGTCCTTCTTTTTCTTTTTGTCCGACTCCTTGTACAGGTGGACAGTGACACTTTTGACGGAAGGTAAGTTGTTGAACTCAAAGTGCTCTCCCCAGAATACATTGTCCATTTTGAATTTGCAGGTAGTCCGTGCGTAAAGCGTGTCGTCCAGACACAACTCACAGAAATACCTTTTCTTGGCTGGAAGGTCCTTGGCCTCAATAATCCACAATTTTAGAAGGTTCTCCACACGCCGACTGTTGTCCTGTGAAAAACATCAAACATGTGAGACTTTTCCTGGGTACTTTGACATGTATTCTATTGTACTGTTATTATTTTCTTCCACAGAGGGCCCTATACGCTATATAGCATTTGATTTACTTTGTTAGGATGTACAGCTCTCCTTAAGTTTTCCATCCATTTGTCCCTCTCGGCAGATGACCGACACGAAAAGCATTTGGTTCCAGTGGAAGTAGTTACCTGTGAAAGTATGGCAGATGATTAAGCCCTTTAAGTTATGAATCATGAAAAACACCCATATGATGGCCTGTGTGTATCAATCTTTTCGAATGAACCTTTATTTAACTACGCAGGTCAGTTAAGAACAAATTCTTATTTACAATGATGGCTTACATACCCAATCTAAAGCAGGGTTGGGTATCACACACACACACACACAAGCTGCGCTGCAGGGTCTGCACAGTGCACACTGATACCAGACTAAACAAAGCCTGGACAGCCATTGAAATCCTCTTGCACTTGATCATGAGAGAAATGCTTGTTGTTTTTTTGGCTGACCCCGTCAGACTTCCTCTCGGTCACAGAGCCATGGTCTGTCCAGCTGGCAGCGTGATTTAGCATAATAGGCAGTAAATCCTTGTGAATGGGGACCCCTCGGAGCTCACCTCTCAGAGCAGATCCACAGAGAGCAGGAGCATGGAGATGCCAACAGATGGGTCAGACAGACACACAGGCCCCTACCAGGCAGGAAGCGCAGGGGCGGGGAGACCCTCCTCCCTAACAAATGCCCAGCTACACACACACACTACCCAAAGGCACTGGCTGCTTGACAGAAAGTCAGAGACCTGCAGCTTTTCAGACATATGTAATGGCAACAAAATGAAGAGTATATTAAACACAATGCATTATGTACCGAGGTTCAGGATCCTAAGAAATACTATTAAAATGAGTCAGCAGTCAGCGAGCCTTGAGCTGCGACAGTCATGACAGGCAGTGGTGGTGGTGGGCTCACCTCGAAGCAGTAGTCCTGGCCCAGGATGCTGCCGTGCACCGGTTTGATCAACACCTCATCCTCCATGCTGAGATCTAAAGCTTCTACTGCACTGCTGGGGCTGAGCAACGACTCGTGAGACCGCGATTCCTTCAGCCTCGGCATCAGATGGGATCTGGGGGAGAAGAGGAAGAGACACGGTCAGTCACACACATACAATGTGTCAACGCAGGCAAGAGCCAGTGCGATGTCCCACACAGAGAGGAGGGCTGGGGAAGGCATGTGAACCAAAACCAGACTGGTGTTGTGGGTACACCCTGTCAGATGCCACGGGATCTGGCTCTATGGGGTTGGCATGACGGGGCTCTCTAGTCTCTCCCAGCTGGTAACTCTTCTGCTTGGACGTCTTTTTGATGGTATAGCAGGTGGGGACGCTGCTCCAACACCATGCTTTAAAGTGCCTCTGGCAAATGGCAGAGCACAGCTGCAGAAACAGGGAGGTTGCATTCTTACTGGTCACTTAGTCACAGATAGTAGGAGTGGGAGAAGAAGACCAACATCAAGACCGTTAAACGTGAACGGCAATAACACAGCTCAAGAGAACAATTGAGATCCTTGAAGTGAAAGAAGCCAAGAAAGCCATACTACCCCCAGTAAAACATACTACCATACTACGCACAGTAAAACATACTACCAACAGTAAAACATACAACCATACTACCCACAGTAAAACATACAACCATACTACCCACAGTAAAACATACAACCATACTACCCACAGTAAAACATACTACCCACAGTAAAACATACAACCATACTACCCACAGTAAAACATACTACACCACAGTAAAACATACTGCCCACAGTAAAACATACTACCAACAGTAAAACATACAACCATACTACGCACAGTAAAACATACTACCCCCATTAAAACATACTACCAACAGTAAAACATACAACCATACTACCCACAGTAAAACATACTACCAACAGTAAAACATACAACCATACTACCCACAGTAAAACATACTACCAACAGTAAAACATACAACCATACTACCCACAGTAAAACATACAACCATACTACCCACAGTAAAACATACTACCAACAGTAAAACATACAACCATACTACCCACAGTAAAACATACAACCATACTACCCACAGTAAAACATACTACTCCCATTAAAACATACTACCCACAATAAAACATACTACCCACAATAAAACATACTACCCACAATAAAACATACTACCAACAGTAAAACATACTGCCCACAGTAAAACATACTACACCACAGTAAAACACACTACCCCCATTAAAACATACTACCCCCATTAAAACATACTACCCCCATTAAAACATACTACCCACAATAAAACATACTACCAACAGTAAAACATACAACCATACTACCCACAGTAAAACATACTACACCACAGTAAAACATACTGCCCACAGTAAACATACTACCCCCAGGAAACCATACAACCCACAGTAAAATATACAACTATACTACCCACAGTAAAACATACTACACCACAGTAAAACATACTGCCCACAGTAAACATATTACCCATGGTAAAACATACTACACCACAGTAAACCATACAACCCACAGTAAACATACTACCCCCAGGAAACCATACTACCATACTACCCACAGTAAAATATACTACTATACTATCCACAGTGAAACATACTACCCATGGTAAAACATACTACAGTAGCATACTACCCACAGTAAGCCATACTACCCACAGAAAAACATGAGAGCGGATACAGATAAAGATATTTGTGCAACCAAGTAACTTCAAGGGTTCCTTTTAGTTTTATTGGTTCCATATATGAATTGTACGTAAAAATCATAACATCCGTAATACACGCTTCGTCTTCAATCCACAACTCAACTGTATTTTAATGACTGAAAAAGCCAAAAAGCCAATTAAGACTCACAGATAATATAGACAGAGAGAGTAGAAGAAATGTTTACCCCTACAGTGCATGTTCATCTTTCAGTTGTTCTAAGTGGTGTTGGTTAACACATGCACACTACAATCAATGTCTAGGAGGATAAGCAGGGCAATTAAGCACCTGCTGGGCAGCAAACAGATATCTGCTGACTCATCGCTCCCCTGGCTCTCCATTGGCTGCATGAATTAAACATGGCTCTACTTCCTGCCTCAGGGGATGAGTCTGGAAAAAATCCTCAGGTAATGAATTTGTCGTTGTATTCTCTAGCTCAACTTATCAGTGTGGGGACAGAGTGAGATACTGAGAATGATACAGAGAGAAAGGCATAACTGGCAGAGCTGAGCGGACTAATATAAACCTTCCTCTCTGAGAAGCTAGATCCCTTATGGGAAAACTTTTAGCGTGTCGGTAACATTGTAAAATGGGTAGCTCTGGATGTATTTTGTTCTTGGTGACTATCTTACAAATGTGAGTTTAAAGTCACTTACAATAAGTCTAAATGAAATTAAACAAATATACACAGTTGTACTAGTTCCCATGCAGTACTGTTATAGTGGTCTTTGAATAGGAATGGGTCGGTTTCCATAGTATGGGATCAATGATATACATTTTTATAAGCATATTTCTAGTCAATGGCAAACAAGCTTCAGGATTTCTAGACCAAACTCCACGGCAGTAGGCTAACTCATGTTGTAGTCTGTTAATGCACTGTGCTGACAACCTTTCTGATTTTTAATTCACTTATTGAGAGAGAGATTCATGCTTGTCTGATGGCAGCTATTCAACTTGCGTTCTGTGGCTCAGCATTTACCTAATGATCGTATCAATGCCACTGCAGGCTGTTGGGGGCCAAGCACACACACAAGGCCGTTATGTAATGAAATTAGCATTGTTTCAATGAACTCATTGGACCATTGATCTTAAAGGATACAAGGTGTAAACAGGGCCAGGACCGCTTTGATTTTTTTCATATCCCCTGCCCCCTAAAACCATTTGCCAAGATGAGCTACGTTGAAAACAGTGCAGCTGTTAGCGACAAATTGGGAGTTGAGAAAACATTTTTTTTATTGGTCCTACACGCAGATTAGTCTTCTCTTTTCAGCAGTATTTATTTGCTTTCCAAACTGTGCGTTTTTCCCACCATTGTATTTTGAAATCTACAAAAGGCTAACCAACAGCATCCAATCATAGAAATATAATTCACGGCCTCCGAGTGGCGCAGCGGTCTAAGGCGCTGCATTGCAGTGCTAGCTGAGTTACTACAGATCCTGGTTCAATACTGGGCTGTGTCCTTGTCCCATCGTGCTCTAAGAGACTCCTGTGGCGGGCTGGGCGCATGCACGCTGAGACGGTCACCAGGTGTACTGTGTTTCCTCCGACACATTGGTGCGGCTGGCTTTCCCGAGTCTGTACGGGAATTGCAGCGATGGGACAAGACTAATTTCCAATTCGATATGACAAAATTGGGGAGAAAAAGCAGTCAAAAAAAAAGTCAGTAAAGGCATCCATTGCTAGTGTACCCATTTTTAACAGTCAAATTGCGAGGCTAAGAGCTTATAAAACCCTTTAGGGATAGTATGTCTATGGCCACAACGCAACATGCTGTGGACTATATTTGGTGCGCATGCCGCACAGACTGCAGCCTTCCTGACTGTAGGCATATACTGTAGGCATACTGCCAAAACAAAGGTAACACTTGAGTAAACAACGGATACAAAGTATATGTGGTGTGGGGTGAATTTTCCTGCCATGGTTTAGGTCCACTTGTAGAATCTAAGGTGAATTGAAGCTGTTCTGGCAGCTCATGGTGGCCAAACATCATTTAAAGACACTTTTTGTTGGTGTTCCCTTAATTTATGCAGAGACTTGTATGTGCTTCATCCACAGTACATTTCTGTAAGCTATTGATTCTCTGTGGGTAAATAATGCTCTCTGGTGTATTTTGAACATTGAGAGTGGGCTCCTGTGGTTGGATTTTTTTTCCCTCTTGGGCCCGACTCACATAATTGACCAGTCACATTTATTTCTTATGCATTTGTATTTTTTATTAAATCAGTTACCCAATCAAGTTACCCACAGACCCCCTGCCTCCCCACCTCCCCTCATCTGATGTTTAGCAGAGAGGCAGAAGGCAATAGCAGGCAGTCTACACATTGAGAGTGGGCTACTGAGACTTCCTGTGGTTGGTTGGCAGTTGCAGTGAAAACATATTAAATATATTTTGTATATAATACAGTGGGGCAAAAAAGTATTTAGTTAGCCACCAATTGTGCAAGTTCTCCCACTTAAAAAGATGAGAGAGGCCTGTAATTTTCATCATAGGTACACTTCAACTATGACAGACAAAATTAGAAAAAAAATTCTCCAGAAAATCACATTGTAGGATTTTTAATGAATTTATCTGCAAATTAACCGCACCAGCATAAGGGGTCTGAGGATCTCATCTCGGTACCTAATGGCAGTCAGGCTACCTCTGGCGAGCACATGGAGGGCTGTGTGGCTCCCCAAAGAAATGCCACCCCACCATGACTGACCCACCGCCAAACCGGTCATGCTGGAGGATTTTGCAGGCAGCAGAACGTTCTCCACGGCGTCTCCAGACTGTCACGTCTGTCACATGTGCTCAGTGTGAACCTGCTTTCATCTGTGAAGAGCACAGGGCGCCAGTGGCGAATTTGCCAATTTTGGTGTTCTCTGGCAAATGCCAAATGTCCTGCACGGTGTTGAGCTGTAAGCACAACGCCCACCTGTGGACGTCGGGCCCTCATACCACCCTCATGGAGTCTGTTTCTGACCGTTTGAGCAGACACATGCACATTTGTGGCCTGCTGGAGGTCATTTTGCAGGGCTCTGGCAGTGCTCCTCCTGCTCGTCCTTGCACAAAGGCAGAGGTAGCGGTCCTGCTGCTGGGTTGTTGCCCTCCTACGGCCTCCTCCACGTCTCCTGATGTACTGGCCTGTCTCCTGGTAGCGCCTCCATGCTCTGGACACTACGCTGACAGACACAGCAAACCTTCTTGCCACAGCTCACATTGATGTGCCATCCTGGATGAGCTGCACTACCTGAGCCACTTGTGTGGGTTGTAGACTCCTTCTCATGCTACGACTAGAGTGATAGCACCGCCAGCATTCAAAAGTGACCAAAACATCAGCCGGGAAGCTGGTGGTCTGTGGTACTATTGTTTGTACAGATACACGTGGTACCTTCAGGCATTTGGAAATTTCTCCCAAGGATGAACCAGACTTGTGGAAGTCTACAATTTTCTTTCAGAGGTCTGACCCACTGGAATTGTGATACAGTGAATTATAAGTGAAATAATCTGTCTGTAAACAATTGTTGGAAAAATTATTTGTGTCATGCACAAAGTAGATGTCCTACCCGACTTGCCAAAACTATAGTTTATGAACAAGAAATTTGTGGAGAGGTTGAAAAAGGAGTTTTAATGACTCCAACCTAAGTGTATGTAAACTTCTGACTTCAACTGTACGCCCACAACTCCATAACAGCCGATTAAATTAGATTGGAATTTCGTGTCTCTGCGACAGTAGAATTCTTATTTGAGCTAAACACATGAAAACATAAGCAAATACTACTTACAGTACTAGCACATTTAGATATTTTGATGTATGAAGGGGTCATTTATCAATAGCATATTCTACTCTAGTATTTCATGAGGTTATATGTATTGCTGTTCACCAGACAAGTGGCACTACTGTACAGACAGGTCCCATCGCTATCATTTAAAAATAATATCAGTAAAAAATAATATCCAACTCTATACTGATATTGTTGTTCATGTTTAGAAACCCCAGAGATATTTTATCTGGAGAAATGTTTTTATGTATCACTGATTTTGTCACCAGCATTCAAGGGATTAAGAACACAGTGCTGGCTTAGTAGTGTCCCAAACGGGAGAATCAACATTTGGAACACAGACAAATCACAGGATGTAGATGATGTCAAGCCTTATAAAGTGAAGATCCGGTGATGCTGCCAAGGAACTGGATGGCTTATAGGAGCCTGAATAACATAACAGGAAATAATAAGGCCATTAAGTGCGGAGAAACAAGTGCCTTTGTGACTCGGCTGAGTCAAAAGGAGTGCATTACTAAACACAGAACATACTGGAGATATAAAAAAATATATTTAAAAAATGAAAATGTGGATACAGTAACATGTCTGCATGTATACAATAGACTGGCACAGAATGAAGAATATAACTCAGTCAACACGAGCTTCAAATTTCTATGCTATAATGTTTTCAGATCCCTCTATGCTAACAACATAATGAAGAACACTTTATTTTCTGCATTCAATCTTTCATTTAACTCTTGCCATGTAGTTCATGCTTATTTCTGTCTCATTCTAGTCTCATTTAGAGTGAGTAAGAGGCATAACGCTGTTTTGTAGTGTTATTACACCAGATGTAGGCTATTTCATGCAGTCTTCGGGGTTGCCAAGTAACGACCTTTGCTGGGCGTAGCCGTGTTGCACTGTATTCAAACTACCAGATTAAATGCACAGTACAGCATTTCAGCATCTCCCCTGTATGCAGTTTGCCATCTGTTGTGCAGTTCCAGTCCGTTAAAGTTAAAACATCAAAAGGAAAAAAAGGTGTAACAAAGACAACAGATTTGCAAAATATTTGATGCGAATAAAGACGAGCCTATTCATCGTTATTCATTGCTGCAGCCATCTCCAAGTTTTATCTCAGATATATCAGTTTACTAAGTGGCTTTTTGACAGTTATTTTTTAAAATCCCAGCCACCTCCAAAATGTTTCAAACACTCCCTACTAACAGGACATGTGCCTCGCGAAGGACCCTAGTTCCGAATAGAAAACATTAGAGCAAAGATGTCCCACAAAATAACAGGCAGAAAGCATGTTCTAGTGTAGGAAAGAACGAACATGGAGGCTATGCAGAAATAGGCTATTCTGTGCCTCTGAAGAACGTCAGTTTTTTTCTGATTTAATTTAGCTTTTGTATCGTGTATAATAAAAGGTGTATTTTAATGTGTACAGTGCATTCAGAACGTATTCACACCCCTTGACTTTGTCCACATTTTGTTGCATTAGTCTGAATTTAAAAAATATAAAATTTTGGATATTTGTCACTGGATCACACACACACACACACACACACACACACACACACACACACACACACACACACACACACACACACAATGTCAAAGTGGAATTATGTTTTTTTGGTTGACATTTTTACAAATGTATACAAAATGAAAAGCTGAAATGTCTTGAGTGAATACGTTTTCAACCCCTTTGTTATGGCAAGCCTAAATAAGTCCAGGAGTAAAAATTTGCGTAACAAGTCACATAATAAGTTGCATGGACTCAATGTGTGCAATAATAATGTTTAACATGATTTTTGAATGACTACCTCAACTCTGTACCCCACACATACAATTATCTGTAAGGTCCCTTACTCGAGCAGTGAATCCAAACAGATTCAACCACACAGACCAGGGAGGTTTTCGAATGCCTCGCAAAGAGCACCTTGGGTGGGTAAAAAAGAAAGAAAGCAGACATTGAAAATCCCTTTGAGCATGATGAAGTTATTTGGATGGTGTATCAATACACCCAGTCACTACAAGGATAGAGGCGTCCTTCCTAACTCAGTTGCCGGAGAGGATGGAAACCACTCAGAGATTTCACCATGAGGCCAATGGTGACTTTGAAACAGTTACAGAGGTTAATGGTTGTTATATGAGAATCAGAGGATGGATCAACAACAATATAGTTCATCCACAATACAAACCTAATTGAGAGAGTGAAAAAGCTTGTACAGAATAAAAATATTCCGAAACATGCATCCTGTTTGCAACAAGGCACAAAAGTAATACTGAAAACATTTTGGCAAAGCAATTCACTTTGTGTCCTGAATACAAAGTATTATTTTTAGGGCAAATCCAATACAACTCATTATTGAGTGCCACTCTCCAAATTTTCAAGCAGAGTGGTGGCTGCATCATGTTATGGGTATGCTTGTAATCGTTAAGGACTGGGGAGTTTTTTCAGGATAAAAAAATTACTGTGCTAAGCACAGGCAAAATCCTAGAGTAAAACCTGGTTCGGTGTGCTTTCCACCAGACACTGGGAGATGAATTCACCTTTTAGCAGGACAATAACCTCAGGCATTGGTTCATATTTCCCTCGATCCTGACTAGTCTCCCAGTCCCTGCCACTGATAAACATCTCCACAGCATGATGCTGCCACTACCCTGCTTCACTGTATGGGATGATGCCAGGTTATATCCAGACGTGACGTTTGGCATTCAGGCTAAAGAGTTCAATCTTAGTTTCATCAGACCAGAGAATCTTGTTTCTCGAGTCTTTTAGGTGCCTTTTGGCAAACTCCAAGTGTGCTATCATGTGCCTTTTATTGAGGAGTGGCTTCCATCTGGCCACTCTACCATAAAGGCCTGATTGGTGGAGTGCTGAAGAGATGACTATCCTTCTGGAAGGTTCTCCCATTACCACAGAGAAACTCTGGAGCTCTGTCAGAGTGACCATCGGGCTCCCAAGTGGCGCAGTGGTCCAAGGCACTGCATCTCAGTGCAAGAGGCGTCACTACAGTCCCTGGTTCTCCTCCGATTGCTCAGTTTGACCGGATGGCCAGCTCTAGGAAGAGTCTTGGTGGGTCCAAACTTCTTCCGTTTAAGAATGATGGAAGCCACATTGTTCTTGGGGAACTTCAATGCTGCAGA
The DNA here is from genome assembly GCF_034236695.1 of Oncorhynchus nerka. NCBI lineage: Eukaryota > Metazoa > Chordata > Actinopteri > Salmoniformes > Salmonidae > Oncorhynchus > Oncorhynchus nerka. The sequence goes on along the minus strand of NC_088422.1, from coordinate 20,210,260 downwards.
CATTTTTGGGAGACCATTCTCCAAATCTAATGCCTCGAAACAATCCTGTCTCAGAGCTCTACGGATCAAGCTGTAGAAACATTTCAAGGACAGTCAATGACTGTCATTAAAAGACTCCAAAAACGGCCAATAATTTCAGGTCCAGTACCATTGTTGGGCCGCGGGTGTGAAAGATTCAGCAGACTGCTGGCATTACACATCTTGCTAAAATACTACTGTAGCTCTGCTGGAGTCACTTTTATTGATAACTTTGACACCTTCTGGAAACAGGAATCACAGAGTCCATCCAAATCATCTTGGCTCCTGGACTCTGTCCACGCATTTCAAGGCTGCGTTGAAACAATGACTGGTAAATGATCCAAGACCAGCTCAGTTAATCCCTATCATTGTGACAATGAGTCGTCATAATGCTGCATCAAATGTACATGATCTTAGGGGCATTGGCAAACCGAATGTAAGTCATTTAATTTATATACCCCTAATTGCACCAAATACATATGTTTATCCTACAGTTATTTTAAGCAGTAATCATGAGCCTATAAACCAGAGTTACATTGTTAGCACTGAGGCGATGTGCAATAGTAGGAAGACCACTTTACGCAGCTCGCCCTGCACTATCAACTCCAATGTAAATAACATGAGGAAGTCTACCTCTGACAAGCTTCCCAGTAAAGCATTAAAAACAATCAAGCAACCCAGAAAATTGCTAAAAAGACCCCATACTAACATATGTAGCCTAAAATACAAGGTCCATGAAGTCAATAATTTGCTTGTAACAGATGACATTCATATTCTGACTATCTCTGAAACTCACTTAGGTAATACCTTTGATGATACAGTGGTAGCAATACATGGTTATAACCTCTACCGAAAAGACAGAAATGCCAACAGAGGCGGTGTTGCGGTCTACATTCAGAACCACATTCCTGTAAAGCTTAAGAGATGATCTAATGTTAAATACTGTTGAAGTAATATGGCTACAGGTTCATCTGCCTCACCTAAAGCCCATTCTTGTGGGATGCTGCTATAGACCACCAAGTGCTAACAGTCAGTAAAAACGGTTAAATCCCCTTGGATTGATGAGGAATTGAAAAATAGTTTGAGGCAAAATGTATGGCTATTAAGTCTGGCAGCCCAACTGATTGGCAAACATACTGCAATTAAGAAATCATGTGAATTAAATTAAACTAAATTAAAATAAACTACACTATGAAACAAAGATAAATTATATCAAGAATGTAAAAAAGCTTTGGGGCACTTTAAATTACAGGGGGAAAAAGCCAACTTGGCTCCTTCATTCATTGAATCAGATGGCTCATTCATCACAAAGCCCACTGATATTGCACACTACTTTAATGACTTCTTCATGGGCAAGATAAGCAAACTTAGGGATGACATGCCAGCAACAAACGCTGACACTACACATCCAAGTATATTGGACCAACTTATGAAAGATGAGAATTGTACTTTTGAATTCCGTAAAGTCAGAGTGGAAGAGGTGAAAAAATTATTGTTGTCTATCAACAATGTCAAGCCACCGGGGTGACAATCTAGATGGAAAATTACTGAGGATAATAGCAGACGATATTGCCACTCCTATTTGCCACATCTTAAATATTAACCTACTAGAGAGTGTGTGCCCTCAGGCCTGGAGGGAAGCTAAAGTCATTCCGCTACCCGAGAATAGTAAAGCCCCCTTTACTGGCTCAAATAGCCGACCAATCAGCCTTTTACCAACCCTTAGTAAACTTCTGGAAAAAATGGTGTTTGACCAGATACAATGCTATTTCACAGTAAACAAATTGAGAAATTGAGAATTTCAGCATGCTTATAGAGAAGGACACTCAAGAAGCACAAGACTTACACAAATGACTGATGAGTGGCTGAGAGAAATGAATGATAAAATGACTGATCATAGTCTGCTGCTGGAAAACTTATGTGTTATGGCTTTACACCCCCTGCTATAATGTGGATAAGGAGTTACTTGTCTAACAGAACACAGAGGGTGTTCTTTAATGGAAGCCTATCAAATATAACTCAGAATCAGGAATTCCCCAGGGTAGCTGTTTAGGCCCCTTGCTTTTTCAATTTTTACTAACGGCATGCCACTGACTGAATAAAGCTAGAGTTTCTATGTATGCGGATAACTCAACACTATACACGTCAGCTATTACCGCGACTGAAATGACTGCTACCCTCAACAAAGAGCTACTGTTAGTTTCAGAGTGGGTGGCAAGGAATAAGTTAGCCCTAAATATTTCTAAAACTAAAATCATTGTATTTGGAACTCTCACTAAAACCTAAACCTCAACTAAATCTTGTAATAAATAATGTGGAAATTGAGCAAGTTGAGATGACTAAACTGCTTGGAGTAACACTAGATTGTAAACTGTCATGGTCAAAATATATTGATGCAGTAGTAGCTAAGATGGGGAGAAGTCTGTCTATAATAAAATGATGCTCTGCCTTCTTCAAATCAAATCAAATGTATTTATATAGCCCTTCGTACATCAGCTGATATCTCAAAGTGCTGTACAGAAACCCAGCCTAAAACCCCAAACAGCAAGCAATGCAGGTGTAGAAGCACGGTGGCTAGGAAAAACTCCCTAGAAAGGCCAAAACCTAGGAAGAAACCTAGAGAGGAACCAGGCTATGTGGGGTGGCCAGTCCTCTTCTGGCTGTGCCAGTGTTCTTAACAACACTATCAACAAGGCAGGTCCTACAGGCCCTAGTTTTGTCGCACCTTGACCACTGTTCAGTCGTGTGGTCAAATGCCACAAAAAAGGACGTAGGAAAATTGCAATTGGCTTAGAACAGGGCAGCACGTCTGGCCCTTGGATGTACACAGAGAGCTAATATTAATAATATGCATGTCAATCTCTCCTGGCGGAAAGTGGAGGAGGGATTGACTTCATCACTACTTTTATTTATGAGAGGTATTGACATGTTGAATGCACCCAGCTGTCGGTCTAAACTACTGGCACACAGCTCGGACACCTATGCACACCCCACAAGACATGCCACAAGAGGTCTCTTCACAGTCTCCAAGTCCAGAACAGACTATTCGAGGCACACAGTACTACATAGAGCCATGACTACATGGAACTCTATTCCACATCAAGTAACTGACGCAAGCAGTAAATTAGATTTTAAAAAAGAAAAAAAAACACTTTATGGAACAGCGAGAACTGTGAAGCAACACAAACATTGGAACAGACACATGCATATACACACACACTATACATACACATAGATTTAGTACTGTAGATATGTGGTAGTGATGGAGTAGGGGCCTGAGGGCACACAGTGTGTTTTGAAATCTGTGAATGTATCGTAATGTTTTAAAAATGTATAAACTGCCATAATTTTGCTGGATCCCAGGAAGAGTAGCTGATGCCTTGGCAGCAGCAAATGGGGCTCCATTATAAATATAAATGGAAACAAGATGCACCTGTGCTAACTTTCTAGTCTTATAGCCAAGGTTCTGAAAACTTATGTAAATAAAGTATCTGTTTTTGGTTTTTAATACATTTGCAAACATTTCTAAAAACCTGTTTTCGCTTTGTCATTACGGGGTATTGTGTGTAGATTGTTGAGGATTAGTTCTTTTTAAAATCCATTTTAGAATAAGCTTGTAACGTAGCAAAATGTGGAAAAGGGGAGTGGTCTGAATACTTTCCGAATGCACTGGAAGGCCTTCCAAACCATACCTGCACACTTTTTCATTTTCATTTCAATTTCATCTGTTTTGTTTTATTTGGTGCAAATAAATTAAACCTAAATATTAAAATTCATATCGGTTTAAATCTTGAATAAATAAATACACACTAAACTGAAGTCTTTAAACACTTTTAGTGTTTAAAATAAGTGCTGCGACTGGGAAGACATGATATCACATTGGCTTAGAAGGGTGATGACATGTTTTCGCCTCCTTTTGGCAACTGTTCCACTGCTAAGAAGATGTCTGATTGCTTCCAGAAATTGGATGTGACAGGAGTTTGGATTTAATGAGCACCAACACTTTACTTCAGACTCCAGAATCCTTCCATTAAAAGATTGGCCTCTCTGTCTAGCGTGTGTGTGTGCGCGGCAGGCACAGAGACGCCAGCAGGCATATCACAATGCCTTTTTTACAGGCCTGTAAAACAATGCCATGGCAGAAATCATTAAAGCCCTTAATATTTTCTCCAACATCCTTCTTCTCTTTTGCAGTCAGAGGAGCTGTGCTGCATTAAGGGAGGTAGTGTTGGTCTGGATTCAGACCTCTATGGTCCCTGTTTCAGCTTCTTCACATGCACCCGACCTGATACTCAACATGGAGCTCCTTGTGAATTAAGATTGAGGAAAATATCTCCCCACGACTCTCTATGCATCACACACACACACGGGTAGAGCTGATTGCCACTTCTCTATTGAATATTTCAATAGGTTTTAGAATAGCAGCATATCTGTGGATGCCTTTCAAAGTAACATTGTTGAGATGTCATTACAGAGTGAACTACAGTGTTGTGCATCTATTCTGATACAAAGGAACACTGTGCTGCCTGGCTAAAAGCAAATGAAGATGTCTACTAGCAGCAAATATTTAATGTGACACGCCATCATTCAAAATGTAAATTATATGACTCTGTAAATGAAAACCAGAACCAGAATGACAGAGAGTAGAGCTGGGACCACAAACTGAAAATGATTGACACCGACCATACCGATCACTTATAGCAGGCATTTTGCTGATATCATTCATTATGATAAGTAGCGTATGCTAGAGAAATGCAAAGTTTGGATTGAAATAAGTTTTCTAGTATGGGTTATTGTTAATGGGACAATTGAAGGCTACAACCATCAAACTACTAGTAGTAGTAGTAGTAGTAGTAGTAGTTTAAAGGATAAAAACAACAAATAATCTTCTATTTATTCATGTCGATTAATGGATTTTTGTCCATATCGCTCAGCTCTAAACAGAGACTACCACATAGCATCCAAACATGAGAAACATCCTCAATGTCTATAGACAGATAATGAGATGCCGAGCCCACAAAGCCTATATGTAAATGCAGCTTGTTAAGCGTCCCTAACACACTGAGATGAAGACAGTGCAGTCCATTAGATGTGGCGGAATACTCACCAGACATTCTATCAGAATCCCCGGAAACAATCGGAGCGGGGGGACGGGGGCATGGAAGAGGTGGGGGATGATGAGGGAGCCGTCTCAGAGTTCCATTTTCTACTGAGAGCATGGTGGTGCTCATTCAGCTTTCACAGTGGGCTTCTGCTAGCTGCTATTAGCCTTGTGCTCTCCTACCCTCCCTCTCTCTCTCTCTCTTCCCTCCCTCCTCCACTCTTCCCACCCCCTTCCCTCCCTCCCCTCCCAGTCTGTCTCCTCCGGACTCTTTATTCTAGCCCCACTGAGAGACAGCCTGCCCTACTTCCTCCCCCACTCCTCTCCTTTAAGGGCAACTGCTTTCTCTCTCCTTCTCTCCCTCTATCTGGCTGGTGGAGGACTGCTCGGAGTCGACCGTCTTGCGCTCTCTCTCTATCCCTCTCCTATCCTTCCTTCTCTCTGTCTGTGTGTCTGTGTGCACGCAGCATAAGGCTGTGTGGCATGATGTAGCTCTGCCCCCCGCTGCCGCGTGTGTGTGTGTGTGTGTGTACGTACGTACGTGCGTGCGTGTGCGTGCGGTCTTTTGTCTTGGTGTCTTTGTGACAGACCGGCCTGCTCCCTGCACAGGGACCTGCCTCCGGGGGAGTAGTGAGGGGGTGCGCGCCGACAGTACAGGGAGAGGCCATATGGTATGCTCTGTCAGCTTTGGGCTAATTGGTCAATCAGATCTTTTGGAGCTGTGCTCTGTTCAGAAGAATTCAGAAGCCTTGTTCATAGGCAGCATTCACTAAAGTTGTAAAGAACAAGGGTAAAGCATAAGTGGCCATTATCTTCCCTACACTGTCAGAAGAGGGACAGTCATTGACAGCCAGCTCTGAGAAGAATTTCAGTCACTGGAGGCACACGCACAATGTTACAATTAACAATATACACACTTGATAACTGTCAGGTTTTTATTGTTTCTATGACAACACTGCATAAAGTAAATGGTATCTTTGCTTCCCCGGCAACTGACACTTTCCACGGATAAGTGAGCAATTTTCAGCCAATTTTATTTTCTAGACTTCACAATATGTTTTTTTCTCCTTTCACACAAATTGATTGTGTCTCTGAAGTCTTACATGGACGTGAACGCAGCTTGAGCCACACAACTGTTTCTGACACATTGCTCGCGTCACCACAGAATTCTGGTACCTTAAGGGCTTTCTGCTTACCTTCCACATTAAAACGAAGAGTACTCCAGAGGAGGCTAATATAGATAGGTTGCTAAGTAGTACTATATTAAAGGTGGCATAATGTAAAAACATATAAAAACAAAGACCACTTAGTAAAGAATAGGAGAGATGGAGAAATCACAGCCTAAAACCAGGACTGATAGTCCAACAAGGTGATCATCTCTTGCTTAACGGCCCTGTAACGATTAGCTACCCAATTACAGGTAAGGACTACATACTCACACAGAACGAATAAGTATGTGCGTGAATGCGTGCGTGTGTGAAACGACAAACCACACCGAACGGTTAAGGATTGGGTTAAGCTCTCATTTAAATCAAATAAATCCAAAGTAACAAGACAGGGGCTTTGTGCCGATGAGTGGGATTCACTGCCGTAAGCATTATAGCTTACCACTTCCATTGGCTGGTCAGATCACTGCTCAGTCAAGACAGTGGCCTCTGGTAGTTCTGCATCAGCATATACTGTAACCTTCAGCATCAACAACATCACCACTACAACTGTCTTGACCTGTAACCTTCAGCATCAACAACATCATCAACACAACACTTGCACCCATTATGATGTCATCTCACCTAGCTCAGCGTGACATTTCTGGGCTAGTGGGATTGGCAAAAATCTGTCTCGCGGCAGACAGAATCCTGTTTCTCTGCAGTCATTGGGATTTGATTCTCAACAAACGTGTGCTTAATGTCAAGACATAACACTGATGGGAAACCTGGTACAGCACCACCAGTGTAATCAATCAACAATGCCGTCTCCTCCTGGCATGGTGTTTGCTGCTGGCCCTGGAAGGCTCAGAGCCTGATAGGAATAGAGCGGGCTGCATTAACATGCAGTCTGTCAGTGAGAAGATCTCAGAGTCATTTCCCATGTCAGACAGTGTTGAAAAGGAACAGAGACATGACATGATGACAGCCTCTGTCAAGCAGTAGCTCCCCTCCCCGCTTTCTTCCTGCTCCTGACAGCAGTTACCGTATAGGCCTGCAATATTAAGTTGCTCTGCTCCAAGCCCATTGAGCACAGTCATGATGCCAGGAACATTTGGCGGATGGTCTCGGAAAGAGCCAGTTCAAAATCAAATGCTCTTATACAAGGACCAAACGTACGGTCTGTATACAAGCCAGCTGTATGTTATAAGTACAGTAGCTATCAAATACAATACATTTGCTGTAAAAGTTCAAATGTGGAATTTGACCTGACATTTGGAAAAAGACTGACCCTGCTAGGTGTTTTTTATAGCTTCAACAGTGAGTGGGTGTGGAGAAAAGCATTGGTCTAGACAGTAGGGATACAATGGGTTATTTTCCTTAAGAGTGTTTTTTTTCTCTGAATGAAGGCTCTTGCAAGTCTTATCAATCTCTCTGAAAATAAAATGCCCTATATAAAGGCTACATACTGTATTGACAGAATAGGTTCTACAATGATTTTTGTATATCTGTGAATGTTGCTTATTTTTGGAATGCTGTTTTGTGTAGGTTAAAAACTGACCAATAAGAAATTGTTAGCTGATGATTGCATGGTAAGCCTCAAGCTCCTCCAGCTGAAATTGTATTTGAGACAAATATGTTTGATAACAGATGCACCAGACTGAGTAAAAGGGCATACCTTATTATCCACTCTCAAATCACAGGCTAGTAAGCTTTTATACAGACTCATGAAATAACCTTTATCGGAATAAATCAATCACATTTGAAATGAAAGATGGAAGGGAGATATGACATAAGTTTGTGATTAGACAACAAAATGTATTGTAGACCCGAATGGAAGTGTATGGATTCAGTCATGAGGCATTTATAAGTTGTATTATTCAAGAATCAATAGGTAAATACCGTATATCACTCATTTAAATGACCATTGAAAACCAGGAAATCATACAGATTTTGACTTTAATAATAGGCTATCCTACAAGAGGAATTCCCTCACCTTCCAGAATGAAATTCGACATGCCAGTTATTAAATTAAGCACAAATCTCCGAGACTCAAAAAGTGGCAAATATCGTTCTGACAGCGAGGCCAAATCCTCATTCTGTCTTTATTATGCACCACATCCACATTGCTCATCCCCGCCTGCCTGGGACTACTGCCAGTAAATACCTGAGCGATATTAAAACAGTCAAGATGCCTCTGAGGACATACAGTACAATATTGATTGATCTATTTAGTGCATTTCCTGGGTAAAGTTACGAGTCTACTTATTTGGTTTCCGAATCAGTGGGCTATATATTTATAGTGTAGAATGCATGGTCATTGAGTCAGTCATTGAGTCATTGGGTGAGCGAGCGAGTCAGTCATTGAGACAGCCAGTCAGTCAGTCATTGAGACAGCCAGTCAGTCAGTCATTGAGACAGTCAGTCAAGACAGCCAGTCAGTCAGTCAGTCATTGAGACAACCAGCCAGTCATTGAGACATCCAGTCAGTCAATCATTGAGACAGCCAGTCAGTCAGTCAGTCATTGAGACAGCCAGTCAGTCATTGAGACAGCCAGCCAGTCATTGAGACAGCCAGTAAGTCATTGAGACAGCCAGTAAGTCAGTCATTGAGCCAGCCAGCCAGTCAGTCATTGAGCCAGCCAGCCAATCAGTCATTAAGCCAGCCAGCCAGACAGCCATTGAGTCAGCCAGCCAGGAGGCCAGCCATTGAGCCAGCAAGCCAGTCAGTCATTGAGCCAGCCAGCCAGTCAGTCATTGAGCCAGCCAGCCAATCGGTCATTAAGCCAATCAGCCATTGAGCCAGCCAGCCAGGAGGCCAGCCATTGAGCCAGCCAGCCAGTCAGTCAGTCATTGAGCCAGCCAGTCAGTCAGTCATTGAGCCAGCCAGCCAGCCAGTCATTGAGCCAGCCAGTCATTGAGCCAGCCAGCCAGTCAGCCAGTCATTGAGCCAGCCAGCCAGTCAGTCATTGAGCCAGCCAGTCAGTCAGCCAGCCAGTCATTGAGCCAGCCAACCAGTCATTGAGCCAGCCAGCCAGTTAGTCAGTCATTGAGCCAGCCAGCCAGTCAGTCATTGAGCCAGCTAGCCAGCCAGCCAGTCATTGAGCCTGCCAGTCAGTCAGCCAGCCAGTCATTGGGCCAGCCAACCAGTCATTGAGCCAGCCAGCCAGCCAGTCAGTCAGTCATTGAGCCAGCCAGCCAGTCAGTCATTGAGCCAGCTAGCCAGCCAGCCAGTCATTGAGCCTGCCAGTCAGTCAGTCATTGAGCCAGCCGCTGAGTCAGTCATTGAGCCAGCCAGCCAGCCAGTCATTCATTGAGCCAGCCAGTCAGTCAGTCATTGAGCCAGCCATCAAGCTAGTCATTGAGCCAGCCAGTCAGTCAGCCATTGAGCCAGCCAGTCATTGAGTCATTGAGCCAGCCAGGCAGTCATTGAGCCAGCCAGCCAGGCAGTCATTGAGCCAGCCAGCCAGCCAGTCATTGAGCCAGCCGGTCAGTCAGTCAGTCATTCATTGAGCCAGCCGGTCAGTCAGTTATTCATTCATTGAGCCAGCCGGTAAGTCAGTCATTGACTTCAGTCCCGCTCCTCCGCTCTCTCCACTGGCTTCCAGTTGAAGCTCGCATCCGCTACAAGACCATGGTGCTTGCCTACGGAGCTGTGAGGGGAACGGCACCTCAGTACCTCCAGGCTCTGATCAGGCCCTACACCCAAACAAGGGCACTGCGTTCATCCACCTCTGGCCTGCTCGCCTCCCTACCACTGAGGAAGTACAGTTCCCGCGCAGCCCAGTCAAAACTGTTCGCTGCTCTGGCCCCCCAATGGTGGAACAAACTCCCTCACGACGCCAGGACAGCGGAGTCAATCACCACCTTCCGGAGACACCTGAAACCCCACCTCTTTCAGGAATACCTAGGATAGGATAAAGTAATCCTTCTCACCCCCTCCCCCTTAAAAGATTTAGATGCACTATTGTAAAGTGGCTGTTCCACTGGATGTCTTAAGGTGAACGCACCAATTTGTAAGTCGCTCTGGATAAGAGCGTCTGCTAAATGACTTAAATGATTGAGCCAGCCAGCCAGCCACTGAGCCAGTCAGCCATTGAGCCAGTCAGCCATTGAGCCAGTCAGCCATTGAGCCAGTCAGCCAGTCACACTGAGAAATCACTAGCTCAACACGGCCAATTGCAATATAGTACATACAGTACAGTATCAGTCCGAATTCGTGACTATAGTCAAGAGAAAAACAATATTGGTATCAGGCTCTAAAATGAAGACAGCAGCTTGCTATCAAAAAAAGGCACCAGTCTATTTCCTATTTTTTCTTCCTTAAAGATAGCTCCACTATTTCCTGGTTGCTAAAATTCAAGTGGTTTGTTCAATTTTAGTTTATTTGACAAAACTAGCAAGGATAGTGTAGAGCAAGGGTACTCAACTCTTACCCTACAAAGTCCGGAGCCTGCTGGTATTGTGTTCTGCCTAATAATTAATTGCACACACCTGGTGTCGCGGGTCTAAATCAGTCCCTGATGAGAGGGGAACAATGAAAAAATGCAGTGGAAGTGGCTTCGAGGTCCAGAGTTGAGTTTGATGGGAGTAGAGAATCATTATACCATCTAAATCTCTGAAATATATTTTCCATAAACAAGAATACTGTATTTTCAGCTGTTCGAAGCTGGTGTACAAAGCCGAAAGTAAAAGACGCAAAAACTAAACTTAAGCAATGGAAGCATAGACATAGCACACATATAACATATCTACCACTTCCTAGACTTGCTTTCAATGAGAATGACAGATCTATAAACAAACATTTCAATGTGAATTTGGACGAATCGCCCCAAAAGTTACATATTGAAGCTTTAAATAAAAACCAAACAAAGACACTAGTACACACACGAAGCTGAGAAGGCTTGCGACACAGGCTGGCCCGAGGGTCCCATGTCTCTTGGTATTAGTGTGTCTCTCTGTTACAGAGCTGTGTGCCACTGTAATTAAATAGGCCACTGCCTGTACTGTACAGTACTGCCCTGAGCTGGAACTAAAAGATGACCTGGAAACCCTTCCAATGGCTAACCAGGCGACGGAAGGGACCACAGAAACACTACAGCACTGGGGGAGGGGGGTTCTCTCAGTTCACTGTTCTGTGCAGGGTGAGTCTTTCGAGGCAAAGGCGTCCCGGGTTAGCAAAACCAAAGACAAAGGAGGTCCATACAAATGACATTGTCACAACATAATGTACAGCTATGGAATAAGGAACAAGCCCACATTGGCTCCTCATACAGTCTTGATATGTATATGTATATAGTATGTATATACTGTACTCGATACCATCTACTGTATGCTGCTCTGTACCATCACTCATTCATATATCCTTATGTACATATTCCTTATCCCCTTACACTGTGTACAAGACAGTAGTTTTGGAATTGTTAGTTAGATTACTTGTTGGTTATCACTGCATTGTTGGAACTAGAAGCACAAGCATTTCGCTACACTCGCATTAACATCTGCTAACCATGTGTATGTGACAAATAAAATTTGATTTGATTTGATTTGATAATGAAATGGTTGTTAGGGTACATGTTCATGTTCAGAAACTAAATCAAATCCCCATTAGAACAGATATAGCATATAGGCTACATCAACCTCTACTTGAGTCCATGCCACTATAGAAACAAAACATGACAGTGTGTAGTGGAGGTGGCACCACTTTGATGCATGGCCATTTATAACGTTCACTCAGTGGGTTGTGTGAGCTCATTGAGTGGAGTGGACCTGTTAGTGACTGGTGTTGACGACACCCGCCCAGTCTGTTTGTCTACACCAGTTGTTGTTCCCAACCAGGGGTACTAGGACCCCTGGGGGTACTTGGCCTATCCACAGAGGGTACTTGAGACGATTCATGAGACTTTAGGCTTACTAGTAAAATGCACGAGTGTGTACTTTAGGGGTACTCCGGGCAGACCAAAATTTGGTTGATGGTACAGTAAACACTGGTCTACACTACTAGAGCCAGGAGCTTGGATGCCAGTTCCAAACATACCCACACAAACAAACACACCCTCAAAAGTAACAAACCGTATGCAAGCATGTACGGTCCACTGCATCATACTCCAGGATAGCTACTCACACAAGCATTGCCACTATCATGCTCCAGTGCCTTGTGGTTGCCATGAGAAAGATTTCCTCTTCCTCCAAACCTAGGCTAATGGGCAGGTGTAATGAGGGATGAAATCTCCAGACAGCACAGCGCAGCACAGCTCAGCCAATTCCTCCCACCTCAACAAGAGCCTGTACTGTGTGTGCAGGTTAAGAACCACGTCAAGCACTGCATGAACCACGTAAAGCACTGCAGCCATGCTACTGACAGTGTCATTCCACCGACCAGTGAGGTGTCACAGCCCCACAATATGAAGGTTGGGGAGGACATCACACTGTACAGTATGTGGATTAGCCCATTGTACAATACAAAGCTTATTTTTCCTGCGAGAATTGACTGACCTTGACACCATAGAGTGGTTAGTGAATGGAAGATAGCCAGTGCACATTAATAGCCTTGTGAAGAGTGTGTGGATATGAGTGTGTTTGTTTGTAGAATGAAATATGTGTTTGTGTGTGTACAGTTCTGTGTGTGTGTGTGTGTGTGTGTAGGTGTGTGGAGGGGGTTGATAAATAGCATCTCACCTGTCATTGTCTGTGGTCTTGAAGCCCGGCAGGATGTTTCTGAAGCTGCTGTTGCGGTCCAGCTTGGGTTGGCTTTTGGTGCGTTTGATGGAGCCCTTTAGTCGGCGGCTCAGGAAGCCCTGGACAGGGAGAGAGGGGCGTCGCCGTGGCCCATGGGGGAGGAGAGAGACCAAAGGGAGAAAATTCACTCACAGACCCATTTCATTTAGATAAAACACAAAATAAACGGTGGAGCAACAAGAGGAAATGCTATTGATTGAGCTCTTCCTCTCTCTCTCCCCCACTCTCCCCTCGTCCGTGGCATTCGGAGAGAGCTGTGAATTGTCGTGTGGATCTCTCCTGCACATCTGCTCGCTGTGCACACACAGCAGAAGCAGCCGCGTTGATGTGCGACTCCCCTAAATCCCTGTTGCCATGGAAACAGTATTCCACGTAAAATGACAGGACTTGAGCGGCCGCAAGGTGAGAGGGGAAAACTGAGAATGTGCATTTGATAGGCTGTAGAGATTAGAGATCAACAAGAGTTGGATTATTCTAAAACCTAGACCCGTCTGCGTCTCCTGTGGTTGTGAGGGGAACAAAACAAGATACAGCCTCAGCCACAACCATGTGCGGTGATAATGATGGTGCTGCAATGTTAAACATTAAACAAGGCTTCTTCCCTGTACAATTAATGCATTTCCTTAATTACTATTTGAGCAAATGGTTGGACTACAGTCTTTTTGCAGCCATTTAAGAAGATCGTGGGTGGAAAGCAACAAAGGAGGAACGAGAGGCTTTGGGCATTAAGGATAAAAGACAATCACCAGACATTGTGATAAATAAATCCAATAACAGTTTTTCACAAGGATCGGTCTCACACTTCAGTTCCCACTGTTTCACACACCAAACAAATTAACAGTTTACAGACATCACTCCATAGCTAATGTAGCTGCCCTGTGCATACATTTGTGAAATGGAAGAATAGTCGACGCTAGTCTGCTTCAAGGAACAACATGAAAATATCCATCTGCAATATTGTACAAGCACTGCTCATAAAAAACTAGGCAATTTCCTTCTAGAGCAACCATGGGTAAATTCTCCCAAAATGTATTTAGTTATTATTACTTATCATTTTACAGTCTACATTATATTTGTGCCATCCGCATTAGGCTACACTGATCCCCAATTGAATCACATGAGCTCCCATGCAAACAGAGGAACTCTTTAATGCATCCAAGAAATCTGTGACACTAACCAGGTTTCCATCCAATCTTTTTATGCGAGTAAATGACATGTTGGATCAAAAGAAATCACGACAGGCCTGCAGGTAAACTTTCCAAAATGTCGACCGAACCAAAATACTCTAGACAATGTGGGATCTTTTTGTATCAGTACAATTAATTATGCGAGAAATGGCAGTGGAAAAGCCTTTATGCGCAAATATTTATATAATAACAATCATATCGAAGTAAACTTGGAGGGACGCGATGATATGGTGTGTGGTCCTCCCACTAGACTCGTTTGGGAAAGCTCTTTTGTTAAGCATGCCGTTTATTAGGCTACAGATTTAATAAATACATTGTCTTCACAGGGTGTTGGAAGTACAAGGGGATGAGCTTGATGTTCCTTTCCAACAAACATGGTGACATGATCGATGCTTGCTGCCGTTTGTCAAATACATTTTTTCCATAATAATCTATAGCGCACTGTATCTGTGAGCTGCTGGCAAGAGCGCACGTGCCAAGACCAGAATGGGAACATTCGCTATAAAATGCAAACATTTGTGGCAAAACTATCAGTTGAAATAAGATGAATATCCATTTAAATAATATTTCTTTATTTGGTACTTGAGAATTAAGCTGCAAAAGTCATGTTTATATGACGCACATCCTTTTATCTCCAACAAGTCAGTTTGATGGAAACATGTCTGGTGGGAAAATGCTCATATTGTTTTTATTCCAAATATACAATCTTCGCGTGAAAATCTGTCGCCAATTGGATGTAAACCTAGCTACTGACAAGTAAAATGCACACAAGGAGGGAATCATTCATGACATCACATTACAGATATTGAACATAGCCTAGACTCTCGATGTTGAGCTGACTTGAGGTTGGATTTTACTGGTTTCAGTCAAGACTCCCATTTCTAAAACGGTACCTTCAAGCAAATCAGTTCTTCAAAAGACCCAAACGTTTCTGCTTCTGGTAAAGAAATCATCCCTTCCAATTATGCCAGTCTCTTGGGAGGCATTACTCCTTTCCTGCTGTAATTTGTGTGGAATCTGGGATCTCTATTCTTAGGCTTTCCCTTCCTATGACATTTGCAGAGAGACTGGAATGCAAATTATTGATTGTGCTTGACAGAGCTGGAGGAGAGAGAGGTGTTTGATGATTCAGCAGACCCTGGCTCCCCTACAGAGAACCTCTGGGTGAGGTAGGGTAGAATAGGGTGAGGAAGGGTAGGATAGGGTGAGGTAGAGTGGGATACGGTCTGGTGAGGTAGGTTAGAGTTAGGTAGGGCATGTAGGGCAAAAGTAGGTAGGTCAGGGTGGGGTGGGGTAGGACAATGGAAGGGCAAACTAGGACAGGGAAGGTTGCGGTAGGGTAAGGTAGGACAGGGCGAGGTAGGGTTGGACAGGGTAGGGTAGGACAGGGAAGGGTGAGGTAGGGCAGGTAAGATAGAGAAGGGCAGGGTGAGGTAGTTATAAGGACTGGCAAGGTAGGGCAAGGCAGGGTATGGCATGGTATAGGGCGAGGAAGGTAGGGTAGAGCGAGGTAGGGTGGGGGGTATGGCATGGTAGAGTAGGGGCGAGGTAGGGTGGAGTGAGGTAGATAGAGCAGGTTGAGGAAGGGAAGGACAGGGTAGGTAGGGCGAGGCAGGGCAGAGTGAAGTAGTGTAAGGCGAGGAAGGCAGGGTAGGGCGTGGTAGGGTAACACAAGGAAGGCAAAGTAATGCAGGTAGGGGAATGATAGAGTAGGGAGAGGTAGGATAGGGTAGGGTCAGGCAGGGTAGGATAAGGTAGGGAGGGGCAGAGTATGGTAAGGCAGGGTAGGGTGAGTTAGGGCTGGGAAGGGTGGGGTAGGGCATGGCAGGGTAAGGTAGGGAGGGGCAGGGTAGGGTGAAGTAGGGTAGGTCAGGGTAGGAAAAAGGGAAGGGTGAGGTAGGCAGGGTATGGTAGAAAGGGTAGGGCAGGGTACGGTGGGGTGGGTGGGGGGCGAGGTAGGGAAGGGTAGGGTAGGTAGTACACAGTGAGGTAGGGAAAGGTAGAGCAGGTATGGATTGATAGAGTAGGGTGAGGTAGGATAAGGCTGGGTAGGGTGAAGTAGGGAGGGGCAGGATAAGGCGAGGTAGGGTAGGCAGGGTAGGGTGAGGTAGGTAGGGTAGAGTGAGGTAGGACAGGATGAGGTAGGGAAGAGTAGGGTGATGTGTGGCAGGATAAGGCGTGGTAGAGTAGGGCAAGGTAGATTATGGCAAGGTAGAGTAAGGCGAGGAGGGGTAGGGCAGGTAAGGTAGGGTAACGCGAGGAAGGCAGGGTAGGGATAGGTAGGGCAGGTAGGGAATGATAGAGTAGGGTAGGGGGAGGTAGGATAGGGCATGGTAGGGTGGGTTCGGGCAAGGCAAGGTAGGGAAGCTCTGGGTAGGGTAGGTAGGGCAGGATAGTAAACACAATGGATGAAACGATGATTAACCCTTGCTTTTCTTTTTGTTCAGACTGCGGTGCTGCATGAGAATTTGACCAAAAAAATACATTCAGGGGTTGGGCAAATACCATTGAGTAGTGGTTCTACTGATCTGTCCAGTAAGTAGGGCCTAGAAGCTGAATGTCAAATCAAAAGACTCACTGCTGTGCTCAAACTACAGTTGAAATTCTAACTTCAGATTTGTATGAATGAGGCCATTGGGATATCCTCTTCTCTGTTCATGTCTCCTGCTGGTTCTCACAGGGACCACCTGCTGGCGGTATTGAGATTCTCCTGCCTCCCCCCTCCCCTTTCTGCTCCAACAAGCTCCAGGTCCTGTTCAATTAACATCAATTCCAACTCCCCCTCCATTCCTCCCTCCCACTCAGAGCTCTGGTCAGTGCAGGATGGCCAGCCTCCCTCTAGTCCCACAGAAGGACAAGAGATGATTAGTGGGAGGAGCCACAGCGTGCTAACACCATCCTGTATCATCCTACGGCTTTTATTCATTGAGTGAATCATTTCATTCATATTTTATCCCATTGGAGAACATCCTGAAGAGAGAGACAGAAGGTGAGGGGAGATTTCCGATCGTTATACTTAGGCATTTTCCTTAAAGAGAGAGATTGGCAAATTACAAATATACAATGCGCTGATGAATGCATCCTGAGCGAAGCGCAGCACTGTATTACCAATGGTGACATATTCCTAAAGTCTGGACGTCTCTTGTGTAATGGGTAATCCGTCACCATGCCGTAATCAGCCAATGAATCTGACTCAGGTATGACAAACCACAGGGAGGGAGGCGCTCAGCAGTAATGTCACCATAGTAACCTGCTCTTCGGAGGACTCAGCCAGGATGGCATTGGGAGGCACTGACCTCTGCTCAACAAGAACTCGACAACAGAATGCCAGGGCTTTATTTGGCTGTGAATTCTCAGTCCTCTCTGAAACCCAACAAGCCATTAACAATTGATTATGACCTGTGGTGCAGAATGGGTGGGGAGGGTGGGGGGAGGCAACAAGGATAGGCTGATCAGATATCTGCTGTCTCTCCCTCCAATGTGACCGTTGGGAGCCAAAGTGCCATCAGATAACATGGAGTTGGTTCTCTGGCACCACCAGCCTGACCTGAGGGCTCCTCCATCTATTTACCCTATCTAAACAGTCAGGAAGGTCACTGTGCTTGTCAAGATCCAACAGAGTAACAGTAAAGGAAGCCCACTGATTAGTAGCCTGACATTACAAACAAAAGAGCTGTGTGTGTGTGTCTGTGCACCAACTCCCAGATCACCTGAGCAATCACACTTCCTACATCTGCTCTAAGGGGAATTCACTAACCTGAACATATTCTGTTGAAGTAACATGAACCTTCCTTTCGGGGGTAAGGGACCATAATCTCCACCTCCATTCATAGCCAAAAATATTTTCTTTAGTTGACAAAAGTATAACTGTTAATTGTGGCCTGTGGAATCTTGTCCCACTC
The DNA here is from genome assembly GCF_034236695.1 of Oncorhynchus nerka. Classification (NCBI taxonomy): domain Eukaryota; kingdom Metazoa; phylum Chordata; class Actinopteri; order Salmoniformes; family Salmonidae; genus Oncorhynchus; species Oncorhynchus nerka. The sequence goes on along the minus strand of NC_088422.1, from coordinate 20,192,169 downwards.
TTCTTCAATGGTGTCGTGTCTTTGGCTATGCTGGATTAATTGCTATGACATGCTATTCTATAAAATAATTTATCCGTAATTAATATCACCTGATTGAGCTAATCATGTAAATGTAAATTACTAGAGAGTCGGGCACCACAAAATAATATTTATAGAGCTGTTATCCTCCGAATAAACTCTTAAAGATTTAGTAATATTTTACATCAATAGCAGTCAACATTAATCGTCATCTTACTTACAGTCTCATAATTTGAAAGGTGTAAATTCTTGGTTCTTCAAGAACCCTGGCTAACAATTTGAATCAGCAATACAAAATTGGGTTTAATTATTTATTTACTAAATACCTAACTAATCACACAGAATTACATATAAAAATAATTAATTATACCTAGATAATTCTTTACGTCATAGGAAAATGTCCCTAGCGGGCAGAACAGATATGACAGCTTGTTACACAAAGGAAAAGGGGCTGGGTTGAGTGAAAGAGTGGGAAGACTGAAGAACAAAGGGAGAAGCTGTACTATCGTAAATACAGTATCTTATGCATTCTAAATTACCGCCCATTTGGAAAAGGAAAATGCAATAAATATTTACTCTGAGCTGCGCTTCAGTAGGTTGGTGGTAGATGGAAGACCGTGTTGCCAAACCGAGTCCTCTGTCCTTTGAAGAATGTCTCTGGTGGTCACTTGGATAAGTTGTAGTAGCATCGTTGCGTGGTAGATGGGATACTCTGTCTGTTCCTTCCTAACCTGCATTTGCAGCTGCGGTCGCTAACTTAACGGCTAGGAGGTATCACTTCTGTCGTGAATAAGAGTTCAAAGTTCATACCATTCGCAACCAAAGCTCATGCTGATGTTGGCTTCGTTCTGCAGTTTTATCTGAACCATTCTGACATAGGATCGTCATCCTACCTCATTGGAACAGATAGTTATGTTGTCGTCAAGAGCTTATATAGGAAGGAAGAGAAGTGGTGTGTGTCATAGTTTACAACCTCTGTCGCTTCACGTGGGCGGGCCACTGAGTGAGCAGCCCTAACTTATGAAAACCCACATCTCACATTTTAGAAGCTAAAATCACATTTCATCCAATCACAAATAATTTCATATTCAAACATTTAAATTGAACAACAATTCCATGTGAGTCTGATAACTCTGATGTATAGACTTTCCACTGTAGAGTTTGTCATCTTATTATTGATGAGAATGTCTCAGATGACAACTGAACTGACATCATATTCATTAAGTACCACTGCATATGTTCAATTGTTCGGATTACCAGAATATAGTTCATTTCCCCCCACATTCTGACGTTCCCAGAATCTCTGTTAACCAAGGGGTTTTGCAAACCTTAGTAGGGTAGAGAGAGGAAAAAGGGGGGAAGAGGTGACTGTCATAAACCTATCCCCCAGGCCAACGTCATGACAATGGGGATACAAAGTTGCTGGATATTGGTGGGAACTGGAACGTGCGGTCATACATGTCGATCCAGAGCATTCAAAACATGCTCAATGGGTGACATGTCTGGTGAGTATGCACACCATGGAAGAACTGGGACATTTTCAGCAAGAATTGTGTACAGATCCTTGCGACATGGGGCCATCCGTGCTGAAACATGAGGTGATTGCGGCAGATGAATGGCACGACAATGGACCTCAGGATCTCATCATGGTATCTATGTGCATTCAAATTGCCATCGATAAAATGCAACTGTGTTAGTTGTCCGTAGCTTATTCCTGCCCATACCATAACCCCACCACCACCATGGGGTACTCTGTCTACAACTTTGACATCAGCAAACCCCTCGCCTACACGACGCCATACGCGCTGCGCTGTCTGCCATCTTCCCGGTACAATTGAAACCATGATTCATCTGTGAAGAGCACACTTCTCCAGCATGGCAGTGGCCATTGAAGGTGAGCATTTGCCAACTGAAGTTAGGTCAAGACACTGGTGAGGACAATGAACATGCAGATGAGTTTCTTTGAGACGATTTCTGACAGTTTGTGCAGAAATTGTTTGTTCACCGCAGGTAAATAAGCCAGATGTGGAGGTCCTGGGATGGGGTGGTAACACGTGGTCTACGGTTGTGAGGCCGGTTGGACGTACTGCCAAATTCTTTAAAACAACATTGGAGGTGGCTTATGGTAGAGAAATTAACATTAAAATATCTGGCAACAGCTCTGGTGGACATTCCTGCAGTCAGCATGGCAATTGCCCGCTCCCTCAAAACATGAGACATCTGTGGCATTGTGTTGTGTGACAAAACTGCCCATTTTAGAGTGGCTTTTTGTCCCAAGCACAAGGTGCACCTGAGTAATCAAATTTGATTTGTCATATACGCCGAATACAACAAGGTATAGACCTTACCGTGAAATGCTTATTTACAAGCCCTTAACCAACAATGCAGTTCAAGAAATAGAGTTAAGAAAATATTTACTAAATATACTTACTAAATAAAATGACAAAACAATAATGAGGCTATATACAGGGGGTACCGGTACAGAGTCAATGTGTGGGGGTACAGGTTAGTCAAGGTAATTTGTAAAATGACTACGCATAGATAATAAACAGTGAGTAGCATTAGTATAAAAACAAAGGGGGTGTCAATGTAAATAGTCTGGGTGGCCATTTGATTAATTGTTCAGCAGTTTTATGGCTTGGGGGTAGAAGCTGTTAAGGAACCTTTTGGTCCTAGACTTCGCGCTCCAGTACCGCTTGCCGTGCGGTAGCAGAAAGAAAAGTCTATGACTTGGGTGACTAGAGTCCCTGATGATTTTATGGGCTTTTCTCTGACACCGCCTATTATATAGGTCCTGGATGGCAGGAAGCTTGGCCCCAGTGATGAACTGGGCCGTACGCACTACACTTTCTAGCGCCTTATGGTCAGATGCCAAGCAGTTGCCATACCAGGCGGTGATGCAACTGGTCAGGATGCTCTCGATGGTGCAGCTGTAGAACGTTTTGAGAATCTGGGGACCCATGCCAAATTTTTTCAGTCTCCTGAGGTGGAAAATATGTTGTCGTGCCCTCTTCACAACTGTGTTGGTGTGTTTGGACCATGATCATTTGTTGGTGATGTGGACACCAAGGAACTTGGAAGCTCTCGACCCGCTCCACTACAGCCCTGAGGATGTTAAATGGTGGCCTGTTCGGCCCTCCTTTTCCTATAATCCACGATCAGCTCCTTTGACTTGCTCACAGTGAGGGAGAGGTTGTTGTCCTGGCACCACACTGTCTCTGACCTCCTCCCTATAGGCTGTCTCATAGTTGTCTGTGATCAGGCCTACCACTGTTGTGTCATCAGCAAACTTTATTGTGTTGGAGTTGTGCTTGGCCACGCAGTCGTGGGTGAACAGGGAGTACAGGAGGGGACTAAGAATACACCCCAGAGGGAAACCAGTGTTGAGGATCAGTGTGGCAGATGCGTTGTTGCCTACCCTTACTACCTGGGGGCGGCCCGTCAGGAAGACCAGGATCCAGTTGCAGAGGGAGGTGTTTAGTCCATGGGTCCTTAGCTTAGTGATGAGCTTTGTGGGTACTATGGTGTTGAACACTTGAGCTGTAGTCAATGAACAGCATTCTCACATACAGTAGGTGTTCCTTTTGTCCAGGTTGGAAAGGGCAGTGTGGAGTGCAATTGAGACATCTGTGGATTTGTTGGGGTGGTATGCATATTGGAGTGGGTCTAGGGTTTCCGGCATGATGGTGTTGATGTAAGCCATGACCAGCCTCTCAAAGCACTTCATGGCTACCGACCTGAGTGCTACAGGGCAGTAATCTTTTAGGCAGGTTACCTTCACTTTCATGGGCACAGGGACAATGGCTGTTTGAAACATGTTGGTATTACAGCCTCGGTCAGGGAGAGGTTGAAAATGTTAGTGAAGCCACTTGCCAGTTGGTCCGCGCTTGCTTTGAATACATGTCCTGGCAATCCATCTGGCCCAGCGGCTTTGTGAATGTTGACCTGTTTAAAAGTCTTGCTCACACCGGCTACAGAGAGTGTGATCACACAGTCATCCGGGACTGCTGGTGCTCTCAAGCATGCTTCAGTATTGCTTGCCTCGAAGCGAGAATAAATGTAATTTAGCTCGTCTGGTAGGCTCGCGTCACTGGGCACCTCGCGGGTGGTTTCCCTTTGTAGTCCGTAATAGTTTTCAAGCCCTGACACGTCCGACGAGCGTCAGAGCCGGTGTAGTAGCCATGTAGTAATACTTGGACAATCTTAGTCCTGTATTGACGCTTTGAAGGCAGAGCGGGATTTCTTATAAGTGTCCGGATTCGTGTCTCGCTCCTTGAAAGCAGTAGCTCTAGCCTTTAGCTCTGTGCGGATGTTGCCTGTAATCCATGGCTTCTGGTTGGGATGTGCACGTACGATCACTGTGGGGGCGTTGTCGTCGTTGATGTACTTATTGGGGCGGCAGGGTAGCCTAGTGGTTAGAGCGTTGGACTAGTAACCGGAAGGTTGCAAGTTCAAATCCCCGAGCTGACAAGGTACAAATCTGTCGTTCTGCCCCTGAACAGGCAGTTAACCCACTGTTCCTAGGCCATCATTGAAAATAAGAATTTGTTCTTAACTGACTTGCCTAGTAAAATTTAAAAAATAAAAAAATAAAATGATTGATGAAGCTGGTGACTGAGTTGGTGTACTCCTCAATGCCATTGGATGAATCCCGGAACATATTCCAGTCTGTGCTAGCAAAACAGTCCTGTAGCGTAGCATCCAAGTCATCTTACCACTTCCTTATTGAGCAAGTCACTGGTACTACTTACTTTAGTTTTTGCTTGGAACCAGGGATCAGGAGGAGAGAATTATGTTCAGATTTTCCAAATGGAGGGCAAGGGAGAGCTTTGTATGCATCTCTGTGTGTGTGTGGAGTAAAGGTGGTCTAGAGTCCTCCCCCCCCCCTCCCCTCTGGTTGCACATGTGACAAGCTGGTAGAAATTATGGGAAACAGATTTAAGTTTGCCTGCATTAATGTCTCGGGCCACTAGGAGTGCCACTTCTGGATGAGCATTTTCTTGTTTGCTGATGGCCATATACAGCTTGTTGAGTGCTGTATAAGATGTCTACGAATAATATAGATGAGAACTCTCTTGGTAGATAGTGTGGTCTACAGCTTATCATGAGGTATTCTACCTCAGGTACGCAATACCTCGAAACTTCTTTAATATTAGATATCGCGCACCAGCAGTTATTGACAAGTAGACACACACCCCTCCTCGTCTTACCAGACGTAGCTGCTCTGTCCTGCCGAAGCACAGAGAAACAAGCCAGCTCTATTTGATCCGTGTCGTCGTTTAGCCACGTCTCGGTGAAACATAAGATATTCCAGTTTTTAATGTCCCGCTGGTAGGATAGTCTTAAATCGTAGATTGCCAGTTTATTTTCCAATGATTGCGCAGATTGCGCAAATTCATACAAGGCAGCCCGCCCTCCTCCCCTTTATCCTCCATCTTTTCTTCACGTGGATGCCAGAGATTTGGGCCTTGTCTCGACAAAGCAGTATATCCTTCATGTCGGACTCATTAAAGAAAAAATCTTTGTCCAGTTCGAAGTGAGTAATCGTGTTCTGATGTCCAGAAGCTCTTTTCAGGGATCATGCTGTTAATCAGCTTCTTGATATGACACCTGTCAGGTGGATGGATAAATTATATTGGCAAAGGGGAAATTATCTGGAAGATATGTTACTATTCCTAAGACAGCTAAATTCTGGTGTCCCAACACTGACAGTGCACTACAACGGCTCTATCAAGCCAAGCTGGAAACCTTGTCATACATACTTGGACAAATGTGACTCGTTTCAGGAAACTAGGCGTATGTTGCACTTCACAGGAGAGGCATTTGAACGTAAGCACAAGTTTTTTATCGAACATGTGAACTTTCATGTGCCGTAATAACAAGTGTATTCCATCTGTAAATACTAATAAAATTGTTCAATTACGAGCCTAGTTGATTTAACTACAAAAAAAGACAAGAACCTTCCTACTAGCAATGATTGGCTGAGATAATGAATGGGCTGGACATGCCAGGAGATGAGTTTGGATTGGTTTGCAATGTAGCGTGCGCCGTTTTTTAAATATATAACTTTAGCCATCAAGAACTACAAAAGTTTTCCTACCTTTCTCAACAACATTGATGCCTTGAAATAAGCAGACAGATCAGTTGGAAAAAATTATTTGCTACTTTCTGCACACGCCACGGTCAGTGTGAACCGGAGTGTCAAACAATATGTACTGTGGTTTGTCCTTTAAAAAGTTTCAGCATACTGCGGCACAGAATGCATGGTGCCGCAGAATTCTATGGCACATAATTTAAGTGCCAACCACTGGTACCACTAATGCTTGTTAGTGCTAGTTTTACCACCAGAGGGCATCTTTGAGAATTGTTTGATAGCCTTCAATAGTGGCTGTACTAGAGAATTTAAAACCTTTTTTGTAAGAACATATATATACATATATATATATTATTATAGTATAAGAAAAATGAAAAACCCCCTGGGTTTCCATGAGGATGGAACAGAAAATATGGCGCTGTACTACGTGACGGTTGGGAGTAGGCTACAGTATTCGCTATTTAGCTAAAGAATCCATGTGTCGTGCGGGCAAGCGGAAGACCAGAGTTAAATTTCTCGACGGGGAGGAAGGAGTAGGCTGTCCTTGTAAATAAGAATTTGTTCCTAACTGACTTGCCATGTTAAATAAAAGTTACACTAAGAGCATAACATTTCTACACCCTCATTTTCTAATTCTAGTCTAACCAATACCCAAACAGAGATTCAGTGAAAATAAAAATCTCATTGATTTATTAAGACCAATCCCCATGCCTGTCTCAGAGCAGTGTGAAACGGTGCTAAAATAGTTGTAGGCTATTGCTTCAAATCCTATTGCTTCTAACTTCAATATGCTCGAAATAAATAAGACCTACATCTCTTTAAACAGCACATTACTCATCACTAGTGAGACTCATGTCGCCTACAGTATATCGAAAGATATGACATGACTCTCCGCCAATAATTACATATAAAGGATTGGAGGATTCTAAATTAAAAACAAAAGCTGCCTCATGGGTCTCCCATTGGTGTCCGGCACGGGTATCAAACCTGCATCTGTAGCAATGCATTTTGCACTGCGGGAGCCCCCATCCACAAAGTATCAAAATAAAGAGAGGGGTTAGTAAAGGTATATTGTCCTGCTAATAGCCCATAATGGACTATAATAAAACTGTACATGGTGTCCAGATCAGGATAACCAAAACATTTCTTTATTAAAGACGATCATAAAGAATGTTGGTACTTATTTATTTTGATCCAAAGCCATGAATGAGTTACTCAGCTTTATGTTGGTGCCGGCTATATGACTGTGCCATCAACTTGATAATATATAACAATAAGGTTATTTCGTTTAAAATGTTTAAAAAGTGAGCAATTGTAATCTGAATAAAGGCCTAAATAATATTTGTTTCTGTTTTTAGAGGGAGACAAACCGTTGAGCCAATTGTGCACCGCCTATAAAGGCCAAAATATAGCCCTGCTGATAGCCATAATAGCGCTGTACAACGTGACCGTGTGTGTTTGAAAGAGCATTTTCCAGTAAGCAACAATTTGTTTACAACTTTGTCCAATACTTATTCCCATTGTCATTCGTTATGGATCCACAACTAAATAAACAAACATTATTTAGAATTATTTATGTCTGTTTTTAGAGGGAGAGACACCATAAACCTACAGTCATCTCATGGGTCTCCCAGTCGAGGCCAGTAGAGCTATTGAACCAGCATCTGAAGCAACACAACTTGCACTGCTATGCAGTGTCTTAGACCGGCGCTGTACAACATGACCGGTCGGGAGTGGCCTTACACAACTGCAGAAAGAGCAAAATAATAACAAAATAAATACAAATCTTAGTGTAACAGTTTTAGTAAGTAATACTGAAGTTGTGCACAATTATCAGTTTCTATTTAGGTTTATGTAGCCCATTCATTGTCAGTTAGAGACACAGTAGGACCCAAAAGCATAATCAGTGCTCTAATTCCCCCTCGCGCTGGTCCGGAGCAATGAAGTGGTGATGCTGATTACCATACTAAACCACAATTTACCTCTACGTCTTTCGGTGTAAGCGGGCAATTTTTAAAGGAGGAACCATTGTAGGTAAATGGATGCGTCACTATTGTCTAGACATGTGCACATGTTCTTGAAATACAATAGATGGCCCTAATCACCCCCAGACACACATGTCTAACTTGATGGGTCATGTAATCATCTGGGGAAGTGCTTTGTTTAGACATGTAGCTAGCCATTTAAACAATGAACCGGCATAGTCCCAACTCATACTTCTACCCACCAATAAAAATATTGTCATAGCTGTAGTATGAATCTCCAGGTAGCTAAAGCTAACCAACCAGGTTCAATGTTTCCTAGCTACCATTAGGCTATAACTAACAATGCAAATGGATTTCTGATTCTAATAATATTGCTACACAGATCATACACGTAACTTTAGCTAGCGAGCCAGCAAGCTAACGTTATATAAAAGTCCGTTGGATATTCTCAAAGATATACACTGCTCAAAAAAATACTTTTTTCTTTACATAGTTGAATGTGCTGACAACAAAATCACACAAAAATTATCAATGGAAATCAAATTTATCAACCCATGGAGGTCTGGATGGAGGTCAAAATTAAAGTGGAAAACCACACTACAGGCTGATCCAACTTTGATGTAATGTCCTTAAAACAAGTCAAAATTAGGCTCAGTAGTGTGTGTGGCCTCCACGTGCCTGTATGACCTCCCTACAACGCCTGGGCATGCTCCTGATGAGGTGGCGGATGGTCTCCCGAGGGATCTCCTCCCAGACCTGGACTAAAGCATCCGTCAACTCCTGGACAGTGTGTGGTGCAATGTGGCGTTGGTGGATGGAGCGAGACATGATGTCCCAGATGTGCTCAATTGGATTCAGGTCTGGGGAACGGGCGGGCCAGTCCATAGCATCAATGCCTTCCTCTTGCAGGAACTGCTGACACACTCCAGCCACATGAGGTCTAGCATTGTCTTGCATTAGGAGGAACCCAGGGCTAACCGCACCAACATATGGTCTCACAAGGGGTCTGAGGATCATCTCGGTACCTAATGGCAGTCAGGCTACCTCTGGAGAGCACATGGAGTGCTGTGCGGCCCCCCAAAGAAATGATACCCCACACCATGACTGACCCACCGCCAAACCGGTCATGCTGGAGGATGTTGCAGGCAGCAGAACGTTCTCCACGTCATCTCCAGACTCTGTCACATCTGTCACGTGCTCAGTGTGAACCTGCTTTCATCTGTGAAGAGCACAGGGTGCCAGTGGCGAATTTGCCAATTTTGGTGTTCTCTGGCAAATGCCAAACGTCCTGCACGGTGTTGGGCTGTAAGCACAACCCCCACCTGTGGACATCGGGCCCTCATACCACCCTCATGGAGTCTGTTTCTGACCGTTTGAGCAGACACATGCACATTTGTGGCCTGCTGGAGGTCATTTTGCAGGGCTCTGGCAGTGCTCCTCCTGCTCCTCCTTGCACAAAGGCGGAGGTAGCGGTCCTGCTGCTGGGTTGTTGCCCTCCTACGGCCTCCTCCACGTCTCCTGATGTACTGGCCTGTCTCCTGGTAGTGCCTCCATGCTCTGGACACTACGCTGACAGACACAGCAAACCTTCTTGCCACAGCTCGCATTGATGTTCCATCCTGGATGAGCTGCACTACCTGAGCCTCATGCTACCACTAGAGTGAAAGCACCGCCAGCATTCAAAAGTGACCAAAACATCAGCCAGGAAGCATAGGAACTGAGAAGTGGTCTGTGGTCCCCACCTGCAGAACCACTCCTTTATTGGGGGTGTCTTGCTAATTGCCTATAATTTCCACCTGTTGTCTATTCCATTTACACAACAGCATGTGAAATGTATTGTCAATCAGTGTTGCTTCCTAAGTGGACAATTTAATTTCACAGAAGTGTGATTGACTTGGAGTTAGTGTGTTGTTTAAGTGTTCCCTTTATTTTTTTGAGCAGTGTATTATTAACCCTGTTATTAGCAGGACGATATATATCGGTCACATTGTTCATGGCTCCTGAGTTGCACACAATGGGATTGCCTTGCATTTTTCCATCTGTATCCACTGAAAGAGAGCAACTCACAAAAGACTGACCTAGCCCATGGGGAAGCGAGGAGGAGTAAGGGGGGTGGGGGGTGGACCCCCTCCCGGCCACACTGGCAACACTTTATGGGGCATTGCACTAATAATGGCACTGACAAGGGAAACGTTCCCGCTGTTCTGTTCTTAGTGCCAGTCTGCACATTCAAACTAAAACAATGTAACTAATAATGGTATCTTAATGCTTTCATTAATAAAATAATGATAAAAATACTCTTTCAACATGCCGATGTTTATTTAGTTATGGATCCATAACAAATTACTATGGGAATAAATATCACTCAATTACAGAAATATCCTCCAATCCACCAATGTAATTATTGGAGGAGTCTTTTTTTCGATATACTGTTGGCGACATAAGTCTCACTAGTGTTGAGTAATGTTCTGTTAAAAGTGGCATAGGTCTTATTTAAAGAGCATATTAAAGTTAGAAGCAATAGGATTTGAAGCAATACCCTACAACTATTTTAGCACCGTTTCACACTGCTCTGAGACAGGCATGGGGACTGGTCACTGAATCTCTGTTTGGGTATTGGTTAGACTAGAATTAGAAAACGAGGGTGTAGAAACGTAATGCTCTTTTTTTTGTAATGCGCCTTTATTTAACTAGGCAAGTTAGTTAAGAACAGATTGTTAATTTCAAGGACAGCCTACTCCCTCCTCCCCGTCGGGGAATTGAACCCCAGTCTCCCATGTGCCCGCATTCTCTAGTACAGACATTATTGACGGGTATCAAATGCTTCTCAAAGACGCCCTCTGGTGGTCAAACTAGCACTAACAAACATTAATGGTACGCTGCAACTTTCAAAGGAGGAACTACTGTAGATGTGGCTGGGTGTTAGTTATAGCATTTCCTTCAGGACCCATACATTTTAGACAAGTGTGTCAGGTAAGTGTCATCTAATAATTATAAAACATTTTTACAATCTGGACCCTTTGTTTTTGTTATTGCTACTGTGCATTTAACAATTTCACTGTACTGTTTACATCTTCTGTATCCTGTGCATGTGACAAATCAACTTTTCATTTTATTTTAAATAACGCGTCTTTACCAGAGACGGGGCAATGTGAAGAACAAACTGACCTGCACCAAAGTCAGATTGGGATATACAGTACCAGTCAAAAGTTTGGACACACCTACTCATTCAACGGTTTTTCTTAAATTTTTACTCTCTTCTACATCAAAACTATGACATAACAGTAACCAAAAAAGTGTTAAACAAATCTAAAGATCTATTTTAAATTCTTCAAAGTAGCCACCCTTTGCCTTGATGACAGCTTTGCACACTCTTGGCACTCTCTCAACCAGCTTCACCTGGAATGCTTTTCCAACACAGTTCCCACATATGCTGAGCACTTGCTGGCTGCTTTTCCTTCGCTCTGTGGTCCAACTCATCCCAAACCATCTCAATTGGGTTGAGGTCTGGTGATTGTGGAGGCCAGGTCATCTGATGCAGCACTCCATCACTCACCTTCTTGGTCAAATAACCCTTATACAGCCTGGAGGTGTGTTGAATCATTGTCCTGTTGAAAAACAAATGAGATTGAGACTAAGTGCAAACCAGATGGGATGGCGTATCACTGCAGAATGCGGTGGTAGCCATGCTGGTTAAGTGTGCCTTGAATTCTAAATAAATCACTGACAGTGTCACCAGCAAAGCACCCCCACACCATCACACCTCCTCCTCCATGCTTCACGGTGGGAACAACACATGTGGAGATCATCCGTTCACCTACTCTGTGTCTCACAAAGACAGGGCGGTTGGAACCAAACATCTCCAATTTGGAGTCTTCAGACCAATGACAGATTTCCACCGTTCTAATGTATGTTGGTCGTGTTTCTTGGCCCAAGCAAGTCTCTTCTTATTATCGGTGTCCTTTGGTTGTGGTTTCTTTGCAACAATTTGACCATGAAGGCCTATTTCACACAGTCTTCTCTGAACAGGTGATGTTGAGATGTGTCGGTTACTTGAACACTGTGAATAATTTATTTGGGCTGAAATTTCTGAGGCTGGTAACGCTAATGAACTTATCCTCTGCAGCAAAGGTAACTCTGGGTCTTCCTTTCCTGTGGCAGACCTCATGAGAGCCAGTTTCATCATAGCGCTTGATGGTTTTTCTGACTGTACTTGAAGAAACTTTTAAAGTTCTTGACATTTTCCAGGTTGACTGACCTTCATGTCTTAAAGTAATGATGGACTGTCGTTCCTCTTTGCTTATTTAAGCTGTTCTTTTCATAATATGGACTTGGTATTTTACCAAATAGGGCCATCTTCTGTATACCACCCCTAACTTGTCACAACAAAACTGATTGGCTCAAATGCATTAAGGACAGATATTACACAAATTAACTTTTAACAAGGCACACCTGTTAATTGAAATGCATTCTAGGTGACTACCTCATGAAGCTGGTTGAGAGAATGCCAAGTGTGTGCAAAGCTGTCATCAAGGCAAAGGGTGGCTACTTTGAAGAATCTCAAATACAAAATATATTTGATTTGTTTAACAATTTTTGTTTACTACATAATTCCATGTGTTTTTTAATAGTTTGATGTCTTCACTATTGGTCGATTGAGAAGGAATGAGAAGGAAAATTATCTATAGCAGTGGTGATTTTAGCATGTAAATCTAGGTGGGGCAAAGAACCATTAAAAAAAATATATATGCCTAGTGAAGCCACTACACAACTCTAAATAATACATTATATGCACTATAACAGTGAATAATAGGGCCCACAAACTTTTAGGGTTTACATAAAGCCATGGTTTCTACTCTTTGTGGATTTATGTAACTGGATAAGAACCGCCTTCTCCTTCAATAATAGTGAACGTCGACATGAGTTTTGACATTTGAACTACCGATTAATCAGAATGGCTGACTAATTATGGCCGATTTCAAGTTTTCATAACAATCGGAAATCTGTATTTTTGGGCGTCGATTTTGCCGATATTTTATTTTTTTATGTAATTTTTTTGTGGTGTAAATGACACCTTTATTTAATCTTTATTTAACTAGGCAAGTCAGTTAAGAACACATTCTTATTTTCAATGACACCCTAGGAACGAGGCAGAACGACAGATTTTTACCTTGTCAGCTCGGGGGATTCAATCTTGCTACCTTACAGTTAACTAGTCCAACGCTCTAACCACCTGCCTCACGAGGAGTCTGCCTGTTACGCGAATGCAGTAAGCCAAGGTAAGTTGCTAGCTAGCATTAAACTTATCTTATAAAAAACAATCAATCAACGACTGTCGTTGCTTCAATGTGTACTTAACCATAAACATCAATGCCTTTCTTAAAATATATACAGAAGTATATGTTTTTTAAACCTGCATATTTAGCTAAAATAAATCCAGGTTAGCAGGCAATATTAACCAGGTGAAATTGTGTCACTTCTCTTGCGTTTATTGCGCAGAGTCAGGGTATATGCAACAGTTTGGTCCGCCTGGCTCTTTGCGAACTAATTTACCAGAATTTTACGTAATTATGACATAACATTGAAGGTTGTGCAATGTAACAGGAATATTTAGACTCATGGATGCCACCCGTTAGATAAAATACGGAACGGAATAAACGTTTTGTTTTCGAGGTGAGAGGTAAAATCCAGAAACTAAGACTTGTATTTCTGTGTGTTTATTATAGTTAAGTCTATGATTTGATAGAGCAGTCTGACCGAGCGGTGGTAGGCAGCAGCAGGCTCGTAATAGTCAAAGGTATATGGTTTAGAGAGAAATAGTCGACGCGTTATAATTCCTGTAATAATTTGCGGCTGAACTTGAAAGGGGTTCCTTCGTTATTTTACCGTTCATGTCTTCCATAGAGAATGTCTTGATCTACTTCAAATAAGGTCTGGGTTTCGTGCAGGCTTAAACCGCCCCTGCGTTTTGATACCTGTGTAAATCTCACTAGGAAAAGGTAACGTTTGTCAAAATATTTGCATAAATCCACTCTACAAAAAAAATGATCTTCGCTTATATTTAGCCAATATTGATCAGTTACCTTGTCCTATGGATATCTACACAGTTATAAAATTGGCAAGGTGGTGTAAGCCTACACGAAACACAGACCTTATTTTAAGTGAATCTAAAAATATCCTATGGAATAAATGAATGAAGGAACCGCTTTTCAGATTTTGCTAGGTGTCATGGGAATTATGACTCGCACATTGGTCGTCAATTCTTACCATGTCCATTATTAAAATAGGATTTCCTGCATATAGAAATTACAGTTTTTGTTTTCAACATTCATCACAGGTAACTTAAACTCTATTTTTATTCAAACAGTTGAGAGTATTTGTCTCCTAAGCAGTATCATTGTCACTTCAGAGCTGTGTGTGTGTTTTACAGATGGCAGAGAAAAGCAGAGCACCAGTGTGGGACTATTACATGGAATTGGCACCAGGGAAAGCAAGGTGTCTTATTTGTGATAAAGATGTAAGCATGGGGTCAGCAACAGCTAAATAAAAAAATACCACCAACCTGTGGAATCACCTTAAGAACACCCATCCAAAAGCCAATAATATGTTTTATATTAAGTTAAAATAAAAGTGTTAATTGTTCATTCAGGATTGTTGCTATTGTCATTATTACAAAAATTAGACACATTTTTGTAATAATAACAATAGCAACAATACTGAATGAACAATTAACACTTATATATATATATATATATATATATACAGTGGGGCAAAAAATATTTAGTCAGCCACCAATTGTGCAAGTTCTCCCACCTAAAAAGATGAGAAGCCTGTAATTTTCATCATAGGTACACTTCAACTATGACAGACAATTTTTTTTTTTTAAATCCAGAAAATCACATTGTAGGATTTTTTATTAATTTATTTGCAAATTATGGTGGAAAACAAGTATTTGGTCACCTACAAACAAGCAAGATTTCTGGCTCTCACAGACCTGTAACTTCTTCTTTAAGAGGCTCATCTGTCCTCCACTCGTTACCTGTATTAATGGCACCTGTTTGAACTTGTTATCAGTATAAAATACACCTGTCCACAACCTCAAACAGTCACACTCCAAACTCCACTATGGCCAAGACCAAAGAGCTGTCAAAGGACACCAGAAACAAAATTGTAGACCTGCACCAGGCTGGGAAGACTGAATCTGCAACAGGTAAGCAGCTTGGTTTGAAGAAATCAACTGTGGGAGCAATTATTAGGAAATGGAAGACATACAAGACCACTGATAATCTCCCTCGATCTGGGGCTCCACGCAAGATCTCACCCCGTGGGCTCAAGACGATCACAAGAACGGTGAGCAAAAATCCCAGAACCACACGGGGGGACCTAGTGAATGACCTGCAGAGAGCTGGCACCAAAGTAACATAGCCTACCATCAGTAACACACTACGCCGCCAGGGACTCAAATCCTGCAGTGCCAGACGTGTCCCCCTGCTTAAGCCAGTACATGTCCAGGCCCATCTGAAGTTTGCTAGAGAGCATTTGGATGATCCAGAAGAAGATTAGGAGAATGTCATATGGTCAGATGAAACCAAAATATAACTTTTTGGTAAAAACTCAACTCGTCGTGTTTGGAAGACAAAGAATGCTGAGTTGCATTCAAAGAACACCATACCTACTGAGAAGCATGGGGGTGGAAACATCATGCTTTGGGGCTGTTTTTCTACAAAGGGACCAGGACGACTGATCCGTGTAAAGGAAAGAATGAATGGGGCCATGTATCGTGAGATTTTGAGTGAAAACCTCCTTCCATCAGCAAGGGCATTGAAGATGAAACGTGGCTGGGTCTTTCAGCATGACAATGATCCCAAACACACCGCCCGGGCCACAAAGGAGTGGCTTCGTAAGAAGCATTTCAAGGTCCTGGAGTGGCCTAGCCAGTCTCCAGATCTCAACCTCATAGAAAATCTTTGGAGGGAGTTGAAAGTCCGTGTTGCCCAGCAACAGCCCCAAAACATCACTGCTCTAGAGGAGATCTGCATGGAGGAATGGGCCAAAATACCAGCAACAGTGTGTGAAAACCTTGTGAAGACTTACAGAAAACGTTTGACCTCTGTCATTGCCAACAAAGGGTATATAACAAAGTATTGAGAAACTTTTGTTATTGACCAAATACTTATTTTCCACCACAATTTGCAAATAAATTCATTAAAAATCCTACAATGTGATTTTCTGGATTTTTTTCCTCATTTTGTCTGTCATAGTTGAAGTGTACCTATGATGAAAATTACAGGCCTCTCTCATCTTTTTAAGTGGAAGAACTTGCACAATTGGTGGCTGACTAAATACTTTTTTGCCCCACTGTATGTATGTATGTATGTATGTATGTATGTATGTATGTATGTATGTATGTATATATATATATACATACAGTGGGGAGGACAAGTATTTGATAACATGCCAATTTTGCAGGTTTTCCCACTTACAAAGCATGCAGAGGTCTGTCATTTTTTTTAATCATAGGTACACTTCAACTGTGAGAGATGGAATCGAAAACAAAAATCCAGAAAATCACATTGTATGATTTTTAAGTAATCCTACTTACAAAGCATGTAGAGGTCTGTAATTTTGATCAAAATTTTTAAAAAAATTGATCAAAATTACAGACCTCTACATGCTTTGTAAGTAGGAAAACCTGCAAAATCGGCAGTGTATCAAATACTTGTTCTCCCCACTGTATACATTTGTTTTTTATTTTATTTTAAAATCGGCCGATTTAATTGGTATCGGCTTTTTTTGGTCCTCCAATAATCGGTATCGGTGTTGAAAAATCATAATCGGCCGACCTCTAATTTGAACCATACACAAACATTATTACATTTATATTCAGTAAATTCACAATGTTTATGCTTATATATTTAACATTTAGCTCTTAAGTATAAGCAAGTGCAAGCAAATGAGCTGCGATGAGGTAGGCCTATTCGTTCAGCACTTTCAAATTGGACATCGACAGAAATTAATTTCGATATTAATTCAGATAAATTCAGCAAGATGTTGAGGCCTTAACTTTACTCTTCTTTAAGTCACCACAGAGAGAGAAAGAGAGAGCGAGAGACCCAGAGTCAGTGGTTAGCCTACCATTTGAAGTATTTTATTAGGCCTATGTGGTCTAAAAAGGAAGAACAATACAATCACGAAGATCCACTTCTATAGACAATATACAGACCCACTGACAGCCGCATTGAGCAAACAAAACAACTCTCGCAATATGAACTGTAATTACATGGGTCTATTTACTGAACTTTTTGTTGAACAAAAATATTTGAATGGGAAGAGACTGTCAAAGGCAAACATAGTTACGAGGATGGGATATTTTAATATAATGTTGTTTGGTCTGTAACTTAACACCCTCCTTGTCGAGAAAAGCACCAGAGGTAATTATAAACACACAAAGTAAGAAAAACAATGAAATGCATAATTCTAACATTGCCTAAAATTATTAATAAGATAGATCTATATAAGCAATTTTACAATGCAGATATACAAACTATGGCATATATGACGATAAGTGGTTAAGAGGAAATCCGTAATTTCGATAAAGACATGAGCAAGCTGAGGTGGATGTAGCCTATATGCCTCCTATTTGTTTAGCACAGCGACATAATTCAGAACATGGGCCGTTCTTACAGTATTCTCCCTGTACACCAAATCCGAACAGTAGGCTAAATTAACGTGGGCACATAAGCAGACAATGAAAGCTCTTACAATGGGGGCTGGAAGCCGGCAATGAAAGCTGTTATAATATTCGCTGATTACATTTCTCTAAAACTGGCTATAGGCTAGATGTGCACAACCAAGTCTGAACAGTAGGCTATATGCCTATTCGTTCAGTACTTTTGAAATGGACAGCTACATAATTCAGAATATGGGCCGTTCTTACAGAATTCTCCCTGTACACCAAGTCCGAACAGTAGGGACAAATAAGCAGACAATGAAAGCTCTTACAATGGGGGAATGTAGGCAGGCAATGAAAGATGTTACAATATTCTAAGATGAGATTTCCCTAAAACAGGCTATAGGCTACATGTGCACCAGCATGTCAGAACAGTAACCTAAGTTCTAAGGGGGGAAAGTATTACTTTCTTAGCTACAGTATACATATCTCCCTGGCATATGTCATCACTTATGCAGCAGCATACTGGACATATTTATGGACTCACCATTGTTGTGCTGTGCTCACTTGAACATAAAGTTGGCACGGTGGTCCTTCTTGTGGGCAAACTTCTCAATTACTTTGTCATCAAAGTCTGGCATTCTCTGTATGAAGTCATACTGGATTGACAGCATGGCCAATGTGTTTAACCTTTTCTGGCCCATGGAGTTGCGTATGACATTTTTTATCATTTAAGGGTGGAAAAGTTTCTCTCCGACTTGGCAGTTGTCATCGGAGTGGTGATGATGATTTTGAGAAGAGAGACCGTGTCAGACAAGGCCTCCTACAGGTTGCTCTCGTAGAGTGATTTCAATAAATAAAGTGCTGTCTTTCCAGTGTGCAGCTCAGGATGCTGGTAGACAGTAAACAGCTCCCTTTTCAACTTCTCCTGGTTGCCCACAGGTCATAGCTTGGTAGCATTCTGAAAAAGGAATCCTTCAGTAGTGTTTGGACACCACGTACATTACCACTCATCACCGCTGCCCTGTCGTAGGTTTGTGCAGCCAACTTCTTGACATTCAGTGCCGGTAGGACTTGTTTGATGCGTTGGAGAGGTCAACACCAGTAGTCCTTCACCTCTACAAAAACTGTTGTCTGGTAACAAGTAACGCAGCATTTTGAAGAACCAATTTAAGGGTACATCAAGCATGATCTAAAACAAAGTTTTGGATTGTATGTATGAAGTGTACAGAGAAGCTATAGCTAAGAAGGTGTCGGAGATTCTTTTTGCATCTGTACAGGCTGACGAGACCACTGACGTCTCCTGTAAATCACAGATAGTAATAGTGCTCTTTTGTACCCTGTAATCTCCATCACGCATGGCCTCAAAAATACAACTGAAAACGCCTGTGTTCAAGGAGTCGGCTGACTCGTCATGGCTCTGCAGTGCTGTCTCAGTTGCCAGACAATTTAATGCATGCTATAATTTTGGCAAGCACATACCTATTCTCCTCTGTTGGTTGTGAATGTCGATGGCTCGTCTATATATCTAGCTGAGCCACAACGTTTGATATCCCCAGGAATCCCAGTTTAACGGCGTTGAGAATTATGCATCACATGCAGACATGTTTTGAGACCCTTTCAGACAGACTTTTTAAATCCTTAAACACAGACTTGGACCACACCCCTCTCCACTGAATAGCAGGCAGGGAAAGCAAAATAGTGATTGTTGCGAGATGCTTGCAGTTATATATATAAATATATTTACATTGTCAGCAAACTGATATGTGACTCATATTAATGCCAAAATAACATGCAAAGCAGGTGGGCCTCTGCCTGATCTATAGTCGTTAATATCGAGGCATATTTCACTTTCTCTGTTCATAGGAGTAACAATATAAATGTGTGCATGAGGCAGAAATAATGCAGTGCGACTCGAGTTTCACCATCAGCTGGAAGACGATCTCCCTTTTTGGTCAGTGTCAGTAGAGGAAAGAGAGAATGGAGGGATGCTGAGAGGCGGACCCTCAGTCTGCTGCTCTCTCCCTCCACTGAGACTGACCATCAGATGCAGGCACCATCAGCCCAATAAAATACAAATAAAAACCTAATTATTTAAAATGTATGCCCACTCATCTGCATTTCAGAAGTAATACAACAATGGTTATATTGCCGGTGTGATCATATATTTTGAAATATATTTTTTTGTAAATGGCCCAAACAACAATGCAAGGCTTACTTTTAAGTAATGTTTTTTTCTCTTCTTAAGTAATGTATTTTTTAAACATCTGAGCAGTAAATCTCAGCTTGCATTTTGACTCAAAGAAGGTTGGTGAACCCTGTTCTAGAGTTTTCCCTGTTAACACTATCAACTTTTCCCTTTACTGTGGCAATTGTGATCGAAATCAACACAATATTAGTCATTTTCAATGTAAGATACCGAAACAAAAACTATGCAAGAGATTTTGTTGTATTGCATCTATTGTCAATTGCTTTGACACGCACGTACTCTACACAGAGCAGCGTGGCATAAACCATTAGAGCTGCAGTAGGCCTATATGCAAATAGACCATTGTCATATATGGATCTGTGCCATTTACATTGAACTGGACTGTGTTTACAGCATGAGCTTTTGTGAGTAGATGCACTTGTTTTGAGATCAAAGCTAGAGCTGCATGTAGCCACGTGTGCACATTTTGTTCATATCCTTTGCTAGTTAGTGAGTTATTAGCGCAGTTATAGATCTTTTGTAGTCAGCAATAGGGGAGTGATTGCTTCCTTAAAGAGTACAAAACGTGTATATTTCTAGACATCTTTGAAAAGAGTCAGGTAAAGAGCTTGTTTTTTGTCTTAGAAAGGGGCAATGTTGTAATTTGAGACAGGCTTGAATAAGCTAAGTAGCCAATAGGCAGAGGGTAGTATAATTTGTCTGATTCTCTGTAATAATTAGTATGGTAATAATTATGCATTTTATTTTGTAAAGTGGTTTCTTGCATCAAACAAACACAACAACATTTTCAGTCACCTCCTTGTCTGAAGGACAAGTGGATAAACAGGTTAATGTCAAGCCAAGCATCTTTTTTTCACCAAAAGTCCCATTGAATGTAGGCTAACATTTTTTATTTTTTCACCTTTATTTAACCAGGTAGGGCAGTTGAGAACAAGTTCTCATTTACAACTGCAACCTGGCCAAGACAAAGCAAAGGGACACAAACAACACAGAGTTAGTTACAAATGGAATAAACAAACATACAGTCAATACCACAATAGAGCAGTCTATATACAGTGTGTGCAAATGAGGTAAGATAAGGGAGGTAAGGCAATAAATAGGCCATAGTGGCAAAATAATTACAATTTAGCAATTAAACACTGGAGTGATAGATGTGCAGAAGAGAAATGTGCAAGTAGAGATACGGGGGTGCAAAGGAGCAACAAAATAAATAACAGTATGGAGAAGAGGTAGTTAGATGGGCTATTTACAGATGGGCTATGTACAGGTGCAGTGATCTGTGAGCTGCTCGGACAGCTGGTGCTTAAAGTTAGTAAGGGAGATATGAGTCTCCAGCTTCAGTGATTTTTGCAATTCGTTCCTGTCATTGGCATCAGAGAACAGGAAGGAAAGGCAGCCAAAGTAGGAATTGGCTTTGGGGGTGACCAGTGAAATATACCTGCTTGAGCCCGTGCTACGGGTGGGTGCTGCTATGGTGACCAGTGAGCTGAGACAAGGCGGGGCTTTACCTAGCAACGACTTATAGATGACCATGACAATGAATATGAAGCGAGGGCCAGCCAACGAGAGCATACCAGTCGCTGTGGTGGGTAGTATATGGGGCTTTGGTGACAAAACGCATGGCACTGTGATAGACTGTATCCAATTTGCTGAGTAGAGTGTTGGAGGCTATTTTGTAAACGACATCGCCGAAGTCAAGGATCGGTAGGATAGGACATTGAACACCACATATTAGCTGTTCCTGTAGGCTGAATAATAGAACAGCTATTTACATGTTAAAATGTTATAGGATGCATTTTCTCCATTGTTATTGATGGTAGGCCACTCTGGTAGATCGTCATTATAAGCAAATAGCCACAGTAGGCTACTTGGCCACTTAAAAAAAACTTTAGCTTAAAGCGGGTACAGCCTCAGTGTTCACAGTAAATGCATGCTGGAAGTTGCACAGAATTTTCACAACATTTAAATTTGCGCTCAGATGGTGGTGGCAAAACATATATTTATAGTGAATTCTATAGGTCTTCCTCTATTCTGATTGTTTTATACTGTTCAATTCAACCCCACCAAAAAAGTCAGCATTTTCATCATTTCTAAATTTCTTGCACTCATTTGAGATAATTTCCACACTGTCACGGAGGGCGGCATGATATGGTCAAACAATCTAGACCTACATTTTGACCAAATGTTGCAACTGCGATTTGACTTGTGATTTAGAACAAAACACTTTAGATGAACTGTTGGAATCATGGATATAGAATGACCATAAACATTCTATAGTTTGAATATAATAGTGGGCACTTTGAATACAGTGTTTGACATGACAACAAATTAAAATGCCAGGGAGGAGTTATTGTGACAGGGTAGGAACCAAAGTGTTGTCAAGTGTTTCCTAGGGGACCCTATAATCTTTGTTTCTCTTTTAGCTACTTCATGTAGCTAACATTCTTGCCTTGCGTTGTCCTCTGATTTAGAAGGTACTGTTGCACAACAAACATGCATACACCATCACTAGTATTATCAGGCTGTATAGTTAGTTATGTTTGCTCTGACTCAGTACATTTATTAGCTAGCTAGCAATTAGCAATATCAGCTAACAAGATTTAGGCCCAACTTACTAAGAAAAGACAAACTAGCTGTTTGCAGATGTAAGAAACACGAACTAAGTGTAATTGTAGAAGTCCAGTGGATGTATATTAAGAAGCAAAGTGAAACCAGCATTAATTTTCATCAACATTGTTTCATCTGCAGCATTTACCATGCAGAAACTGAACGCAAGTGACTCGTGGTAGAAGAACAACAAATTCACTCCTTGAGAGACAGGGGGCGGGGCTAGGTCTGTGTGGGAAACGGAATGGAGAGAGAACGGATATAGATGACTCAAGAAGTGAAGTAAACTATACAAATTGACTTTATACATAGCGTATCACATTTAACCATTCAAATACCGTTATAGAAGTAAAAACCAAAACCGGTATGTGCAGCAATACCGTTATATCGTAAAATCCGGTATTCAGCCCAGCATGTACATATTTTACCTCAATTACCTCGACTAACCTGTATCCCCGCACATTGATTTGGTACTGGTACATAGCCGTATTGTTACATTAGCTTATTTTGTAAATATTTGCTTAACTCTTATTTTCTTAAAACGGCATTGTTGGTTAAGGGCTTGTAAGTAAGCATTTTACAGTAAGGTCTACACCTGTTGTATTCAGATGTATGTGACAAATTAAATTGTTTTGATTTGATACATTGAAAGAATACAAACAAAACCTAAGATGGAAGAAACGGAAGCATTTTGAAAACACTCTAAAAGAGAATGAAGACTTCATTGATGGAAACCCGTTCTGGGAGAAATGGAACATTTGGATAGATCACTTTGAAAGTCTATGGAATAATACCATCAGAAGACATTACTTTAAACCCCAAATACAAAACCTGGAAAGGCAGTATCAGGAATTAAATGCTTAAACACATTACTCCTGAGTTGCAGGAAACCTTATTAAAATTATTCAACCTGGTTTTGAAGTGTGGCTGCTTCCCTGATATTTGGAACCAGGGACTCATAACCCCCATACATAAAAATGTGACAAATTAGACCCTAATAACTATAGGGGAATATGTGTCACAAGTAACATAGGGAAACTGTTCTGCTGTATTCTGAATACAGACCTTGCTCACAGCAACAAACAAAAAAAATGTATTTCTACCCAAACTCAGAACAGACCACATACAAACATTACACACTAATAAACCAACAAGTACATCAGAAATGCAGAAGAAAAATATTTGCACATTTGTTGATTGTAAGAATGCTTTTGATTCCATATGGAATTATGGATTATATATTACAAAACCCTCCAAAGCGGAATTGGGGGTAAAGTATACATCATAAAATGTATTTACTGAAACACATGTAGCATTAAACTGAACAGTAAAATATTTTTTTTTTGCTCAAGGGCGAGGGTTGAGACAAGGGTGCAGTTTAAGTCCAACCCTGTTCAACGTCTACATCAATGAACTAGCAGTGTTGTTGGACCGATCTGCAGCCCCTGGACTCACCCTCAAGGATGAGGAGGTCAGATTCCTGCTCTACACAGGTGACATGGTCCTACTGTCACTAACAGAACAAGGTCTACAGGAACAACTTAACATTCTCTGAGAATACAGCATCAGTGGGGCAATCAACAATAACTTTCAGAAAACCAAAGTTCTGATTTTACAGAAAAAGGCCAGGAATCAGAGCAGCAGACACTCATTCAAATTTAGTCCCAGGTACAACTAACAGGGACAAAAAAAATCAGTGCCTGTGGTGGATTTGGTCTGGCAGTGAATGCAATAAAAAAGAAAAACCCTGTGAAGTATTTTAGTCCATAAAATTACAATTCTCTAAAATAAATATTCCTATCCAAATCTGGGGCAAAATATTCAGTAGTGTAATTTCACCAATTCCAGTATATGGAAGCACGGTTTGGGGTCCAACCTGTAATTACAATTATAGGCATTGGTAAAAACCCAATAGAAAATCGACACACAGAATTCTGCAGAATTATCCTAAATATCCAAAAGAGAGTTCCAAATAATCCATGCAGAGTGGAACTTGGATGATTCTCTTTAATTGTAAATATAAAGAAAAGGACACTAACATTTTGAAATTAACAGCCTTACAAATCAAAGCACTGGAAACCCAAGAGCTGAACCCTGAAAAGTGTCCCCTATGTCAGCTGTTAAAAAAAACCTATAACCCTATAATTTAAACACACAAGGAAATCAATCAAATTGTTACATAAATGAAAACCTATTTGACAAATTGGGAAAATGAAACAAAAACACTGAATAAACTACATTTGGCCCTCAAAAGAACATACAAATTGGCAGAATATCTCTACTCTCAGAGATACAAAACAGAGACGGATCCTGACCAAATACAGGCTCAGTGACCACAAATTGGCTATAGAAAAAGGGACAGACAAAAACACATGGCTACTCAAAGAGGAGTGTCTATGTGGTAACTGCACGACAGAGGAGTCTGAGACACTTTTTGATCTACTGTGTGAAATATTCCTAAATAAGAGAAGTTTTTTTCTAGAAAATATCTCAATCAATTCCCAAATTCTGTGCATTTACTAATGACATAATGCGGGAATTATTCTGGGTGAGGGAGAACCACAAATATTACTGCCAGATATGTATATGGTTGCCATAGGCTGAGGGACATGCCATGGCCATTAATTCCCTGAAGAGTTACATTGTATATACAGTAATTTACAAGTACATGTACAATTGTATTTCATTGCAATAAAACAATTTGAGAGGGGGGATGGGAAGAGAGCTCGAGATGGGAGGGGGGGACTAGAGAGAGGGAGCAGTAGAGTAGGTGTACTGTTGAATGCTCACCGTGACTTTGAATGGGGTAGAGGTGGCCGGCTCCATGGAGGGGGTTTTGTCCAGAGCGCTGCCTGGCATGCTGCGCCTGCGACCCACCCTCTCAGGAGGGAGTTCTGGGGAGGGGAGAGGAATTTGCATGTAAGTCATTGTGGCACAATTCAATCAAATTCCAAAAGGTAGACGTTTGCGGTTCTATTATAATCCCGAACAATATACATATGATCTTCAGAAAGGAGGAACAATCTTAAAATGAAAAAGGTAGACAACCCCTTGGCTCTGGCTTCACCTAAATGATGAGTTTGAGATGCGCTACACATTGCATTCTACATAAACAAACAGGTAATGAGAGAAAGGTAGAAGCAGAGTTCGCATGGAAAACCGCCATCCCTGACAGACTACGAAATCCATGCTTGTTCTCTCTGTGTCGGTATCTGTTCTAAGTTGATACACGAGAGATACGCTTCACTCTCATTTCTGCCTCTGTGGGAAAGATAAGGCTCCAACAAGAAGGCGCACCTCTGAGCTCCCTCATTTATCGCCTCAAACTTTCTCACGGAGGAAGGAGAAAACAGACAATCACTGCATTCAATTACATGAGAATATTCTGATAGTGTGTAATACTTAACTTCTGGCTTTTAGAACAATTTCGGCTAATAATGGGTTTTGCTAAGCTAGCTACCATAGCTCATCAACCACAGAAAGGCCAATAGATAATATGAAAGCACATCAACATGACAAGATCACTTCAAACAAGCAGGAAGAGAACGCTGTCAAAATGAGAAAGTGATGCGTAGAGGTCTGGAGACAGTTTACACTGCATTTGGCTGTATCCAGGAATATCCTCTGGTTGCATCCTCCACTGGCTAGCTTTCAGAAGGCATCGCCATACGTCTGCCTTGACTAGCTGACATTTCTTCAAGTCTAAAATGTTGGTTCAAATAAATAAATCACATTATTTTGAATTCTTTAAATTCTGAATGAATTGAATGTACCTGAAATACACGTTAAGTATTGTTACCCAAGACTAGGCTAATTTCAACCATTTCTGTCAGTTCTATTCTTTAAATACAAATACTTGTACATGTAAACAGGGACTTCCCTCGTTAACATTTGCGGACTAAGTTATGTTTTACCTTATTCTGGAGCGCATGCTACGGGGTGGGTGCTGCTATAGTGACTAGTGAGCTGAGATAAGGCGGAGCTTTACCTAGCAAAGACTTACAGGTGACCTGGAGCCAGTGGGTTTGGCGACCTGTATGCTCTCGTTGGCTGGAGAGCATACAGGTCACAGTGGTGGGTAGTATATGGGGCTTTGGTGACAAAACGGATTGCACGGTGATAGACTGTATCCAATTTGCTGAGTAGAGTGTTGGAGGCTATTTTGTAAATGACATCGTCAAAGTCAAGAATCAGTAGGATAGTCAGTTTTACGAGGGTATATTTGGCCGCATGAGGGAAGGATGCTTTGTTGCCAAATAGGAAGCATATTCTAGATTTAATTTTGGATTGAAGATGCTGAATGTGAGTCTGGAAGGAGAGTTTACAGTCTAACCAGACACCTAGGTATTTGTAGTTGTCCACATATTCTAAGTTAGAACCGTCCAGCGTAGTGACGGGCGGGCGGGCAGCGATTGGTTGAAGAGCATGTATTTAGTTTTACTTGCATTTAAGAGCAGTTGGAGGCCACGGAAGGAGTGTTGTATGGCATTGAAGCTTGTCTGGAGGTTTGTTAACACAGTGTCCAAAGAAGGGCCAGAGGTATACAGAATGGTGTTGTCCACGTAGAAGTGGATCAGATAATCACCAGCAGCAAGAGCAACATCATTAATGTATACAGACAAAAGGGTCGGCCCGAGAACTGAAACCTGTGGCACACCCATAGAGACTGCCAGAAGTCCGGACAACAGGCCCTCCGATCTGACACCCTGTGAAATGTCTTCCACCAAGGCACCTTCAAGTTCCTGGACATTTCTGGGGGGGAATGGCCCTAGCCCTCACCCTCCGATCCAACAGGTCCCAGATTGAGATCCGGGCTCTTCACTGGCCATGGCAGAACACTGACATTCCTGTCTTGCAGGAATTCACGCACAGAACGAGCAGTATGGCTGGTGCCATTGTCATGCTGGAGAGTTATGTCAGGATGAGCCTGCAGGAAGGGCACCACATGAGGGAGGAGAATGTCTTCCCTGTAATGCATAGCATTGAGATTGCCTGCAACGACAGCAAACTCAGTCCTATGATGCTGTGGCACACCGCCCCAGACCATGACGGACCCTCCGCCTGCAAATCCATCCCGCTCCATAGTACAGGCCTCGGTGTAATGCTCATTCCTTCGACGAGAAACGCAAATTTGACCATCACCCCTGGTGAGACAAAACCCTCAGTCCAGCCTCTCTCAGCCTATTGCTGACAGTCTGAGCACTGATGGAGGGATTGTGCATTCCTGGTGTAACTCGGTCAGTTGTTGTTGCATTCCTGTACCTGTCCCGCAGGTGTGATGTGCAGATGTACCGATCCTGTGCAGGTGTTGTTACACGTGGTCTGACAATGCGAGGAAGATCGGCTGTCCATCCTGTCTCCCTGTAGCGCTGTCTGAGACGTCTCACAGTACGGACATCGCAATGTATTGCCCTGGCCACATCTGCAGTCCTCATGCCTCCTTGCAGCATGCCTACAGGCACGTTCATGCAGATGCGCAGGTACCCTGGGCATCTTTCTTTTGGTGTTTTTCAGTCAGTAGAAAGGCCTCTTTAGTGTGCTAAGTTTTCATAACTGTGACCTTAATTGCCTACCGTCTGTAAGCTGTTAGTGTCTTAACGACCGTTCCACAGGTGCATGTTCATTAATTGTTTATGGTTCATTGAACAAGCATGGGAAACAGTGTTTAAACCCTTTACAATGAAGATCTGTGAAATTATCTGAATTTTACTAATTATATTTGAAAGACAGGGTCCTGAAAAAGAGATGTTTATTTTTTTTCTGAGTTTATATGCCTACATAAATTACTGTACAGTCTCTGTAAAATAAAATGTTCTACTGACAGAGCAGAGGGTGTTTATCGGTCTTTTAGTGCAGTCAGTCCATGGTGTATAGGCCAGCGGGAGTGCATCCCTAAGGCAGTGTGAAGAGCCAACCTGGATCAAAGAGAAGTCTTCACTGGAGAGCTGTTATATTACAAACAGTTAACTGCCTACTGCCGCACACCATTGCATCAATCTTTTGTCTGATTTCTTGTTTGATACAGTATCTTAAAGTGTTTAGACTTAGTATAGATACATTTTTATAACCATGTGGTAAAAAGAATGAACCTCAGTATTTTAGTTTTAGCATGCTAGCAGATGCACAATGACTGGAAGTCTATGGGTAATGCTAGTTAGCAATTGCGCTAGTGCTAGTTAGCAACTTCCTTATAACTGTACACAGAGACATAAATATGGTATCAACGAGTTCATCCGACTCTGGGGAAGTAGATAAAGGGCCTCATTGCCAAAATCCCGAAGTATCCCTTTAACACTAACAATCAAAAATGTGCTCCGTCTTCAGACATTTTGGGCATTGGATAAACCAAACAATGCAGTTATGTCCCAAAGGTCTCCGTTTCAGTGCGAGTGTCACACAACAGCACTGTGATGCAAGAAAGATTACCTTTTCTCTCCAAAGCACAACAAGTCCATTATCCAAAGAGTTTATATGAATACAAAGGAATTCTGAGAAGAGCACTCAGACTCAAGTTCAAAGACGACTTTAAAGAGCAACTCTAGGTACAGATCGTAAACAACGCAGGAAACAACGCAGGAAGCTTGTGGTTTTTCATCTCCAAATTG
The DNA here is from genome assembly GCF_034236695.1 of Oncorhynchus nerka. Classification (NCBI taxonomy): domain Eukaryota; kingdom Metazoa; phylum Chordata; class Actinopteri; order Salmoniformes; family Salmonidae; genus Oncorhynchus; species Oncorhynchus nerka. The sequence continues at coordinate 20,162,981 of NC_088422.1, read as the reverse complement.
GGAAAATGTGTTTTCCCACCACTAATTCGAAGTAAAAGCCAGGGGTAAGCATTATTAGGTTAGGAAAGAGGGGTCCCCTTTCCCCATAGCCTAACCTATACCTGTGTGTCCAGAGCGCAAGCCGAAAGGCACAGATCATCAGACAAACATTACCAGGGCTGTTTACTGTAGGGCTGACCCCAATTAGTCGACTGCTCGATTGTTTTATTTGATAGGCTGTTGGTCAAACAATAATCTTTTGTCGAACAGTAGGAAATATATATGGGGCCGAGACTAATCCATTGCGCAAGCCGCTGGATGGCAGTCCAAGAAGAAGGGGATGTGGTTAAGATGCACATCTCTCTCCAGAATGCCCTCTCTCCCATCAATTTGTTTCATAACTTCATTGTGTGAATTGTTTGTGTTTGATTGTTAGTGTCTATCAATTCCCCATCACATACATCACCAGTAGTACATTTACTGTTAATTCCTATAATTTCAAATCTACAATGTTTGTTTGGTTACGTTAATTTCTGTTAATGCATTCAGTACCTCACTGGGGCCAAGCTTCTTCCAACCAGGACCTCTATACCAGGAGGTGTCAGAGGAAGGCCCTAAAAATGGTCAAAGACTCCCCCCACCCTAGTCATAAACTGTTCTCTCAGGCTACAGCACGGCAAGCGGTAGCGGAGTGCCAAGTCTAGGTCCAAAAGGCTTAATAGCTTCTTCCCCCAGGCCATAAGACTCCTGAACAGTTAATCAAAGGTCTACCCAGACCCCTCTGTTACACTGCTGCTACTCTCTGGTTTATTATTTATGTATAGTCATTTTAACTCTACCTACATGTACATATTACCTCAATTACCTAGACTAAAATTTGATTTGAATATATTATTATTCCAGTATTTTACCGTTCTTATTGTCAGAGTGGACATGTTGTTTGCAGAACACACAACCTATGCTTGTGAGAAACAAGTTTGTTTATTTAATTCCATTGACAAGTTGTCAATTTAGTCAGTGTCTCTTGTTTGGAGTGCTCCTGTCAATGTTGAGTAAGGACATGCACCTGATTACGCATAGTAGTAAGCCTATAGGCTACTTGGCATGCATGTAAATGTAGGCATATGAATGTGCCCATCTGGGGATCTGATAGTATTTATGATTGGCTTAACGCACCACCACTAATGAGCTGTGTGTCACACCCTGACAATAGTTTGATTTGTATGTTTCTATGTTTTGTTTGGTCAGGGTGTGATCTGAGTGGGCATTCTATGTTGTGTGTCTAGTTTGTCTGTTTCTGTGTTTGGCCTGATATGGTTCTCAATCAGAGGCAGGTGTTAGTCATTGTCTCTGATTGGGAACCATATTTAGGTTGCCTGTTTGGTGTTGGGGTTTGTGGGTGATTGTTCCTGTCTCTGTGTTTGCACCAGATAGGGCTGGTTTGGTTTTTCCACATTTCTTGGTTTAGTTAGTCTATTCATGTATAGTTTCTTTATTAAAGAACCATGAATAATCACCACGCTGCGTTTTGGTCCGCCTCTCCTTCGACACAAGAAAACCGTAACACTGTGGAGCTTCTCAAAGTAATTTTTTCTTAACCTAAAACAGCAAGCAAACAAAGTCTGTTTTTAGATCCATTGACAATGACAATAGTTTGTCAATGTATTTTACTAATATTTCCATCTCTCTCCCTTTCGATAACCACTCAGCATGAAAGAGAAAAATGTCATGCTCTGATCCAGTGGAAACGTCATAAAATTGGCCTACCTGATGAGCTCTTATCCCTTGCACAAATAGCCTACAGCCGTGTCTGTCCCGAGCTCACAGGCACAGGAATCTCTGCGGACTCAAGTTGATACAAATGTTTCAAGTTTGTCGCAGATAGGCTATGCGGTAGCCAATGTGATTTATAGGATATATTCTACCTGCAGGATGCAATGTTTTTTTTGTTGTCTTTATGTAGGCTATTTTGACATAGTTGACAATGGCAATAGAAGTTCGTTTTTGGGTTTGTATAATTTTTATTTGGATAGAAATGTAAATAACCACATGACAATGATTGAGATACGAAGACGTTATTATAAATTATATGAAACTGTTCCACGAAAATGTGCATATGAAAACCATAACTGGCACGCAGATCGGTAGAAATTGTATGATAAATGGTCATTCCACATGAGAAAGGTTGCCGACTCCTTGTAGCCTATTACTGGCAACTTCAGGAGAGTAACAGCAGAATCTGCAAAGCCAGCAGGAGCGAAAGGAGGATGGTCAGGTTAAGGCTTTTTTATACTGGTTATCTTGATCTCTGGCTCCCTCTGGAGTCATGCGTTTCTTATTTCATCAAACAGTGTGCTTAAAGCATCAGACAAGCTCAATACATATAGTTTATTTTATAAAAATAAAATAAAAAACACGTTAAAATGTTTTTTTCTCTCCCTAGGTCAACCAATATTCTTTTTTTTGTCAGGGACAGACCTTGTTTACTGTGGTAGCCTACTTGTTCACTACTATACATCACACGTTCTCCTGGGATATTTAGGTTAGACAAAACTCAGTGAAGTGACAAACAACAATCCTGAGGGATTCATTTTTTGGTGGAGGACTGTCCCAGAGGATAAAACAGTAGTTGGTTATCCCTGTTTGCAGCTCTGGTCCTACTCCTGGAGTGAATGTGCTGTCTGTGCAGACGGGTCTGACCCAGTAGTCTGTAGTATTAGGACTTCCTCCCCAAACCTTTCCTCATTGTGCCCGACATTTCAACCTCCGATATACTAACAGTCTGCCAGAAACCTATTCAGACTATTCAGTCATCACTGTTGTACTGAGCTGAGCAGATTTTGATGTCATGTGCTAGACTAGAGAACAGCACTGCACCTACATGTCAGGATAAACAATCTTGGGGAGGGGGAGAATTCCTGTGAGGGGTTGAGTTCTACTTCTGAGGGGGCAGGTCAGGGGTCATGCTTGTGGCCTCTCCGGCAGCTTGCCCGTGTCAACTCACAACCCCAAAAATAAATAATAATTTTTAAAAAAATATTATTTTTTAGAGATACCAGTCCTGAGAGTTTGTCATTGAAGAGCAGTATAGAGGTACAACCCTGGTGATAGGCTATATTATGACGCAATGTTATTTTTTTAGACGTTGACAGCATGTGACCCTACACCCCCAAAGCCTTGACCGGGGAGCACGTGCCGTCAGCCCAGCAACAGTGCTGCTACTGTTACACTCCCAGTCACGTACCCCTCACATGTCACCCTTGGAAAAACAGCCTGCCACACACCCCTCTGAGCCCCTCACATGTCACCCTGGAAACAACAGCCAGTCGCACGGCCGGGAGTTTGTCCTGGCAACCTGAACGTACTAGGAAAAACAAAACCCTACTTATACTAGTTCGGGGATGTCAAACATACGGCCCGCAGGCCCAATCTGGCCCAAACTACTAAAATGACTCTGTCTTTCACAAATCATGCTAAGAGCAAGCTAAGAGGCTGGGGAATGCGTTAGGGCTGTGTCGACACCAGTAGCACAATTTTGGGGCAAAAATGAAAACATGAAGCGGACTAAACTCTTTGGTTCTTTGAAAACCTGCTGTATGCAAAATATTGTGTGCTATAGCTTGGAAAATAAATAAACGTGACTCTGGATGACAACATAAGGATGTTTGTTTAGAACATTAGGGCTGTTTTCCTAAAGAAGTTAAATCCACTTTCTGTTTTGTTTCCTTGCCATGATACTAACAAGTATCACAATAATGGTATCGTCCCAGCCCAAGCATGTGTTGGGGTGGCCTAGTGGTTCGAGTGTTGGACTAGTAACAGAAAGGTAGCAAGTTCAAATCCCAGAGCTGACAAGGTACAAATCTGTCGTTCTGCCCCTGAACAGGCAGTTAACCCACTGTTCCTATGCCGTAATTGAAAATAAGAATTTGTTCTTAACTGACTTGCCTAGTTAAATAAAGCTAAAATAAAAAAATAAATATGTCCCATCAGAATTCCCAGATGGAGATAAATGTGTAATCTTATGGTATGTTACAGTATGATGTACCTGAGACTGCTGCTTGATCAAGCCCAGTGGAACAGACATGATAACATTACTACAGGAATGCTAAGGTATGACTGCGTGGCGTTGTGGGGATCCCTCACTGCACAACTGTACATGGACTAGGTTCAAAAACAAGAACTCAAGTTGGATCACCCTTCGAGGAAGCAGTAGGATTAAAAGCAACAGAGGCAGTGCAGTCAGATAGACTGCCGACCTCTCTTTGAACTAGAGGTCGACCAATTATAATTTTTCAACACCGATTGTTGGAGGACCAAAAAGAGCCAATACTGATTAATCGGACGATGTATATATATTTGTAATAATGACAATTACAACAATACTGAATGAACACTTATTTTAATATAATACATATATAAAATCAATTTAGTTTCAAATAAATAATGAAACATGTTCAATTTGGTTTAAATAATGCAAAAACACAGTTTTGGAGAAGAAAGTAAAAGTGCAATATGTGCCATGTAAAAAAGCTAACGTTTAAGTTCCTTGCTCAGAGCATGAGAACATATGAAGGCTGGTGGTTCCTTTTAACATGAGTCTTAAACTTCTTAACTGGGAATATTGAAGGTTGTAGTTATTATAGGAATTATAGGACTATTTCTCTCTATACCACTTGTATTTCATATACCCTTGACTATTGGATGTTCTTATAGGCACCATAGTATTGCCAGCCTAATCTCGGGAGTTGATAGGCTTGAAGTCATAAACAGCACAATGCTCGAAGCACAGCAAAGAGCTGCTGGCAAACGCAATAAAGTGCTGTTTGAATGAATGCTTACGAGCCTGTTGCTGCCTACCACCGCTCAGTCAGACTGCTCTATCAAATCATAGACTTAATTATAATATAATAAACACACAGCAATATGAGCCTAAGGCTCCATTAATAAGGTCAAATCCGTAAACTATCATTTCAAAAACATAACGTTTATTCTTTCAGTGAGAAATGGAACCGTTCCGTATTTTATTTAACGGGTGACATCTTTAAGTCTAAATATTGATGTTACATTGCAGAATGTTCAATGTTATGTCATAATTATGTAAAATTCTGGCAAATTAATTAGTTTTGATAGGAAGAAATGGTCTTCACACAGTTCGCAACGAGCCGGGCGGCCCAAACTGCTGCATATACCCTGACTCTGCTTGCACAGAATGCAAGAGAAGTGACAAAATGTCAATAGTTAAAATAAATTTGTGATAGCAGGCAATATTGACTAAATATGCTTGTTTAAAATAATATACTTTTGTATCGATATTAAGAAAGGCATTGATGTTTATGGTTAGGTACATTGGTGCAACGACAGGGCTTTTTTTGCGAATGCTCTTGTTAAATCGTCACCCGTTTGGCGAAGTAGGCTGTGATTCGATGATAAATTAACAGGAACCGCATTGATTATAGGACAAGCTAGATAAACTAGTAATATCCTCAACCATGTGTCGTTAACTAGTGATTATGTTAAGATGTATTGTTTTTTATAAGGTTAATGCTAGCTAGCACCTTACTTTGGCTCCTTGCTGCACACTCGTAACAGGTGGTCAGCCTGCCACGCAGTCTCCTCGTGGAGTGCAATGTAATCGGCCATAATCGGTGTCCAAAAATGACGATTACAGATTGTTATGAAAACTTGAAATCGGCCCTAATTAAATCTGCCATGCCTGTCGACCTCTACTTTGAACCATGCTCTGCCCAGGAGTAGCTAGACATTGTCTGCCCCCACACAGAGCTGGCTATCATCAATGACTGATGATACTATTACTGCCCCTGCTGCATTATGCTATGCCCTGGGCCCATATTCATAAAGTATCTCAGTAGGAGTGCTGATCTAGGATCAGTTCCCCCACAGTTCATATAATCCTATTCATTATGATCCAATCTGATCCTAGATAAGCACTGCTTCTCTGAGATGCTTTTTGAATACTGGCCATGAGCTCCTCCCAGGGGCCCATCCACACAAGTAATCCTGTCCTGTCCAAAACGACCCCAGAGTGTTGATGAACAAATATATGCTCCATCTTTGGCAGGGAGGCAATATGTTTGGAGAACCACTCCAGACGGAGGAATTTCGACAACTAAATAGGCTACACTCACTCATTCAGAAGATAAACTGATATAAATCATATAGTCTTCTTTGAACACAGTGATTACATAATGTATATAAGGAAAGAAACAGCTGATCAACATGTAGTCTCTAGAAAAATGTAATTAATTTGTTAAAAGACACAACTGGACAGAATTGACAGAAGAGAGAAAAAAGTGACAGGATACCATACTGCAGGATTCAACTAGATTCAGCTGTGGGATGATTTGTTCTTGAGTGGATGGTCAGGGGCCCGGAACATAACTACAATTATAAACTGGGTGGTTCAAGCCCTGAATTCTGATGGGCTGAAAGCCACGGTATATCACACCGTATACCACAGGTATGACAAAACATTTTGTTTTACTGCTCTAATTACGATGGTAACCAGTTTATAATAGCAATAAGGCCCTTCATGGGTTTGTGATATATCACCAATATACCACGGCTAAGGGCTGTGTCCAGGCACACCACATTGCGCCTAAGAACTGCCCTTAGCTGTGGTATATTGGCCATATACCACATCTCCTCGGGGCATCATCAAAATTTGACCAAAACATAATTGCAACTTTGGGGGTTGAGTGGTGCAAATAAAAGTAGCAGTATCATATAATTTCAGTTATTCAAAGCAATATTACTTGTGTTTGTTATGCAGTCTGGCTCCATCAATAGATACAAGACATTCCCTCTCCTCATACGGCACATCGCCCTGAGGGTCACGCATTCTCATCCCCCACAACCACTTTTCCACTGTGGTGAATATTCTATTAGTCCTGGCGCAATAGGAGACAGTAAGCTAAGCATAGTAAAGGGATGCACACCATATGTGTGGCTGTTAACCTGTATACCACCTCAGTATGTGTAAGCATTGAAAATGGATCCACAGAACTGTGGATGTCTCTAAGCAGGTTTCCATCCAACCTTTTTATGTGAGTAAAGTACGTCAGATAAAATAATGTAACGACGGGCCTGATGGAAACAGCAAATTTGCAAACTTTCCAAACGTCTACAAAATAAATACGCTAGACAAGGTGGGATATTTTTTGTGTCAGTAAAATCTATTAGACAGTGGTGGGTGATAGGAATCAAATTAAGCTGGTAATGTTTCAGTATATCTATTCTGTGGTGCCTCTAGTCATGGCCCCAAATGTTTTCATGCAGCGCCCTCCTTTGGAGAAGGGGAGAAGTGCTATTGAACTAGGGTGGATTATCAAAGGCTCATCCAGGCTCTGAAGTGTGCACTCCCTTAGTCTGCGCTTACTTACACCAATCCAATGTTATTCAATCCATGAGTGGAGTGCGCAAGTATACACTTTGGGTAGGGATTCGGAACACAGCCCATGTATCTCTTTCCCTACTACTGATGAGGTCGTGTTTCATGATGTTATTAGAAAATTGCTTTCAATTTGCTAACAACATCATTCACGGAAAACCTTCAAAAACATCCCTCCAGAGACTAGGCTATCACAGGAGGTTGGTGGCACCTTAATTGGGGAGGACAGGCTTGTGATAATGGCTGGGGTGGAATAAGTGGAACGGTATCAAATACATGAAACACATGGGTTGATGCCATTCCATTTGCTCCATTCCAGCCATTATTATGAGCCGTCCTCCCCTCAGCAGCTTCCACTGTAGGCGATATAAAACAAAGTGACTAAAAACATCTCTTTCCGTATTTTTCCATCAATGACAAAACACAAGGTTTCAATTAATTAAAAAGCTGTAACACAGCCTACAGTAGTATCTTTGAACAGCCGCAGTCTTCAGCACAGTGGTAACTACACAGGACATCAGCTTGCTTCATTACACATGCAGAGAACAGAGGAGAAACCGCCTGTGTGTTGAGAGCGGCAGAAGCCATTGTGTACATTTGACAGATCCCAATGAATTATAGGATGACGTTGAAGACACTGTCTGTTTTATCTCTGGACCACAGTGGCCTGGACATGAATACATTTAGAGACAGGCGAGAAAATTGGCACCACCGTACAAGCATGTATGTGCCAGCATAACAAAAACAGATTCATTATCTATGCAAGAACATGCATTTTGTGAATGTAAATAATGAGTTGATTTGTGATGTGAATCATAACGGCATTGTCATTGCTAATGTTCTCTGCATCTGCCTTTTAACATGATAAACCTACAAAAAGACCTTTATCAGCTCAGTTTGATTTGAATGGCTTCAATAGGCTTCATTCATCTGAGACAAGATGACAAGAATTAACACACACACACACACACTCCTCAGTGTGAGCAAAACAGGATTATAAACTCAGCAAAAAAAAAAAAAGTCCCTTTTTTAGGACCCTGTCTGTCAAAGATAATTCATAAAAATCCAAATAACTTCACAGATCTTCATTGTAAAGGGTTTAAACACTGTTACCCATGCTTGTTCAATGAACCATGAACAATTAATGAACATGCACCTGTTGAACGGTCGTTAAGACACTAACAGCTTACAGACGGTAGACAATTAAGGTCACAGTTATGAAAACTTAGGACACTAAAGAGGCCTTTCTACTGACTCTGAAAAACACCAAAAGAAAGATGCCCAGGGTTCCTGCCTATCTGCGTAAACGTGCCTTAGGCATGCTGCAAGGAGGCATGGGGACTGCAGATGTGGCCAGGGCAATAAATGACAAGGTCCGTACTGTGAGATGCCTAAGACAGAGCTACGGGGAGACCGGACGGACAGCTGATCATCCTCGCAGTGGCAGACCAGGTGTAACAACACCTGCACAGGATCGGTACATACGCACATCACACCTGCGGGACAGGTACAGGATAGCAACAACAACTGCCCGAATTACACCAGGAACACACAATCCCTCCATCAGTGCTCAGACTGTCCGCAATAGGCTGAGAGAGGCTGGGCTGAGGGCTTGTAGGCCTGTTGTAAGGCAGGTCCTCACCTGCAACAACGTCGCCTATGGACACAAACCCACTGTTGCTGGACCAGACAGGACTGGCAAAAAGTGCTCTTCACTGACGAGTCGCGGTTTTGTCTCACCAGAGGTGATGGTCGGATTCGTGTTTTTATCGTCGAAGAAATGAGCGTTACACCGAGGCCTGTACTCTGGAGCGGGATCGATTTGGAGGTGGAGGGTCCGTCATGTCACAGCATCATTGGACTGAGCTTGTTGTCATTGCAGGCAATCTCAACGCTGTGCGTTACAGGGAAGACAACCTCCTCCCTCGTGTGGTACCCTTCCTGCAGGCTCATCCTGACATGACCCTCCAGCATGACAATACCTCCAGCCATACTGCTCGCTCTGTGCGTGATTTCCTGCAAGACAGGAATGTTAGTGTTCTGCCAAGGCCAGCGAAGAGCCCGGATCTCAATCCCATTGAGCACGTCTGGGACCTGTTGGATCGGAGGGTGAGGGCTAAGGCCATTCCCCCCAGAAATATCCGGGAACTTGCAGGTGCCTTGGTGGAAGAGTGGGGTATCTCACAGCAAGAACTGGCAAATCTGCTGCAGTCCATGAGGAGGAGATGCACTGCAGTGCTTAATGCGGCTGGTGGCCACACCAGATACTGACTGTTACTTTTGATTTCGACCCCGCCTTTGTTCACAAACACATTACTCCATTTCTGTTAGTCAAATGTCTGTGGAACTTGTTCAGTTTGTCTCAGTTGTTGAATCTTATGTTCATACAAATATTTACACTTGTTAAGTTTGCTGAAAATAAACGCAGTTGACAGTGAGAGGGCGTTTCTTTTTTTTCTGAGTTTACAAACCAAGGAATGTAGTCTAATTAAAAAATGACATTTAAAAAGTAGCTTATTATTGAAGTAAGAAATAGGATGACTGATTAATTCTTCACTCAACATTTATCCTAATGAATGTGAGGCTTCAAACTACTGCTAAGAGTATCATGACAGAAAAGGGTTCTAAAGAAATAATCTAAAAAGAGAAACCCCTCTTGCTCCAATCTAACAAAGTCATTCAACGACCCGCAGAAATTATACATTTAATAAAAAAGAAACATACTTAGAACACACATGTAATACATTTCAGTGGTAACTGAAATATGTCAGCTATGCAGTCAGACATTACATACAGCAATCCTTTCATTATTCGTCCAAAAATCCCACCAGCCAGCAAGCAGAGATCTCTGTGCAATATTCATGTACACTGACAGCTTAGTCCCTTGAGCCTGCAACCTCAGGGCACAGTGTGGATTGGGGATTAAGCTAAGCATAGTAAAGGGATGGACACCATTTGTGTGGCTGTTAACCTGTATACCACCTCAGTATGTGTAAGCATTGAAAATGGATCCACAGAACTGTGGATGTCTCTAAGCAGGTTTCCATCCAACCTTTTTATGCGAGTAAAGTACATGTCGGATAAAAGAATGTAACGACGGGCCTGATGGAAACAGCAAATTGGTCGGTAAACTTTCCAAACGTCTACAAAATAAATAAGCTAGACAAGGTGGGATCTTTTTGTGTCGGTAAAATGTATTATGCAAGAAAGTGCAGTGGAAACGGCTTTATGCATAAATATTGCTATAATAACCATCATATCAAAGTAAACTTGGAGTCACGCGATGACATGTTGTGTGGTCCTCCCACTAGACTCATTGGGAAAGCATGCAGTTAATTAGGCTACAGATGAATGATGATGAACTTCACAGGGTGGTTAAAGTGCACGGTGATGAGCTTGATGCTCCTTTCCAATAAATATTGAGGGTCTTATTCTGGTGACATGATGATCAATGCATGGCTGCTGTTTGACAAATAAAAAATAATCTCGCTCATTTTGTCCATAATAATCTCATCATGTAGGTAGCCGACTCGCACTTTATCTGTTGGCTAGAGGGCACATTTCAAAACCAGAGGGAGCACATTCACTATATAAACACACATTTCTTCCTGACAAAACCATCAGTAGAGTTGAAAATGCGATGGAACCCATTTAACGTAACTTAAATTTAAGTAGATGGGAATTTGACCGCAAAAGTTCACTACGTCAGCACGCACAGCCTTTTATCCGTAACAAGTCAATTTAATGGAAAGTGGTGGGAAAATGCACAATTGTTTTTTATGCAGATTTTAGAATATTCACATGAAAACCTGTCGCCAATTGGATGGAAACCTAGCTAATATGCTAGATTTAGAGATTAAGTCAATAATCTCAGTGGGTCACGGTATTGTGATTACCAGACGAGTGACGTGGCCGACTGATCCCGATTCAGGGCTTTCACACAACAGGATGCCAACATACAAAGCCCTGCCAGCGGTATTCTAAAGGTTTTATGAACACCTCTGCACAGGACGTCTATTGAGTCATGCAAGGGCAGAGATTATTGTGTGGAATGGGGATTAAGCTAAACATAGTAAAGGGATGGACACAATTTGTGCAGCTGGTAACCTGTATATCACCTCAGTATGTGTAAGCATTGAAAATGGATCCACAGGATTTTGGATGTATCTAAGCAGATTTCCATCCAACCTTTTTATTTGAGTAAAGAACATGTCGGTATAAAAAATAAAAGTCACGACAGGCCTGATGGAAGTGGCAAATGTCAGTCAACTTTCCATTTGTCGACAAAATTAAATACGCTAGACAAGGTGGGATCTTTTTGTGTCAGTAAAATGAATTACCCAAGAAATGGTGGTGGAAACGCATTTATGCACAAATATTGATATAATAATCATCCTATTGCACACACAATAACCATCATATCGCACACACAATAACCATCATATCGCACACACAATAACCATCCTATTGCACACACAATAACCATCATATCACACACACAATAACCATCATATCGCACATGCACAGCCTTTCATCTGCAACAACTCCATTTAATGAAAATCGGTCGCCAATTGGATGGAAACCTAGCTAATATGCTAGATTTAGAGATTAAGTCAGTAATCTCAGTGGGTCACGGTATTGTGGTTACCAGACGAGCGACGTGGCCAACTGATCCCGATTCAGGGCTTTCACACAACAGGAGGCCAACATACAAAGCACTGCCAGCGGTATTCTAAAAGGTGTTCTGTACAGTGCTTCACTTGCATTATATCATGCAGGTTTTATGAACACCTCTGCACAGGACATCTACTGAGTCATGCAAGGGCAGAGATCACTGTTATTATGAAGATTCTCTGTGAAACAAAGACTTCATGTCATGAGAGAGGAGAGCATGTATCTTGAACATCCTTTTAGGCCCTGTGACAATCACTAAGAGCAGGTCAGAACTTGCCCAAGAAAAAACACTTTAATTTCCTGTTTCCAGCATAATCTGATGATGAACACAATCCATGGGGCGGCAGGGTAGCCTAGTGGTTAGAGCGTTGGACTAGTAACCGGAACCCCCGAGCTGACAAGGTACAAATCTGTCGTTCTGCCCCTGAACAGGCAGTTAACCCACTGTTCCTAGGCCGTCATTGTAAATAAGAATTTGTTCTTAACTGACTTGCCTAGTTAAATAAAGGTAAAAAAAAAAATGTTTCCAATCCATGGGACAGGCTATGTTCATGCAGTCTCCAATCAATACAGTTGTAAAATAGATTTAACTCTCTCTTATAGCAACATTGAGACAGACAGTGATTTTCCGGATTGGAAACACTGAATAACTTCGAGACAATTTTCTCTGAATTAGCCCTACTGTCTCCAAGTAGAATTACATTGTGCTGAGTATGTTGATGGTTTTGTTGTTGCTACAAAGTGCCTCATTCTAATTAGGCTGCAGACTTCATCAAAACAGAGGAGAAACAATAACAATCATGTCTATGCATTTTCTTTACATCAATCAATGTTTTTATTAAACATTTATTTTTTAAACTGAACAAAATGTTTGATTGCCTAAGAGTATTTAATCATTTCCCCCTCAATCCCTCCCCCCTTAACAATGTCAGTTGCCAAAACAACTCATAGTAAAAACATAATTTCAATCAAGGTAACTTGGTTTACTTTCCCCAAGTGATTTAAAACACATCCAGTCAATGTGTTTGTGTCTGAAAAAGAACAGGGTCCAGAAAACACACTGGTTGCTGTTTTGTCAGCGTTCAAATCCAGTTCCCACAACAGTCTGAGCGACCAGATCTTTAAAAAAACATCTGGAGAAGTTTGGGCTGACCCAATTCCACCCCAGACACTCCTGTCAGAGACAACTTTGGCTAAAAACTCTATAAAAAGTCATGCCTTCATATAAGCCTATATACACAAAAGTATGTGGACAACCACTCCAATTAGTGGATTCTGCTATTTCAGCCTCATCCGTTGCTGACAGGTGTATAAAATCGAGCACACAGTCATGGAATTTCCATAGACAAAGAATGGCAGTCGAATAGCCTTACTGAAGAGCTCAGTGACTTTCAATATGGCACTGTCATAGGATGTCAGGTCGTCACATTTCTGCGCTGCTAGTAGAGGTCGACCGATTACGATTTTTCAACGCCGATACCGATTATTGGAGGACCAAAAAAAGCCGATACCGATTAAAATCAGCCAATTTTTATGTATTTATATATATTTGTAATAAATGACAATTACAACAATACTGAATGAACACTTATTTTAACTTAATATAATACATAAATAAAAATTAATTTAGTATCAAATAAACAATGTTCAATTCGGTTTAAATAATGCAAAAACATAGGGTTGGAGAAGAAAGTAAAAGTGCAATTTGTGCCATGTAAAAAAAGCTAACGTTTAAGTTCCTTGCTCAGAACATGAGAACATATGAAAGCTCATGGTTCCTTTCAACATGAGTCTTCAATATTCCCAGTTAAGAAGTTTTAGGATGTAGTTATTATAGGAATTATAGGACTATTTCTCTATACCATTTGTATTTCATATACCTTTGACTATTGGATGTTCTTATAGGCACTATAGTATTGCCAGCCTAATCTCAGGAGTTGATAGGCCTGAAGTCATAAACAGCGCTGTGCTTCAAGCATTGTGAAGAGCTGCTGGCAAATGCAGTAGTGCTGTTTGAATGAATGCTTACGAGCCTGCTGCTGCCTACCACCGCTCAGTCAGACTGCTCTATCAAATATCAAATCATAGACTTAATTATAATATAATAAACGTACAGAAATACGAGTCTTAGGTCATTAATATGGTCAAATCCGGAAACTATCATTTCGAAAACAAAACGTTTATTCTTTCAGTGAAATACGGAACTGTTCCGTATTTTATTGAACAGGTGGCATCCATAAGTCTAAATATTGCTGTTATGTTGCACAACCTTCAACATTATGTCATAATTATGTAAAATTAATTACGGTCGTTGTTAGGAAGAAATGGTCTTCACACAGTTCACAACGAACCAGGCGGCCCAAACTGCTGCATATACCCTGACTCTGCTTGCAAAGAACGCAAGTGAAGTGACACAATTTCCCTAGTTAAAAGTAATTCATGTTAGCAGGCAATATTAACCAAATATGCTTGTGTATTGATTTTAAGAAAGGCATTGATGTTTATGGTTAAGTACATTGGTGCAACGACAGGGCTTTTTTCACGAATGCTCTTGTTAAATCATCACCCGCAGTAGGCTGTGATTTGATGATAAATTAACAGGCACCGCATTGATTATATGCAATGCAGGACAAGCTAGTTAAACTAGTAATATCCTCAACCATGTGTAGTTAACTTGTGATTATGTTAAGAGTCATTGTTTTTCATAAGTTTAATGCTAGCTAGCAACTTACCTTGGCTCCTTGCTGCACTCCCGTAACAGGTGGTCAGCCTTCCACGCAGTTTCCTCGTGGAATGAAATGTAATCGGCGTCCAAAAATGCCATTTACCAATTGTTATGAAAACTTGAAAATCGGCCCTAATTAAATCGGCCATGCCAATTAATCGGTCGACCTCTACCTGCTAGAGCTGCCCCGGTCAACATTAAGTGCTGTTATTGTGAAGTGGAAACATCTAGGAGCAACAACACCTCAGCTGCAAAGTGGTAGGCCACACAAGCTCACAGAATGGGATCGTGAGTTCTGAAGCGAGTAAAAATCCTCTGTTCTCGGTTGCAACACTCACTACTGAGTTCCAAACTGCCTCTGGAAGCAACTTTAACCCAAAAACTGTTTCTCGGGAGCTTCATGAAATGGGTTTCCATGGTCGAGCAGCCACACACAAGCCCAAGATCACCATGCGCAATGCCAAGTGTCAGCTGCAGCGTAAAGCTCGCCACCGTTGGACTCTGAAGCAGTGGAAAAGCGTTCTTTGGGAGTGATGAATCACGCTTCACCATCTGGCAGTCTGACAGAGGCCAGGAGAACGCTACCTGCCCTAATGCATACTGCCAACTGTAAACTTTGGTGGAGCAGGAATAATGATCTGGGGCTGTTTTTCAAGGGAAATCTTAACGCTACAGCATACAATGACATTCTAGACGATTCTGTGCTTCCAACTTTGTGGCAACAGTTTGGGAAGGCTCTTTCCGGTTTCAGCATTGGCCGTCTTTCGTTCCAGTTCTCTGCTGCCTGTGACTGGAACGAATTGCAAAAATTGATGAAGTTGGAGACTTATCTCCCTCACCAACTTCAAACATCTGCTATCTGAGCAGCTAACCGATCGCTGCAGCTGTACATAGTCTATCGGTAAATAGCCCACCCAATTTTACCTACCTCATCCCCATACTGTTTTTATTTATTTACTTTTCTGCTCTTTTGCACACCAATATCTCTACCTGTACATGACCATCTGATTATTTATCACTCCAGTGTTAATCTGCAAAATTGTAATTATTCGCCTACCTCCTCATGCCTTTTGCACACCATGTATATAGACTCTCTTTTTTTTCTACTGTGTTATTGACTTGTTAATTGTTTACTCCATGTGTAACTCTGTGTTGTTGTCTGTTCACACTGCTATGCTTTATCTTGGCCAGGTCGCAGTTGCAAATGAGAACTTGTTCTCAACTAGCCTACCTGGTTAAATAAAGTTGAAATAAAAAATTTAAAATGACAAAGCGAGGTCCATACAGAAATTATTTGCCGAGATCATTGTGGAAGAACTTGACTGGCCTGCACAGAGCCCTGATCCCATCAAACACCTTTGGGATGGATTGGAACGCCGACTACGAGCCAGGCGTAATTGCCCAACATCAGTTCCCAACCTCACTAATGCTCGGGCTGAATGGAAGCAAGACCCCACAGCAATGTTCCAAAATCTAGTGGAATGCCTTCCCAGAAGAGTGGAGGCTATTATAGCAGCAAAAGGGGGGACCAACTCCATATTAATGCCCGTGATTTTGGAATGAGATAGAGAATGACTTTTGGTCATGGAGTGTATATGTGCAATTATACGTCTAGGTCTACTGTCTATACATAAGTGCTGCAAAAATACATGTTTATTTTTTGCATGCCTACAGCATTGCATAGATCATTGAGAGACAATTGCTGTCATTGTTCAAACCCGGGACTGCAAAGCGAGGCTCCAGTGATCAGAGTCCAGGGTTTCTCTTTGCCTTAATTCATTTCATTTCTTAGACTAGTGCAACCCACATTCTGCAGCTTTGTAATCTAACAAATATGCATCGCTGAAAGAATGTTCCAACAACCTCCAGCCCCTGAAAAATCTCTGCCATGCTGCAAGCAGTTTAGAGGACACATGAAACCTTGACAGGGGCAGGTTTCAGTTAGTTGTTTTCCCCCCTTCATAAATGCAATTCATGCCTCTGGAGAGGGTGGTAATACAGCTGTGATAGGATCTAACCCTTTTGGAATCCTAGCCCTCTTAGGCATGTCACATACGCTCAGTCTCCCACCCCTCAGTCTGGTCTACTCCTTCATATGTGACAGGTTAAAGGACATATTCATAGCCTGTTATACATTGAAAAGTATTAGTAAGTTCATAGTATGTGAGGATCTTAAAACATCTAAGGTTAAAATATGCATTCAGTATTAGTTGATAGAGATTGATAACATTCATATAATTGTGTTAAAGTTCAAATCTGTCAAAGGGTACGAATTGTGAGAGTAATGTGTAAACGTTATATTGATTACTTTATTTTGTGGTGCCTAAAAGTGTTAATCTGTGATCTACGAAATGCTTTTAATCTATGAGCCGGAGATCGATTGCTCTGGTCTCCACCCATATTCCTGGGGAAATTCGCGGTCTTTTTCTCATTGAACTAAATGTTGACTTGAGAATACAACACCGTATCACTCTCGTGATTATTTCTCCCCTGTTTTCAGGTACTTTATTGATGATAAAAATAGTAATTTAAATGTTATAACTAGCGAACATGTCAAGAGTGTTTAAGGTGTGTTTTAGTAACGTCTTGAGGAAGTTCGAGTTAAGTTTGAAGAGAGTAATATTAGCCCTGCTCGGTTGAAGTGAAGGATAGCATCGTACTGAGAGTAGCTGCCATTTTATGTCGATTGTGAATGAACGTGCGTGTTGTTAATAAGATATTTTGCTGTGTTATTTGTATAATGGGTTTTCTGTTATGTAATGTGTTACTTTTGTGAAATGATTGAACTAAATGTTGACTTGAGAATACAACACCGTATCACTCTCGTGATTATTTCTCCCCAAATCCCAAGATGGCGGTGCAAATTTCCAAGAAGAGAAAGTTTGTCGCTGATGGTATCTTCAAAGCTGAACTGAACGAGTTCCTCACAAGAGAGCTGGCTGAGGATGGCTACTCAGGTGTGGAGGTTCGTGTCACCCCAACTAGAACTGAAATCATCATCTTGGCTACCAGGACACAAAACGTGCTTGGTGAGAAGGGGCGTCGTATACGTGAGCTGACTGCAGTGGTCCAGAAGAGGTTTGGCTTCCCCGAGGGCAGTGTGGAGCTGTATGCTGAGAAGGTTGCCACTCGTGGTCTTTGCGCCATTGCCCAGGCAGAGTCTCTGCGCTACAAGCTTCTCGGGGGTCTCGCTGTCCGCAGGGCCTGCTATGGTGTCCTACGGTTCATCATGGAGAGCGGGTCCAAGGGTTGCGAGGTGGTGGTGTCTGGAATGCTCAGGGGCCAGAGGGCCAAGTCCATGAAGTTCGTGGATGGCCTCATGATCCACAGTGGAGACCCCGTTAACTACTACGTCGACACCGCTGTCCGCCACGTGCTCCTCCGCCAAGGTGTGCTGGGGATTAAGGTGAAAATCATGCTGCCCTGGGATCCCAGCGGTAAGATTGGCCCCAAGAAACCTCTCCCTGACCACGTGAGCATCGTGGAGCCCAAGGACGAGCAGGTCCCCTCAACGCCCATCTCTGAGCAGAAGGGAGCCAAGCCGGGAGGCCGCTGTCGTCGCACCTGCCACACCCGTCCCAACAGCATAACCATGAGGGATGGAAGAAGCATACGCCATTGCAAATGAAAATGCTCAGAAAGCCGCTGAAAGAAGTAAGAAGTACTATGACACTAAAGTTAGGAGTTCAGTGCTACAGCCTGGCGAGCGAGTTCTGATTAAAAACCTGACACCAAGAGGAGGACCAGGAAAACTCCGTAACTATTGGGAAGATACAATTCACACAGTGGTGAGACAAATGGGTTCAGACCTGCCGATTTATGAATTGAGACCAGAAAAGGGTAGGGGACGCTCCAGGGTCCTGCACAGAAATCTGCTCATGTCCTGTGACCACTTACCTTTGAGACACAACCAGAAATGACCAAAGTGGACAAAAGTCAGAAAACGAGGAGACACCAGCCTGCATCACAGACTCTAGATTCTGATGAAGACAGTGGGGATGAATATGACCTTCATCATGATCCGCTACAGGTTCCCACATCTCCTACAGTACCTGAGGAGAGGAATGCTGAACCAGCGAGGAGTGGGAACACAGGCCCCCAACAGTGAAACGGACAGTTGCAGTGCCAGTCCCTGATACGCTACCAGCACAGCCTCTTGTTGAAAAGCGGCTGGAGGAGACAACAACAGTTAAAGACCTGCCTGCTGAGGAGAGTAACTTGCCTGCTGAAAATTTGCCTGATGATCGTCCACCAAGTGCCTTTCCTTCATATACTGATGCTTCTGAACCTGAGGAACCAGCCTACCAGCTGCCACAAAGAGAGAGACACCCTCCAAGACGTATCACCTATGATCAGCTTGGTATCCCTTCCTGCTACAGTATACAGCCACAGTTGTTCCCTGTCTACTCTGCACCAGGACTGGTTCCATGGCTGCCATCACTACAGCAATGTTACTTTCAACCACCTTACATGTATGGGCTTCAGCAAACATAAGGCTACAGAGTTGACATGTTTGACCATGGACTACTGTCAGATTTCACAGACTGTCAAAAGAGACAATTTACAGACTATGCATATAGATCATTAAAATTGATGGACTGTTGATCAATAGTATGAGAAAATACTGCTTATGTTATATAGCTGGTCAACAGATATGGACTGTGAATATAACTTGTTAGTTATATTTGAACTGTGACCCGTGACTTCTGCTCAAGTACTACCTTACAGAAGAGGATTTTCTAGGTCCAGTGCATACGAACTGTTGAAGAAGACAATGTTGGTAATGTTGGGACAACATTTATTTTGTCGGGAGAGTGTGACAGGTTAAAGGACATATTCATAGCCTGTTATACATTGAAAAGTATTAGTAAGTTCATAGTATGTGAGGATCTTAAAACATCTAAGGTTAAAATATGCATTCAGTATTAGTTGATAGAGATTGATAACATTCATATAATTGTGTTAAAGTTCAAATCTGTCAAAGGGTACGAATTGTGAGAGTAATGTGTAAACGTTATATTGATTACTTTATTTTGTGGTGCCTAAAAGTGTTAATCTGTGATCTACGAAATGCTTTTAATCTATGAGCCGGAGATCGATTGCTCTGGTCTCCACCCATATTCCTGGGGAAATTCGCGGTCTTTTTCTCATTGAACTAAATGTTGACTTGAGAATACAACACCGTATCACTCTCGTGATTATTTCTCCCCTGTTTTCAGGTACTTTATTGATGATAAAAATAGTAATTTAAATGTTATAACTAGCGAACATGTCAAGAGTGTTTAAGGTGTGTTTTAGTAACGTCTTGAGGAAGTTCGAGTTAAGTTTGAAGAGAGTAATATTAGCCCTGCTCGGTTGAAGTGAAGGATAGCATCGTACTGAGAGTAGCTGCCATTTTATGTCGATTGTGAATGAACGTGCGTGTTGTTAATAAGATATTTTGCTGTGTTATTTGTATAATGGGTTTTCTGTTATGTAATGTGTTACTTTTGTGAAATGATTGAACTAAATGTTGACTTGAGAATACAACACCGTATCACTCTCGTGATTATTTCTCCCCAAATCCCAAGATGGCGGTGCAAATTTCCAAGAAGAGAAAGTTTGTCGCTGATGGTATCTTCAAAGCTGAACTGAACGAGTTCCTCACAAGAGAGCTGGCTGAGGATGGCTACTCAGGTGTGGAGGTTCGTGTCACCCCAACTAGAACTGAAATCATCATCTTGGCTACCAGGACACAAAACGTGCTTGGTGAGAAGGGGCGTCGTATACGTGAGCTGACTGCAGTGGTCCAGAAGAGGTTTGGCTTCCCCGAGGGCAGTGTGGAGCTGTATGCTGAGAAGGTTGCCACTCGTGGTCTTTGCGCCATTGCCCAGGCAGAGTCTCTGCGCTACAAGCTTCTCGGGGTCTCGCTGTCCGCAGGGCCTGCTATGGTGTCCTACGGTTCATCATGGAGAGCGGGTCCAAGGGTTGCGAGGTGGTGGTGTCTGAATGCTCAGGGGCCAGAGGGCCAAGTCCATGAAGTTCGTGGATGGCCTCATGATCCACAGTGGAGACCCCGTTAACTACTACGTCGACACCGCTGTCCGCCACGTGCTCCTCCGCCAAGGTGTGCTGGGGATTAAGGTGAAAATCATGCTGCCCTGGGATCCCAGCGGTAAGATTGGCCCCAAGAAACCTCTCCCTGACCACGTGAGCATCGTGGAGCCCAAGGACGAGCAGGTCCCCTCAACGCCCATCTCTGAGCAGAAGGGAGCCAAGCCGGAGGCCGCTGTCGTCGCACCTGCCACACCCGTCCCAACAGCATAACCATGAGGGATGGAAGAAGCATACGCCATTGCAAATGAAAATGCTCAGAAAGCCGCTGAAAGAAGTAAGAAGTACTATGACACTAAAGTTAGGAGTTCAGTGCTACAGCCTGGCGAGCGAGTTCTGATTAAAAACCTGACACCAAGAGGAGGACCAGGAAAACTCCGTAACTATTGGGAAGATACAATTCACACAGTGGTGAGACAAATGGGTTCAGACCTGCCGATTTATGAATTGAGACCAGAAAAGGGTAGGGGACGCTCCAGGGTCCTGCACAGAAATCTGCTCATGTCCTGTGACCACTTACCTTTTGAGACACAACCAGAAATGACCAAAGTGGACAAAAGTCAGAAAACGAGGAGACACCAGCCTGCATCACAGACTCTAGATTCTGATGAAGACAGTGGGGATGAATATGACCTTCATCATGATCCGCTACAGGTTCCCACATCTCCTACAGTACCTGAGGAGAGGAATGCTGAACCAGCGAGGGAGTGGGAACACAGGCCCCCAACAGTGAAACGGACAGTTGCAGTGCCAGTCCCTGATACGCTACCAGCACAGCCTCTTGTTGAAAAGCGGCTGGAGGAGACAACAACAGTTAAAGACCTGCCTGCTGAGGAGAGTAACTTGCCTGCTGAAAATTTGCCTGATGATCGTCCACCAAGTGCCTTTCCTTCATATACTGATGCTTCTGAACCTGAGGAACCAGCCTACCAGCTGCCACAAAGAGAGAGACACCCTCCAAGACGTATCACCTATGATCAGCTTGGTATCCCTTCCTGCTACAGTATACAGCCACAGTTGTTCCCTGTCTACTCTGCACCAGGACTGGTTCCATGGCTGCCATCACTACAGCAATGTTACTTTCAACCACCTTACATGTATGGGCTTCAGCAAACATAAGGCTACAGAGTTGACATGTTTGACCATGGACTACTGTCAGATTTCACAGACTGTCAAAAGAGACAATTTACAGACTATGCATATAGATCATTAAAATTGATGGACTGTTGATCAATAGTATGAGAAAATACTGCTTATGTTATATAGCTGGTCAACAGATATGGACTGTGAATATAACTTGTTAGTTATATTTGAACTGTGACCCGTGACTTCTGCTCAAGTACTACCTTACAGAAGAGGATTTTCTAGGTCCAGTGCATACGAACTGTTGAAGAAGACAATGTTGGTAATGTTGGGACAACATTTATTTTGTCGGGGAGAGTGTGACAGGTTAAAGGACATATTCATAGCCTGTTATACATTGAAAAGTATTAGTAAGTTCATAGTATGTGAGGATCTTAAAACATCTAAGGTTAAAATATGCATTCAGTATTAGTTGATAGAGATTGATAACATTCATATAATTGTGTTAAAGTTCAAATCTGTCAAAGGGTACGAATTGTGAGAGTAATGTGTAAACGTTATATTGATTACTTTATTTTGTGGTGCCTAAAAGTGTTAATCTGTGATCTACGAAATGCTTTTAATCTATGAGCCGGAGATCGATTGCTCTGGTCTCCACCCATATTCCTGGGGAAATTCGCGGTCTTTTTCTCATTGAACTAAATGTTGACTTGAGAATACAACACCGTATCACTCTCGTGATTATTTCTCCCCTGTTTTCAGGTACTTTATTGATGATAAAAATAGTAATTTAAATGTTATAACTAGCGAACATGTCAAGAGTGTTTAAGGTGTGTTTTAGTAACGTCTTGAGGAAGTTCGAGTTAAGTTTGAAGAGAGTAATATTAGCCCTGCTCGGTTGAAGTGAAGGATAGCATCGTACTGAGAGTAGCTGCCATTTTATGTCGATTGTGAATGAACGTGCGTGTTGTTAATAAGATATTTTGCTGTGTTATTTGTATAATGGGTTTTCTGTTATGTAATGTGTTACTTTTGTGAAATGATTGAACTAAATGTTGACTTGAGAATACAACACCGTATCACTCTCGTGATTATTTCTCCCCAAATCCCAAGATGGCGGTGCAAATTTCCAAGAAGAGAAAGTTTGTCGCTGATGGTATCTTCAAAGCTGAACTGAACGAGTTCCTCACAAGAGAGCTGGCTGAGGATGGCTACTCAGGTGTGGAGGTTCGTGTCACCCCAACTAGAACTGAAATCATCATCTTGGCTACCAGGACACAAAACGTGCTTGGTGAGAAGGGGCGTCGTATACGTGAGCTGACTGCAGTGGTCCAGAAGAGGTTTGGCTTCCCCGAGGGCAGTGTGGAGCTGTATGCTGAGAAGGTTGCCACTCGTGGTCTTTGCGCCATTGCCCAGGCAGAGTCTCTGCGCTACAAGCTTCTCGGGGGTCTCGCTGTCCGCAGGGCCTGCTATGGTGTCCTACGGTTCATCATGGAGAGCGGGTCCAAGGGTTGCGAGGTGGTGGTGTCTGGAATGCTCAGGGGCCAGAGGGCCAAGTCCATGAAGTTCGTGGATGGCCTCATGATCCACAGTGGAGACCCCGTTAACTACTACGTCGACACCGCTGTCCGCCACGTGCTCCTCCGCCAAGGTGTGCTGGGGATTAAGGTGAAAATCATGCTGCCCTGGGATCCCAGCGGTAAGATTGGCCCCAAGAAACCTCTCCCTGACCACGTGAGCATCGTGGAGCCCAAGGACGAGCAGGTCCCCTCAACGCCCATCTCTGAGCAGAAGGGAGCCAAGCCGGAGGCCGCTGTCGTCGCACCTGCCACACCCGTCCCAACAGCATAACCATGAGGGATGGAAGAAGCATACGCCATTGCAAATGAAAATGCTCAGAAAGCCGCTGAAAGAAGTAAGAAGTACTATGACACTAAAGTTAGGAGTTCAGTGCTACAGCCTGGCGAGCGAGTTCTGATTAAAAACCTGACACCAAGAGGAGGACCAGGAAAACTCCGTAACTATTGGGAAGATACAATTCACACAGTGGTGAGACAAATGGGTTCAGACCTGCCGATTTATGAATTGAGACCAGAAAAGGGTAGGGGACGCTCCAGGGTCCTGCACAGAAATCTGCTCATGTCCTGTGACCACTTACCTTTTGAGACACAACCAGAAATGACCAAAGTGGACAAAAGTCAGAAAACGAGGAGACACCAGCCTGCATCACAGACTCTAGATTCTGATGAAGACAGTGGGGATGAATATGACCTTCATCATGATCCGCTACAGGTTCCCACATCTCCTACAGTACCTGAGGAGAGGAATGCTGAACCAGCGAGGAGTGGGAACACAGGCCCCCAACAGTGAAACGGACAGTTGCAGTGCCAGTCCCTGATACGCTACCAGCACAGCCTCTTGTTGAAAAGCGGCTGGAGGAGACAACAACAGTTAAAGACCTGCCTGCTGAGGAGAGTAACTTGCCTGCTGAAAATTTGCCTGATGATCGTCCACCAAGTGCCTTTCCTTCATATACTGATGCTTCTGAACCTGAGGAACCAGCCTACCAGCTGCCACAAAGAGAGAGACACCCTCCAAGACGTATCACCTATGATCAGCTTGGTATCCCTTCCTGCTACAGTATACAGCCACAGTTGTTCCCTGTCTACTCTGCACCAGGACTGGTTCCATGGCTGCCATCACTACAGCAATGTTACTTTCAACCACCTTACATGTATGGGCTTCAGCAAACATAAGGCTACAGAGTTGACATGTTTGACCATGGACTACTGTCAGATTTCACAGACTGTCAAAAGAGACAATTTACAGACTATGCATATAGATCATTAAAATTGATGGACTGTTGATCAATAGTATGAGAAAATACTGCTTATGTTATATAGCTGGTCAACAGATATGGACTGTGAATATAACTTGTTAGTTATATTTGAACTGTGACCCGTGACTTCTGCTCAAGTACTACCTTACAGAAGAGGATTTTCTAGGTCCAGTGCATACGAACTGTTGAAGAAGACAATGTTGGTAATGTTGGGACAACATTTATTTTGTCGGGGAGAGTGTGACAGGTTAAAGGACATATTCATAGCCTGTTATACATTGAAAAGTATTAGTAAGTTCATAGTATGTGAGGATCTTAAAACATCTAAGGTTAAAATATGCATTCAGTATTAGTTGATAGAGATTGATAACATTCATATAATTGTGTTAAAGTTCAAATCTGTCAAAGGGTACGAATTGTGAGAGTAATGTGTAAACGTTATATTGATTACTTTATTTTGTGGTGCCTAAAAGTGTTAATCTGTGATCTACGAAATGCTTTTAATCTATGAGCCGGAGATCGATTGCTCTGGTCTCCACCCATATTCCTGGGGAAATTCGCGGTCTTTTTCTCATTGAACTAAATGTTGACTTGAGAATACAACACCGTATCACTCTCGTGATTATTTCTCCCCTGTTTTCAGGTACTTTATTGATGATAAAAATAGTAATTTAAATGTTATAACTAGCGAACATGTCAAGAGTGTTTAAGGTGTGTTTTAGTAACGTCTTGAGGAAGTTCGAGTTAAGTTTGAAGAGAGTAATATTAGCCCTGCTCGGTTGAAGTGAAGGATAGCATCGTACTGAGAGTAGCTGCCATTTTATGTCGATTGTGAATGAACGTGCGTGTTGTTAATAAGATATTTTGCTGTGTTATTTGTATAATGGGTTTTCTGTTATGTAATGTGTTACTTTTGTGAAATGATTGAACTAAATGTTGACTTGAGAATACAACACCGTATCACTCTCGTGATTATTTCTCCCCAAATCCCAAGATGGCGGTGCAAATTTCCAAGAAGAGAAAGTTTGTCGCTGATGGTATCTTCAAAGCTGAACTGAACGAGTTCCTCACAAGAGAGCTGGCTGAGGATGGCTACTCAGGTGTGGAGGTTCGTGTCACCCCAACTAGAACTGAAATCATCATCTTGGCTACCAGGACACAAAACGTGCTTGGTGAGAAGGGGCGTCGTATACGTGAGCTGACTGCAGTGGTCCAGAAGAGGTTTGGCTTCCCCGAGGGCAGTGTGGAGCTGTATGCTGAGAAGGTTGCCACTCGTGGTCTTTGCGCCATTGCCCAGGCAGAGTCTCTGCGCTACAAGCTTCTCGGGGGTCTCGCTGTCCGCAGGGCCTGCTATGGTGTCCTACGGTTCATCATGGAGAGCGGGTCCAAGGGTTGCGAGGTGGTGGTGTCTGGAATGCTCAGGGGCCAGAGGGCCAAGTCCATGAAGTTCGTGGATGGCCTCATGATCCACAGTGGAGACCCCGTTAACTACTACGTCGACACCGCTGTCCGCCACGTGCTCCTCCGCCAAGGTGTGCTGGGGATTAAGGTGAAAATCATGCTGCCCTGGGATCCCAGCGGTAAGATTGGCCCCAAGAAACCTCTCCCTGACCACGTGAGCATCGTGGAGCCCAAGGACGAGCAGGTCCCCTCAACGCCCATCTCTGAGCAGAAGGGAGCCAAGCCGGAGGCCGCTGTCGTCGCACCTGCCACACCCGTCCCAACAGCATAACCATGAGGGATGGAAGAAGCATACGCCATTGCAAATGAAAATGCTCAGAAAGCCGCTGAAAGAAGTAAGAAGTACTATGACACTAAAGTTAGGAGTTCAGTGCTACAGCCTGGCGAGCGAGTTCTGATTAAAAACCTGACACCAAGAGGAGGACCAGGAAAACTCCGTAACTATTGGGAAGATACAATTCACACAGTGGTGAGACAAATGGGTTCAGACCTGCCGATTTATGAATTGAGACCAGAAAAGGGTAGGGGACGCTCCAGGGTCCTGCACAGAAATCTGCTCATGTCCTGTGACCACTTACCTTTTGAGACACAACCAGAAATGACCAAAGTGGACAAAAGTCAGAAAACGAGGAGACACCAGCCTGCATCACAGACTCTAGATTCTGATGAAGACAGTGGGGATGAATATGACCTTCATCATGATCCGCTACAGGTTCCCACATCTCCTACAGTACCTGAGGAGAGGAATGCTGAACCAGCGAGGGAGTGGGAACACAGGCCCCCAACAGTGAAACGGACAGTTGCAGTGCCAGTCCCTGATACGCTACCAGCACAGCCTCTTGTTGAAAAGCGGCTGGAGGAGACAACAACAGTTAAAGACCTGCCTGCTGAGGAGAGTAACTTGCCTGCTGAAAATTTGCCTGATGATCGTCCACCAAGTGCCTTTCCTTCATATACTGATGCTTCTGAACCTGAGGAACCAGCCTACCAGCTGCCACAAAGAGAGAGACACCCTCCAAGACGTATCACCTATGATCAGCTTGGTATCCCTTCCTGCTACAGTATACAGCCACAGTTGTTCCCTGTCTACTCTGCACCAGGACTGGTTCCATGGCTGCCATCACTACAGCAATGTTACTTTCAACCACCTTACATGTATGGGCTTCAGCAAACATAAGGCTACAGAGTTGACATGTTTGACCATGGACTACTGTCAGATTTCACAGACTGTCAAAAGAGACAATTTACAGACTATGCATATAGATCATTAAAATTGATGGACTGTTGATCAATAGTATGAGAAAATACTGCTTATGTTATATAGCTGGTCAACAGATATGGACTGTGAATATAACTTGTTAGTTATATTTGAACTGTGACCCGTGACTTCTGCTCAAGTACTACCTTACAGAAGAGGATTTTCTAGGTCCAGTGCATACGAACTGTTGAAGAAGACAATGTTGGTAATGTTGGGACAACATTTATTTTGTCGGGAGAGTGTGACAGGTTAAAGGACATATTCATAGCCTGTTATACATTGAAAAGTATTAGTAAGTTCATAGTATGTGAGGATCTTAAAACATCTAAGGTTAAAATATGCATTCAGTATTAGTTGATAGAGATTGATAACATTCATATAATTGTGTTAAAGTTCAAATCTGTCAAAGGGTACGAATTGTGAGAGTAATGTGTAAACGTTATATTGATTACTTTATTTTGTGGTGCCTAAAAGTGTTAATCTGTGATCTACGAAATGCTTTTAATCTATGAGCCGGAGATCGATTGCTCTGGTCTCCACCCATATTCCTGGGGAAATTCGCGGTCTTTTTCTCATTGAACTAAATGTTGACTTGAGAATACAACACCGTATCACTCTCGTGATTATTTCTCCCCTGTTTTCAGGTACTTTATTGATGATAAAAATAGTAATTTAAATGTTATAACTAGCGAACATGTCAAGAGTGTTTAAGGTGTGTTTTAGTAACGTCTTGAGGAAGTTCGAGTTAAGTTTGAAGAGAGTAATATTAGCCCTGCTCGGTTGAAGTGAAGGATAGCATCGTACTGAGAGTAGCTGCCATTTTATGTCGATTGTGAATGAACGTGCGTGTTGTTAATAAGATATTTTGCTGTGTTATTTGTATAATGGGTTTTCTGTTATGTAATGTGTTACTTTTGTGAAATGATTGAACTAAATGTTGACTTGAGAATACAACACCGTATCACTCTCGTGATTATTTCTCCCCAAATCCCAAGATGGCGGTGCAAATTTCCAAGAAGAGAAAGTTTGTCGCTGATGGTATCTTCAAAGCTGAACTGAACGAGTTCCTCACAAGAGAGCTGGCTGAGGATGGCTACTCAGGTGTGGAGGTTCGTGTCACCCCAACTAGAACTGAAATCATCATCTTGGCTACCAGGACACAAAACGTGCTTGGTGAGAAGGGGCGTCGTATACGTGAGCTGACTGCAGTGGTCCAGAAGAGGTTTGGCTTCCCCGAGGGCAGTGTGGAGCTGTATGCTGAGAAGGTTGCCACTCGTGGTCTTTGCGCCATTGCCCAGGCAGAGTCTCTGCGCTACAAGCTTCTCGGGGGTCTCGCTGTCCGCAGGGCCTGCTATGGTGTCCTACGGTTCATCATGGAGAGCGGGTCCAAGGGTTGCGAGGTGGTGGTGTCTGGAATGCTCAGGGGCCAGAGGGCCAAGTCCATGAAGTTCGTGGATGGCCTCATGATCCACAGTGGAGACCCCGTTAACTACTACGTCGACACCGCTGTCCGCCACGTGCTCCTCCGCCAAGGTGTGCTGGGGATTAAGGTGAAAATCATGCTGCCCTGGGATCCCAGCGGTAAGATTGGCCCCAAGAAACCTCTCCCTGACCACGTGAGCATCGTGGAGCCCAAGGACGAGCAGGTCCCCTCAACGCCCATCTCTGAGCAGAAGGGAGCCAAGCCGGAGGCCGCTGTCGTCGCACCTGCCACACCCGTCCCAACAGCATAACCATGAGGGATGGAAGAAGCATACGCCATTGCAAATGAAAATGCTCAGAAAGCCGCTGAAAGAAGTAAGAAGTACTATGACACTAAAGTTAGGAGTTCAGTGCTACAGCCTGGCGAGCGAGTTCTGATTAAAAACCTGACACCAAGAGGAGGACCAGGAAAACTCCGTAACTATTGGGAAGATACAATTCACACAGTGGTGAGACAAATGGGTTCAGACCTGCCGATTTATGAATTGAGACCAGAAAAGGGTAGGGGACGCTCCAGGGTCCTGCACAGAAATCTGCTCATGTCCTGTGACCACTTACCTTTTGAGACACAACCAGAAATGACCAAAGTGGACAAAAGTCAGAAAACGAGGAGACACCAGCCTGCATCACAGACTCTAGATTCTGATGAAGACAGTGGGGATGAATATGACCTTCATCATGATCCGCTACAGGTTCCCACATCTCCTACAGTACCTGAGGAGAGGAATGCTGAACCAGCGAGGGAGTGGGAACACAGGCCCCCAACAGTGAAACGGACAGTTGCAGTGCCAGTCCCTGATACGCTACCAGCACAGCCTCTTGTTGAAAAGCGGCTGGAGGAGACAACAACAGTTAAAGACCTGCCTGCTGAGGAGAGTAACTTGCCTGCTGAAAATTTGCCTGATGATCGTCCACCAAGTGCCTTTCCTTCATATACTGATGCTTCTGAACCTGAGGAACCAGCCTACCAGCTGCCACAAAGAGAGAGACACCCTCCAAGACGTATCACCTATGATCAGCTTGGTATCCCTTCCTGCTACAGTATACAGCCACAGTTGTTCCCTGTCTACTCTGCACCAGGACTGGTTCCATGGCTGCCATCACTACAGCAATGTTACTTTCAACCACCTTACATGTATGGGCTTCAGCAAACATAAGGCTACAGAGTTGACATGTTTGACCATGGACTACTGTCAGATTTCACAGACTGTCAAAAGAGACAATTTACAGACTATGCATATAGATCATTAAAATTGATGGACTGTTGATCAATAGTATGAGAAAATACTGCTTATGTTATATAGCTGGTCAACAGATATGGACTGTGAATATAACTTGTTAGTTATATTTGAACTGTGACCCGTGACTTCTGCTCAAGTACTACCTTACAGAAGAGGATTTTCTAGGTCCAGTGCATACGAACTGTTGAAGAAGACAATGTTGGTAATGTTGGGACAACATTTATTTTGTCGGGGAGAGTGTGACAGGTTAAAGGACATATTCATAGCCTGTTATACATTGAAAAGTATTAGTAAGTTCATAGTATGTGAGGATCTTAAAACATCTAAGGTTAAAATATGCATTCAGTATTAGTTGATAGAGATTGATAACATTCATATAATTGTGTTAAAGTTCAAATCTGTCAAAGGGTACGAATTGTGAGAGTAATGTGTAAACGTTATATTGATTACTTTATTTTGTGGTGCCTAAAAGTGTTAATCTGTGATCTACGAAATGCTTTTAATCTATGAGCCGGAGATCGATTGCTCTGGTCTCCACCCATATTCCTGGGGAAATTCGCGGTCTTTTTCTCATTGAACTAAATGTTGACTTGAGAATACAACACCGTATCACTCTCGTGATTATTTCTCCCCTGTTTTCAGGTACTTTATTGATGATAAAAATAGTAATTTAAATGTTATAACTAGCGAACATGTCAAGAGTGTTTAAGGTGTGTTTTAGTAACGTCTTGAGGAAGTTCGAGTTAAGTTTGAAGAGAGTAATATTAGCCCTGCTCGGTTGAAGTGAAGGATAGCATCGTACTGAGAGTAGCTGCCATTTTATGTCGATTGTGAATGAACGTGCGTGTTGTTAATAAGATATTTTGCTGTGTTATTTGTATAATGGGTTTTCTGTTATGTAATGTGTTACTTTTGTGAAATGATTGAACTAAATGTTGACTTGAGAATACAACACCGTATCACTCTCGTGATTATTTCTCCCCTGTTTTCAGGGGCGTAACACATACAGCACCTAGTGCTGCTCCCTCCCACCTGCGCCCACCCGCTGCCATGAGAGGCTTCTCTGTGAAAAGCCTGGGGGCTGTGAATTCTCCAATTCTCCACAGCTCTGCTCTTCCAAAAACAAGAGTAATCTCTGGAGCTCTCTCAAATCAGCAGTGTTCCAAAATCTGTCGTTGTTTAAAAAGCCAAGGCCAGAAATACAGGCAGAGGTGTTTCACGCCAGGCTGCGGAAAATGTCTCATGAGCAGGAAACAGAGGTCTGGGTGACCTACTTGAGTCTGCATGCTGTTCCCATCTTTTTTGTAGTCGTGCATATGACCAATGTGAGATATTGGGTATTTATTAGGTACACCCATCTAGTAGTGGGTCGGACCCCCCTTTTCCTCCAGAACAGCGGTACATTCATGCTGTGAACAGCCTGTTCCATCTCATCCCAAAGATGCTTTATTGGGTTGAGGTCTGGGGACTGTGCTTGCCACTCAAGTAAACTGAACTCGCGGTCATATTCCAGGCAATTTTTTTTCACTCCTCAATTGTCCTCAAATGTTGGTGATTGCGTGCCCACTGGAGCTGATTCTTCTTGTTTTTAGCTGATAGGTGTGGAACCCGGTGTGGTCGTCTGATGCAATAGCCCATCCATGAAAAGGATCAATGAGTTGTGCGTTCCAAGATGCCGTTCTGCACACCACTGTTGTACCGCCATTTTTATTTATCCGTTATTTTACCAGGTAATTTGACTGAGAACACGTTCTCATTTGCAGCAACGACCTGGGGAATAGTTACAGGGGAGAGGAGGGGGATTAATGAGCCAATTGTAAACTGGGGATTATTAGGTGACCGTGATGGTTTGAGGGCCAGATTGGTAATTTAGCCAGGACACCAGGGTTAACACCCCTACTCTTACGATATGTGCCATGGGATCTTAAATGACCTCGGAGTCAGGACACCCGTTTAACGTCCCATCCGAAAGACAGCACCCTATACAGGGCATTGGGATATTTTTTTAGACCAGAGGAAAGAGTGCCTCCTACTGGCCCTCCAACACCACTTCCAGCAGCATCTGGTCTCCCATCCAGGAACTGACCAGGTCCAACCCTGCTTAGCTTCAGAAGCAAGCCAGCAGCGGTATGCAGGGTGGTATGCGGATGGCATTTGTTGGTTGGTTGCCCGCCTGTTAGCTTACACAATTCTTGCCATTGTCCTTTTGACCGCTCTCATCAAAGAGCTGTTTTCACCCACAGGATTTCGCTGACCGGATGTTTTTTATTTGACACACCATTCCCGGTAAACCCTAGATACTGGTGCGTGAAAAACCCTAGATACTGGTGCGTGAAAAACCCTAGATACTGGTGCGTGAAAAACCCTAGATACTGGCGCGTGAAAAACCCTAGATACTGGCGCGTGAAAAACCCTAGATACTGGCGAAAACCCTAGATGCTGACGCGTGAAAAACCCTAGACGCTGACGCGTGAAAAACCCTAGACGCTGGCGCGTGAAAAACCCTAGACACTGGCGCGTGAAAAACCCTAGACACTGGCGCGTGAAAAACCCTAGACACTGGCGCGTGAAAAACCCTAGACACGGGCGCGTGAAAAACCCTAGACACTGGCGCGTGAAAAACCCTAGACACTGGCGCGTGAAAAACCTAGACACTGGCGCGTGAAAAACCCTAGACACTGGCGCGTGAAAAACCCTAGACACTGGCGCGTGAAAAACCCTAGACACTGGCGCGTGAAAAACCCTAGACACTGGCGCGTGAAAAACCCTAGACACTGGCGCGTGAAAAACCCTAGACACTGGCGCGTGAAAAACCCTAGACACTGGCGCGTGAAAAACCCTAGATACTGGCGCGTGAAAAACCCTAGATACTGGCGCGTGAAAAACCCTAGATACTGGCGCGTGAAAAACCCTAGACACTGGCGCGTGAAAAACCCTAGACACTGGCGCGTGAAAAACCCTAGATACTGGCGCGTGAAAAACCCTAGATACTGGCGCGTGAAAAACCCTAGATACTGGCGCGTGAAAAACCCTAGATACTGGCGCGTATACTGGCGCGTGAAAAACCCTAGATACTGGCGCGTGAAAAACCCTAGATACTGGCGAAAACCCTAGATACTGGCGCGTGAAAAACCCTAGATGCTGGCGCGTGAAAAACCCTAGACACTGGCGCGTGAAAAACCCTAGACACTGGCGCGTGAAAAACCCTAGACACTGGCGCGTGAAAAACCCTAGATACTGGCGCGTGAAAAACCCTAGATACTGGCGCGTGAAAAACCCTAGATACTGGCTCTTGAAAAACCCTAGCCTGCGTTATATAAAAAGCCATGGCCATGTGACTCGCTGTCTGTAGGAGCGATCCATTTTCGTGACCGGGATGGTGTACCTAACTGTCCAGTGAGTGTAAACTTCACTGTTGGCTTTCAAATCCCAGTTTTGGTTGTGGAGAAGGTTCTACTTGAGACTGGTCCTCATCACTACAGTGAAGGATATCTTTATACTCAAAGATAACTAGTGATACCAGATAAAGGATTGTTCTAAACACCCTAAATCAGCTTATTACTCCACCCAGCTCTTACCAACAAAAACTTTGCCAAAACTTCAGTACTAATTCCAGGTCTTGTGCTCTGCATTGGCTTTCATCTAGAGGGAAAACGTCCATATCACCATAAATGGACTCAATTATCACAATAACGATCAATCTAAGGATAAATAAATAACATTAATGTGCCCCAGTTACTTAAAAAACAAAACGTGTATATATATATAAAGCTGACAGAGAATGCCACGAGTGTGCAAAGCTGTCATCAAGGAAAAGGGTGGCTACTTTGAAGAATCTCAAATATAAAATATATTTTCTTGGTTACTAAATGATTCCATACGTGTTATTTCATAGCTTTGATGTCTTCACTATTATTCTATAAATGTAGAAAAACAGTATAAATAAAGAAAAACCCTTGAATGTGTAGGTGTGTCCAAACTTTTTACTAGTACTTTTTAAACATTTAATTTCACCTTTATTTAACCAGGTAGGCTAGTTGAGAACAAGTTCTCATTTACAACTGTGACCTGGCCAACATAAAGCAAAGCGACACAAACAACAACACAGAGTTAAACATAGAATAAACAAACATACAGTCAATAACACAATGTACTTTTTTTCTATGTACAGTGTGTGCAAATGAGGTAAGATAAGGGAGGTGAGGCAATAAATAGGCCATAGTGGCGAAATAATTACAATTTAAACACTGGAGTGATAGATGTGCAGATGATGTGCAAGTAGAGATACTGGGGTGCAATGGAGCAAAAATAACAGTATGGGGATGAGGTAGTTGGATGGGTTATTTACAGATGGGCTATGTACAGGTGCAGTGATCTGTGAGCTGCTCGGACAGCTGGTGCTTAAAGTTAGTAAGGGAGATATGAGTCTCCAGCTTCAGTGATTTTTGCAGTTAGTTCCAGTCATTGGCAGCAGAGAACTGGAAGGAAAGGCGGCCAAAGAAAGAATTGGCTATAGGGGTAAACAGTGAAATATTCCATGCTGGAGCCCGTGCTACGGGTGGGTGCTGCTATGTTGACCAGTGAGCTGAGATAAGGCGGGGCTTTACCTAGCAAAAAATGATAGATGACCTGTGGCCAGTGGGTTTGGCGACGAATATGAAGCGAGGGCCAACCAACGTGAGCATACATGTCGCAGTGGTGGGTAGTATATGGGGCTTTGGTGACAAAATGGATGGCACTGTGATAACAAATTGGATGCAGTCTGAGTAGAGTGATGGAGGCTATTTTGTAAAAGACATCGCCGAAGTCAAGGATCGGCAGGATAGTCAGTTTTACGAGGGTATGTTTGGCAGCATGAGTGAAGGATGCTTTGTTGTGAAATAGGAAGCCGATTCTAGATTTAATTTTGGATTGGAGATGCTTAATGTGAGTATGGAAGGAGAGTTTACAGTCTAACCAGATACCTAGGTATTTGTAGTTGTCCACATATTCTAAGTCAGAACCATCCAGATTAGTGATGCTGGACGGGCGGGCAGCGATCGGTTGAAGAGCATGCATTTAAATGTACTTGCGTTTAAGAGCAGCTGGATGCCAAGGAAGGAGAGTTGTATGGCACTGAAGCTCGTCTGGAGGTTAGTTAACACAGTTTCCAAAGAAGGGCAAGAGGTATACAGAACGGTGTCGTCTGCGTAGAGGTGGATCAGAGAATCACCAGCAGCAAGAGAGACATTATTGTTGCATACAGAGAAAAGAGTCGGCCCGAGAATTGAACCCTGTGGCACCCCCATAGACATCCAGAGGTACGGACAACAGGCCCTCCAATTTGACACACTGAACTCTGTCTGAGAAGTAGTTGGTGAACCAGGCAAGGCAGTCATTTGAGAAACCAAGGCTGTCGAGTCTGCCAAAAGGAATGTGGTGATTGACAGAGTCCAAAGCCTTGGCCAGGTCGATGAATACAGCTGCACAGTACTGTCTCTTATCGATGGCTGTTATATCGTTTAGGACCTTGAGCGTGGCTGAGGTGCACCCATGACCAGCTAGGAAACCAGATTGCATAGTGGAGAAGATACGGTGGGTTTCGAAATGGTCGGTGATCTGTTTGTTAACTTGGCTTTCGAAGACCTTAGAAAGGCAGGGTAGGATAGATATACAGTGGGGCAAAAAAGTATTTAGTCAGCCATCATTTGTGCAAGTTCTCCCACTTAAAAAGATGAGAGATGCCTGTATTTTCATCATAGGTACACTTCAACTATGACAGACAAAATGAGGGGGAAAAAAATCCAGAAAATCACATTGTAGTATTTTTTATGAATTTATTTGCAAATTATGGTGGAAAATAAGTATTTGGTCACCTACAAACAAGCAAGATTTCTGGCTCTCACAGACCTGTAACTTCTTCTTTAAGAGGCTCCTCTGTCCTCCACTCGTTACCTGTATTAATGGCACCTGTTTGAACTTGTTATCAGTATAAAAGACACCTGTCCACAGTCACACTCCAAACTCCACTATGGCCAAGACCAAAGAGCTGTCAAAGGACACCATTTTTTAATGTAATATGACATTTTGCCCATATCGCACAGCCATAAGACTTAGGCTACAACATTTCAAACTTCACATTCCTTTAGTAAAGGCTACTTATCGTTATTATCCAAATCAGTAAAATTTCCTCGATAAATGATTGGTTCGGTCAGTATCGATCATTTTCTGTTTATTGTCCCAGCTCTACTTTTATCAGGATTAGCAATCCTATCAATAGCATGCTGACTGTGTGTCTATATGTAAAGATTAGGATTGCAAAGTTTCAGAAAGATCCAGAAAACTGGGAATGTTTTCCGGAATTTTACAACCCAAGTAAAGATTGAGATTGTCATAATTTATCATCCAAGCGACATTATTCGAGCACATAGAGGATTCTAGGAGTGAGTGAGCGTGGCAAATGAATGGAAAAGATGGGTTTCCCTCTGGAGAACGTGGTTTGAAAAGTGTACAGAAATAATGTCCTGATGGAAGGATAATAAGCAGTGTTGTGTACATTCTCTCTACCTTCTCAATCCAGTTGGTTGTAAACTGGTAAGGAACTATTGTTTCTGCAGGCAGTGTGACTCTGAGCTATTGTACATTGACGAGAGCAGTCTAGAGACACAAAATGCAATCACTAGACAAGGTGTACAGCATCCAACCAGGTCTGAAATACTTTTAAGCCAAACATTCTTGACAACACAGCACGATGCAAACAGCAAAAAACCAACACAAAAACCATCCTCATGCTGCATGGTTTCACTCAAGTTTACGGGCTATTACAGCCCTGCCACATTTCTGTGTCTGTTTTAATGTATTGGAATGTGACTCCTGATGGAGAATTATACCATTAAAATTCACACCAATCTGGTGTTTAATGCACCTACTGCTTGCTGACTTACACCTATACAGTACAACACATTCTGCCAACAACTTGGCATGATTGAAGAGCTACCGGCTGGCATTTCTATACTGGCGTTACCATGGCAGCAAACTATATTTTTTACATCTAGATTGAAAACATACATATCAACTCAAAATGGTATTGGTCACACGTGCCAAATACAACAGGGTGTAGACTACAGTGAAATGCTTACTTACAAGCCCATTCCCAACAATGCAGATTTTAAAAGACAAATATTTGCTAAATGAAAAATAAAATAGTAACACAAAAACAAGGCTATATACAAGGAGTACCAGTACCGAGTCAATGTGGAGGGGTACATTCAAAAGCATTGTTTGATTGGAATGTACAGTACCTGTGGATTGCATATCTCTCTCTCTCTCTCTCTCTCTCTCTCGAAAGAGTGCCTTTGATCCTTCCCTCTGAAAGCTAAACAGTAAGTTAGAGACATCCACAATGGCCCGGCCGTTTCCCCCTTCTCTCAACTCAAAGAGAGGCCGTCACAGTCAGGCTACAGTAGGTCGCTGGAGTCAGAACTGAGAAGGCAGGCTTCACAAGCCTTGTGAAATGTCCTTCAAAAGAAGTGTCATGACATTGGCCTGGGGGTAGGTTTATGACAGTCAAAAATACCTCTTCCCCACTTTCTCTACCCTACTGATGTTACATTTGCAAAACCCTTGGTTAACATAGAGATTCTGGGAACATCAGAAGGTAGGGGGAAATTAACTATGTTCTGGTAATCCAACCAATTGAACATATGTGGTGGTACATTATGAATATGATGTCAGTTCGGTTGTCATCTGAGACATTCTTATCAATGTTAAGATGACAAACTCTACAGGGGAAAGTCTACACATCAGAGTTATTAGATTCACATGGAATTGTTGTTCAATTTAAATGTTTGAATATGAAATGATTTGTGATGGGGTGAAATGTGATTTTAGCTTCTAAAATGTGATATTTGGGTTTTCATAAGACAATCAGTGGCCTTGTGAAGGGACATGGGCTATAAAACTTTTCAAACACGCCCTCCTCTCCCTTCCTATATAAAGCCTTGACGACAATATAACCTCCTGTTCCGAGGACGACGGTTTGATGTCAGAATGGTTCAGATAATAACTACAGAACGAAGCAAACATCAGTGTGAGCTTTGGTTGCGAATGGTATGAACTTTGAACTCTTATTCACTACAGAAGTGATATATGTTCTCAACTCATCGCTATGAGTCTATCATTGTGTGGTGCACTCCAGCCCACTGCCCTGACTAGCTGTGCAAGACAGAACTTCCTGAGTGGAGGACTATAGAAACAACAGTGAAGATTGGGCAGGGGATTAATACAAGTCAGCTGATTTTTCACAGACAAAGACACTTATGTGCAGCATGTGAGGTCAGCAAATTGCCCTGGCGTATGACGGCCAGCTGAGCCAAGTTCCTCTCTGAAGGAATTCGGACTTCAAATGTCACAAGCCCACACACTTTAACATGTTTATGTGTATATGTCAAAGACATATACACGAGATCTACAGTGAAGGGACATCTGCTTATTGTCTTCTCCTTGGCAGCTCAACATTTAACCACAGTGGCTCAACAGGTGGAGTTTAAAGAATAGAAAAAGAGAACTAGTGTGTCAAATACTTCGCACCATTTAGTCAAACCATGTAGCCTAAGCTAGTCAACATTTTACCTTTATTTTTATATATCTGACAATTAAATCAGTTACTCCGCTCTAATACAACTGAGCTGAGTAAAGGGACCCGTATCATTAAATCGCAAACATTTCATAGAAATGTAAAATCTCTCAAATCAGTACCTTGCTCTCGAGGTGAATTGAAGTGTCAAAGGCAACTGTCATCATACCGATCAGTAAAAACACTGAAGCACATAGCAGGAGCATTGACAACTGAGCCTTGTTACTATATTCAAAGACAATTTGATGAGTGACACCCTCATGTTTCCACCTAAATGAATTGGAAGAGCTGGTGTCAGCTAGCCAACATACTTTCACAACTGTATAGGATAAAGTGGATTTAAAAACAAAAACTACCATTGCATACACTAAAAAGGTTACAAATGAATCTTCAACACTTATCAGTTTAAAGCTAGATTTAATGCACCTACGCAGTTTAACGCCCCAAAAAGTTGAGTCAAAAAGAAGTGTAATAAATTCAGAGGCAAGCACTTTGCCTTTCAAGAGGGCCAAAATGGACCCATTAAAATGTCATCCACAATCCTCAGCTTTAACTCAAAAGGCATGAGCAAGCCGTACCACTTTTTTAAGGGGCACTGTAAATAATCCAATGCAAATAGACTTTCGAGATATTATTTTCTAACCTATATTAGAGTTCTTTGGTCACGGAAATAAGGCGGACACTTAATTGCCAAGATGGCACCGACAGACATGGCAGTTCTGCTTCTAGCTCCTAATTCCATTTATGTACACTGGAGGAATTTTTCAATCTGGAGGGGGGACTCATCCCAAGCAGACAAGTTCTCCCATGCTAGAGGGGATAAAAACAAAACTGTTTAGCCTACTTGGTAAAATTGGAAGGAAAAAAACATGGGAGATTTTTAGTAAACCGCCGTACAACACATTTGACAGTTTATAATTGTTACATTGACATTTCAAAATCAGGCAACAGTGGTTAGATTATTTGGTTTGAAAGACATTACATTTACATTTAAGTCATTTAGCAGACGCTCTTATCCAGAGCGACTTACAAATTGGCATACTGTATCTAAATGTTGGCAGTGAATATGACCATTTTTGTAACTAGGGAGACATCTAAATTGATGAACAAAAGGATGGGACCCAAGTATAATGCCACTGTGGGATGTTGGGTCTTTCTCCACAACAGTAGAGTTAAGATCATCCCAAAACTGCAATAACATGTCCACTATAGGCTACTGCCAATCCATTATTGCAACACAGTAAGAAAATGTTGAC
Organism: Oncorhynchus nerka; assembly: GCF_034236695.1. Classification (NCBI taxonomy): domain Eukaryota; kingdom Metazoa; phylum Chordata; class Actinopteri; order Salmoniformes; family Salmonidae; genus Oncorhynchus; species Oncorhynchus nerka. The sequence continues at coordinate 20,122,865 of NC_088422.1, read as the reverse complement.
AATTTTCATGCTAAAGCAGATTATGTCCAATTTAATAATTATGTCATCGAGATTATGCTAACACCTTGTGTTAGATTTAGGCCTACTGCAGGTTGTCTGGAGCATGTCACCCCTTAGTGTCAGAAAAACAAATGGGTTTGGATACTTAAGAGAATGATGAGTAAACACTATGTAATATTGTTGATATTGCTATTTCAGCTCAATATTCATGAATATTTGAGAAGGAATTTCTGATTGTGTTTTTCAGCTGTTAGAGTAGTAGAGGTAAAAAAAGGTCTGTACCAGACCAGTATCTTTAGTACTGACAGTGAAATCTGCAAGTGCTAATATCCTTCAATTAATTATTCATCACACCAAAACATTGAATGCTCATAAAGCTAGAAATTCTAAAATATGTATTCAAATTAACCATAGGGCATGTTAAATAGAAAAATAGGCTGATGTCTTCATTCAAACTCTTACGAACTAAAGAATAGTATAAGTAAATGTGTTGATCATATCAGAGCATTGACATGAAGATACTGGCAGTTATGAACAAAGAAGTGTCTAGGTTACTGACTGGTGCATCAGGGGGAGTATAGGGCCAGCACAACCCAGACAAGAGCCTAGAGGAAGACTGTCTGAGCACCAACACCAGGATGGGTGACTACTCTAATCCATGCTCGACTGTATAGATACTAGATATTAGTTCAACTCATTGAAGTACACTTAGATGTAGGACTTAATAAGAGAACAGACTATATTTCCAAAGAAATTAAAGTTAGTGTGGTATTCTCATGACAAGTTTGAAAATGGCACAGAGCCCGGCTAATAAAACAGAATAAATCCAAGTCAGCCAAGTGTTGCTGTGGAAATATTCTAAGTATTCCAAGTGGATTGCTATTTGAAACAAAGGAGAATTTCTCATCAACAGTACACTGAAAAGTTATCCTGAAATGTTAAAATAATGTACAAGCTTTTAAGAGAAACAATCTCTGTTGTTTTCTCAAACATCTTAGTGACTCCTACACGTCCTCACACTTGAGCCGATGTGCTGCGCAGTTGTTATTCCTCAGAAGACCCAACGCAGGATTTTTATGAGTCATTCAGCCCACAGATTACAGAGTGGAAATCCAGTTGCTGCACAGAGTGTTCCAATTTATTCTGAGACAGAAAAATACCCCAGACATCACATTCTATGCAAAAACAGTAAACAGTCCAATCACTTTTTCAACTAACACAACTAACAATCTCTATGGACTAAAACATTCTTCCTAGTGGCGTTCAAATGGACTAAAAGTTCTTCCTAGTAAACAGTATGTTGAATACAGTATTAGAACCCCCAGGCTTCTGCTCTATCTACTCGAACAAAACATCTGATTCATAGGAATTCCACAAGCAATCTGTCTCCACAGCAAACAACCCCACTTCACCAGAACTGAGTGAGAGAAAAGCACAAAGTGAACAACTAACAATCTTCCTAACCTTAAAGCGCCCTTTGCCACGGGGACAGAAGCAGGCTTCAACAGTTTGTCTGCTTTATTAAAACCTTCTCCTTACCATTGTAGCTCTCCGGTTTGGCCGCGTTGTTCAACTCCATAACTTCACAGCACCAAATGAGGCATACTCCTTTCTGCCAGCCCTGTGCGTGTGTGTGCGTGAGGATGTAGAATCGAGTGAGGCACAGACATGTATCCTCGTCTCCCGCCTGTCCCAGTGAGTAGCACTGCCTAGTTTTGCAGGGGCAGCTCTGCTGTGTTCTGGCTGCTGCTACGCTACATCTGGTAGCCGTTCCAAGACTATGATTGGGTTGAGCTCAACTCAGGGCCTGGCTGCCAGCTTTCGCTACTCAGCTCTTAAAGACACAGCATGTTTTTTCTTTTCATCATATGGTCACTAAACAAAACATAGCTCAGAATCCCTCTCACTTCAGTTCTGAGATCCTGACCAATGGCCGGCCACCTTCTCCTCTACACAACCAGGTTGCGATGCAGGGGCAACAGCAGCTAGGGGCACAGCAGCTAAGGGGCACAGGAGCTAAGGGGCACAGCAGCTAAGGGCACAGGAGCTAAGGGGTACAGCAGCTAAGGGCACAGGAGCTAAGGGGTACAGCAGCTAGGGGCTGGAGTCCTGCATCAGATCGGATACCCACGGTTCCTGGTAGAATGAAAACATTATTTCAATCCGTGGGCTGGCTCGTGGTTCAGAACCATTACATTGCAGGTCGGAAACATTTAAAATCAAGATAATACACTTTTTAAAAACCCAGAAGCTTCATGTGTTGCGTTTTGTTTGCGAATTCCATTCTGTGAGCAGACTTAAGACATCAGCCGCGCTCGCATTGAGAGTGTTTGGAGCTGGGAACTACAGTATCCCTTATTTGTGTGATGCTAAAACGTTATAAATTGTCCACGCACAGAGCTTATGTTCCCTCTCCCCACATAAGTATATGACACATTGTCAAGCTTACTTTCCCTGGATACATTTTTTGTTGACATTTTACATTTTTTCTCTACCAACTAAGCTACACGGGACTAGCCTAGCTCACGCAAAAATGTCTAGCATAGGCCTAACCAGAGAGAAATATAGGCTACAACATTATAGGGGAAACAGGTGCTGCACGAGTGAAATCCCCAGTTTGGAAGGACAATGACGAGGTAGATGGGTGCACAGCTTGCACAAAGTGCCTATTTGTTTTCGATAATTCAGTTAATTATCAATTATTTATTACATTAATTCAGGCTTTTGTTCATTAGACTACAGGCAGGCCATGTAAAAAGTGTAAACCTGAGCGGTTGGTAAAAGTTTGAGGAACCTACTAAATAAATGTAGCCTATTTTTGCAGCCTATATTCGAGTCTGGGAATGGTTTATTTCAATTTAAGCTATTTGATTATCTAAACAATATTGAAGGTAAAGCTCTTATTTTGTTATGTCGGCTACATGCTTTCATTAGGTAAGAAGTCTTATTAGAAGGCTCTTTCTCTCAAAGCGATTTGAGTGACACATCGCATTATAAAATGGTTTCCTTTTATCCAAATGGTGAATAGATATGCAGACAAATTAATTAATGCAGGGAAGGGGAATAGTAATAGTAGTAATAATAGCCTAATAATATTCATAATAAAGCCTACTACTCTGGAGTCATACATTTTTTTAAATTAATGTTATATGACTGGTTTACGGATCAGCTCTTTGAACAATTCTATGCCAGTGAACAATTCTATGCCAAACTGACCTATGAAGGACTCTACTTGGGGCACACCTAGGGACACTACTGTGCAAAAACAAGCAATAATAGGCAAATGTATGGAATATATTACACATTTACATTTACATTTAAGTCATTTAGCAGACGCTCTTATCCAGAGCGACTTACAAATTGGTGCTTTCACCTTATGACATCCAGTGGAACAGCCACTTTACAATAGTGCATCTAGGTCTTTTAACCTCTTCAGTCGACCCTCTACTTTTTTGAACATTTTGTTAAAAATCGCGCAACATTTCAGCGCCCTGCCACTCATGCCAGGAATATAGTACGTTCATATGGCCAGAATGTGTGGATAGGAAACCCTCGGACGTTTTCAAAACTGGTCAAATCACGACTGTGGCTACTACACAACGTGCGTTACATCGGAAAGCGCAGGAAAACCTGATCACAGAAAATGGAAATAAATATCCTTGCGCCACCTCCAGCAATTGTTAACAGTGAGCCGAACTAGATAAGACCGAGCATTCAACTCCCACAGCATCCCCATGCTGTCTAGAGTCCTGTGAATTGAATCATCTTTGATTCTTGGTTGAACCGAACACCAAGGAATTTCTATTTTGAGTCCTGTGGTCACAGTTTGCCATTATTGCAGTGTACTGGGAAAGGAATGACTAGAAAAGGTTTGAGGATGTTCAGAGTCATTGACTGCTGAGACCTCCAGTGGTAAGGAAAGGAAATAAGTAAGAGTAAGAGGTGCTGTTGGCTCAAAAAAGCACATGTTTGTTTTCATACATTTTTACAATATAGCCAATTTTGACTTTGCCGCTGGCCCATCTAGCAGAAATCACTCAGTTCTGTCTCCAGGACAAGCCTAAACATAAACCTGAACATTTTGCAAAACATTAGTTTCAGTATTTTTTCATGTCTAAGCACACTCTTCCACCGTTAGGCCTAATCCACAAGCAGTTTATCCCCATTCTGGGAAAAAAGCCTTGATTTCACCACCACAAGCAATTTTCGCATCAAGTTTCATTTACCTACATCTAGGCTCAATTCATTTGTAGCATTATGACTCAAACAAAGCCAAAAATCAGTTACTCCAGACTCCATCCTTAGTCAAATGTCTAAACCAATATTTACAACAAGTAGCCTAGTTTACTCTGCTGCCGATTGTTGATTACTTTGGAATTTCTTCTAAAAAGACGGAGTGAACGAACAAGATCACATATTTTACTGTGTAAGATTTTACATATTTTACACATATTTTACACTCTACTGTGTTGATTGACAGGTAAGTGTTTCATCCCATAGTATAGTGGAGTGATGTGTACTCAGTCTGGTAGGGTAGGAGTGGGTAGACTGTACTTACTGTTGTCTGTGGCCAGGGCTGTTTTGTCTCCAAGGGTGTGGCAGTCTCTGGGCACAGTGAGGGTATGACGTAGTAGCCACACCGTGCACGACTCGGCCCGGCGCTCCTGCAGCAGCAGTGGGTGGATCTGGGTAACAGCCAGGACAGCAGGCAATGACAACAACTTATGCTACAGTTGCTACTGGTAATAAACAATGGGACAGTTCACTCCAGGCTCCAGAAGGGTGGAATTCCACTCTCCTTAAAAAAAACGAATACAAATGTAGGCCTGCATGATTTCCCCTCTCTTCAATCCTCACACCACATACTATTCATTATTTAGTAGGAGTTAAATACCTCTTGTTTGTCCAATAGGAGTAGCTGACAGTCGGTAACTATGCAGAACTTTGGCTTCCATATGACAGGCTCAGTGAAAGGCTGGCCGCAGGATATCCAGTTAGTTGATGAGCTCTTCATATCTGCAAAACATGCATAATAACAAGCTATGACAGACAATGAATGTGGATTCCATTTCATTAATAGGCTTTAGTGTATTTATTCCAATATGAATTACAGTACCTGTAAGTACATAGAAGCAAGTCCCTTCTATTGGAATGGATGACAAACGAGCACATAAAAAACCATGCCAGCATCCCGGATTGTACAGTGGAGACGGGACTCATTTAAGCTCTGATAAAGAGCAAACAATCAATGCATTTTTCAGATCCCTTCTTCTGCCACATCACACAGAGGGCATCAAGCCTTATCAAATCAAGGGAATCATTCAATAACCTTCACTGTAGTATGGTGGTCTCGTACAGGCAGCACAGATCATGTCATTGCAGGCGAACGCTGTGCTTTTAGTAATCCCCACTTTCTGGGAGATTAAGGTTACTACCAGGGGTCAAATATCCCATGCGTGTTACATCCTCTAATGTTCACAAGTTCAAGTAGTATACTGCTTGAGGAAGAAGGATTTTGTCTCATTTGATGTTAACCTTAAGATAGGCTACATCAGCATTGTCAGTAAGTGTGTGCCCATATCAGACTGAAGACATAGCAAGGCTGAGTGATTGTTCCCTCTTCTGAAGCATGGATAAGTGTCCCGTGTGTCCAGTTAAGCTTACAGCTTAGTCCTGCTTACTTTTTCTTTGTAATGGTTGCATCACTCCTGTCAACTGTGTTACTGTTTTTTACACAACCAAGCTTGTATCCTGCATTTTAATATTGGTATTATGGTTTCATAACTTGTCAAGAAGAAAAGGAAAGACACATGAATTAGATTTTCACCTGTCATGACTCATGTGTAGCTAGGTAGCTAGAATTACTACATCAGGAATATTGATTTAGAGCTGGCCAAACATTAAAAACACCTTTCTAATATTGAGTTGCACCCTCAGAACAGCTTCAACTCGTCGGCTCTATAAGGTGCCGAAAGCATTCGACAGGGATGCTGGCACATGTTGATTCCAGTGCTTCCCACAGTTGTATTAAGTTGGCTGTATGTCATTTGGGTGGTGGACCATTATTGATACACACGGGAAACTGCTGAGCGTGAAAAACCCAGCAGCGTTGCAGTTCTTGACACAAACAGGTGCGCCTGGTACATACTACCATACCCCGCGCACTTTTGTCTTGCCCATTCACCCTCAATGTCACACAATCCATGTCTCAATTATCTCAAGGCTTAAAAATCCTCCTTTAACATGTCTCACCCCCTTCATCTACACACTGATTGAAGTGGTTTTAACAAGTGACATCAATAAGGGATCATAGCTTTCGCCTGGATACACCTGGTGAGTCTGTCATGGAAAGAGCAGGTGTTCGTATTGTTTTGTACACGGAGTGTTTACTTCACGTGCATGGAATAACATTTTCTCAAGCATATCAACCTAGTTAGCTAGGAGCCGATTGCTTTGAGGCAAAGCGACTTCCTCCCCCTTTCATCCGTACTTGAGGTTCTATTAGCTAGCTAGTTAGCTAAACACGTTTGCTGTGTTTAATTGCTACTTACCGATAACCCTCATCCAGCCTTGAAATTGACATCGTGAAAGATGGGTCACCAAATTCTGCATATTATTTCGAAGTAGAGCGCACTTTTCCCGGGGATAACGATTCAAAAATAAAGTGACGTCTCCCTCAGCTATTAATGATTGAGGCATGTAATCTACTTTAAGCATTGTTTCGCATATCACACCATGATGAATACAAATGGAAATTCAGAGTAAGAGAATAATCCGTGCGAATGTTCACTCTCACTTTTCAGGACCATCCACATGGCTTCCACAACTTCTTGGCCTCGCGCTGTGCATTTCACACTTCAAATACAAAATAAAACTTGCTGACAGAAAATAGGGCCGTGTTTTGACACAGCTACAACGTCCTTAAACACCTTAATTAAATTAAAGGATTAACTGTCTGGCATAGACCTAGGCTGTGATCAATTGTTTCGGGTTTGTTTCTCTCTTATTTACTTTTAAATACATTACTTTTTGGAAACGTTTATGGGACGTAGAAGCTAGGCGTATTTAGCCCTGCAGTAGATACACTACATGGTCAAAAGTATATGGACACGCCTTCAAAATTAGTGGATTCGGCTATTTCAGCCACAATGGTTGCTGACAGGTGTATAACACCCGCACTTCACATCGTTGCGAACGACATTATACCATAGAAGAAGACACATTTATAAAATTCAGCACACAGCCATGCAATCTCCATAAAGATCTCAACTGTAAATGCTGTTATTGTGAAGTGGAAATACCTAGGAGCAACAACGGCTCAGCTGCTAAGTGGTAGGCCACATACATTCACAGAATGGGACCCCGGAGTGCTGAAGCGCATAAAAATCGTGTACCCCAGTTGCAACACTCACTACCGAGTTCCAAACTGCCTCTGGAAGCAAGGTCAGCAAAAAAACTGTTTAGACGGGAGCGTCAAGAAATTGATTTCCATGGCCGAGCAGCTGCACACAAGCCTAAGTTTACCATTCCCACAATGCCAAGCGTTGGCTGGAGTGGTGTAAAGCTCGCCACAATTAGAAGAGGGGACCAACTCCATTTTAATGCCCATGATTTTGGAATGAGATGTTCGAAGAGCACATACTTTTGGCCGTGTAGTGTAAGTATTCATAGTGTATGTATGTCTTCAGACCTCTAATTTGATTGTCATTGTGACTTACAATCAGTGGTGTACTTAGGTTAAAAAAAAAATATATGTTTTAATTTTATTTCACCTTTATTTAACCAGGTAGACCAGTTGAGAACAAGTTGTCATTTACAACTGCAACCTGGCCAAGATAAAGCAAAGCAGTGCGACAAAAAACAACAACACAGAGTTATATAAAATCTATATACAGTGTGTGCATATGGCATAAGGAGGTAAGGCAATAAATAGGCCATAGTAGCGAAGTAATTACAATTTAGCAAATTAACACTGGAGTGATAGATGTGCAGATGATGATGTGCAAGTAGTGATACTGGTGTGCAAAAGAGCAAAACAAAGTAAATAAAAACAATATGGGGATGAGGTAGGTAGTTGGATGGGCTATTTACAGATGGGAAATTTACAGATGGGCTGAGTACAGCTGCAGCGATCAGTTAGCTGCTCAGATAGCTGATGCTTAAAGTTAGTGAGGGAGATATAAGTCTCCAACTTCAGCTATTTTTTTTGCAGTTCGTTCCAGTCATTGGCAGCAGAGAACTGGAAGGAAAGGCGGCCAAAGTAGGTGTTGGCTTTGGGGATGACCAGTGAGATATACCTGCTGGAGCGCGTGCTACGGGTGGGTGTTGTTATGGTGACCAGTGAGCTGAGATAAGGCAGAGCTTTACCTAGCAAAGACTTATAGATGACCTGGAGCCAGTGCTCTGGTGACGAATATGTAGCAAGGGCCAGCCGACGACAGCATACAGGTCGCAGTGGTGGGTGGTATATGGGGCTTTGGTGACAAAACGGATGGCACTGTGATAGACTGCATCCAGTTTGCTGAGTAGAGTGTTGGAGGCTATTTTGTAAATGACATCACCAAAGTCGAGGATCGGTATGATAGTCAGTTTTACAAGGGTATGTTTGGCAACGTGAGTGAAAGATGCTTTGTTGTGAAATAGGAAGCCAATTCTAGATTTAATTTTGGATTGGAGATGCTTAATATGAGTCTGGAAGGGGGTTTGCAGTCTAGCCAGACACCTAGGTATTTGTAGTTGTCCACATATTCTAAGTCAGAACCGTCTAGAGTAGTGATGCTAGTCGGGCAGGCGGGTGCGGGCAGCGATCGGTTGAAAAACATGCATTTAGGGGGCCTCCCGGGTGGCGCAGTGGTTAAGGCCGCTGCAGCGCCAGCTGTGCCACCAGAGACCCTGGGTTCGCGCCCAGGCTCTGTCATAACCGGCTGCGACCGGGAGGTCCATGGGCCCGCACAATTGGTATAGCGTCGTCCGGGTTAGGGAGGGTTTGGCCGGTAGGGATATCCTTATCTCATCGCGCACCAGCGACTCCTGTGGCGGGCAGGGCGGAGTGCACGCTAACCAAGGTTGCCAGGTGCACTGTGTTTCGTCTGACACATGGTGCGGCTGGCTTCCGGGTTGGATGGGCGCTGTGTTAAGAAGCAGTGCGGCTTGGTTGGGTTGTGTATCGGAGGACACATGACTTTCAACCTTCGTCTCTCCCGAGCCCGCACGGGAGTTGTAGCGATGAGACAAGATAGTAGCTACTAACAATTGGATACCATGAACAAAATTCAACAAAAGAAAAATAAGAAAAACAGTTTTTACATGCATTTGGAGGCCACAGAAGGAGTGTTGCATGGCATTGAAGCTTGTTTGGAGGTTTGTTAACACAGTGTCCAAAGAAGGGCCAGATGTATACAGAATGATGTAGTCTGCGTAGAGGTGGATCAAGGAATCACCTGCAGCAAGAGCGACATCGTTGATATATACAGAGAAAAGTCGGCCCGAGAATTGAATCCTGTGGTACCCCCCTGCCAGAGGTCCGGACAACAGGCCCTCCGATTTTACACACTGAACTCTGTCTGAGAAGTAGTTGGTGAACCAGGCGAGGCAATCATTTGAGAAACCAAGGCTGTTGAGTCTATCGATAAGAATACGGTGATTGACAGAATCGAAAGCCTTGGCCAGGTCGATGAAGACGGCCACACAGTACTGTCTTTTAACGACAGCGGTTATGATATCGTTTAGTACCTTGAGAGTGGCTGAGGTGCACCCATGATCAGCTCGGAAACCAGATTGCACAGCGGAGAAGGTATGGTGGGATTCGAAATGGTCAGTGATCTGTTTGTTAACTTGGCTTTTGAAGACTTTAGAAAGGCAGGGTAGGATGGATATAGGTCTGTAACAGTTTGGGTCTAGAGTGTCACCCCCTTTGAAGAGGGGGATGACCGCGGCAACTTTCCAATCTTTAGGAATCTCAGGCGAGAAGAAAGAGAGGTTGAACAGACTGGTAATAGGGGTTGCAACACTGGTGGCGGATAATTTTAGAAAGAGTGTCCATATTTTACTTGGTGACATTCACTTTTACTTGAGTAATTTTCTATTAAGGTATCTTTACTTTTACTCAAGTATGACAATTGGCTACTTTTTCCACCACTGCTTACAATCACGACAGAACTGATCAGTCACTGGATCTAATCGGGCGTCAAGTCTCCATCTGTTTCATGCTATTATGCTGCCCTCTAGTGCCAAGGCTAGAGGTTGAAAAATAATTGTTCCAAGAAAATGCACTAATAATTTTCACTAGTCACCAGTTTAATGATAAAGGCAGTGGGGCAACTTTCACTGGGGACAGGGGGATATGTCCTCCCCACATTCGGAAATTGCATTTTTGTCCCCCCCAGTTTTATCATTGGAATGTGATACAAAACTAGGCCACAATGTATTCTAGGACCTTGCGGACACCTCTGATGGGTCAGGTAGGCTGTTTGGAGTGTTTATCAGACTGGATTAAAAAATAATAATTCTGTCCCACCCCACTTCTAAAACCACAGTTGTGCCCCTGATTAGAGGTCACGTGTTTTAGGTATACCAGAATGCATAAACAATTAAACAGTAAACTGACGGGAATGTTGAGAAACATTTCATAGCCTACTCTTCATGTAATATAAGCAGATGAACATCTAGTTATCTTTATAGTTGTGTCATTAATATGGTACCAGGCTTTGTTTTAGTAATGCTAAAGAATTTTGTGAGTACTGAACAGATGTGGATATGGTTTTAAGATGATGTACCATTTTACATTTGTATTTGTGTGTGAATTTGGTTTTTGGGCTCTTCTATTGCAATAAGGTAAACTGGTATGGCATCTATATCTAAGGAGGAGCAAAAGAACATGGGGTGGTGAAGACAGCCCAATACATTACCGGGACCGTGCTCCCACCCATCCAGGACATCGACTCGAAACGGTGCCCGGGGATGTCCCGCAGCATCATCAAGGACACTACACACCCCAGCCAAGAGCCGTTCACTCCCTTCCGGTCTGGCAGACAGTTTTAATCTACAGTACAAGCCATCAGTGCTGAACAATTGAACTGGCCACCTAAACTGACTCCGCACCTTAACACGCGCAGGCTGCATTTACACAGGCAGCCCAATTCGGATATTTTTCCCACTAATTGGTATTTTGACCAATCAGATCTTTTTCAGAGCTGATCTGATTAGTCAAAATACCAATGTGACATTTATTTTTATCAGAATTGAGTTGCTTGTCTAAACACAGCCTATACATTCATGCTTCACACATCACAACTGCTGCTACCAGACTCATTTATTGCTAAATACTGGACAATGTAAACACTTGCCCCCCCAATCCCTTTCCCCAAAATAATGGCCTTCCTATATCATAAATTGATGCTAAAATGTTTATTCTATTCTACTGAGCCATTTACTTGGTTGTATTATTTCTTATTGTTGCATTGTCAAAAAGCAACCTGCAAGTAAGCATTTCATTGGATGGTATATACCATGGGTGTCCTGTACATACAGTAAGGCATCTCAAATGAGTTTTATTACAATTCGAAAGACCAAATAAAAGTTTAATGAATGACAAATAAGGATGCGTAATGCCCGCTGAGAGATGTAACAGTTAACATTTCTAACAAGCATAGGAAATAGGGGTAAATGTACAGTACACAGGAAGTTCTCTATATACACAGCTCTGGGCATGTAACATGGCAAAACAACTATTATACAGTCATTCATGTTTAAAGATGCATTTTATTTGATTTAAAATACAACTAAAGTCAAACTTTTATGCTGCACACAGTTTACCATTGATGTGTCACTATTCAAGAATCATCCATAAAATGGAAACTCCATAGGATAGATATGAATCTACTCATAATATAAACTGTTTGAGTGAATACAGTCATACTGTAATTTGAAGGAAAGTAAGTGCATAAACAGTTGTAAAATGCTAAAGGGGAAACATATTACAAGTAGCTTAAAACTTTGCTTATTAATAATATAACGCATATATAGCATGTGACTTCTGATCACAAATTTACATAATAATCAATTAAAACTATATTGTAAATAATATTTGGTTATTTAGTAACATCAATTTAAAAAAACATACTTGCATAGTTTAAGATGTGTCAATAGTGCAATGACGTAAAGAGGGTGAAGTACATTAACATAAATGTTAATAGGAAAGCGTCATTTATCTTTCATGATGTACTGACGTATTCATATCGAATCATATTTATCAAGGTCGAAAGATTCTGTATCCTGTTCATTAAGCACAATCAGAAGAAATCTAAACGAAACAGAGGGATTACCTGGGCGTGTCAAATAAATAGGCCTAAATGTTCATTTTTGTTTTCCGCTAAATCCCCCCCCACTGAGTGCCCCAATATACACAGCCCCAGGTTTCACGGTCAGCGAAAAGATATCCAAGTCTGGAACAAAACAAATACATGTCTTGAGGAAACAGAAATATCTATAGGTGGGAAAGTAATATATAAAGTCATCTTTGGATATTGTAAGAGCATAGACCAAGACTCCCCCTTAAAGTCCATGACTAAAGGAATATTCTCATTCTAACTTTCTATATTTCAAATGTCAAAAAAGATCTTACAGTGTCTAAAAGTACTATGTTAAAATAAGTTCTCCATCCTCTACCTTGAATTTCCATTAAATACAACAGTTTTGCATCTACGTAAGCCAAACTACCTATGTCAGCATAAACCACTAGAGATAAAAGGAAAACCAGGAACACTATCAGAAATGCTTGTAGTATTTGCTTTGGTCTCTTGTCCCCCTAACCATCCGGAAAAACTCTCTAAACACATTTGAAAATTAAAGGACCAAGTATAAACTGACTGTTAAGTGATAATTCATAAAAACATGTGTTTGTTACTCAGCTTTTAGACTTGGCATTACAGTACTGCGTAGATAAAGCTTCATTGATCAGTGGAGAGGCACAACAATGATAAAGGTATAACTTGCTACAAGTTAAATGTTGCTTGGATATGGCATATTAAATGTTGCTTGGATATGGCATATTGCTGTTATAAGGTTAAAAAAAAAATATTAAAACACTGAAAAACTATTAGTAGAGCAGAATATTATTGGAAGTTGTCTGAATTGAATTTAGGGACACTGACAGCCCATTTAGCAGTGCTCTTTCAACAGTTTTGCTGCCATCCTTTAGAATCAGTGGTATTGTTATTTCTTGGACCCCTGGGCCATCTCACACGTTACCTTTACAGTACCATCACAAATCTTCTACTCAAACTATCATCCGGTTAAGATCAAGGCAAACCCCAACAGGCGCACATTGGTTGAATCAACGAAATAACGTGGAATAGCCGCTGAATTTACATCTGTACCCCATGGGACTATTTTTCAGGCTGTGTTACTGTTGAAAATTCTTGAGGACGCTACCAAACAGACAATGTATCTATAAAAAAAAAACGTACTCAATCTTTACATTTCTGTTCAATACATTCCGGTTGAATTACAAATTAAATAATAAAAACCTTAGCTATGGTGGAAGAGAACAACCATTTTTACTTGTCATATATACTGAAATAGTACTGTAGCGCAAGAGAAAGCAACATGAAACAATTAAATGAGTACAACTAGGTAGGCCTTGCTAGGCTGATCTTGCCGTTTATTCCCCCCTTCTCTGCAACACCTAACTGAAGACAGCCTGTCTGGTTGGCCAGGTCAGTAGGGCGTGGTGCCCTCCCACTCCACAAGATACTGCACCTTCCCCTCCAGAGTGACCCGGCGGGCCAGCACCTGGTACTTCTCTCCACAGGTGAGCCGCCCCGCCGCCCCAAAGTAGTTGGTGATGGAGGACTTGAGGTGGGAGAGGGATGAGTCGTCCTCGCTGATGCTGTCGAAGGTGTGGCTGTCGATGGCGTTGTCCAGCATCACGGAGGCCGTCTCCTCTCCCGGCAGGCTCTGCTCCATAGGGCTCAGCTCGTTCTCCACCACCTCCCTCTTAGTGGCCAGCACCGTGTAGTTTGAGGTGGGCAGCTTCCTCTTACGGCTGCCAACATTCTTCCTGCAACAGGTTAGAAAAACATTAATTAGGGCATGCAGCAAAGCATTTATGGAAATGTTTTGCAAAATGAACATTTCTTATTGGACAAGTCCAGTCAGTCTGTTTGGTGCCAAATGAACATGACCCTAATATCAGCAACCTATTGAAACAAACGCAACAACGGTTTCCTGAATTGACTGCTTTGCTGTGCCACCAGACATACCTTTGTAGAGTCAACAAAAAAAAAAATGGCAACTGGACATTGCACACCCAGTCCAACTAAACATGACTTCGATCAGCCACCAGGGGTAGCTGTGGTCCGCTATATACCCTTTCCATCTGTCTGTGGTTTTCATGCCCTATGACTGTCGGTGCTGCTTTTATACATCCCCCTTAAAAACAGTCTGAAGAAGACTAAACAGATGGAAACTTTTCTAGGCTATTAAAAAATACACTAGGCTTAGATAGGTGGATTCCCAAATCAGATGACGTCCTCTTTTCCGATACCAAGTTGACTGTCAGTTAACTCAACATCTCATTACATTGACACATCCTAGCCAACGGGAGCCAGCAAGAGAGGGAGTGGAGGAGAGGCAGATACTAAACTGGCATGTTTGATCTGAACCACAGGGAGAGAGAAGGGCACAGCGGGGGCACAAGCTCTGTCGCCCCACGGAATCACTCTGTCTCCACAAACACACCACACGCCTCTTATTTCCCCCACATGGCCTCTCTAGAGTATCAGACAGAGATGGTAATGAGCAGAAGCCACATTTAAAAATAAACAGACTAAAACAGAGGGATGAAATATCTGGGGTATCTGGGAATAGGGACATGAAATGATGAGGCCCGTCTAGCCACACACACACACACTGCTCTCATCTCTTAGGACAGTGTGTGTGTGTCAAGGCAGAGCACCAGCGTGGAGACGGGCAGGGCAGTTACATCAGCGTAAACATCATCATAACAATCAATCCCCTCTCTCTGAGCCACAGGAGACGTCGGAAGCACCACGGTCACCCCATTAGTAGGAGTTTCAGCCATGGAACTAAAATACAGTAAAGGCAAAGAGCAACAAAAAAAAGTTTCCAAAAAAACCCACCATAAAATGTCAACACACTCTGAATGTCAAACTTCAGAACCCCCCTTCTTGTGAGACTATAAGCAAATATTGGAAGATGTACAGGAGCCAACTGCATTAATTGTCCAAGACCTCACATCATACTTCTTGTGTGATGTCAAAAAGCTGGTCTCTCCTAAACTTCTCACATAGGAACATGTTCAAGAGCTTGGAAAGGCAGAGAGAAAAGCTCATCTGACAGCCTGGGCTGCAGCGTTTAGAGTCAGGGGTCTTATCGATCGGTTTGCACCACACTACACACGGTGGAGCCAAAAAAACTAAAAGAACAAATGAGTGAGAAACAGCTGGGGGAAGAGGGAGGGAGACTGATCATCACATTGATCACGCAACCTGATCGTTCACCTGGAAGTCCCCTTTGACGCCAACACCTGGGTCCGTATTCACTACAGTCAGTTTTGCCTTTTAAATCATAATCAATACGATTACGTACAGTAGACAGTGGGGACCTGATCCTAGATCAGCACTCCTATTCTGAGACACTTTGTGGATAAGGGCCCTGGACTACAGTCAAGCAGGTTCTTGAATGGTGTTGAGGTCAGAGCCCTCTTCCTGTAAAGAGCACCAAAGAGGATAAGGTGCACAGATAATTTATGTGAGAGTTACCTTTTCTAACAACAAAAGTCTTAGCGACCACAGTGCTGTACCTGAGGCCATTGCGGCCACAGTGCTGTACTCGTGGCCATGGTGACTACAGTGCTGTACCCGAGGCCATGGCGACCACAGTGCTGTACCCGAGGCCATGGCGACCACAGTGCTGTACCCGAGGCCATAGCGACCACAGTGCTGTACCCGAGGCAATTGCGACCAGTGCTGTACCCGAGGCCATTGCGACCACAGTGCTGTACCCGAGGCCATTGCGACCACAGTGCTGTACCTGAGGTCATAGGAGACACTGGTGGTGGCAGATCCTGTGGTACTAGCCGCGTCTGTGGAGTCCAGGTCCAGACTGAAGGTCCGTCCTGAGCTGGTGCTGAGGAGTAAACAACAACAGATTCATTCAAACGCTGGAATTACGGCGCTAATCAGAAAATGATGGGGCCACTGGTGGGGGGCAGAATAATCAAAGAGAATGAAGGGGCCCCTGGATGGGGCAGAATAATCAGAGAATGATGGGGCAGAATAATCAGAGAATGATGGGGCCCCCGGATGGGGCAGAATAATCAGAGAATGACGGGGCCCCCGGATGGGGCAGAATAATCAGAGAATGATAGGGCAGAATAATCAGAGAATGATAGGGCCCCCGGATGGGGCAGAATAATCAGAGAATGATGGGGCCCCCGGATGGGGCAGAATAATCAGAGAATAATGGGGCCCCTGGATGGGGTAGAATAATCAGAGAATAATGGGGCCCCCGGATGGGGCAGAATAATCAGAGAATGATGGGGCCCCCGGATGGGGCAGAATAATCAGAGAATGATGGGGCCCCCGGATGGGGCAGAATAATCAGAGAATGATAGGGCAGATATAATCAGAGAATGATGGGGCAGAATAATCAGAGAATGATAGGGCAGAATAATCAGAGAATGATGGGGCAGAATAATCAGAGAATGATAGGGCAGAATAATCAGAGAATGATAGGGCAGAATAATCAGAGAATGATAGGGCAGAATAATCAGAGAATGATGGGGCAGAATAATCAGAGATTGATGGGGCCCCTGGATGGAACAGAAAAGCTCTAGCATTGACGGTCCTATTTTCTGTTTTTATTCCAAACCTCACTAAGGAAAATCAACGATCACCATGGCTGCTCACCCTTACGTTGTGACTGCAAATTCCAAGTCACTGTTCTGAGCCCATAATACAAGAGCCTGCATGCTAAAGGTGTGTGCGCGTGCGTGTGTGTGAGTGAGTGAGTGAAAGTACTACATCTAGCTAATGGAAGGACGTTAATGTAATGCTTCAAAGTCTACTCTCACAGAATCATCATTAGCCGTTTTCATCCTCCAGCTCAGTTCAGGTGCTACACAGCTATGAGCCTATTCCACTTCTCACATTCCAACAGAGTTAGTCCCCTTTTTGGAGTTGCACCAGCTAGTCCCCATCTATTGATTCTCCTCTAAGAAAGCTCTGTTGATGGTCAACATTCCCCAAAGTGTTTGCCTTTCTTTCTTGTATTGTTCAGCGCTGTTCGAGAGCTGATACCATGGCCGAATACAAACAGTGTAGTTATTCCCTCCGTAAGACAATCAAACAGGAGAAACGTCAGTATAGAGACTAGAGGTCGATCGATTATGATTTTTCAACGCCGATACCGATTATTGGAGGACGAAAAAAAGTCGATACCGATTAAATCGGTCAATTTTTTATTTATTTATAATAATGACAATTACAACAATACTGAATGAACACTTATTTTAACTTAATATAATAATACATCAATAAACTCAATTTAGCTTCAAGTAAATAATGAAACATGTTCAATTTGGTTTAAATAATGCAAAAACAAAGTGTTGGAGAAGAGTCTAAAAGTGCAATATGTGATATGTAAGAAAGCTAACGTTTCAGTTCCTTGCTCAGAACATGAGAACATATGAAAGCTGGTGGTTCCTTTTAACATGAGTCTTCAATATTCCCAGGTAAGAAGTTTTAAGTTGTAGTTATTATAGGAATTATAGGACTATTTCCCTCTATACCATTTGTATTTCATTAACCTTTGACTATTAGATGTTCTTATAGGCACTTTAGTATTGCCAGTGTAACAGTATAGCTTCCGTCCCTCTCCTCGCTCCTCCCTGGGCTCGAACCAGCAACACAACGACAACAGCCACCATCGAAGCAGCGTTACCCATGCAGAGCAAGGGGAACAACTACTAGAAGGCTCAGAGCAAGTGACGTTTGAAACGCTATTAGCGCGTGCTAACTAGCAAGCCATTTCCCTTCGGTTACACCAGCCTCATCTCAGGAGTTGATAGGCTTGAAGTCATAAACAGCGCAATGCTTGACGCACAACAAAGAGCTGCTGGCAAAACGCACGAAAGTGCTGTTTGAATGAATGTTTATGCGCCTGCTTCTGCCTACCACCGCTCAGTCAGATACTTAGATACTTGTATGCTCAGTCAGATTATATGCAACGCAGGACACGCTAGATAATATCTAGTAATATCATCAACCATGTGTAGTAAACTAGTGATTATGATTGATTGTATTTTATAAGATAAGTTTAATGCAAGCTAACAACTTACCTTGGCTTACTGCATTTGCGTAACAGGCATTATCCTTGTGGAGTGCAACGAGAGAGGCAGGTTGTTATTGCGTTGGACTAGTTAACTGTAAGGTTGCAAGATTGGATCCCCAGAGCTGACAATGTGAAAATCTGTCGTTCTGCCCCTGAACGAGGCAGTTAACCCACCGTTCCAAGGCCGTCATTGAAAATAAGAATGTGTTCTTCACTGACTTGC
This sequence comes from Oncorhynchus nerka, assembly GCF_034236695.1. NCBI lineage: Eukaryota > Metazoa > Chordata > Actinopteri > Salmoniformes > Salmonidae > Oncorhynchus > Oncorhynchus nerka. Next base: position 20,104,288 of record NC_088422.1, on the reverse strand, counting down.
CTAGTTAAATAAAAGGTACAAAAATACAGATTTCCGATTGTTATGAAAACTTGAAATCGGCCCTAATTAATCGTCCATTCCGATTAATCGGTCGACCTCTAATAGAGACAAAGTGGAGTCACAATTCAACGGCTCAGACACAAGACGTATGTGGCAGGGTCTACAGACAATCACGGATTACACAGGGGAAACCAGCCACCTTGCGGACACCGATGTCTTGCTCCCGGACAAGCTAAACACCTTCTTCACCCGTTTTGGGGATAACACAGTGCCACCGACACAGCCCGCTACCAAGAACTGTGGGCTCTCCATCTATGTGGCTAACATGAGTAAAACATTTAAAACGTGTTAACCCTCGCAAGGCTGCCGGTCCAGACGGCATCTCTAGCCGCGTCCTCAGAGCATGCGCAGACCATCTGGCTGGAGTGTTTACGGACATATTCTCTCTCTCCCTATCCCAGTCTGCTGTCCCCACTTGCTTCAAGATGGCCACCATTGTTCCTGTACCCAAAGAAGCAAAGGTAACTGAACTAAATGACTACCGCCCCATAGCACTCACTTCTGTCATCATGAAGTGCTTTGAGAGTCAAGGATCATGTCACCTCTACCTTACCTGACACCCTAGACCCACTTCAATTTGCTTACCACCCCAATAGATCCACAGATGATGCAATCGGCGTCACACTGCCCTATCTCATCTGCACAAGAGGAATACCTATGTAAGAATGCTGTTCATTGACTATAGCTCAGCATTCAACACCATAGTATCTGGGTCCTGGACTTCCTGAGGGGACACCCCAAGCTGGTGAAGGTAGGAAACAACACCTCCACTTCACTGATCCTCAACACAGGGGCCCCACAAGGGTGCGTGCTCAGCCCCCTCCTGTACTCGCTGTTCACCCATGACTGTGGGGTCACGCACGCCTCCAACTCAATCATCAAGTTTGTAGACGACACAACAATGATGAGACAGCCTACAGGGAGGTGAGGGCCCTGGGAGAGGAAAATAACCTCTCACTCAAACAAAACAAAGGAGCTGATCGTGGATTTCAGGAAACAGCAGAGGGAGTATGCCCCATCCACATCAACGTGACAGCAGTGGAGAAGGTGGAAAGCTTCAAGTTCCTCGGCATATACACCACTGACGATCTGCAATGTTCCACCCACACAGACAGTGTTGAGAAGAAGACGCAACAGCGCCTCCTCAACCTCAGGCTGAATAAATTTGGGTGGCCCCTAAAACCCTCACAAACTTTTACAGATGCACAATTGAGAGCATCCTGTCGGGCTGTATCACCGACTGTTAAGGCAACCTTAACCGTCCGCAAACACAGGGCTCTCCAGACGGTGGTGCGGTCTGCCCAACGCATCACCAGGGGCAAATTACCTGCCCTCCAGAACACCTACAGCACCCGATGTCACAGGAAGACCAAAAAGATCATCAACCACTCGAGCCACGGCCTGTTCACCCTGCTATCATCCAGAAGGCAAGGTCGGTACAGGAGCATCAAAGCTGGGACTGAAAAACAGCGTCTATCTCAAGGCCATCAGACTTAAATAGCCATCACTAGCCGGCTTCCACCCGGTTACTCAACTCTGCACCTTAGAGGCTGCTGCCTTATATTCATATACTTGGAATCACTGGTCACGTTAATAATGGAACCCTAGTCATTTTAATAATGTTTACATACTGCTTTACTTATCTCTTATGTATATACTGTATTATATTCTACTACATTTTTGTCAATGCCACTCCGACATCGCTCAATCTAATATTTATATATTTCTTAATTCCTTTCTTTTACATGTGTGTATTGTTAGATACTACTGCACTGTTGGAACTAGGAACACAAGCATTTCACTACACCCGCAATAACATCTGCTAAATGTGTATGTGACCAATAAAATTTGATAATGGATTTATTTTTACCCTGTTTTCTCCCCAATTGGTAGTTAGTCTTGTCCCATCGCTGCAACTCCCGTACAGACCTCAGGAGAGGCGAAGGTCGAGAGCTGTGCGTCCCCTGAAGCACAACCCAACCAAGCCGCACTGCTTCTTGGCACAATGCCCACTTAACCCGTAGGCCAGCCACACCAATGTGTCGGAGGAAACACAGTGCATTGTGTCTGGCTATTGTGTCCCGGCCCTGGAGTCGCTAGCGCGCAATGGGACAAGGACATCCCTGCCGGCCGAACCCTCCCCTAACCCGGACGACGCTGGGCCAATTGTGCACCACCTCATGGGTCTCCCTGTCGCGGCCGGCTGCAACACAGCCTGGACTCGAACCCAGAATCTCTAGTGGCACGGCTAGCACTGCGCCACTCGGGGGGCCGTGATTTGATAGCCTTTACAGGAAAATGTAATTAAATCACATCATTCGGCACATTGATGAAAATCACAGTGGTGACCAAAGACTGACAGAAAAAAAGCGTGTCTTTCAAAGGGAAATACATGTAAATGGGGGTAGATTGTTAGGGCCCAGAAAATAACTGCACTCAATCGATGGCAATGAAGTCAATGTCAAATGTTTGCAGCTTCATTGGAAATTAGCATCATCATGTACTGTAGGTCAAGGTCCAGACAAAAGTCTTCAAACTTACACTCTTAGAGCTGGTTTTCCAGACACAGACTAAACCTTGATTCAAAATACATTTTAATGGAGAGAAATGCCATTGAACATGCTTTTTAATCCAGGACTATGCTTAACCTGTGTCCGGGAAACTGGCCCTTAAAATCCACAACATTTACCTTTTGAGACTTTGTAACTCGTCCAAGGTGAAGTCAAAGATGTTAGCCATGTGATGGTTGGTGCTCCAGGTGGAGGTCAGGTCATTCTACACATCATCACACAAACACACTGTTGGTATTATAGTACTCAACCATTGTCATAAACAGTCATAAACAACATTGTTCCCATCATCATCCTTGTTCTCATCAGTTCTGTCTATACATGCCATTGCTGTCTATATTTTCATCTGAGCACCTTCCTGCCTGGCAGTATTAGCTTTATTACTAGGAAATGTCAGAGGTTTGTTGTTAGAGCACATTGTGCCTGGGGACCAGACAGACATGGTACTGCTCAGAGGGATTTGTCAGTAAAATGCCTCAGAGGCCAACTGTAAGTAATTCCCTTTGAGTCGAACCGTGAAGAGAGAGGGATGAGGGCAATGACACACAGGGACTTCATGGTACATGGTGGACAGGAGATAGACTTTTAGAAGAGGGACAGTGGTCTGAGATGGAGGGGGGAAAAGAGCACAGAAAAATGGAGGGGGGAACAGGAGATAATCATCAGCGGTAGGAAAAAACAAAAGCAGCGCAGATTTATTCAAAGTTCAGGCTCAGTGAAACAGTAGAAAAGGTGGTCGGCACGACCGGAGTTAGATGTTGAGACAATCAGAGAACTCACATTGGGGATGGCATCCTCCAGCAGCCATTTTGATCTTCTCTTCCTCCTCTTCTCTGCAGGGAGAGAGCTGAGGAAGAGACAACTTTCACTTTCTAATCACACAATTTGATTACTGGGTGACAATTTGACAGCCTAATATCATTCAGTAATTCCCTGATAAAATTATATTGTTTTCAGCACAGTCTTTAGTTCTTCAAGTAGAACTGTTACATAGCCATTACCACTAAATGAGAACTTTCATCTTAATGTTTGTTCTCTGTTAGTGGTAAATTAATGGTGGGAGGTCCTAGGAAACATTACACTTACATGATCACTTAACATTGATCAACACTTTCTGACTGAGGTCTTGTAGAAAGTTAGCAGAAACCTAATTGAAATACAGTGTATCCAGCTTTCACTACAACGCAAAATACCTGTTCCTGCCTGTGCCTTTCTTTCGTCCTCTCCATCCCTCGTTCTGAGCCCTCTCAGGAAACAGTTTAGAGGGAGGGTTGGGGGGAACGCGGGTCCTCAGGCGGAAGATGCATTTCCTCTTCTTGATCTCCTTCCCACAGAGAAACCTGGAGGAATAACGAGGGCGGTGACAAGTTCATGGTCTGGCAGAGGGGGTGTGATATCAACAAATACACCTTCAGCCAAGTAACATGTTTGTTGTGACAAATACTGTATGACCAGGACAAAAATTTAACAACTTACTGAATGTTGGGGGCCATACTATACTATTGTTAATAGCACATGAAAAATACATTGGCTGATACAGTATATAGTGTTGCAGTACATGTATGCAGTTGTAGTAAATCTGTGGAGTTTTGTTCAAATGAGCACTTACAGTTTTACACTTTATCTACTGTGTCTGCTCAAAAAAATAAAGGGAACACTAAAATAACACATCCTAGATCTGAATGAATGAAATATTCTTATTAAATACTTTTTTCTTTACATAGTTGAATGTGCTGACAACAAAATCACACACAAATTATCAATGGAAATCAAATTTATCAACCCATGGAGGTCTGGATTTGGAGTCACACTCAAAATTAAAGTGGAAAACCACACTACAGGCTGATCCAACTTTGATGTAATGTCTTTAAAACAAGTCAAAATTAGGCTCAGTAGTGTGTGTGACCTCCCTACAACGCCTGGGAATGCTCCTGATGAGGTGGCGGATGGTCTCCTGAGGGATCTCCTCCCAGACCTGGACTAAAGCATCCGTCAAATCCTGGACAGTCTGTGGTGCAATGTGGTGTTGGTGGATGGAGCGAGACATGTCCCCGATGTGCTCAATTGGATTCAGGTCTGGGGAACGGGCGGGCCAGTCCATTGCATCAATGCCTTCCTCTTGCAGGAACTGCTGACACACTCCAGCCACATGAGGTCTAGCATTGTCTTGCATTAGGAGGAACCCAGGGCCAACCGCACCAGCATATGGTCTCATAAGGTGTCTGAGGATCTCATCTCGGTACCTAATGGCAGTCAGGCTACCTCTGGCGAGCACATGGAGGGCTGTGCGGCTCCCCAAAGTAATGCCACCCCACACCATGACTGACCCACCGCCAAACCGGTCATGCTGGAGGATGTTGCAGGCAGCAGAACGTTCTCCACGGCGTCTCCAGACTGTCACATGTGCTCAGTGTGAACCTGCTTTCATCTGTGAAGAGCACAGGGCGCCAGTGGCGAATTTGCCAATCTTGGTGTTCTCTGGCAAATGAAAAACGTCCTGCACGGTGTTGGGCTGTAAGCACAACCCCCACCTGTGGACGTCGGGCCTTCATACCACCCTCATGGAGTCTGTTTCTGACCGTTTCAGCAGACACATGCACATTTGTGGCCTGCTGGAGGTAATTTTGCAGGGCTCTGGCAGTGCTCCTCCTCCTTGCACCAAGGCGGAGGTAGCGGTCCTGCTGCTGGGTTGTTGCCCTCCCATGGCCTCCTCCACATCTCCTGATGTACTGGCCTGTCTCCTGGTAGCGCCTCCATGCTCTGGACACTACGCTGACAGACACAGCAAACCTTCTTGCCACAGCTCGCATTGATGTTCCATCCTGGATGAGCTGCACTACCTGAGCCACTTGTGTGGGTTGTAGACTCCGTCTCATGCTACCACTAGAGTGAAAGCCCCGGCAGCATTCAAAAGTGCCCAAAACATCAGCCAGGAAGCATAGGAATTGAGAAGTGGTCTGTGGTCCCCACCTGCAGAACCACTTCTTTATTTGGGGTGTCTTGCTAATTGCCTATAATTTCTACCTGTTGTTGTCTATTCCATTTTCACAACAGCATGTGAAATTTATTGTCAATCAGTGTTGCTTCCTAAGTGGACAGTTTGATTTCACAGAAGTGTGATTGACTTGGAGTTACATTGTGTTGTTTAAGTGTTCCCTTTATTTTTTTGAGCAGTGTATATATATATATATATATATATATATATATATATATATATATATAACGGAGATGTCTTACTTGCTCTTGTAGTTGTTCAGAGCATCAAGGAGATATTGGCCTCTTTCTGTTGGAGGAGTATTGGAGAGCTGTGGGGAATATTAAAATGTCAGTCCGATGCAATTTGCTTTAAAAAAAGATCTGTTTTTCACAAGACAGCATTAATCTGAATTTTCTATCCGGATTCCTATTCAGAATTCAGACAGGATTTCTTCGTTTCTAACCTTGCCCAACTGGAAATGGTCCCAGTTGTTGCTGACAAAGTTGAGGATCTCCTCCAGCTCAAAGTACTTCTTCTTACTCTGGACTCCCAGGTTGTAAAGTGCCAAGTGCACCACGTCCACCCTGGATAAGAAACCAGAGACAATTGATGGGAATCCCATGAAATGAGATGAGAACTGATTGTAATGTATCTAGAGTGATTGGGTGCAGAACCGGTTTTCCTCACCAGCAGCATTCACATATCACATCATAAGGGATACGACTCTCAATTATACATCCATATGAGTTAGCAGATAGAGAGTTGGGTTTAGCGAGATGTGTAAATGTAGTCCTCTTAATCAAATATTGTGCTGCCTAGCACCCCAGTGTGTATTAACAGCAAAACAATCCTGTTAGGGGCAGTTTACACTAGCACATTGTCATAAGCACAAGAGCATAATAATGCCACACATCCTCTACCTACTGTACTATAGGACACCAATGCCCTTTGTATTCTTAATTAAAGTACCACATCTGGAGTCTCAGAGTGTGTCTCAGAGGTAGATATGAAGAGTATAGTAGCCATTTACCATCGGAGGGCCAGTCTCTTGATGTACTCTACTCCTTTATTACACATGGAACAGATGAACAAGTAAAACCTGAAAGAGAAAGGCAGAGAGGTCAGAGGAGGAGAAAGCACAAGTCACGTGCCTCTAGGGGAAATCAAAAATCCATAATGGTCCTCAGTCATATCGGTATACCCTCGACTTCCATGACACGTCTATCACTTTCCAGACTATAATTATTTCCTCTGACATCCCAGGATTTGCCCTAACCGTGGGAACCCCCAGAATAAAACCTCTTCTGTTTGATAACAATTCCACACACCTATCTCCAAACATCATGGACTCCTGTAGGCACTGGATACAGGCCTCATGGAACCACTGTTCACACCGAAAACACTGCAGCATCTTCAAGTACCACCTGGGAGGGGAGGAGAGCAGCCATTAGTGAAAAGTGAGTTACTAAATGAGCAACAGAGTGCTGTATCTGAATCAAATCCAGTTGCTTTCTAAAAGAGTGGATATGTAAAATGCTATGCTGCAGTGTGTCTAGCCAGCACACTCACTCTCCAGGTCCTCCACAGTAGCAATAACACTGTTGGTGATTTGTGTGGTGCTGGGAATCCCATTCCAGCTCTTCTGGGCTGTAGGTAAGCACCTGCTTCATGGTCTGCAGTGCTTTTGCTATGGGCCCCTTTTTGAGAGCTCCCCCTTTCTGTGATAAGGAGAAACAGCCACGTCAACATGGTTAGGCATTATAGGACAGCGTTCAATCGGACACATCGTAGCAAAACGTTTGGTAACAGAAAACAAAAATCTGTGTTCTTATTGGACGTGTTGAGGTAGTGCCTTCCCATTTCAAAACGTTTTCTCCCTGTTGAACACTACCCTAGACAAACAGTAATTAAAAGTTATATTAGTTATATTAGTTTCTTGCTCAATTGAAGAGCAGCTTGTTCTATCAATAATACTCACCCGCACAGCTAAAACAAAGATGCACCTCCTGCAAAACCATGGTGACAAAACCATTGAGCTCTCCACCTGTGGCATGTGGCACTGCTGGTGGTAACCTGGCAGAAACAAAGATAAGAGGACAATGAAAACATAATGCTGGCCCAATAAATAAACATAATGCTGGCCCAATAAATAAACATAATGCTCAAACCCAATAAAAATAAACAAATGGTTAAATACATGAATAAATGGATGGATCCATGAAAAAGTGCTATTGCCGGCCGTACTTTGAGCCAAAGCAATATGTTATGTTGATCTGAAGGGGGCATCCAACCAGCTTTAATCCTGTCCAGCAAATGTTGGGAAGCCAGAGGGAGTGGACTCCCAAAGCAATCAATTACTTTAATTAAGAGCCAAGTAGAAACAAAACCAACGAGACACTACAGCCTGGGGACAGGACCCTGCACAACTGTTGCATGGCCCCACCCTAATACATGTCCTTGTCATGGACAAAATGTAGATGTCAGATGGGACCTGTCTCTTTAAGACAAACACCCATGGAAAGTACTTAGTTTATCGTACACAGGGTTGAAAAGATGTTATGAGTCACAGAGGCTTTCTGGGCACTTTGTCCAACTGAAAATGTTCACTGTTTCACTTTCAGAGATTCAATGACCTTTAGCAGATGACATGTAGTTATGCCACAGATGTACCCTTCTTCAGTTCTGTATGTTGTTCCAGTCAATTTAATACAGTTTAAATATAGTTTATGCTTTTAGAGATAGTGTCAAAGCATTCAAATACATGAAGTAAATATAGAAGCAAATAGAGCCCTGTATACAATGAACAATGAGATCCCCTCCCTTCTTAATCACAATCTGTAAAGAACTTGCATCCACTTGCATATAAGTGCAAGAAAGAGGAGTGTAGCCACATCCTCCTTTAAGGGTCATCAGACTCCACAGCGACTCACCTATTCCACATTTTCCACATAGCAGGATCTCATTGTCGGATACTAGCACCATTTCGGAACAGACTGAGCATTTGGGCTCCTCCCCCGGAACTCCAGCTGCATGTTTTGGGAGAGAAGAATAGCATTAGCGTACATTCAATGATGATTATACTTCAGCTACATCCAACATGATGTCAGCATGTCAACAGCACATGCAAGATATTCAATTAAGAGCAATCTGCGAGGCATTACTGACATAAATTGGCCCTTTCTGAGAAAAGTGTCATTTAGACAGTTGAAGAGTTAAAGGACAGTCAAGTCCATTAGGGAATAGGGAAGTGTCTAAATATACCTTTAAGTGGCCTACTGTATAGTACAAGTGTTGGCTAAGTAATGGGAAGCCAATTGAAAGTGTTGAGGAATATGTAGCCCAGAATAAAGGAGCTTCATGAGGGTCCAGGGAGCTACTGTAAGAAACTGTAATGATTTCCAGTTAGGATGCTGTGTAATTCTGTTGAAAGTAGTTTACACATTAATCATGGCTTTTGGAGAGAGCATTTGAGATGTTGAACCGGTCTGGTGTAGATCCATATTATCAGCAGACATAAATTCATTGAGGATGTAAGTTTCACAGTTAAACTAATTCACACGTTTGTTTTATTTTACACAGAGACAACAACAATAACATGAATATGTCAGTTTCTCTTCACTCACCATGTTGGATGTCTTTCCAGAGAACCCAGAATTTTGAATTATCTTCAAAAGTGACAAAGCAGCTCTGCTTGGAGGTACTCACCTTGAATGAAGTGAAAACAGATAGTATGAGGTGGGAGGCTAATTGTGTATGACAGGTTTATTACAGTTCTATTCCAATAATAGTGTGTTACATTACATTTGTCATAAAACACTAATTACTGCTGTAGTGCCTAGAATCTACAGAGAAACCACCATATTTGTGTGAATACTCCAGAGCAGTATTTGGACAGTACACTCTTAGAAAAAAGGGTTATTTGGCTGTCCCCATAGAACCCCCTGTGGAAAGAATTCTAAATGGAATCCAAAAAGGTCCTCACTGGAACCAAAATGGGTTCTTCAAAAGGTTCTCCTATGGGGTCAGCCGAATAACCATTTTAGGTTCTAGATAGCACCTTTTTTTCTCCTAAGAGTGTACTTATTGTTATGTAAATAAAATGAGTCCAAATCATTGTGTGGAAGTATACTACAGTATTTAACTGATAAAACAATGTCATGTTGTGCTGGTGACTTACTCTCTGGATCTTCCCCAGGTAGTATAGGCCATCAGACCAGCGGCACAGTACATACTGGCCCACGGTCACGCTGTTTTCCATGTCTGTGAAGCTCCGCCCTCTCTCCCTCTTCTGGGGTAAATGCTTGGCCTCCAGCACCTCATCTGGCTCCACACTGCAGAAGTTATCTCTGTAGGCTGACTGCAACATGCTGCAGCTGGGCTGTCCACACTACTACTCTTCCTAGGAGAATCAGGGCTTTACATTGTCATTGAGGTAGCAACTGTATGTCCTCATGATCACAACATTATGGAGGTGGTAGTTGAACATTGTTGTGTCAGTGTTCTTTTTTTAATCAAATGTATTGACATGCACCTACTATAGACAAAAACTATTGTTAAGGTGTCATAAAATGCATTTCCTGAAGAATAAAAAAAAAAATAGGACATATGCCTATGTTATGCATCATGAAATCCAGCCCTTCATCAGCATATTTGTTTTAACACCCCACCCCTGTTCTGATGTAGGCTGACGCCTGATGACTCAATTTGGATGTTCTCCTGCGTGTCGATCACAGCACAGCCTACAGGTCTGACCAAGGTATTTTATACCTCAGCGGACTGACTCATCAGCCAACTACAGCCAGCCATCACATTTGAATTTGACTTGTCAACGCAGTCGCAAATTGCAGCACTTGCGCGAGTCAAACTGGTCGTGTACAAGTATTACAAAGTGGCATGGCACGTTTTTAACAGTTAGCAAGTAGTCTATCAAACTGTAACGACTCTCGAATGTAATTTATCAAACTGATTACAGACTAGTTGATTGGCTAAATTATGTCCCGTCAATAAGATGGGCATATCGCCAACATAAATTATTAAAAGTATTTTATTTTGTTAACCTGATCACACTTTTGCATCTCCTCGACTGCATGTCTTCTCACAAAACTCTTCATCGCTAACTAGTCTGCTGTCTAAACATGTTATAGTTGTTATATCAGCCATATATAGCTTGGTAGCTAGCTAGCTATATCTGCTAGGTAGCCAGCTAAACTGCAACTGTCAAACCAATGAAACGAATGTTACTTGCCCCTTGGTAGTGTATCGCATATGCATTTATGCAAGGAACATCTAGTTTAGCTTGCTAAATGTAATCTATGAATACCCGAATAATGAGATTGAACACTTTATAACAATAGTTTGTGACATTAAAAGTAGGACGAGATGCAAAAATGAAATCCAATTCAGTGAGCTGTAATAATGTATATGGACTTCTCTTACCGCCTTGGTTAACTTCCAATCCAGGGTCAATGCTCGAAATAATGTCGCTGCTGTTGAGTAACGTTCCATTCGCTAGGAGTTGTCGATTCTTGCAATATGTGTACAGGCGCTAAAGTTCAAACTATGCAAGTCGCCATTTTTCATTTTTTCCCGCGAATCAATTTACGTTTTCCTTATGTAATTAGCATAATCACATCATCATCTTCATACAGGAAGTTCAACATTTCGCTCTCTAGCTGCTTAGGAACATTTATTTTTTCTTCTTTTAGTGAGCCTTAAACGTTTTCCAAAAAAAAAAAGTTATTTAGCATTTTCAAGCACTTTTAGTAATTATGATAATATCCATATCATTGTGAATGATAGTAGTATCTTTGATAATACCGCCTACCACTACTGCTGATTATTACACAAAACTGTATTACTAGCTATACTACCCTATTCACCATCATCATATGTCATAATCGTCTTCATTGTCGTCTTCACCATCATCATTATATGTCATCATCATCATCATAAGACTCATAATATATTTGTACATTTTTGTAAAGAAAATGCCTGCACAGTGTATGTAGCATTCACGTTGCATGACTGAATGCATTAATGTTTTTGTATGTAATGAAAAACACACACATTACACGAATATGTTCTAGTAATTAAATTCCTTGAGAATCTAGGATTTGATATACTAGCACTGACGTCAGATTGCGGATTCTGCCCTGTTTATTTGAGCTTACTCTTAAGCAAATAAAAAATAATGAAATCTATAGAGATCCATTTATGGGAAGGCTCTGTTTACTTCCACAGCGCTGCTATATGTTTATAAGGATTTTGCTTATGGAACAACGCTGAGAGGAAATCTATGGCATCAGCTGAGATGTCATTTAGCAGATGAGTTGAGGGGACAATTCTATTTTTAATATATTTTCTGCCATAATGTCACTGGTATATACTACTTGTAAGTACTGCTATACACTTTTACAATTATCTTAAATGTTAAACATTTGAGGCACTCTAAATGCAACTAATCAAACACATCGTGATGTTGTTGTAATTAGCCTACATGCACCTGCATGGACAGTTTTGAGAATGGTAACCAAGTAGCTTATAGAGGCATCCAATTTTATTCAATGTGTAACATAAAAATCTCCTAAATGTCACCTGAGTGTTTGGTGCCATGGCTTACTGAACCAACATTTGTCAAAAACACTTTAAAGCATAAATAACGCAGTGGTCCTTTGTAGCTCAGTTGGTAGAGCATGGCACGTGTAATGCTAGGGTAGTAGATTCGATTCCTAGCACCAGCCATACGCAACATTTATGCATGCATGACTGTAAGTTGGTTTGGATAAAAGCATCTGTTAAATGGCATATATTAACATAATTGGTGGTTGATGCAATTCAGTGTTTATATTTTCTTTATTCATCTCATGAATTCACAGTTTTTTTTAAACAAAACTATAATATCTCATTAGCAGTAACAAAACCCCATTGATTGTCTTGAAATTATTTCTGAAAATGATACACCCTCATAAATACAAGTACAACCATACAATGATATTTCAGATTTTTCTCTTCTTCTCCTTTGATAGATCATTTGAAGCATGGCTCAGGATGAAGTGTCAACAACACACTTGATGAAGATTGTGTCGTCTTTCAAGTAGGCATGCTTAGGCGAGTGAAGTTTACCAAGAGGGAAGAAAAGTGGGCAACCACTGGCCACATTCATATCAGAGACAGGCCTTTGGAAGGATGAGGAGGTTAGATCGGGCCGGAAGGCGTCAATCACGTGTTCTCTGTGATTCTGATCAAGCAGGAAGAAGGTGACCTGGTGAGGAGATATGCTGATTAGACATTAACATGTCTGACAGACACTCACAAGATGGCTGATCATTCTTCATAATGTTAATGATGCAGAGGGAAAGAGATGAGAACTACATCCACAAAGAGGCATGGTGAGTTTTTGTTGAGTTTTATCTACTGTAGAGACACATCTCAAATAACATTTCAGTTGAAAACTTCAACCCTTTAAATAAACCATTTATGATGTATGTTACACAGATATAACACAGAGAGTCTTCCTTACCTTGTGCTTGAATGGCCATGAGAGGAGAAGGTCATACTCCCCCTTCATGATCACAAAGAAAAGAGAGATATGAGTGCCTTTTCCCACCCCGTCACCATTCAGGTACAGCCTCATGCACACCTTGAATCCATACCTGGCTGTGTAGAACGCTAGAAAAAGGAGAGAGGACACAAACACATTGATATAAACTTGTTCCAGTGTTTCAGTGGATACAAATCATATTGGAGGGAACTTGGTTCCTCTGAACCAGTGCTGTCTGTATAATGTTTCAACAAAGCATCTACCTAAGAACGATTTAGTTCAAATGAAGCACTTTCTAATGAAGGCCTATTTAATGCTGTATGCATAGAAGACTGTCCCTCCGTGTAAATAGACTGCCCTTCACAACTGGTTCCAATGTTTTAGATCAAGTTGAAAGAGTACTGTACCTGGAGAGTACAGGTTTGGTCTATTCCCATGGCTAGAGACGGCCTCCTTCATTTTGGTGCTGAGGTCAGACAATCTCCAGATGAAGGTGCCGTCATAAGAGACCTCCTGGTGGGCGCTGAGACATTGTTTCATGGAGCTAATGACCAGATCTTTCCTGGCCATTCTATGCTCCTGCTCTGTCACCTACAGGGCAATATTCAATTAAATTCAAAACAACTTTATTAATCTCCTCAGGGTCAATTAAGAAGGCATAGTCAGGTTACTGTATCAACATCCTCCACATACAAATGTAGTATGTTAATTTGATCACCATGTTGCAGGACACCTTTCCTGCAATGCAGAACATTTCAAATTATTTATTTTTTTAAGTTTTAAAAGGCATCTGGTGTTTGTAATTTCCACTTTGAAAGTTGTGTTTTTGATTTGAGAGAAATATTGGAGCATATGGTTACAGTGAATACAACAGATAAAAACTTCTTGACAATGTAAAATTACCTTATATTCTTCTGTTAATTAAGCTGACACATTTTATTATCCAGTGCAACAAGCACAGAGACCATTGTAATGTGTTCAACTGATAAACAGGGCCTGCTCCTGGCATAAGTGACATAATCAGTCGGTTAGGGCCCCCCGGCCGCTAGGGGGTCCTCGACCCAAAAAATGTAATAATAACTTTTTAAATGTTTTAGGAACTCAGTCAGGGTCTCAACTTACCGTTGAGGGTTACAATATTAGAACACACAAGGTACAAGTTCAACATTTGGTTGTGTCTCAATTAGCCATGTCAGTTTACAATATTTAGATTGGTAAATTAGTCTAACCAGTTATCTATACTTAAAGTAATCGTGGCCAAATAGCAACCGGGCACAGAGGGCACGTGCCCCGGGGCCCTGACCTCCAGGGATCCCACATTGATTTTCTTAGTCACTCTCACTCAGATCATTAACATCACATAAGTCATGGCAAAATGTGTAGAATTGCAGGAAATCTACTTCAAAACATACATTTTTCTCTCCAGGGGCGGGATTCTTAAGAACAGATTTATCAAATATTTACTCAGAGTTACAGTAGGAAATCCCCCAAAAGCTGAAATCCCCACAGCTGTCACTGAATAATGACATCTCTTTTCCCATTCATTATGAGTAAGGGGGTTGTTGAATTGTGATTTTCATCAACTGACTCCCATCAACAGTAACTTGTGCATTCTTAAGCCATTTATGGCATGTTTATGCCACTTTTTATGGCTCCTGATTTTCTATTTCACTTTTTTGTCTCATAAATGTGTCTTTTTTGTCTGCTGCTGTTTGACATTAAATGTTCCCTTGGGATAAATAAAGTACCTATTGTATTCTACAGATGTAGGATCTTCATTTGATCACTCTGTTGCAGGAGAACTTTCCTGTAATTCAGGAAATGTTTAACTCGTAGTGTATTTTCAGGTTTAAAAAACCTCTAAAGTTGGTCATTTCCACTTTGAAATTTCAGACTTGATTTTTCCTTACGAAAAATGTATCACCCACTACAACATGTCTATTAAGTATAATCCACATAATGATTCACATTTCCTGTTGCTGCAGGATTATTTTCCTACTGTAGGAAACTGGCTCAAATTAAGATCCTACATCAGTATGTACTGCTACATGAGAAGAGGCTGTCTACTCTAAGAGTCAGGGAGGAATGCTTGCAGAAGCGGCATATAAATTGATATTTTTCAGGAAGGCCAAATTCATTCTTGACAACAGTCCGTTTTTCCGACCAATATGTGACATTTGAGGATTTCCTTTCCCCATCACTGTTCAGGCAGCCAGACCAGCATTTTATTATGCTATTTTACTTCAAGAATAGTGGGTGTATGCAGCAATACTTAGTCTACAATTCCACCGCTGCAAATTAGGAGCATCAGAAAAGTTACTTTCTTGAACGTATTAGCCTACTTTTCTACAATTTGGGAGGATAGTAGACGCATGCACTTCTTAATAGTTGTTTTAAGAAGTATAATTCAACTGAACTTATTGGAGTGTGATTCAACTTTTTGGAAGTTCACGGCATGCTCTGGAATGAATCAGCTGGTCCACAAAGATGAGTTTATGCTCGAACTCAAGATATACTGTACCTTTATTTCTAAGTGATAAATCATTTCCTGGTTGCTCTGGTTCTCCCTCTCCACAGCCTTCATGCTCAGCTGGGTCTTCTCCACCTCCCTGTTCAGGACGGAGATGATGTTCTCAGATATCTGGACCCTCTGCTGCAGTGTGTCTATCTGCCGCCCTAGGTCCAAGAGTTTGGTCACCTGGTCATCATCTCGCAGGCTGTGAGCTGCCGAGCTATTCCTTCCGTCCTCTCCTTCCGTCTCCAGCTCCCCTTCCCCCTTTAATAGTCCCATGTCCCAATGGAGCCTCAGGCCAGACAGAGTGTCTCTGAGATGGGGCAGCTGCTCATCCATAGCCCTGTTCTCCTTGCCTGGGGCAGGGGCTGTTAGTGGGGAGGCCTGCAGGTCACTGCTGGTAGTGGTGGCAGCACGCAGCAGGAGCTGAAGGTGGCCAACATGGCTGCTGTTCTCATGCACTCTCAGCTTCTCTGTGGTCCCCTAAAATACATGGGATTAGAAGGCAAAAATGTCAATAACTGTACTGCAAAAGCTTTCTAATTTGCCACATTATTTGTATTTGATGCCCCATTTATTATAATGCAGTAATGGCATTAATAGAATACCTTAAATGTGCAACCAACTTCAGAGAAAACACAATACTCTTTCCCCTTGGAACCTGGAAGAGGATTACTCTGTAGAATCAAGACAATTTTGACAATTAACATGTGGCAACAAAGAAGTGTTTCACAGCAACCATCAGCTATACAACAAATAACATCATTGGATTTGGCAGGCGCTACATTAAGAACAAACATATTTTTTCCTACCTTTCCATTTCTTTGTTTTTTATCCGCTTTTTCCTCTCCAAGACTGTGACATGAGTGTGTCTGTAAAATAACACACAAAAATGCTGAAGATATTGAGAGAATCAGTCATCTGTAGGCCTACAGTTTCTTTCATAGAATCGATAGCTACACGAGGTATCTAGTAATACCATTGATTAAGTACAGCATTACTTAAGTAGTACAGTACAGTAGAACGGGCGGCAGGGTAGCCTAGTGGTTAGAGCGTTGGACTAGTAACCGGAAGGTTGCAAGTTCAAACCCCCGAGCTGACAAGGTACAAATCTGTCGTTCTGCCCCTGAACAGGCAGTTAACCCACTGTTCCTAGGCTGTCATTGAAAATAAGAATTTGTTTTTAACTGACTTGCCTAGTTAAATAAAAATAAATTACTTAAGTAGTACAGTATTACTGTTTCAGTGTAGTGAGTAGTATGCACTTAAAGCTTTTGCAGTCGGTTCTAACAACCCCTTGTATACATTTTACCCCGAATCATGATGCCCTACCCCCTAATGGTCAACCTAACTTTACTTGAGTCTAAAGTGTTCTGTGGCTTTCTGCTCCCCTTCGCTGCAGTCCAACGCTCTCAGCAGTCACCCGCCCTACTCAGATCACTGGCGAAAGGGAATATGGGGAAGCAGTAAACACTAGAGACCCTGCGGCTTCAGCTGCGCTGCAGGGACCCCTCCAATGTCACACTGACCCCATCTCCAAGACCCCAACCAATGTTTTTCTTTACTAGAGAACAATTCCAACATATTTTTTTTTAGAATTCCCAGCTCTGTAACTCCTGCAGTTTAGAGCCACAGGAAACAGTACACTGGCTATTTATTTCCATAACTCCATTAGTCAGCAAGCACTACATTTTTATTGGGTGTGTTCCAAACTTTCAAAACTCATGGAACTCTTTACCTCTTATCTAACCATTTTGTAGGAGGAAAAACACTTCATACCAGGGCTGAACATCTCAGAATGTCAGCGAGACCTGTTAGTGTCAGTATTTGCAACTCAGGCGAGGTGGTTAGTTTGACAGCTACTGAATGCACGTCTGGAACTGGATAATTTGGGCCAGTCTTACCTGTAGCTCTATGGGGCGCAAAGAGTGGCAGCATGCAGGGCACACTGACATGTTGTTTGGACAGGCCTTCTCCAGGTGACAGGCCAAGGCTTTTCGCAGCACCATGTGACCACAGCCTATGTTGCAGGGGATTAGGGCATACTCACACTGCCCCTGGTGCTCCTGAACGAGGATTCAAGACAATTCAGAAAGGACAACAAAGCAATCTATAACCAAACCGAGCTCAGCACAACATTTCAGTGAATCAATCAATTTCATCCTCAACATCTCGATCTCAGTGCAAAATCAATATCAGCCATCAGGGGCCATTTTGATCTAGATCATTCAAAATAGGCCTCTGTTCTTTTTATTAGATTCTGTTTCCCCTTCTTTTTCAAATAAACTTTCAATGGCAACATTTCAACTAAACTTTATAAGATGATATACTTGTAATAAACAACCTAATTATCTTAGCAGCATTGGATGATGTATAATCACTAAGTACTGTCCTTATTAGAATTGTAGCATTGTGATCGAAATAACTTAGCTAATTATGCAACTACTGTAAAGAACATTTGGCATTTTACCTACAAATTACAGTGTATTTTTTAAATAAAAAATAAAGCTACAGCACCAGTCAAAGGCTTGGACACACCTACTCATTCAAGGGTCTTTCTTAATGTGTACTGTTTTCTACATTGTAGGATGATAGTGAAGATATCAAAACTATGAAATAACACATATGCAATCATGTAGTGTCCAAACAAATCAAAATATATTTTATATTTGAGATTCTTTAAAGTCCCACCCTTTGCCATGATGACAGCTTTGCACACTTCTGGCATTCTCTCAACCAGCTTTAAAGTTTCTTCAAGTGCAGTTGCAAAAACCATCAAGCATTATGATGAAACTGGCTCTCAGCACAGGAAAGGAACACCTAGAGTTACCTCTGCTGCAGAGGATAAGTTAATTCGAGTTAACTGCACCTCAGATTGCAGCCCAAATAAATGCTTCACAGAGTTCAAGTAACAGACACATCTCAACACCAACTGTTCAGAGGAGACTGCGTGAATCAGGCCTTCATGATCGAATTGCTGCAAAGTAACCACTACTAAAGGACACCAATAATAAGAAGAAACTTGCTTGGGCCAAGAAACGAGCAATGGACATTAGACTGGTGGAAATCTGTCCTTTGGTCTGATGACCTCTGTGTCTTTGTGAGATGCAGAGTAGGCGAACAGATGATCTCCGCATGTGTGGTTCCCACCGTGAAGCATGGAGGAGGAGGTGTGATGGTGTGGGGGTGCTTTGCTGGTGACACTGTCAGTGATTTATTTAGAATTCAATGCACACTTAACCATCATGGATACCACAGAATTCTGCAGTGATACACACTGCATATGTGAGAACTCCTTCAAGACAGTTGTGAAAGCATTCCT
The DNA here is from genome assembly GCF_034236695.1 of Oncorhynchus nerka. Classification (NCBI taxonomy): domain Eukaryota; kingdom Metazoa; phylum Chordata; class Actinopteri; order Salmoniformes; family Salmonidae; genus Oncorhynchus; species Oncorhynchus nerka. The sequence continues at coordinate 20,085,307 of NC_088422.1, read as the reverse complement.
CATGAAGCTGGTTGAGAGAATGCCAAGAGTGGGCAAAGCTGTCATCAAGGCAAAGGGTGGCTACTTTGAAGAATCTGAAATATAACATATATTTAGATTTGTTTAACACTTTTTTGGTTACTACATGACTACATATGTGTTATTTTATCATTTTGATGTCTTCACTATTATTCTACAATGTAGAAAATAGTGAAAGAAAGAAACCCCTGAGTAGGTGTGTCCAAACTTTTGACTGGTACGGTCTATCAGTGTCACTGTCACACAAAAAAGTCATTCTTAAATGTATCCTTCAAATGTATAAAAAAGTGTCAATACCTCAAAGTCTTTGAGAATACTCCTCCAGGAGCAACCTTGGTTAGCACAATGCACTTTCAACTCCAAGATCTCCTTATTGATGGCTGCATCACTGAATAACTGATGTAACACATAGGAGAAAGATGATCAACTTTCAGTACTTCAATTAATAATTCAGTACTTCCACTTTAAATCACTTTATTCCTCAGAGGGAAAACGTTTATGCATAATAAAGAATGGCCGGATTTCTATATATCACACTGGCGATTTCTTCAGTGCTAAACTGGTTTGAACGACAACGTTTTCCGGCTGTCATTGTTCTGAGTTGATACAGTTTGAAGTGGATCTTTGAAGTGCTGCTGTCTGTGTCTCTATACTGTTAGATTTCAGAAGCAATAAACACACAGAGCCATTCTATCGCTTTAATCATCATCATAATAATCATTCAATATTACAGTAGCTAGTGAAAACTGACGACCAACAATGCACCCACTGTGGAAGGAACAGTCGGAGGCAGTCAAGCCTTTGCTTTGTGACCATAGAAAAGGGAAGATGAATGCTAAATGTAAGGTAAAAAATGTGAGTTACTGTTATAAGCTTCAGCAATTAGTTTCCATTCCACTGTGATGCTCACTAAGTATTCAATGTGGCTCATTAACCCGATTGAATCAAAATATAATAGTCATCCGCCATGAAAATAGATTTTTCCAAATGTTCCGTCATATTGATATGAATATACTACGAGCCTATTATTTTAGCACGACAGACCAAAATCCTAATTAAACAAGTGAGCTGATTATGGGGCGTCTGCTGTTCTGCCTCTAGGATGATGGGAGGAGCTCATGCTGAACCACATTCTTCTGGGCTTAGACTTGGATCAGAAGCATTCGGTTACAGTGATGACCAACATGGGCTCATTAATATGGTATTATCAAAAATAATACCTTTTAACCATTGTAGTTATATGTCACGCATGCTGAAGTATTAGTTTTATGTTACCTGCTGACTTAACATATTACTATTCACTAGTAATTTTTTGGTGAGACACATGTCTCCGCCATAGAAAAACAATACTGCATTTTGACATGAATGGGAATGTCCTTTTTAGTCATTATTTTTCTATGGACTCAGAACCTCAGCAGTGGACTAATTTACCTCAGACACATTTCAACTGGTTCAACGCTGTGAACTCTACAGCCATTCTAATTACACCACTCCACTCCACTCCAGCAATCTCTTCACATTGATTGTCTTTCTCAATTCTTACATTCTTCGGAAGACTTAGACCAGAATAGTGAAATAGTTTTGTCAATGCAATTCTCTGGTGAGAATTCAGCTAAAATCAGAATATAAACTCTGATTAGAGGGGGTAGATTATGTCACTGCCAATGTCAGACCTATGAGTCTCCTGTTTTGGGGAGCTGAAAAGTATAACTCAATTGTCAGTGTTTTAAACAATATCTAGGGCACTATTCAATCCGTAGCGCTGAAGAGCTGCGCTACAGTGCAGTAGAAATATAATTAAAGCTAATGTTCCCGCTTTAGCAGAGACTGCATTCAGAGTAAACGTTGCATATGTCAGACAATAGTAAATAATTTTATCTATCCAGATACAATATTTACTATTGCACATTTATTTTGTGTAGGAATACAAAGGATTAAATGCCAGACGTAGATGGAAGGTAGATGGATGGTAGATGGAAGGTACTGTAGATGGATGGTAGATGGAAGGTAGATGGATGGTAGATGGAAGGTACTGTAGATGGATGGTAGATGGAAGGTAGATGGATGGTAGATGGAAGGTACTGTGGATGGATGGTAGATGGAAGGTAGATGGATGGTAGATGGAAGGTACTGTAGATGGATGGTAGATGGAAGGTACTGTAGATGGATGGTAGATGGAAGGTAGATGGATGGTAGATGGAAGGTACTGTAGATGGATGGTAGATGGAAGGCAGATGGATGGTAGATGGAAGGTACTGTAGATGGATGGTAGATGGAAGGCAGATGGATGGTAGATGGAAGGTAGATTAAAGGTAAATCACAGAGAATATTTGAAAGGTAAGGGAAGGTAGATGGAAGGTAGATTGGATGGTAGATGGAAGGTACTGTAGATGGATGGTAGATGGAAGGTAGATGGAAGGTAGATTAAAGGTTGAGGAAGGTAGATGGATGGTAGATGGAAGGTAGATGGAAGTTTGAAGAAGGTAGATGGAAGGTAGCTGGAAGGTTGAGGAAGGTAGATGGATGGTAGATGGAAGGTGGATGGAAATCTGAAGAAGGTAGATAGAAGGAGAGTGCTTGGGATAACACTAGAAGCACCAATATTATACTGTTGTAGAGCCTCTATTTGAATGTGTATTTAGGAATAAATGTAATCTTGCTTCCCTATATTAGAGCAGAATCCTACCCACATCAGGTCCATTCACACAGCACCTTGGCGTCTGTACCATGCATAATAGTAAAATAATGAAGAATGTAAATGATGATCACACCTCTATGTAAAGATACAGGGGCACGGGGGACTCTTCAACAACTGTTTCCCTTTGGATTCAACTCATCCAATGTAGTTTTTTTTTACAGGAAAGTTCACTTTTTGACGCTGTGGTGTTATAGTGAGTCTGAAAAGATAACTGTAGCCTACATTTAGAATGGCATTTTAAAGGATGTCCTAACAAGGGGCAATCTGGGATTTGAAAAATAACAAAGTAGTCATCCTGCCACTTGTTTTGGTAAATGGCTGAGGGATGGGGCTGGAGAAAGGTGAACACTAGACGGAGCTATGGATGCTAGGCTTGACCATCCATGAGATTTAAAAAAACATGTTTTGAATCATACCTGTGTTTATTAACAATTGCATTGTTTTATAAACAATGGAGTAAAACAGGCTTATAATTTGGGCTCTGATGGGTTACGACAGTTGAGCTAAACTCACGAGGCATTTACAAGTTAAATTCCCCAACAATCCATGGCTATATATCATAAATGTAAAAGTTCAAAAAGAATGTACCAATCCCAGATTGCCTCTTTAATGTGTTGTTGAAGTGTTTTTTTTGCAGTAACTTATCTGTGCCGTAATGTTTTTGTTGCCCATACTCAAGGTCATATAGGCTTGCTGTATCATTCAATTCTATCCACTTGTGCTATGACAGCATTTAAACAAAGTTCAGTAATACTATACATACATTGTCTGATGTCAGTATGCTTGTTTCACTCTCTGAGCTTGGATCTTCTTCTTTGCACATCTTGCAAACAAGGTTGTTGTTATTACTAAATAACAACAATGAACATATGGGATTAGATTTACAATACAATATACACAGATATGTTAACAGAATTGTAATATCTTAACTTAATTTAAGGAAATGGCAAAAAAGGGAAGTTGTAAGCTGTGTTAGAAATAGTTCACTTTGGTTATTGTTGAAGATGTTTCACAAAACTTTGAATAGAAGTCATTGAAATGCCTTACCTCACTAACCAACTGACACAGGCGAGGCAGTAGCGGTGGCCGCACAAAGTTTGACGTGCCTCATTCAGTACGTTATTACAGTTGCTGCACAGGTACTTCTGCTGGGGTACATCATCGCAAATACTTTGAGGAAATCCAGAAGGATACTCATTTTCACCTGGTGCAGATGGATCATTGTGTAAGTTGCCAGTCGGTTTTAAACTAGACTCCATTTATAATTCACCAAGTTATGTTTAAGATGGTAATTGTCACTATTCTCTCCTAATATATGATGTGTCCATTAAATAGTGTCAACCTTTGTAACCTTTTTGAAGCGAGAAAACTACCGTGGGTTTCCCCCCTGTGGTAACCTGGAAACGTGTTAAAACCCCATGTGTGGTGCCGAGCAATGTTGTACTTTACGGTGAGTAAGGCATCAACTCCAAGCATGGTGTGCAAATGAGGGGTAAATATTTCCAGGAGCCAGCTTACGTAATGCTATTACCCCCTACCATACGCTTTCTCTCTCTCTCTCTCTCTCTCTCTCTCTCTCTCTCTCTTCTTCTTTCTTTCTTTCTCTGCCTCTCACTCTCCCCCTTTCTCTCTCTCTCTCTCTCTCTCTCTCTCTCTCTCTCTCTCTCTCTCTCTCTCTCTCTCTCTCACTCTCTTCTTTCTTTCTTTCTCTGCCTCTCACTCTCCCCCTTTCTCTCTCTCTCTGTCTCACTCTCTCTCAAGCTTTCTCCCTCGCCCTCTCCCCCTTCTCTCTCTCTCCCCTCCCCCTCCCCCTCTCTCTCCCTCCCCATCTCTCTCCCTCAAACACACACACACACACACACACACAGTTATTGTAACCTATTTCTCAGAAATCGCGAGGGGGTTCAATTGCCTCCATGACCGTCACATCCGCCAAATAGGAAAGTCCCTGTTCTATCATTTCCACACATCCTGTCACTCAACACCGAACACAACCTTGTGGTAGAGGCCCCTGAGAAGTTTGCCTATTGTTGCTGTTACTGTCAGTAAAAAAAGTTTTTTTGTCATTATACAGAATAACTCAATTAGGTAACTGAAGATGATTACAATAATGAGCACATTACTAAAACATGACGGTTGTAAAAAAAACACACACACAACACACAATACGACATAAGCATTGACTCCTCAAAAGGTCCCATAAAAATGAACCATAACTATCTGCTTTGTTGTTGCATGGCAACAGGCTGACATGGCAAAACTAACAGCGATGCAAGTAATATGCAAGGATGTTTTAAAAGTGCAGTTTACAGGAGCATTCACAAGATCCATTTTTCTTGGCAAAACAGCATATTTTCTATTCACATTGGTATTATTCTAAAATAATCTGTTCAAAGTTGAAGCACTGTACAGTACAACCAAAGATACTAGTAACTAACCTGAGATACACCACCGATGTTGTTACCAATGGGAGAAAATGAAACATAGTGGGCAGAACAAGTAAGGATGTGGTCAGAGCCAAGCACAAGCTAGCGAGATCCTATTGGCTCTTTCTAGCATGTATTTGCATAATTCCATTAGGGAACGCCTACTCTGTGAAGTGTGTGTGTGTGCAATAACTCAATTCGCCTTTGCACTCCTAACGATGCAATTTTTAAGTCGACAAAACTCATTGCACTCTGTTCGTAACAGACTCTAGTTTTGGGAACAAAAAACTGTATTGGTATTGAGATTGAATGTTTCATCGATAAGAACATCCGCAGAATGTCGGCCAAATTTCATCTAGCTCCATCTTCTCTCACTTTCTGCCACTGGACTTCCTCTCATCACCATATTTGGTGGTGAGTGGAAGTTCTAAATGGATGCTTCAGATGTATACATCTGGTGAGACAACGGGCTCCTTCTTCCATCTGTGCTACAACCACATGAGAACACAAATGATATAAAACCTATTGGACTGCTCTTGCTTAAACATTTGCTCATTCAAATTAAAGTTATAATAGCTCTAAAGCATATTCAAGTAAAATCGTAATAAAGAGAAAACAATACCTTAAGAAATCCATAAATGTATAACTGTTGTGCAGTTTATATCTGGAGGCTACATTGAGGTTTTACTTTCATTATTCTTCGGCATTAGTGAGTAAGCCTAAGCTTTAGGGCCTAACTTTATGTGCGCCAAATAGCAACAGGCAGGTAAAGTTTTGGTGAAGTGGTAAAAGAGGATGATGATCGCATCCTCACACATAACATCGCCAGCACTGCTCTCACCATCTTTTACCACTTCACCAAAACTTTCCCAAACGTTACTTTAATGGCCCTCCGTTGTCTTTATTTTCAACTCTCCATTTCACAGCTTTTCTCTTATTGAATTCAACTCAAGCATTGTTCTTTTTGCCTCTGTGGATCAAAGTTTTTCAGCCATTTGGCTTTTGGGGTGTAGGCTACTTGGCACGCATATAGTTTGGCCCTAAAGATTAGGCTTATGCACTAACGCCAGATAGCCTAAAATAATGAGAGAAAAACTAAATGTAGCTTACAGATATGAATTGCACTAGAATGATACATTTACAGATTTTTTAAAGGTATTGTTTCTCTTTACTCAACCTGGCCGCAACCCACCCGCCCTTCATCCAACCAATATATCATGACCCTAAATCCACCAGTATAACAATGCGTGTTATGAGTCAACCTATACGTCACTAACTCTCCACCCCTTTTGTTTTACACATTACTTGGACACCTCCCTAAATAGGAGAGATTTTCTAGAACTGACCTTTTGTGTCAGTAACTTGTGGTGTATGCAGTTCAGTCTGAACACAAAGAACTGAGAGTTGCTGTAAACATCAAACTGTACTGTCTCTGTCTCTGTACTTCACTGACTCTGATGGCCCTGATAAGGAACAGACCTGGGTTCAAATCAAATACTATTTCAAATTATTTCAAAAACTTTATCTGGGCTTAATTTGAGCTTGCCTGGCACAATGGAACCAATAGAACCAGATTGCAGTCCCCTCCCATTTGGTAATCCAGGCAGAGTTGAGCAAACTAGAGCTAAAGTATTTTAAATATTTCCAATAGTTTTTGAACCCACGTCTACTGAGAAACAGAACAGCAGGAACACAGGCTTTTTATAGGGTAATGATGACAGTGGCTCAACACACCATATCGCTCCCCATTTTCTCTTGTACACCTCACACAACAGCCCTGAACTGTCAGAATGTCATTTTCAAATACTTCACCCAATGAGTCTATTGCTGCAACATGGTGGGATAATTAGAGTGTTTGGCTGGATGGGGCACACACAGTTTATTCACCAACTACTTGTTTCCTGGTGCCATAATTTCCTGTTGTAAATTGCATAATGATGCTTGGATGTCATAGGTTATTCCATCCAGCCATTGAATTCTTAATTCTTAGCTTCCTCATTGACAAAGGTTTGTTGCGCCTAGAGCCATAACTAATGTGCTTGCTTCAAGACTGCTCTAGACATTCAACATACTTCTTCTCCCTACTATTCTTTAGACCACAATTGATCTTAAACCTTTTAAGCTAGACACCCCATTCCATTTCTAAAACATGTAGACATACCACACATAGATTGCAGCTGTTGATACCATTTGTAGTTTTTAAACTATTAAGTATTTTGTCCTCCTAAAAATATTGCAGAACAGAAATAACTTCTACCAATCAGGAGATTAAACTATTTAAGTAAGCGCATCACCTTCTATCCTACCTTGTTTCTAAACTAGGCTAACTTCCCACTGACATTTCTAAAGGCACCGTCTCACCATTCCTGGTCTGTAACGCTTGATTGCAACACTTAAAGATGCCTGCAAGAGAGAGCTCATATTATATCAAGTGGTCAAAGTGTCCAGAAAGTAGGCTTTGAGAGAGAGAGAGAGAGAGAAAGAGGGAGAGAGAGAGAAAGAGGGGGGGAGAGAGAGAGAAAGAGAGAGAGAGAGAGAGAGAGAGAGAGAGAGAAGGGGGGGAAGAGAGAGAGAAAGAGAGGAAGAGAGAGGGACAGAGAACGAGGGGGGGAGAGAGAGAGAGAAAGAGAAAGAGAGAGAGAGAAAGAGAGGAAGGGAGAGGGAGAGAGAAAAGGAGAGAAAGAGAGGGAGAGAGAGACACACACACACAAACACACACACAATCTATTCTAGGCTCATCTTTTCAATTACCTGCTTATGAGCCCCGCTCCAGAAAGCCTTGTTCTAGCCTCCCTGACTTGAAGAGTAATTACCAGGCATAAATATGTCAACTGGAGACAGATAATACAAAATAGGAGATGACACAGAAATAGTTCCAACGCACCAAGCATACATACACCAAGAAAATGAATATTTCATAAATGCTGTTGAGAACATTCAAACACAGTAGCAGGATTCAAGAAAAAGCCATGGACATCCAGGGAAATAGCCCGGTCAGGAGAGTTGGTTTAGATTGAAAACATCCTGAGCTAATAGTCATTGTAGTATATGATAGACTGTTTACAAATGTCTACCTGGTCTCATTCCGTTCCACAAAACAAACCATTTCTGCCTATTTTTTGGTTCATAAACAAAAAGAAAAATGAACCGAAAGGGAACGGTGATGGACATTGTGCATTTAGGGGAAAAACGATGAGAACAGCAGAAGTCAGTCGTCTTCCTAAGGGGGAGTTATATTGAAGGACATGCACAATTTCACGCCTTAGTAACTTCCACGGATGGTGGGTTAGGGCTATTAGGGTCTTGGATAAGGATGCAGTTCAACAGATCACCACTAGAGGTTCCAGAGGTCATTAAAGTCACAGACATACTAATTTTTAGGGAGGATATTGTATTTCTAATATATTATAGCAGCCTATTTATGTAGAATAAACATATTTTTGTACCTCCCCAAAATTACAAACTGACAGTAGTCTCTTATTGAGAATGTTTTGTTCAATGTCTTTCTCATCACCACTTTGGGCTCCCGAGTGGCGCAGCGGTCTAGGGCACTGCATCTAAGTGCAAGTCCTGGCTTGAATCCAGGTTGTATCAGATCTGGATGTGATGGGGAGTCCCATAGGGCGTCGCACAATTGGCCCAGCGTCTTCCAGGTTTGGCCGGGGTAGGCCGTCATTGTAAATAAGAATTTGTTCTTAACTGACTTGCCTAGTTTAAATAAAGGTTTTAAAAAAAAGATTGTGGAATCATGGATTATCATCTAATTTTGTAGTCTTACCATAATGAGCTATACCATAAGGCTACAATAATAACAAAGAAAGAACTAAGCTTGTAAAATTATAAATGTTAGTACATGTAAGATACCTTTATGAAGCTTCTAAACAGACATTACCACCCAGACCCTTTAAACCTTTATTTTCAAATGCTGTGAAGAGACAACTATACACATCTAAACAATGGTTTCTTTTTTTATTCCTTTTGAGACAAAAACATACAAATTATACTGTATGTCAATCGCAACGTATCTGCTTTTAAAGTGCTCATATTTGACTGAGGGATCTTTTACAACAACAGCAGACCATTATAAACAGACTCAAAATAATATCAACATAAAAATCTCACCTTCAAGCTGGAGTCCTTATTGGTTAAACTACCACGTTAGATTGTGGTATTACAACAACAAAGAAGTTACTGTAAACAACAAACACTGTCGTCGTCGTCGTCCCCCCCCCCCCCCCCCCACGGACTTCTCTGCCCTGCTTCATGAGCAAAACAATAACTACGGCCGTTGGGCAGACAGTTGCGCAGTTTCCCTTACTGCGGATTCCATCTTTTGAGCTTCAGCCAAACTTAGACAGACCTCTCTACCTATCACATATTGGTGAGGTTAATAAGATATGCTTTCACTCAACCTTTAAATGGAAACATTAGCCACATCACGACGAAACAAACAGAGGTTAAATAAGGAAATAAATAAGTACATGATTACAGTAAATCAACAATGGCTGCAACATAATACAGAATTCATAGAAGACCACCACATTCCCAGCAAACACATAACTACCACATAATGTCGTTTCAAGACTCCAAGTTGTGAGCCTCAATGTGCCACTACAACTTTGCAACAACATATTTTTTACATTTGAGTAATTTAGCAGACACTCTTATCCAGAGCATCTTACAGAAGCAATTAGGGTTAAGTGCCTTGCTCAAGATCACAACGACTTATTTTTCAACTAGGCTTCGGTTACCTTCGGTAACTTGCTCAACAGTCTTATAGGCTACCTACCTGCCGCTAGCCTACCTGACATGTTGTCATTCTGACTTTTACAGCTGAGGAGGCACCACACAGATGTACAATTGTCTGCTGCCACAAAGGCATCTAAAGCAATGTCAAGTCACGGTAAAGAAGGAGAAAGACACACTGTACAGTCCTACTGTACCAGTGACACAATGCCATTCAATGCCTGGCCAAATGGCTGCTTTTTGTGGGGAATGAGTTGCCAGAAGTCATTGTATTATGATACAA